>NC_142052.1:4645000-5257500 GCF_982192425.1 Myodes glareolus | reverse complement strand
AGCTATAAAAATATTTTTAATTAATGCTATTTTTCTTTTGTTTCATACTTAAAATTTTATATGAGTTTTTTTATTATTACTGTGAATTAGAAAAACATGTGGAAGTCCATGAAATACAAGATGCATTATTAGTTTCATTTTTCTATGAAACTAACTATTATTGTTTGGATCAATAAAGGAAACAGAGTTAATACTGCATTTTTGACTATTTGGCTTGAATTACTAAAGACATCTCTTTGTACTGTATTAGGAAGCTGGTAAACTGAAGCCAGAGTTCAAACCAGACAGCTATTGTGCTTTTGTTATTTTGCAAGCTCAAGTCGATACAAGGATGCCTGATGGAAGTGTTCCCTCTTCACCTGTGCCCCTCAACAGCCTTTCACTTCAGTGCTTCAACTCTACGATGCAGAAGAACATTTTTAGATAGGAATGACAAGCATCTAAAATCAATTCTCATTGAAAGCTCTCCTGACTAGTGGCATGCAATTGAAAGCCACGGTGAAGATCCCAAGGCTATACTTTGTTCCATTAAAAATTCTGTTCCAAATTCCTTGTATAACAGACATTGAGGCAGATTCATTTGGAACTTCACCATTGTTAACTCCTGAATATGAGAAATCAATGACTGATGACTGTTGTTGCCCAGTGGTTTGTATATAACCAGTTACACATAAAGTTACAAACTACAATACTCTAAGAAATGCATATATAATTTAATTAGAAATGTCTGGGGAAAATTAATAAATGCTCAGCAAAATGGCTACTATGAAAAGCTGTTTTCTCTGAATTTTATTGATTTATTTTAGAGATCAGTCCTGCGTCTGATGTGGGGTTGGTGAAGATTTTCTCTCATTCAGTAGGCTGCCTTTTTGTCTTATTGACTATGTCCTTTGCTTTACAGAAGCTTCTCAGTTTCAGGAGGTCCCATTTATTCAATGGCGCTCTTATTGTCTGTGCTACTGGGGTTATATTTTGGAAGTCGTCTCCTGTGCCCATGCATTAATGGCTACTTTCCACTTACTCCTCTATCAGGTTCAATGTGGACAGATTCATATTGAGATCTTTAATCCATTTGGACTTGAATTTTGTGCATGGCAATAGGTATGGATCTCTTTTCATTCTTCTACAGGTTGACATCCAGTAATGCCAGTACTATTTGTTGAATATGCTTTCTTTTCTCCACTGTATATTTCTAGCTTCTTTGTCCAAAATCAGATGTTCACAGGTGTGCGGAATAATATCTGGGTCTTCAATTTGATTCCATTGGTCAACGTCTCTTTTTTTATGCCAATACCGAACTGTTTTCATTACTGTAGCTCTGTAATAGAGATTGATGTCAGGGATGGTAATGCCTCCGACAGTTTCTTTATTGCACAAGATTGTTTTGGCTATCCTTGGTTTTTCATTTTTCCATATGAAGTTGATTATTGTTCTTTCAATGTCTGTGAAGAATTGTGTTGAGATTTTGATGGGGATTGCACTGAATCTATAGATTGTTTTTGGTAGGATTGCCATTTTTACTATGTTGATCCTTCCTATTTAAATTGTCTATTTAAATTGCTCACCTGGTCATGATTTATTTTTGGTAGATGGTATCTATCTAAAAAATGTCCCTTGCTTTAACGCTTTCCTATTTTGTGGAGTACAGGTTTTTGTAGTAGAAACTAATGATTTCCTTAGTGTCCATTGTTATGCCCCCTTTTCATTTCTGATTTTGTTAATTTGGATGTTCTCTCTCTGAGTTTTGATTAGTTTGGTTAAGGGGTTGTCAATCTTGTTGATTTTCTCAAAGAACCAGCTCTTTGTTTCATTGATTTTTTATATTGTTTTCTGTGTTTCTATTTTGTTGATTTCAACCCACAGTTTGATTATTTCCTGTCTTCTTCTCCTGTGTGAGTCTGCTTCATTTTTTCTAGAACTTTCAGGTGTGCTGTTAGGTCACTAATGTGAGCTTTCTCCATTTTCTTTATATGGGCACTTAGTGCTATGAGCTTTCTCATAGCACACTTTCATAGTGTCCCATAGGTCTGGATATGTTTGTCCTTCATTCTCATTGAATTCAAGGAAGATTTTAATTTCTTTCTTTATTTCTTCCTTGACCCAGGGGTGGTTCAGTAGTTGACTGTTCAGTTTCCATGAATTTGTAGGCTTTCTGGGAGTAGTGTTGTTCTTGAATTCTAACTTTAATACATGATGATCTGATAAGACACAGGGTTACTTCATTTTTTTTTGTATCTGTGAATGTTTGCTTTGTTACGGAGTGTGTGATAAATTTTAGAGGAGGTTCCATGAGGTGCTGAGAATAAAGTATATTCTTTTTTATTTGGGTGGAATGTTCTATAGATGTCTATTAATTCCATTTGATTCATTACATCTGTAAGTTCTCTTATTTCTCTGTCAAGTTTCTGTCTGTTTGACCTGTTCATTGTTGAGAGAGAAGTGTTGAAATCTCCTATTAGTTTGTGGAGTTTGATGTGTGATTTAAGCTTTAGTAATGTTTCTTTTACATATGTGGGTGCTCTTGTATTAGGGGCATAGATATTCAGGATTGAGACTTCATCTTGATGAATTGTTCCTGTTATGAATATAAAGTGTTCTTCTCCATCTCTTCTGTTTGATTTTAGTTTGAAATCAATTTTGTTAGATATTAGCAAAGCCACACCCACTTGTTTCTTAGGTCCATTTGATTAGAAAACCTTTTTTCAACCCTTTACTCTAAGGCAATGTCTGACTTTGAGGTTGAGGTGTGTTTCTTGTAAATAGCAGAATGCTGGATCCTGTTTATCCATTCTCTTAGCCTATGTCTTTCTATAGGTGAATTGAGTCCATTAATATTAAGTGATATTAATGACCAGTGGTTGTTAACTCTGGTTATTTTTTGTAGTAGTGTTTGTGTGTTTCCATTCTTTGGGTTATGCTGGTGGGGGTTTATCAGATGTCTGTGTTTTGTGGGTGTAGTTAACTTTCTTGGTTTGCAGTTATCCTTCTAGTACTTTCTGCATGGCTGGGTTTGCGGATACATATTGTTTAAATCTGTTTTTCTCATTGAATATCTTGTTTTCTCCATCAATTGTGAATGAAAGCTTTGCTTGGGTATTGTAGTCAGGGCTTGCATCCATGGTTTCTTAATGTTTGCAGCACATCTATCTAGGACCTTCTGGCTATCATAGTTTCCATCAAGAAATCAGGTGTAATTCTGATAAATTTAACCTTATATGTTACTTGACCTTTTTCCTTTGCAACTCTTAGTATTCTTTCTTTATTCTCTATGGTTTGTGTTTTGATTATTATATGATTTTGACAAAAAGGAAAAAAATATCAAATGGAAAAAAGCATATTTAACAAATGGTGCTGGCATAAATGGATATAAACATGTAGAAAAATGAAAATTGATCCATATCTATCACTATGCACAAAACTCAAGTCCAAATGGATCAAAGACTCCAGCATAATGTCAGCCACACTGAACCTCATAGAAGAGAAAGTGGGAAGTACATTTGAATGCTTTGGCACAGCAGACCACTTCCTAAATATAACCCTAGTAGGACAGACACTGAGAGAAACAATTAATAAATGGAACCACATGAAACTGAAAAGCTTCTGTAAAGGAAACAGTCAACAAGACAAAATGACAGCCTATAGAATGGGAAAAGATCTTCAATAACTCCACATCAAACAGAGGTCTGATCTCCAAAATATACAAAGAACTCAAGAAATTGGTCATCAAACGAACACATGATCCAATAAAAAATGGAGCACAAACCTAAACAGAGAACTCTCAATAGAAAAATCTAAAATGGCTAAAAGACACTTAAGGAAATGTTCAACATCCTTAGTCTTCAGAGAAATGCAAATCAAAACAATTTTGAGATTCCATCTTACACCTGCAAGAATGGCTAAGAACAAAATCACTGATGAAAACTTATGATGGAATGGTTGTGGGGGAAAGGGAACGCTTCTGCATTGCTGATGGGAATGCAAGCTGGTACAAACCCTTTGGATGTCAGTGTCATGATTTCTCAGAAAATTAGAAAACAACCTTCCTAAAGACCCAGCAATATCACTTTTGGGTATATATCCAAAGAATGCTCAACCATGCCACAAGGACATGTGCTCAACTATGTTCATAGCAGCATTGCTAGTCATAGCCGGAACCTGGAAACAACCTAAATGCCCCTTGACTGAAGAATGGTTAAGGAAAATGTAGTACATTTTCACAATGGATTATTACACAGCTGAAAAAAATAATGACATCTTGAAATTTGCAGGCAAATGGATGGAGATAGAAAATGTCATTTTGTGTGAGTATCCCAGACCCAGAAAGCCAACTATCATATGTTCTCACTCATAAGTGGTTTTCAAACATAAAGCAAAGAAAAAAAGCCTACAAATCACAACCCCAGAAAACTTAGACAATAATGAGGACACTAAGAGAGACATACATGGATCTAATCTACATGGAAAGTAAATTTGGAGCATGAGGACCATGGGAGAGTGTTAAAGGGGAAGGGAGAGGCAAGGAGGGGAGCAGAGAAAAATGTAGAGCTCAATATAAATAAAAAGAAGAATATGTAAATTAAAATACCTTTAGAGGATTGGGACATGTACACTCAGAGAGGAGCTTGTGAGCAAACATGAGAACCTGAGTTTGACCCAGCAGATACATTAAAGTCCAACCATGATCTCTTTCTGCAGTTCTAGTGGTTCTGAGGGTGGAGATGAGGATTTCTGTGTTGCTGGTGCCAGTCTGTCTCCAAGTTCAGTGAGACACCCTGTCTCAAAGGAATAAGACTAAGTGTTACAGAGCTGCATACTCAAACTCTTCCTGCCTACAAATGTTCTCACAGGTAAACAGCCTGTAAAACATGCATGGCCCCACAAAGACCTGAGCAACATAGACTGCTCTCACACATACACACCTGTGCAACATACACCACCCCACATATACACCTGAGTAACATACACTGCTCCCACCCATACACACTTGCACAGCATAAACTACCCCCATATGCATGCACACCTGCACAACATACACCACCCCATACATACTTGCACAACATACACTGTCCCCCATATGCATACAGGCCTGTGCAACATAACTGCCCCCTGAGTAACATACATCACCCGCACATATACACCTGAGTAACATACATAGCCCCCACATACACACCTGAGCAACATACACAGCCCCCACACATACACCTGAGTAACATACACAGCCCCAACCTACACACCAGAGTAACATACCCTGCCTCCACATACATACCTGAGTAACATACACAGCCCCCACCTACACACCTGAGTATCATACACAGCCCCCACCTACACACCTGAGTAACATACACTGCCCCCACCTACACACCTGAGTAACATACACTGCCCCCACATACACACCTGAGTAATGTACACAGCCCCCCACACCTGAATAACATACACCACCCCCACACACACCTGAGTAACGTCACCGCCTCCACATACACACCTGACCAGCATACACTGCCCCCATTCATAGCTGCTCAGCATGCACACACCTCCAACCCTGTTTACACACAGGTCTACCTTCAGAAGACAGCAGTACATAATCCTGAAAACAGATTCCAAATCACTATAACATCTGATCGTTGAAGAACTGTTATCCAGATATTTGTTACATTAAATATTCCAAATAAATTTTATAATATGTCTTTTCCATCTGTCCTATGTTCTCCTATAAATTATGAAAACAGTAAAAAACAATGAACGCCTGAGCCAGATTTCCCATAGTTTCTGCTATGTTGGATTTCTCTGTTCTAGTTTTCTACATGTTTCTACCCCCACACACTGGGGTTTTCTTGTTCAGATTAACATGGGCAATTCCTTGGCCAGCTCAGTATTAAATTTTAGCCATTGAGTTGTTTTGTAATTGTTTGTGTTTATTTAAATATATATTAAATATCATGCCTGAGTCTTTGTTTGCTTTGTTGAAGGTTAGGCTTATTTGATCTTTTATAAGGTGTAACTTCTAAAGTTCCATTTTGATTGTATTTACCAGTCTTTACTAATTTTAATAAAACACATACTCAGAGGAGGACATGGGTCATAAGTATATAATTCTTGTTTAAATATAGATGATTGTCTTTGCTATTATGTAATCTTATTCTCTCTTCCTGGGACTCTAAGTTCTCTACACAGTAAGGCCCTTTATTCCTAGTGTTAAGCATATTGCATAATGGACTATTCTCTTCAATTGTGTTCTCAGAATCTAAATCCAGACAGGACAAAAGACAAAAATCTTACAGCAGTTTGAATTGTATAGATTACATTATTTTTTTTTGTAATTTTATTAAATTATAAAAAGTTTCCATTTACGCCCCTCCTCCCAACGCCCTCCCACTCCCCCCCTCCCTCTCCTCCTCCCTCTTTGTCCCCTAGGGAAGTCAGGGTCTCCTGCCCTGTGGGAAGTCCAAGTTCCTCCCCCCTCACTCCAGGTCCAGGAAGGTGAGCATCCAAACAGACTGGATCCCAAAAATCCAGTCCCAGTGTCATTGTCAATGGCTTCTCGGAAAGACTGCAGGCCAGCCACATTCAGAAAATCCGGCCACATTCAGAGAATCTGGTTGGATCACATGCTCGTTCAGTCACGGTCCATCTGGCCTTGGTAAACTCTCATTAGATCCGACCCCTTGTATCAGTGGGTGATAGTATCCCTCGCAGTCCTTCGTCATTTTCTTCCTCCTTTTGCTCCTCGTTTGGATCTTGGGGGGCTCAGTTCGGTGCTCCAACGCGGGCCTCCATCTGTATCGTCATCCAACGCCAGATGAGGGATCTATGGTGATAAGCAAAATATTCATCAGTATGGTCACGGGCCAAGGCCGGTTCAGGCACCCCCTCCTCTGTCCAGAGAACAATCTGGGGATCTCTCCTTGGACCTGGGATCCCATATATAATCAAGTTTCCTGTAAACTCTAATATGACTCCCTTAGTTGAAATATATTCTTCCCTGATCCCACATTCATCCTTCCTCCCTTCCCCCCATCCCGGTCAACCGAGCTTTCTCCATTCCTCCCCTACTCCCTTCTCTCTAACCCTCTCCCCTTCCATCAACCCTCCCACCCCCCCCCCCCCATGCACCCAAGGTTACCTGGGACTCTTGACTATTTCCTACCTCCTGGCGGATAGGTAAATAATCTTCATCAGGTTCGTCTTCTTATTTAGCTTCTCTAGGATCACGAATAATAGGCTCAAAGACCTTTAATTATGGTTAGAATCCACTTATGAGTGAATACATACCGTGTTCCTCTTTTTGGGTCTGGCTTACCTCACTCAGTAAAGCGTTTTCTATGTCCATCCATTTGCATGCAAAATTCAAGATGTCATTATTTTTTACCGCTGAGTAAAACTCTAATGTGTATATGTTCCACACCTTTTTTAACCATTCTTCTATTGAGGGGCACCTAGGCTGTTTCCAGGTTCTGGCTATTACAAATAGTGCTGCTATGAACATAGTTGAACAAACGCTTTTGTAGTATGTTTGGGCATCTCTAGGGTATATTCCCAAGAGAGGAATTGCTGGGTCCTGAGGGAGGTTGACTCCCAGTTTCCTGAGAAACCTCCACACTGATTTCCAAAGTGGCTGCACAAGTTTGCATTCCCACCAACAATGGATGAGTGTTCCCCTCATTCCACATCCCCTCCAGCATAGGTTATCATTGGTGTTTTTAACTTTAGCTATTCTGACAGGTGTAAGATGGTATCTCAAAGTGGTTTTGATTTGCATTTCCCTGATCGCTAAGGAGGTTGAGCATGACCTTAAGTGTCTTCTGGCCATTCGAAGTTCATCTGTTGTGAATTCTCTGTTCAGATCAGTAGGTTACATTATTTTTGCTTCATTTGTTTAGGTCTGAATTTTTCATCCTTGACATACTTGCAAATAATATGGGTATTGACATAGAAACTGTTAAACTTTGAAAACGTAAGTCTATTAATATATGGAGTAAAGTAGAATATAATAACAATTAATGAAAAGAGAGTTTGAGAATTTGAAAGAGAACAAGGAAAGATTATTGGAGGATCTTGAGGTAGGAAAGCAAAGGAGAAAATGGTGAGATTTTATTATAATCTCAAACATAATAGAAATAAAAAGAATGCTATTAAACTAAAAAATAATTAAGAACAATAAAATTGTAGAAATAAAATAAAAAAGAAAATAGTTAGACAAGTGCTCCTTCCATTGCCTTGGTTTATTTCCCTGGGGAATGTTTCCTTCTTTTCTGTTGAACTATGACATGTTTAGTCCATTCAATAGCTACTTCCTTGTCCTTTGTGCATCTACTGTGGTCATGTCTGTTTAGTAAATTTGAAAATAACATAGATTCTTTCTGAACATGTCTTCTGGCTTCCCTGCCTTCACCTACATAGCCTTATTCTACACTTGCTTCCCAAAATTTCACTGCATGAAATCAAAACCAGTACCTTGGTGAATAAGTCTTTTGAATCTGACTTTCCCCCTCCTACTTCATGACCTAAAACTCTAGTTCCTTCTCACCAGGCTTCTAATGCATCCAGGAATGCTGGATGCTGCTACTGCTTCTTCTTCTTCTTCTTCTTCTTCTTCTTCTTCTTCTTCTTCTTCTTCTTCTTCTTCTTCTTCTTCTTCTTCTTCTTCTTCTTCTTCTTCTCCTTCTCCTTCTCCTTCTCCTTCTCCTCCTCCTCCTCCTCCTCCTCCTCCTGTTCCTGTTCCTGTTCCTTCTCCTCCTCCTCCTCCTCTTCCTCCTCCTCCTCCTCTTCCTCCTCCTCCTCCTTCTCCTTCTTTTGCTTCTTCTTTGTATTTGAGGCAGGGTTTCTCTGTATAGTCCTAATCCTGGATGGCTTCTTAAAAGTCTATAGCTCAGTATTTACAGCCGTTCAAGTTCCTGCCATGAGGAAAATCCCGATGGGGACATCTAGACAGGTTATGTGGTGTTATTCCTCTTTACCATCACTCATGTGTCCCTCCTCTTGGCTTATGTATCTCTCCTTTGCCCTTTATGGTAACCACTGAGGGACATTCAGAATCCAAACTTTGTCACATTATTCTTCTAAGTAATAATGAATTTGGGAGTCTTTCAAAAGGACATATGGAACAATCAAGAGCTCTCTGGTAGAAATCAATTTCTACCTTGCTGCTCTTACATAAGTGTAACAATGTCTGCTGTCAACAACTGTCAGGAGAAACACTTCTAAGGAAGAATAGCATTCATTTTATTTCATTACAGATTATAAAGGAGCAATCCATGTAATCATTGTCATGTTTTGCACAGACAAACATATTCCATCATATTTCAGATTTGTAACTGTGCACAGAAAGGTGCACAGCTGTCATTCAGGACCGAGGTAGGATGAAATAAGCTCGAGTATTTTAGTTTATTTCAATTGCATATATTTGCTCTGATAAAGGAGGTAGTCCTTCAAGAGCTTGTGACACAATTATTAATCTAATTACTTAAATACCAATTTAAAAACATTATAAAGCAGATGATCAAAGGCAGAGCTACCTCGGTGGTTGCTACTCTATCTGAAAGTCCAGGCTCTCCCAGACCTAGGTGACAAGCTTGGTCCAGTCAGTCTCAAGCAAGTGATTTAACATCTAATGAGTTAGGTCCCCTAAAAATATTTCCCAATCATAGTGTCTGAGAACCCAGGAAACAGCCTAGTCATGGGTGTGTAGTTATTTAATAGTGATTGGAGAAAATCACTTTTGAAGCTAAAAGTGTTGATTTTATAATTAAAGGATAGGTTTATATCATAAGAAAAAGTATCTGGATTTCAGGAAAGTGATTTTTTTCATTGAATCAGAAACGCACAACAGCAAAGGGAAGCACATGTGTGTATAGTGGCAACGGCACTTCTGAAAACAAAATCAGGAAATGTTTGTTGTTGCGACCAGGATAGGCAGCTGAGCACCCTCTTCTCTGAAAATAAGTCATTCAAAGATCATCCAAAGGAAAGCTTTTGTGTTTTCTTTCATAACAATATTACGTTTAGGTACTTTGAAATAACTCTGTCCCCGTGGATGGCCTTGATTCATGTCACTATCTTCAAGTCAGCTCTTTGATAAAACTTTTCATTGTATGAAAATGTATAGTATTTGCAAAATTATTTTAGCATATCCCTTCTGTGGAGGCTCAGAATGTCCTTTCTCGTGTGAGTAGTAGTAGAGAGGAGGGTTTGACATTTGAATTAGCTTATTATAGAAGATGACTAGGTACAAATTTTGAGTGCTGAAGCTTTTGGGTTGATGAAGTAGGGAGTATAAACACTCTAGAACAGTCAAATACCACTCTGCTTGATTCCAGAAAGGAGTTAATATTTTGACATACAGTACATTTTTTAAAAATGGGGTACACAAGGAGAACACATGAGATGGAGCTGATTGCCCCACAATTCTGTTATTTATGGGAACAAAACCAGTCAGACAGTAAGGTTAAGCTGCTTTAAAATTACACAATTTTCTGTGACTTTTTTGATATGCTCTTTTCATATAATATGAAATTTTAAGACATGTGCTCCTCAGGGGTGATTTGATATTTGATTGAGTTATTCCATGTTTTCATCTTCCCAAAAAGTAATTTATGTTTTAGCAGCTTTAATTTAGGATGTCCTCTAAAATGGTTAATTGCACATAGTAAGTACCAATGATATTTACTGAATAATGAGATCTGAGGTTAACAGCATTAATGCTGCAACTCAGAATGGAAATACGTGTGCTACTTTTCCGCAAGTAACAATACTTCAGTGTGTAGAGGAATATTTAGTTTCTCAGCGTTGTGCTCAGTGTGGTTTGAAGCACAGCTCCAGGGCTACTCCCTAAAATCTGACCTCCTGCATTCTCCAAAACTATAACAATCACATCCTTGGTCCTCCAAAAATTAATTTCTGTCCCTAACCCTTACTTATGTGCTATTTTAGAATACTACTTTTCTGTTTATTCCATATTTCTATCTTCAGACTGGGAAATTCTTAAGGACCAATAATACATTATTCTTTTATAGCCCATGACAATAGGGAAAATGCAAAATAAGTGATATTTCTATAATAAATTATGATATTGATCATTTTGCCAGATGGTTATCTGCAATTCTTGACCCGGACTAATGCTTTGATTCTCTGTAGCTGCCAAAAATCTTACAATTCTTTAGAGCCTTATATGACTATTTCCTAATTTTAAGGCAGTAAGCATATAGCGTCCCATCGATACATGTAGAAGATACTTTGTAGCTCTTGACGGATAGTGTAAGTTGTTTAAGTACTTAGAACTGTGTTGTAATTAGCTGCATTCACATCTCTGACTTAATCACCTTTAAAATTCCAGTTTAAATACTGCTAATTGACGAGGTATAGCCCCACCCATTAATTTCAGTTAAAGAAATTTTGATAACTTAACCAAACAAATAAATCTATATATGTCAAGTTCTTTCACATAAGCGGAAGAATTTTCCAATAGTCCATGAAGAGGACCTGACATCTTAATACAACCAAGTCTCCTTATAACACAAAACATCCTCAAATTCATGGGTCTTGGGGGAGCATGGGTCTTAATTTGTAACTCCTAAATGAGGAATAAATCTCATGATTGATAGAAAATAAATAGAGTAAAAATTTAACCAGGTAGAGACATCTTATACCCTTCAAACAGTACGTTTTTATTTGCTCATGGAAACTGAGGCAAACACATAATTTTAAGCAGTCTTTTGGCTCTTGCTTTCATTTTTCTAATATACAACTTTATAGAACGAATGTGCTGAGTTTATCACTGGACAGCATCAGGCTCTTCATATTAGGGAACTTAAGAAGACACCTGCAGAATCTGCACGGTATTGCATCTTCTGCACAGCCACCTCCCCTGCCTGCACATACAGCTCTTCCTGCATGGCTCCCCTTCCTCTCTCACACCACAGGACCTCCTTAGTCCTTGTTTTGCTTTGATTGACAACTCAGTACTCATTTTAAACAGAGTTTTTTAAATAAAAAATAAGTTTTTCTCAAATTCAATGAGGCCTTGAGATATTCTTAGGACTTCTGGCTTTTTTAATATAATCGTCCTATGATAGCTATTAGGTGGACAACAAAATTATACTTTGTTAAAAAGAAGGTAAAGTAAAAATGACCCAAGATCTCTTGACAATGAGAACAGTTCCAAGACAGAGGAATGCAATGAGAATGGATTACTGGTTGAAGTAAATGGCTTTATTATAAAATTAGTGGGTAGACCTAAAAACACTTAAAAGCAAAAAGTCTCTTCCACTTTGATTATTATTCTTACATACACATAACTTGAGGCAGGAAGCATGGGAAAAATTCAAAGGGTAGCTGAGAGGTACTAGAGGGGATAAAGGGAGATACAATTTTGTTTAAACTAAAAACATTAACATTAAAAAAAAATAAAAGAAAGGATGCCTAAGGATCAGAAAGCTTTGCAATGGGACTTTCCAGCAGTTCCTGGCAACTGAATTGCAAGAAAATGTTTTTGTTTGTAACACCATGAACAATGTTGGAAAATATTACCCTAACCAAAATCATCCAAGCAAAGACAGACAAATTTTGCGTGATTTCCTGTGTTGTGACTGCTACCAGGACTTTGGTATAGATGGTGGGATGATGGTCATAGTGGGAAATTTCAGTCAGTGGGAGGAATCAGCCAACAAGATCTGTTTTTCAGCCAGGTATAAGAAGAATGTTGTACATTAAACATTTGCACACATTTAATGAATTGATTCTTTTTGACTTTTAATTGTGTGTTTTTTGAAAGAGAGAGAGCATAAAGTTTGGTAGGTAGGGAGGTGGCAAAAACCTGTAAGAACATGGGGGAGATGAAAATCATGATCAAAATATATGAAAAAATCAGGACAAAAAACAGATAGAGAGATTCTTGAAAATACCATACAAAAAATAATAAACATGTCAGCTGGTTTTATTTAACTGTTCAACAATATATGCAGATTAGGAAACATAACAATGTAACTCGTAGATTTTTTTTTAACAACAAAACCCGCATCTGCCCCTCCTCTGCTCTCTCTATATGTTGGGAAGAGAACAAAATAGACTGATATTGTTTCTCAAGAGGAAAACAAACATCCAAATTCCCTTACCATGCCTTTTGACTATAGATACAATGTAAACATCAGAAACCCGGTATTAATACAACTCTATCACGTGTTCTTGCCCCGTAAACGCATTTCTTCTTCACTGTAGTTACCACTGTATTGTTCTCCATTTTCCCATCCTTTCCTTTAGTTCCTAAGCATCTCTTGCAGCTTGCCCTTGTCATTGTATAAATTGCTCCATTGTTTCAAATGAACCCAGTGAGAGCCCTTTAACAATTTCTGCCCTCAGCTGGTTGCCCAAGATGCTATGGAGGTGGGAGGTATGCCAGAATATCTCTTACTTTGGCAAGGAACAAAGTAAGCAGAGGAATCCAAAGGAACGGGGCTGATTGGAGGGAAAAAGGAAAAAGCTGCCTTGCACCAGAGGCAAAAGGATGGCTAGCCATTGAGGAACTAGAGCGTTGTCTAGGAAGAATACTCATGGAGATCATGTGGTATGTCACTAGATCACTAGCTTCACATTGCAAGGACAGAATGTGTGTCAGTCACAGCACAGAGAAAGCACTATGAGTTGAGGGTATTCTGTCAGAGCTGGGATACATAGACTTGCACTGGGGACTCCAGGTTCAGCCCTATTATTGTGGGTGTTGTGTGTTCTTTAATATTTATTCCAGGCTTTTTTCTCAGAGTAATTGCGGAGAATTGATAACAGTCTTAAAACTGTCTTTCTTGAAACATGAGATATCACTCATTTTAAAGTGTTTAAAAGAGATGATTTACCTGTTGTTATTGATATATTGAATTTAGCTTTTATGGTCTTGATAATCTTCAAGACTAACCTCAAGTTTCTTTGCACATTTTTGACAAAGCATGGGTGATCAATATACCCTAGTTTTATATACAGTCATAGTAATAAAATGCTGTTAGGAAGGGAAACTTAGATACCAGTAGCTTCTATTCGTTCTTGATAAAAGAGCCCCAAGATTAACAATATTTTTAAGAAATCATCTTGTTTGAACACTGTTTTCTTAAACTTCAATATTATCAGCATTACACACAATGTCAGTAATAAAAATGAAACACCAGGAGTGGCAGGTATAAAAAACATCTGGATGATGAGGAACGTGGGATATGAGCTCATTTTGCTTCTTCAGCTGCATTTTTCTCGAAAGGAAATATATTCCTTTCTCGTTTACGTGCGAGTTCTCCCGGGTGGGGGACAATAGTTCCTGTGTCATTTTGATTATTCTCCCAATTCTGCTCTCAGACTTGGAAATGGGGTTGTCTTGAAGGCTGTGTGCATTTAAGGGTTGGTATGCTCATCGTGGGGAGGCAGATAAGAAAACTATACAAAGGGCAGAATCTAGGAACTTGACTTAATATTTCAGGAGGCAAAGGGAGAGGTTACCATCACTAAGCCATTCCATTGAATGACTATATACCCAATTTGTTAACATACCTGTCTCTTGATTGCTATCCTTGCTGGTCACTGGAATAATTCACCCAATCAGATAGTTAAAACACTTTGATATTTGTTACAAACAAGAGTTTATCAAACTTACTGAAAAGGGAAGAGAAATTACTAGGGTGAGGTTCAAAGTCAGTCTTTCAGAAGAATAGACTTAAGTTATCCCCTGAGCTACCCTCACAGACTTGGTTTTATGCTTAGTTATTTAAAAATGATCTCCTGGTTACCTTCACACTACAGCTCAGGGGCTCCTGGTGGTGACTTAGAATGCCTACAGGAAGCACATTCAATACAAAGAATTTTATTCTCAATATTTCTTAACCTCATTCATTGCTATTGTAATATAAGTTCAGTTAGTGCCCAACTTCTATTTTCACATACCTGCTTATTGTTTTCTGGGGACCTCATGTTCCCTTTACAGTTGAAGGTCTTTTGTACTAATCTAAAAGTTTCTTGCTGCCTTCTTAATAAGATGCTAACAAATACTGATGTTGTCGACTCCACTTCTGGAAAAAAAAATGTTTTGTTATACAAGATAAAAGCCAAAGACCTTCAAATGCTGTTTTTGCTGTTTTTTTGGGGGGAAAAACCTACAAATGACATTGACCTTTACCTTACAGGAAGGAAAAAATGTTTTTTGGAAGACTGAAAGCTAACTGCTTCCTCTATTCCTTTAAACATACACACATTTTACCTTGTGAATTCTGAATGCATTTCAGTGTTTGTATGAAAGATAAAAATCTGTGAGTTTAAAGTTTCCTCAAAGGAGGAGCATCAGATAAACCTTGATTAATAGAGAGACCTTGCAATCTTTAGTGGTGAATTTATGCATTTGTATATTGTAGGCATTGTTAGCATAAATGTCATATCACTTACGTGAGAGACCAGATGCTTCCTTAGAATAAGTTGCAGATTCTTACGCGCTTCCTTTCCTCCTCTCCTGGTTCATATCAACCAATGTCTTCTCTGAAAAACATTATGGCATTGAAATCTTGAGCTGGAGTTTTGGGACCTCCTTGTCTTAGGGTAAGGAAGGAAACTCTAAGTGTGTGGAAAAGGGAAAAAAATCAAGGACAGTGTATAGCTATACCAGATGAGGCTAATAAAAAAAAAAAAAACAAAACAGAAAGAAATCTTGAACGTAAGCACAATCTAAGATAGTTCAATGGAAAAATGTTCCAGTTTCAATTGAAAGTATTAATACAATTTATTTTAATATTCAAATAAAAAATTAACAATTTATCTTTAAACTAGTACTGATTATATATAAGGCTAAATATCACTGTATAGTTAACATTTTTATCATATACCATTGAAGGGAAAAACAAAATGACTATAAACATTATTAGCCAAGTTATTTTTTGTTTATTTCTTTTACTTTTGAGACTATAATATAAACATAGCTTTTGTCTCTTTTCTTTTGTCACTCCAAACTCTCCCATATATCACTCCTTCTTGCCTTTCAAACTCATGGCCTTTTTTTTTTAAAAAAATTGTTGTCACGTGCATATGTATATATGTCTGTGAATACAATTTGCTCTGTCTGTATAATGTTTTATGTTGCATGTGTTTCCAGGGCTGTTCATTTGTTACTAGATAACCAATTGGGTGCCCCTCCATCGAGAAGACTCAGCACGCCTTAGTTGCCTAGTATTCTTTTCTTTTCTTTTCCTTTCTTTTATTTTCTTCTTCTTCTTTTTTTGGTCGTTGTTTGTTTGTTTGTTTGTTTCTCTTTTGGATGTAAGTTTAATCTGTTCACGTAAATAGAACCTAGTGCCGTTCAAAGACTTTCAAGATTTACTGTCATGCTAAAAACACAGGTACTTTTAATTTATTGTTTTCTTGATACATTTTCCAAATGCTAACCCTTCAGTTTAGAGGAAGTGGCATGACTATCCTTATAAATCTTGTTGGGGACTAACACTTAGCCCAGAAGTCTTGCCCTCTTGAGAAGCCTTGTTCCAGGCAAAAATGTTTGTCTAAAAAGCTGTTTCGGTTTTTCAAATCTTCTACATGCTTAATTGAATCTCGGCTACAGCATTATTTATTTTCCTGATAAATACTGTTTATCTTGAGATTTATTTTATATTTCACTTAAAATTCTTCACAAGTCATCCATACATTTTTGTTTATAAAAATTAAATGACATCAATGTTAGTTTTGTAACTACCATATTTCCAAAGAACAAAATAATTGCATAGCAGTTGTTTAAAAATTAAATGAAACAGTTTAGAGAAGAAAGCCAATTTTAAAAATATCTGGAAAATTATGATCTTTTCCAAGTATATGGAATGCAAATAAATTTCTCACATACTTTCATAACTCAATCATCTCATTGGAAATAGTTTTAGTAAGTGATGAGTTGATTGAAGAAGACTATATGACTCATTTTAATCTCCAAATTCTAAACATGGGCTCAACATTTTGGGTATAATTTACTGACCAATATGATTTACTTTTCCAAATTCTGAAACTTGATTGAAAATTATCTACTCAATAAATTCTGCTTGTTGATGTCCAGAGAATAAAAAGCTGTTATGGAATAAATTTGAAATCTCTAGTTCAGGTAAGCGACTAATGGTAGGGCTAGAGGAATCTTTGTGAGAACTATTCAGAGCCAGGAGACTCAGAGATGGGAAGGGCACAGATTAGGAGTGAGCGAACATTTGGGTTTCTTAGCTGTTTTATGCAAAAGACAAAGTTCAGAGACCAGAGGATACAGACTGATTCTACCATTTTTTTATTTAACAATTTATTTTTCATTTTAAATACCAACCCCAGCTTCCCCCTCCTCTTCTCCTGCCCCCCTCCCATCCTACTCTCCATCCACTCCTCAGAGGAGGTAAAGCTTCCATTGGTGACTCGACAAAGTTTGGTATACCAAGTAGAGGCTCACCTCCCCATATCAAGGCTGAGCCCAAAATAGGGAATGGGCTTCCAAGAACCAATTCGTGCACCCGGGATAAGTCCTGATCCCATTTCTACGGGTTTCACCAACAGATCAAGTCACTGTCACACACTTCCAGAAGACCTAGTTCAGTCCCATGCAGGAACCCCAGCTGGCAGTCCACAGTCCCTTAGCTCCAAATAGCTCGGGTCTGCTGTCTTTGTGACTTTCCCAATCAAGATCTTGGCACCCCCCACCACTTGTTCATATAATCCCTCCTCCCTCTCTTCAGTTGAACACTAGAAGCTCAGCCCAGTGCTTGGCTGTGGATCACTGCATCTGCTTCCATCAGTTACTGGATGGAGATTCTAGGATGGCAATTAGGGCAGTCACTAATGTGCTTACAGTGAAAAGTCAGTTCAGGCACCCTCTCCACTACTGCTAGGAGTCTTATTTGAGGTCATTCTTGTGGATACCTGGGAATTTAGCAAGCACCAGGTTTCTCCCTAACATCATAAGGCTCCTTCTAAGATATGTCTTTTATTGCTCTCCCTTTCTGTCCCTCCCACAACCTGGCCGTCTTGATCTCTCATGTTCCTTAACCCAAGCTCATCCATTACAAACCCGCTTCCAGTTTACCCAGGAGATCTTAACTATTTCCCCTTCCTTGGACCCTCCATTTGTATCCCTCTTAGGGCCCTTCTTTTTAATCCAGCTTCTCTAGCATTGTGAACTGTAGCCTGGTTATCTTTTGCTTTACATCTAATATCCAATTATGAGTAAGTATATACCATGTTTCTTTCTGGGTCTGGGTTACTTTACTCAGGATTTTTTTTCCTAGTTCCATCCATTTGCCTGCACATTTCAATATGTCATTGTTTTTATTGTTTTTTTTTTCCCCGCTGAGGAATACTCCATTGTGTAAATGCACCACATTTTTTTAAATCCATTCTTTGTTTGAGGGGTACCAATGTTGTTTCCAGGTTCTGACTATTAAAAATAATGCTGCTTTGAACATAGCTGAACAAATGTCCTTGTGAAATAATTGCTCATCCTTTGGGTATATTGCCAAGAGTGGTATTGCTGGATCTTGAGGTAGATTCCCAATTTTTGAGAAATCATCGTACTGATATCCAAAGTGGCTGTTCAAGGATGCACTCCTGGCAGCAATAGAGGAGTGTTCCGCTTACACCACATCCTATCCATCAAATGGTGCATAAGTGTGCTTGATCTTAGCCATTCTTACACGAGTAAAGAAGCTTTCTCAGAATCAGTTTGATTTTCGTTTTCCTGATGCTTGTGGATATTGAGTATTTCCTTAAATGTCATTCGGCTATTTGAGATTCTTCTGTTAAAAATTCTCTGTTTAGATCTGTACCCATTTTCCTAATCAGATTGTTTGCTATTCTGATGTCTAGTTTCTTGAGTTCTTTATTTATTTTTGAGATCAACCCTCTGTCCTGCGTGGGGATGGTGAAGACCTTTTCCTATTCTCTAGGTTTGTCTTAATGACAGTGTCCTTTGCCTTCAGAAGCTTCTCAGTTTCAGCAGGTCCATTAATTAAATGTCGATCTTAGGGTCTATGCTACTTGGTTTGTATTTAAGAAGTAGTCTCCTGGGCCCATGTATTCAAGATTGCTTCCCAATTTCTCTTGTATTAGCTTTAGTGTAATTGAGTTTATGTTCAGGTCTTCAATCCATTTGGACTTGAGATTTGTGCATGGTGCTAGATATGGATCTATTTTCATTCTACATGTCAACATACAGTTGTTTCAGCACCATTTGTTGAATTTGCTTTATTCTTTCTACCGTATATTTTTGACATCTTTGTCAAAAATCAGGTGTTTAAACAGAGGTTTCACTTTCACTTTTCAGCCACCCAAACCCAAATAATCACTCAAAAATTATATTAATTGCAACACCGTTTGACCAATGCCTTGGGAATATTCCTAACTAGCTCTTACATCTTAAATTAACCAATTTCTATTAACCTACATATTACCACAAGGCTGTGACCTACTGGTAGGTTTCTGGCATCTTTCTCTTTTAGCAACTATATGGTGTCTGTCTGACTCTGCCTTCTTTCTCCCTTTCTTTCTGCATTCAGTTTAGTTTTCCCTGCCTAATTCTATTCTGCCCTGCTATAGGCCAATTGTAATAAAACACAATGACAGCATATAGAGGAAAATCCCATATCATTTCCCCTTTTTGTCTAAAGAAAACGTAAGGTTTTAAGGTTAACATAATAAATTGTATTGTATATAATAAATAGGTATCAAGCAATAATTATAGTTACAATATTTAGTCTATTTGTATTAGGCAAAAATGAAAGAAAATATTTCATCTATTTTATCTTTGTGAGTCTAAACTTTTGCATCTAATTTATCTTTTGTTATTACTAGGAAAACTATAGTTATCTTCTTCAGCTCCATCAAAGACCCCAGAAGGATATAATATTATCCAAGTAAACAGGAAATGAATTACAAAGAACTTCCAAAGTTCTAGAAATGACAGAGACATCTCTTTTCCTGGACAGTCAACCTAAGTTTTTCTGCAACATTGGGGCATCAAACTTCAAGCTATAGGCCTAACATATCTGACAAACTTTACTGTGAAGCAAGAAATTTGAAGATCTGTCCTGCCTTGTTTGGAAAAGTTCATCAGTTGCTTTCTTCTGTGTCCTGCAGAATGTCTAGTCATTCCTAGTGTAAACCAGGAATCCCGAGAACCAGCCTGCTTTTTGGAAAGCTCAGCCATCACTTTTTGGTGGGTGTTGCATGTTCAGCTTATAGAGAATACTATCAAACAGTCCAGGCAAAAACAATATCTGGCCCAAATAGCAAAGCTTGTCACATTGAAAGTAAAATGCATAATGAGTTTCTTCAATGCTCATCAAGCTCCCCGAAATAATTGGTGGTGCCAGAAAAAGACATGTCTCACAGTTGAGAAAAGTCTACGTTCTTAAAACCTTTAAAATATTATAGACTGTAGATCTTTGAAGTCTGAAGATTATCAATCTTACTGAAATATATTCTGCACATATTGAAAACTTAACTAATGTAAGCAAAAGTTTAATTGTTATAGATGACTTTCTATTGATCTGCAATTTTTAATTATACATTACATTTTTAAGTCAACTATATAAACAATACTTTGATCAAGAGCAGAAATACATATACACAATGTAACAAAATCGAACTTGAATATGTATTCATAGACCAAGATTAATACTAATGCAAAGTATTCATCTCTATATTATAGCTCCCCCCATTTAAAAAGATTGTAACCATTTAGCCATTTATACACAACTACTTTTAAATAAAACCAAACATTTATAAACAACTATCATGGGAGTTTGTTGGGCTAAGAATTTTTTTTATTAATTTATAAAAAATTCTACTTCCGCCCCTCCTCCTAATACCCTCCCACTCCCCCCACTCCCTCTTCTCCTCCCTCTCCAGTCCTAAGAGCAGTCAGGGTTTCCTGCCCTGTGGGAAGTTCAGGTTCCTTCCCCCTCCCTCCAGGTCTAGGAAGGTGAGCATCCAGACAGACTAGGATCCCAAAAAGCTAGTACATGCAGACGAAACAAGACCCAGTGCCATTGTCAATGGCTTCTCAGTCAGCTCCCATGTCAGCCACATTCAGAGAATCCGGTTTGATCACATGCTCATTCAGTCCCAGTCCAGCTGGCCTTGGTGAGCTCTCATTAGATCAGTCCCCTTGTATCAGTGCGTGAATGCACCCTTTGCGGTCCTGACTTCCTTTTTCATGTTCTCCCTTCTTCTGCTCCTCATTTGGACCTTGGGGGCTTAGGCCAGTGCTCCAATGTGGGTGGATTACATTGGATTACAATCCAATATGATGGATTACATTGACAGATTTGCATATGTTGAACCAGCCCTGCATCTCTGGGAAGAAGCCTACTTGATCATAAAGGATAATTTTTCTAATGTGTCCTTGGATTCGGTTTGCCAGTATTTTATTGAGAATTTTTGCATCGATGTTCATGAGTGAGATTGGCCTGTAATTCTCTTTCTTGGTTGTGTGTTTGTGTGGTTTTGGTATCAGGTAGCTGTAGTTTCATAAAAAGAATTTGGCAATGACTGTTCTGTTTTTATATTGTGAAATACATTAAGGAGTATAGGTATTAGCTCTTCTTGGAAGTTCTGGTAGAATTCTGCATTGAAACCATCTGGTTCTGGGCGGTTTTTTTTTGTTTTTTTTTTTTTTTTTTTTGGTAGGGAGGATTTTGATAACAGCTTCTATTTCCTTGCTACTCACAGGTCTATTTAGGTTGTTCACCTGGTCTTGATTTAACTTTGGTAAATGGTACTTATCTAAAAACAAGTTCATTTCTTGTACATTTTCCAACTTTGTGGCATAAAAGCTTTTGTCGTAAGACCTAATGATTCTCTTAATTTCCTCTGTGTCTGTGATTATGTCCCCCTTTTCATTTCTGATCTTATTGATTTGCGTGTTCTCTCTCTGTCGTTTGATTAGTTTGGCTAGGGGTTTGTCAATCTCGTTGATTTTCTCCAAGAACCAACTTTTTGTTTCATTGATTCTTTGGATTGTTTTCTGTGTTTCTATTTTGTTGATTTCAGCCCTCAATTTGATTATTTCCAGTCTTCTACTCCTCCTGAGTGAGTCTGCTCTTTTTTTTTTTCCATATGAAGTTGAGTACTGTTCTTTAAAGGTCTGTGAAGAATTTTGCTGGGCATTGCATTGAATCTGTAGATTGCTTTTGGTAAGATTGCCATTTTTACTATGTTAATTCTACCTACCCAAAAGCATGGGAGATTCTTCAACTTTCTGGTGTCTTCTTCAATTTCTTTCTTTAAAGATTTAAAGTTCTTGTCATACAAGTCTTCCACTTTTTTGTTTAGAGTTACTCTGAGATATTTTATGCTATTTGTGGCTATTGTGAAGGGTGATGTTTCTCTGATTTCTTTCTCAATGCATTTGTTATCTGAATACAGGAGGGCTACTGATTTTTTTGAGTTAATCTTTTATCCTGCTACATTACTGAAAGTGTTTATGCATTATAGAAGTTCCTTTGTATAATTTTTGGGATTGCTTATGTAAACTATCATATCATCAGCAAATAGTGAGAGTTTGAATTCTTCTCTTCCAGTTTGTATCCCCTTGATCTTCTTTTGTTGTCTTATTGCTCTACCTAAGACCTCAAGAAGTATATTGAATAAATATAGAGATAGTGGACAACCTTGTCTTGTTTCTGATTTCAGTGGCATCTCTGGGAGTTTTTCTCCATTTAGTTTGATGTTGGCTGTTGACTTGCTCTATATTGCCTTAATTATGTTTAGGTATGTTCCTTGTATCCCTGCTCTTTCCAAGCCTTTTATCATGAATGGAAGTTGTATTTTGTCAAAAGCTTTTCAGAATCTAATGAGAGGATCACATGGTTTTTATTTTTCAGTTTGTTTATATGGTAGACTTCATTGACAGATTTCCATATGTCGAACCATCCCTGCATCTCTGGGGTGAAGCTGACTTGATTATGGTGGATGATGGCTCTGATGTGTTCTTGGATTTTATTTGCCAGTATTTTTAAAGTACTTTTGCATCAATATTCATTAGTGAGATTGGTCTGTAATTCTCCTTCTTAGTAATGTCTTTCTGTGGTTTGGCTATCAGGGTAATTGTAGCCTTATAAAAAGAGTTTGGCAATGTTCCTTCTGTTTCTATCATGTGGAACAATTTGAGAAGTATTGGTATTAGTTCTTGTAGTTCTTCTTGAAAATCTTGTAGAATTCTGAGTTGAAATCATCTAGTCCTGGGCTTTTTTTTTTGTTGGGAAACTTTTGACTGTTTCTATTTCTTTAGCAGTTATAGGCCTGTTTAATTTGCTTATCTGGTCTTGATTTAATTTAATTTAATATTTATCTAGAAAGCTTTTCATTTTCTTTAAGTTTTCCAATTTTGTGGAGTACAGATTTTCAAAATATGACCTGATGGTTCTCTGTACTTCCTCCATGTCTCTTCTTATGTCCCCCTTTTCATTTCTGATTTTCTTAATTTGAATATCCTCTCTCTGCCTTTTGGTTAATTTAGATAAATGGTGTAGGAAGTCCTTCCTTCTTTGTGTTGCTTTCATTGGTTAATGAATAAAGAAACTGCCTTGGCTTTTTGATTGGGCAGAATTTAGGTAGGTGAGGAAATCAGAATTGAGTGCTGGGAGGAAGAAAGGCAGAGAAAGAGATACTCCAAGGAGCCGCCAGAGACAGACATGCTGAATCATTTTCAGTAAACCACTGCCACGTGATGATATACAGATGAATAGAAATGGGTTAAATCAAGATGTGAGGGTTAGCCAATAAGAGGCTAGAGATAATGGGCCAAGCATTTGTATAATTAATATAATTTTTGTGTGGTATTTCAGGAATAAGCTAGCCCAGTGGCCAGGAAGAACAAGAAGGCCCTCTTCATACAACAGATAGAGGTTTGTATATTTTGTTGATTTTTCTCAAAGAACCACCTCTGTCTCACTGATTCTTTGTATTGTATTCTTTGCTTCTATTTTGTTTATTTCAGCTCCCACTTTAATTACCAACCGTCAAGTTCTCTTGGGTGAGTTTGCTTCTTTTTGTTATAAAGTTTTCAAATATTCTGTTAATTCACTAGTGTGGGATTTTTCCAGCTTCTTTATGTAGGCATTTAGTGCTATGAACTTTCCTCTTAACACTGTTTTCATTGTGTCCCATAAATTTGAGTATATCATGTGGTCATTTTCATTGAATTTTAGGAAGCTTTTAATTTCTCTTTATTTCTACCTTGACCCATTGTTGACTCAGTTGAGCACTGTATAATCTTCATTTGTTTGTGGGCTTTCTGGAATTAGTATTGCTGTTGACTTCTAGTTTTAAACCACGGTGATCTAATAAGATCCATGGTGTTATTCCAATTTTTTTATATTTATTGAGGTTTGTGTGGTTACTGAGTATGTGGTCAATTTTTAGGAGGTTCCATGAGGTGTCAAGAAGATGGTATATTCTTTTTGGTTTGCATGGAATATCCTATAGATGTCTGTTAAGTCTATTTGAGTCATTACATCTATTAGTTCCCTTATTTCTTTGTTCATTTTTTGTGTGACTGATCTGTCCAGTGGTGAGAGGGGCATGTTGAAGTCTCCCACTATTAGTGTGTGGGGTTTAAGCTTTAGAAGTGTTTCTTTTACATATGAGGGTTTCCTTGTATTTGGGGCATAGATGTTCACTATTGAGATTTCCTCTTGATGAATTTTTCCTGTTACTAATATGAAATGCCCTTTTATTTGTCTCTTTTGATTGATTTTAGTTTGAAGTATATTTTGCTAGATATTAGGATAGCTATACTTGCTTGTTTCTTAGGTCCATTTAATTGGAATATTTTATCCCAACCCTTTACTCTGAAATGATGTCTGTCTTTGAGGTTGAGGTGTGTTTCTTGAATGCAGAATAAGGATGGATTCTGTTTTCATATCCAAACTGTTAGCCTTAATTGCAGAGTTCTCTGATTCCTGCCTACTCCATCAGAGACCACAGATTCATGCCAGACCCTCAGAGCTCCCTGAATCTGGCCCACTTGCTAGAAGTTGCTCTCTCATACCTCTTCCTGTGGAGTGTGCTGTCTAAGATCTGCTCTGGCCCAGATTGCTGGCCCAGTCCTGCCTCCACAAACGTCCCTGTTCTGGGTCTGTTCCTGCTCCTGTGGAGTTCACATCCCAGGCCCACTCCAGCCCAGGTCACTAGCTCAGTCCTGCTCTTGTGGAGTTTGCTGCCTCAGGTCTACTCTGGCCTAGGTCTCTGGCTCAGTCCTGCTCCTGTCAATTCACATATTCTTAATTCTAGATACTGGATTTGATTATCTGAGTAGTAACTATGTAAGAAAAAGTCTAGTACTGAACAGTGTGCTTGTGTGTGTGTGTGTGTGTGTGTTTGTGTGTGGTGTGTGTGTGGTGTGTGTGTATGTGTGTGTGTGTGTGTGTGTGTGTGTGAGAGAGAGAGAGAGAGAGAGAGAGAGAGAGAGAGAAAACCATTCCTCCCAAAGGTCATATATTCATTTACTTACCAAAGTAACTGCAAAAAGGGAAATAAAAATAGTCACACCTTCCCAAGCTTGCAAGATGCAAACTTAGCACAGTTAGCAGAAGACATAAATGCAAGCAGAGGTCTAGAGTCTGGGTAACACCAGATCAATGAAAAGACAAGCACAGAGTCTTACTCCAAAGCCTCACTCTACAGTGGTTTCCTTGATTACCAAATAAGAAATTGGGAAGTTGGCCTCCATCGCCGCCACCTCCTTGGGGCCCTCCGTGTCTGCGCAGCGCGGCCCGCGGCTCCCGGAGGAGCATCCGAGCGCGGGGCTCGGCGCGGGCACGGGGCACAGCCATGGCGGACGGTACGGGAGCGGGCGTGGCAGGCCAGGCCTCGGGACCGGCGGCGGGCTCGAGTGGGGTAGGGGGCCCGGTCAACCCCGCTTCGCTACCTCCGGGAGACCTGCAGCTCATTGCTCTCATAGTGGAGCAGCTCAAGAGCCGCGGTCTGTTCGACAGCTTCCATCGGGACTGCCTGGCTGACGTGGACACCAAGCCAGCTTACCAGAACCTGAGGCAGAAAGTGGATAATTTTGTGTCAACACACCTGGACAAACAGGAAAGGAATCCTGCAATGAACAAGAACCAGTTGCGAAATGGGCTGAGGCAGAGCGTGGTTCAATCAGGCATGTTGGAAGCAGGAGTGGACAGGATCATTTCTCAGGTGGTGGACCCCAAACTAAATCACATCTTCAGGCCACAGATAGAGCGAGCAATCCACGAGTTCCTGGCAGCCCAGAAAAAAGAAGCTGTGCCAGCTCCCCCTCCAGAACCTGAAAGCCAGGATCCTCCAGCGCCATCCCAAGATACTTCCTAAGGATATGCCTGATACCTTTGGAAAACTCCATTTACTGAAGAAATGAAACGGATTCCGGTTTCATACGAGTATAACTTTAGTCGACCATGCCACTACTGATGTCAGGATTTTGACCTTGACTCGGGTGGTGTCCATATTGGATGGACAGCAAGTTTGGTGGTGGGACGTTATTCATACTTCCTCATGAATTGTGCCATCTTTGGCCGGCCTGTCCAGGGGTCTGACCCCAGTATAGACACTACAGAGGTTTAAGCACTACGTGACTTGGGCTGTCCTGATCAGACCTTAGTACTTGAACCTGGACACTGCATGTGGATGTTAACGCTTGTGTTCTGCAGTCAGTATGCTGAAGCCGGGCTGGGGCTAGCCGGTCAGGACAGCAAAGGGCCACGGGAGCAGCTGTTTGACAGTGGGTTTTGATACCGTTGCTTGAGTTATAGACTGGGATGTGCAGCAGTTAGCATCAGTAGCCCTAGGTTATTGTGACCTTCCTGTACTTGGGATTTTAGTGGTTTCCTTTCTCTTATCAGAGGTAACTTGGAGCCCTGGAGTGAGTGAGGAAAGCCCCACTGCCTCTGTCCTGGCGTCTCCCTAACCACAGGGCGAGACACTCTGGATGTGGTGCTCAGTTCTCATGTTTGTGTTTCCAGAAGAACACCATTAGTAATAAATAGCAGACATTTTGCAATAAAAAAAAAAAAAGAAATTGGGAAGTTTTAGCTAGAGCAACCTAGGTATTTGTTCCTTGATCTATGGACTAAGAACCATTTTGGTACAAGATTAAAACAAGTGAACATTTATTTTTTATTTAAATATGTCAATACAATCTTTAACTTCATATATACTTATTTATCTATAGGAAACAGTTTTCAACCTTTGTCAATAAAGACAACCTGAAAATCAGTCCACATCTCTTATGAAACTATGGTAGTTACTAGCTCTTTGTCTTTACTACAACACAGTAGACAGGTTACTTGACTATCACCACATCCTGTGGAATATCAACTACTTCAAAAGAAGAAGAAAATATGATATTTTGAAAATTAGACTAAAAGAGTAACAAAGTTTAAGTGTTTTAGATGGATTATGTGGACACTTTGACATGATTTGTAGTGGATAAATATTTGCACGTGTAGAACATTCCCAAAATTTTTTGAATTTTCTTTTTACTTATTTTAGCTTTGAAAATAGAGTTTTTCATACAATATTAAAACAGAAGCTAACAAAAAATAACTCTGCCACCCCGACAGAGTTTTTCTCATCCTTTCCTTCCAGCTCCAACCTCATCCATTCCTCATCCTCTATTTTCTTTCAGGAAGATGCAGGGCTCTTAGGGATATCAATCAAACACGCATATCAAGTTGCATAAATAATAGGCACATCTGGTCATATTAAGGCAGGACAAGGCATCACAGTAAGAAGAATAGGGTCCCAAAAGACAGCAAAAGTGTCTGAGATAGCTCGTACCTTTAGGAGTCCCTCAAGAAGGTCAAGCTACACAGCCATAGTACATGTAGAGGGCCTAGGCCAAACCCACACAGGTACCCTGATTGTTGGTTCCATCTCTGTGAGCCTCTATGCATCCTGGTTAGTTGAGTCTGTAGGTTTTCTTGTGATGTCCTTAACACCTCTGCCTTCGACAATCCTTCCTGCCCCTCTTCCGCAGAATTCCCTGAGCTCTGCCTAGAGCAGGTAGGGATGGAAACACAAGGGTCTAGGTGATGGGAGGATGGAGAGAGACCTGGAACGAGGAAGGGGGTTTCCAGGGTAACACTGAAATCTAGTGCAATGAAAACTCCCAGGAATCTATGAGGGTAACCCTAGTTAAGGATCACAGTAGTAGGGTGTACAGAGCCAGCATCGGCAATTTCTCATAACCAACAACATTTCCAGTGGAGGGACTGGGACACCACCCAGCCAAAAAAACTTCAATCTACAATTTGTCATGCCTGCAAGAGGTGCTGTGGTAAAGGGGGCAGAGAAATTGTGGGAGTGAACAACCAATGATTGGTCTGGCTCAAGACCCATGGCATGAGAGGTAATCCACCCCTGATACTGCCTGGAGGGTCAGGAACCAGAGGATGAATGGTTCAGAGTCCTGGCATAGAATGACACACACCTGAAAAAACATTAAAAAGAGTGCCCTAAGTCAACATTATGAGACAGAAAACCTCCAAAGATGTCATTGAGTTCTTTTTGTGTTGTTCATCTTTTTCTTGGTGTGGGCCCCACCCTTAAGAAATGTTTATTTCACCATGCAACTCCCTCGAGGAGAAGTAACTTTTTATTTACAGTTTATTAAAAGGAGATAGCATTTGCGTTAGAGATAGAAATGAAAGCAGTAAAAGTCATAAGAGTGAAAAGACCCAAAAGAGACTGCTTAAAAAGTGTGCCTGAGTTCATGTTATGAGAAAACTGTTGAAAAAAACCTAGTTAATCAGAGCATGATATATGGTGTGCTAATATAATATACGCTGTTCCTTTGTTATAGATTATATCAATGATAGGTCACAGAGTAAAAATTATTGAAAAATTTAAATTCTTAAATAAAAACATTTGTATGTGTTTGAGCCTAGTTACTTAGTATCCATGTTGGTCTTTGTAGTTTGGTTCTTGTTTGGAACATGCCAGCAGGCATATCACTTCCAACAACTCCCATAGCCTCCTTCACAGGCAAAGACTGAAGGACAAACTGGTCTTGACAATTTCATCACTTTACAAATAGTTTGAACCTACTTTCTGTGATGCAGAAATTAAATACTTTTCTGTACTAAAATAGCCATACTACTATATAAAATCTCAACTATGAAATAGTCTACCAAGTTATTTCATGCCAGGTTGAAAGAAACCCACTCTAGTAATCAAAGTAATTAAAATAAATACATATCTTTAGCCAAATTCCCCTAATACATCTTAAATAGACTCAGTCTATTATTCTAGATGCTGGGGCTATGATTTCTTTTGCATTCTCCCCTTTTCTAATATCAGCTTTACATAAACTGTTACTTATTTATGACACAATTGATATTTAGTAGTTATTTAGAAAAGTAAGTTGTAAATGATTAAAGTTGTGTAAAGATAAGTGAAATTCTTAACAGTTTATTCTCAAAAAAGGCACTGGACATTTAATCCAGTAATTTAATAACCAAGGAAGAGAATGCTCATAAAATTCAGCACTAATTTCAACGTTATTCTTTCTCATGAAGGGTTTTCCAGGTAGTATACTGTTTCATTACTAACATCATTTATATGATGACACCAACCTGACAAATAAAATTATCTTTAAACTTTTTAAAATTAAAATGTTGACTGGCTCTTTTTTTCTAGTGTTAAATCTGAAAGCCAAGGCTCTTTTTGTGATGAGAAACAAACTCTCCCCAAATGGGCTGCCACTTTGTGACTATTAATGTGCCCCACAATAAGTATCAAAAGCCACCCACTTGAGCTCAACAAGAATCAGAACTAAATGGTGTTGCATTCTATTGAAATCAAATGACATGTTTATGTCTCTTTTGTATTGTATAATAACTCTAGATTTTGAGGAATTTACATGCAGTCTTTTTTATATAGGCATTAATTTCTCTGTGGAAACATTTAAATGAACAATTAAATCAGTCTGTCCCTCATCAAACTAAGGCCAGTGCTTTGTGTATGTATACAATTTTGTCTTTATCCCATAGTTAATCTGCATTAATTCTAGCATTTCATCTGTAACTCTGGAATTCTGTCAATTAGGACCATTTTTGATAGGTCAAATTCTATTTACAACTTAGTGGGAAACATATTTACCTAGTAATTTTATAAAATACTAATTAATATAATTGCTTTTCATAAAAATTTTAGATAGATATCATTTTTTTATTTTTTACTTAAGAATATTTACAATCTGATAAACTGAAGATCATTTGACTCTGTATCTAGTTCTAGCATACATTTAGTGTGTAAGCTCTTCCCAGCTGTATGAAATGTTTACCAGAAGAAATGATCATCAATAATAACCTACTGATAAAGAATAAGTATCTGAGATGGTAAAAAAAAAAATTGAAGTTGTAAAAAGGGGAATTTCCACATTTTAGGAGTGAAATTTTACAAAATTGAATAAAGGTCATTGAATATTTTAAAACGCTAAATGTATCAAGGTCAGCATATTTGTGGCTAGTAGGAGACGACAGTGCTTCCCACGGCATGAGCGTCAACATAATGCTGTAAACAGGTATTCGGTTTCTCACCCACATGGAAAGGATCCAGGACCCTCCAGTGTTACTGACCATGGGTGTGCCTCTCTTACTTAAGGTCGAGGCTTCCTGTTGTACAGACAGTGGTGACAAAGACCATCTGTCAGGTAGGAAGTAGAAATTGTTCCTCAGGGACATTCCTTGGATTCTATGCTTTACACTTCACCTACTCCCCACCGGCCGTAATTTGCACAGCTTCCTCTGTCTGCAGAAGAAACTACTAGATACATTCTACTTTTTCAAGGGAGTTCTCTATCCCTTTAACACTGAAAGATAATTTACTATGGTAAACTCTGGGTTGAAGGACAGTCAGAATTTCTTTGACGGTATCAAGCCAAGTTCATTACCATTTTTCATGAACAGATTCAGTTACTGCCACCACTACTTACATCTTACTGTTTTTTATTCACTAGTAGCCAAATTACTCTACTCTCTAGAAAACGGAGGAGGGGATAAGTGAAACTCAGAAATCAGACAATCAAATAGTACTGGACAGGGAATGCTGTCTTCTACTTGCAAGGTTTTCTAGCAGTCAAATATTTCCTAGTGCCTTCATTATATACAATTTCTCTCTCTTTTAGTAATAGCACAGATAATTTTATTTGACTTGGGTTTATAGACATTACTCGAATGAACGCAGTTCTCAGTAGTTTGGCACCTTAACTATTGGCTTTACCTACATGATTCATAACAAGTCTGTTGTCATATCTTGATATGTGTTCTTTTCCATGTCCTGTACACAGAATTTACATTGTTAACACTGTTGGGGCCGTTCTTTCAGCCTTAACAATAGACTTCCACACTTCCACTTTTCAGTTCCTAAAGAAAAGTCACCCCAACATGCTACAATTTCCTTCCTAATAGACACTTGGTTATCACAGATATGCCACATATAGAAAAAGTCAAAGATATCTCGCAGGAAATAAGATGGAGAGAGGATGTGTCATTTGATACAAGGGTCGATCTTTCTGGCCCCTTCAGTAACCCTTATATGTGGACTCATGTTCAAATGATTCGGATGCCAGGATCATCAGGTCATCTTGATATATCGGTTCTACTAAATGCCTTCATTCTTATAAATGCCCTCTTCCTGGGATAAAATCAATCTTACTGTATAACCCATATTTTTGCCACCCAAGTTCAAATTTTAACACATATGTCAAAGTGTTAAAATTAATTCAATATAAGGAGTTGAAAGTATGTTCACTGTAACTATTGATTTGTTAATGTTAAAATATAGTTTGTTCCACAAGTTTAAATAACTCTCTACTCTAGAATGTTTATCATATTTTGCTGCTTTGCTCACATGATAAAAATTATGTGGCACATATGTTTTTTCCACATATATGTTTCTATAGGAACTAGTTTTTATCTACGGATATAATCATATATACACATATCTACATACAATATATATATACATTTATATGTAAATATAAGTATATGCACACATATAAATATAAATATATGTGTGAATATGTGTGCGTATAAATATACATGCATATATATTTATATATACTGCTAATTTCAACTTATGGGTTGGTAAGAACCATGTATGTGTAGCAAACGCTCACTAATCTACAAACAATACCTAACAAAAGCCTTGCATCAGACGTACTAAGAACTTTCCTATTTAGTTGAGTTTCAAAGAGAAGCTTTCTTAGCACTTATTGTCTACACATAGAACTTATGCTATGAGGAACTAATAAAGACCAAATGACTAACAAACAACAGTAAAATGCCATAGGGAATATTTTCCAACTTCAGCAACTAATGAAATATTCAGAAGAGAAAATGATATGTTTCAGTGACTTATTTCCTAGGGAATTGATAGCATTTTGGCAGTTCATGTAATTTCTACCAGATTGAAAACTGGATCTGTGGGAAACGAACTAGCTTTTATGTCTAAACTCCATAGACACGCAGAGCATGTGCTTAATATAAGCATCTAACGGTAAGCTGAGTCTTTAGTAAACTGAAGATTATAAAAATTGGTGAAATTAATACAATTAAAAGTCTTTATTGAATACATAAAGAGTTACGAATGAAGAGAAGAGTTATGAATACATGTAGAAATTGACAATTAGATAAACCATGGTTCTTGTTTGTTTATTTACTTATTCTTCTGCTAGTATTAAGTATTTAACCCAGAGCCTCAGGCATGCCCAACAAGTGCTCAACCACTGAATTATATCTTCTTTGATAAATAATAAAGGGTATAAAATATGTTTGTTTCATACATAAAAATTATTACTGAGTAATGAATAGCAGGAGGTTGAACTGTAGATTTTTTTTAGAACAAACAATGTTTCTAAATTAATTCTCTAAAATTTGAATTTAAAAATCATTGTTGTCATCTTGAACAAATAATTTTGATTACATCATTTGCTCTCAAGTTTGCCAGACTAGGTCAGCTCCACACCAGTGTCTGCCAAAGGAAGGCAAACAGACATTTGCACAAGGAGCTGTTTTCATTGGTGATTCTCTTTTATATTATGGATAAAATATCTGTGCAGAAAGATGATTTAATACGTGACTGTGCTCACAATGGTTATTTTAGAATAGGCAATTGGCCAAGCGGTGGTGGCATACACCTTTAATCCTAGCACTTGGGAGGCAGAGTCGGGCGGATCTCTTTGAGTTCGAGGCCAGCCTGGTCTACAAGAGCTAGATCCAGGACAGGCTCAAAGGCTACAGAGAAACCCTGTCTAGAAACAAAACAAAACAAACAGAATAGGCAATTGAGGAAAATCAGTGAAACTAGCTCCTATTTTCTTAGCATTTGGGTCTCTGAAGGAAAAATCCCTATTGATTTGTTATTTATGAAAAAATTGTATCAGGAAAAGTTGTCTCTGGGCCAGGAGGATGAGGATTTCTGATGCGGGAACAGGAAGAGGTACTGAACGTCCACTTCTGCACTTGATTGAAAGACAGGAAGTAGCAGAGTGACCTTTTCTCTTAATCTGGATCCCAGCAGTTCCTTGGTCACTGGCAATTCATTCAAGAGGCAGAAAATCCTCTTGTCTTGGTCCATAAGAACAAAGTAGCAAATACGACACTGGATACTCAAATGAAGTTTTCACAGGAATTTCTCATTACTTTTGGATTTTGTCTGCATGTAAGTGTCTGTTTTCACTTTTCTAGAGTTCATCTAGATGAAGAGATGGAATCAATGCCTCACTTTGAGGTGAAAAGTGCTCAGGAAGCCCCAAGTGTGGTTCCTGACTCCCGTTTCAGACAGCTCACCACCACCTGGAGCTCCAAGGCCAGGAATACCGATACCTTTGCAGACGCCCACACTCATGCAACATACTTCCAGACAGACAATGAAGCAAAATAACATATAATAAGTAAAATGAGCTTCTTTTCTGGTTTCTGTACAATGGCAGGCCTGGCTGCCCACAATAACTATTCAGCTTTGGGATGGAACGCCAAACCGAAACACACTGGTGTTTTATTTCTCTGTGTGAGTTGCCACAGTGGATTGAAAAGTTTATCTAATTCTTTTCAGAAGATCGGATGGTTTCTGGTTGTCCTTCATTATTCATACTGAAATTAAGAAAGCAGGCTTCCTTACCCACTCTGAGGAGTTGATGTGGGGGGTAGGGAGGGTGGAAAGGTGGGGCAGGAGGAGGCGAGGGAAGAGGAACTGTGATTAGCTATGGAAGATGAGAAAAGATTGTGTTAAAAATTCTTAATAAAAAAAAAAAAGGAAAGCAGGCTTCATGTCACGCCCACTATCTGTGAGGAAGCTATAGGGAGAAGCTATCCAATTTCCTGAGGAACGATCCGAAGGCTTAAGTGGGTATATGTGTGTATGTTTATATGTGTACGTGATTTTTCTTGTCATTCTTTTTAAACTGCAATAACTTTTTCCTCTTATCTAGTGTTGTAAGATGGAACAGAATGTAGGCGGAGAAGAATCTAAACAGTCCTGGAACAAAGGAACAGCACCCAGTGAACGTGGAGTTAGCTGTGTACAGCATGACTCCAGCAAGCCCCAGCAAGCCCCTTTCCTGTCAGCAGTGCTTGCAGGACTGAGCACATGTGTTGAGCTGTACACCTCCCTCACATGTATGCTGTGTGTGCAGAAGACAGTGACAGAAGAAGAGCAAAGGTGGTTTGGTGCTCCCAGCATGGAAACCGTGAACTTGGCTTTACTTTGTGAGACTAAGCAAGTTATTTAAACTCATGGGCTTTAATGGTTTCAGCACTTAAGAACAAGCCACCTTACAAGATAATTTTGTTAAGTGGCCTACTAACATAATGTAGTAATCTCATGTAAACATAATTGTTTTAATATATTAAATAATATTAAATCCATTCATAAATTAGTAAGTGGTCAGCACTTATATTTTCAAAATGCTTTTATTCATCAACTCTTTATTTCAAAAACATCAAAAACAAGTTAAACATGAGGTATCTCTGTTGAAGTTTATAATGTGCAAACACTTAATGTAGTCCTACATGTATGAATAAAATTTATACATGCAAATTATATATACAAAATTGGCCAAATATTGTATATATGAGTAAAAATGAGTCTTAGATTTGTGTCCCATTTGCTAAATTTCCTTTAAAAATGAATTTAGTCACTGATAAAGATATTCGGATGGAAAAGAAACTTCTCAACATATAATTAAAGAGTTATTATACCTACCTTACATGAGACCCCTTTTTAACTAATGATTGATATGAATTTGAGGGGGAGAGGGGAAGAAGGAAGAGAGGAGAGAATATATGAATATATGAGATTATTACCCAACTATGTAGAGAGTAGAGTCCTTGAAATAATCACTTTCTCCCGCTAATTACTCCTCTAAGGTTAATAAGGAAAACTTCTGATATTAGCTCTCATGTCACCAAATGTAGATTCATCAAATATGAGAAATATATGAACTAAATATCTGTCTGAGCAATGATGTGTCATAAGCAATCTGAATAGAGATTGTTGTTGTTATTTAGTGATGTTAGGTTCTCTTGATGAGCCAAAAGAAGGCATGAAATTCCTGACAGTTGTTTCCAGAAGAGCTGCCTTGGGTTGTTGTTTGCACATGGCACAGGCGAAAGCTTAGCAAGAGTAGTTGGTTGTGCATAATGAGATTCAGCACTCCTCTAATTGCCTCGTCAAATATTGTTCTACACAACTTCTAAATTCAAATTCTAGGTTTCGCTAGTAGTCTTCTGCTCCGTAAGTTCCATATCTCTTTCCCAGGAAAATGTTTTCCTTCTGAATTCTCTTTTCGTTAAAATATCAACTACCAGTTCTTTGTCATGAGCTACTGCATCCCCAAATTGACTTGTGAGTCCTGCAAACAGTCCGAAATAAGGGCTTGGCCTTTGGTTCAATCTCAGACGCAGTTACCTTCTGCCTGGTAGAAATCATTGGCATGCTCCTTTTGGGAGTCAACCTGATTCTTTGCAGTAAAGGCAGCCATCTGGAACCTGGTTATCACTGGGGAAATGGAGGAGGATATCACTCCCAATGCACAATGGGAACAGAGTGTTTATTTCCTCTCATACTGATTAAATTTTAAAGGGAAAGGTTAAGCGGCACACACCACAAACACAACATTAGGCCCATAAGCGGCCACACGTTCTGCAAACTTGACAGCGCTGTGCGAAAGAGCAGTTTCCAGGACCTCCACCAGCAGGAACTGAAACCATCTAAAATTAGATGGCAATGGGGAAAGTCTCTGGGGGATGTTCAAAAAATGGTCTTTTGTTTGTTTTCTTTTATGTCATTAAGTATATGTTGTAAATCATAGGTCAAAGGTTCTGGGATGCTTCCAAAAGCCAACTCCCTTCATTACAGAATAGGAATTTCAGAAAAATAATAGGGAGCTGAAAGAAATACACGACAGAGAAGAGCACTAACAATGGTAAATTAGTATTAATTGATCAGGAAGTGGCCAGCTGAAGGGAAATCAAGCTCTCCGGTAATGATAGGAGTGTGACAATAACAAACACAGCAGTGAAGTCACTGGACACATTGATGGCAAACACTGATTTGAGGGTCAAAGCGCTAAAGTGGGAGGGAAGAGCAGAGTGAGGAATGGGGAGAGTTCCTCTCTTTTTAATTTGATGCTGACTGTCAGTTTGCTGTATGTTGCTTTTATTAAGTTTAGATATGTTCCTTGTATCCCTGATCTCTCCAAGACCTTTATCGTCAAACAGTTGGATTGTTGTCGAAGGCTTTTTCAGCATCTAATGAGATGATCATGCGGGTTTTTTCTTCTTTAAGTTTGCTTTTCTGGTGAATTACATTGACAGAATTTTCATATGTAGAAACATCCCTGCATTTCTGAAATAAAGCCTACTTGGTCATGGTGGATAAATTTTTGATGTGTTCTTGGATTTGGTTTGCCAGTATCTTATTGAATAGTTTGTATCAATGTTCAGGAGAGAGATTGGCCTGTAATTTTATTTCTTAGCTGAACCTTTGAGATTTAGGTATTATGATAACAATATTTTCATAAAAAGTGTTTTTCAAGGTTCCTTTTGTTTCTATTTTATAAAACAATTTGAGGAACATTGTCATCAGTTCTTTGAAGTTCTAGTAAAATTCTGCACTGAAACAATTTGGCACTGGGCTTTTTTTTTGGTTGGAAGACTTTTGATGACTGCTTCTATTTTTTTTTAGGGATTATTGGTCTGTTTTAATTGTTTGTCTGGTCTTGATTTAAACTTGGTATATGGTACCTACCCAGCAAAATTGTCTCTTTCTTCTACATTTTCCAATATTCTGGAGTACAGGTTTTTGAAGTATGACCTAATGATTCTCTGGATTCCCTAGGTGTCTGTTGTTATGTCCTCCTTTTCACTTCTGATTGTGTTAATTTGGATATTCTTTCTCTGCCTTTTGGTTAATTTGGATAAGGGTTTGTCTATCTTGTTGATTTTCTCGAAGAACCAGCTCTTTGTTTCATTGATTTTTTTATTGTTTTTCTTTGTTTCTATTTTATTGATTTCAGCCCTCAATTTGATTATTTCCTGTCATCTACTCTTCTTGGATGAGTTTGTTTCTTTTTGTTCTAGAACTTTCAGGTGTGCTATTAAGTCAATAGCGTGAGATGTCTCCACTTTCTTTATGTAGACACTTATTGATATGAACTTTCCTCTTAGTAGTGCTTTCATAGTGTCCCATAGATTTGGGGATGCTGTGTCCTCATTTTAATGGAATTCTAAGAAGTCTTTAATTTCTTTCTATTTCTTCCTTGACCCAGGGGTGATTCAGCTGAGCATCATTGAATTTCCATGAGTTTGAAGGCTTTCTGAAATTAGAGTTGTTGTTGAATTCTAATTTTAAGCCATGGTGATCCAATAGGATACAGGGGCTTATTCTAATTTTTTTTATCTGTTGGGGTTTGCTTTGTTACAGAATAAGTGGTCAGTTTTAGAGATGGTTTCATACAGTGCAGAGAAGGAGGTATATTCTTTTGTGTTTGGATAAAATATTTTATAGAGGTCGGTTAAGACGATTTGAGTCATAACATGGAGTACCACTCAGCGGTGAAAAAAAAACAATGGCATCTTGAAATTGACAGGCAAATGGATGGAACTAGAAGAGAACATCCTGAATGAGGTAACCCAGACCCAGAAAGACAAACACAGTATGTACTCACTCATAAGTCGATACTAGATGTGAAACAAAGGATATCCAGTTTACAGTCCACAGCCCCAGAGAAGCTAGAGAACAATGAGAATCCCAAGAGAGACATACTGGGTATGGGAAAATAAACAAAGTCCCTTGAGTAAATTGGGGATATGGGGATGGATTGGGAGGGGAGAACGGGAGGAGGAGGACATGAGGGAATGGGATGACCGAGACTCGTGAAGGACAGAGAAGAAGAACAAGGAAAGAGACATATTGATTGAGAGAGCTATTATGAGGTTATGGAGAAACCTAGCAATAGAGAAATTTTCCAGGAATCCATGAGCATGTCTCCTGCTAAGACCTTAAACAGTAGTGGAGAGGGTACCTGAATGGGCCTTCCCCTGTAATCAGATTGATGACCGCCTTAATTGTCACCATAGAGTCTTCATTTAGCAAATGATGAAGCAGATGCAGGGATCCACAGACAAACACTAGGCCAAGCTCACAGAGTCTAGTCAAAGAGAGGGAGAAGCCATGTTATGAGCAAAGGGGTCAAGACCATGATGGAGAAACCAACAAAAACAGCTGACTTGAGATAGTGGGAGCTCACTGACTCTGTAATGACATCTGGGGATCCTGCATACGACCAAACTAGACCCTCTGAATGTGAGTGACAATTGGATGGCTTGAGCAGTCTATAGGGTCACTGGCAGTGGAACGAAGATTTATCTCTTATGTGTGAACTGGCTTTTTGGAGCCCGTTCACAATGAAGGGATACCTAGCTCAGCCTAGGTACAGGGAGGAGGGCCTTGGTCCTGCCTCAATATGATGTGACAGATTTTGTAGACTTCCCATGGGAATCCCTATCCTTTTTGAGTAGTGGTAGGGGGGTTTGGTGGGAGAAAGTGGGGAAGTGGGAGGAGGGTATGGAGTGGGAACTTGGACTGATATGCGAAATAAAAAAAATGTTTTAAAGTAAATAAATAAATATGAAAAAAAGGAATGGAGAGAGGAGGAGGGTGAGAGACAGAAAGGAGACTGACTTTGAGAGCCTCATCCAGTCCCTCTCCATGTATAGAATCCTATACCCTATACACCAAACAAATGCAAACTAAGCCGCCACCACATTAGGAAGAAGTTCCTAAAGCTGCTATCCAGCTGCAGGAAGCTCCCTGTGCTGTACCTCCTCATGGGACAGGCACGCGTGCCTCAGCTGAAGAACAGCTAAACAGGCACATGCCATTCCCTTCCACAAACAGGAAAGAAATTGTGTACACATAGTACATTTTCTTTCCTCCATCCTCTCTGATAACCAATGCAGATTCCATGATTTGACTACTGTGAAAAACTCTACAGTAAACATGAGTATGAAGGCATCTCTTATGCTGACACACTAATTTTATTTCTTTTAGATTGTAACAACAGAGTTTGAGACTGTGGTAGTTCACTTTTACTTTTCTCGGGAATTCTCATATCATCTTCCATTGTGGCTTAAAATCCTAAAAGCGTTGAAAAGAACCATTATTGCCATATCCTTGACAGTATGTATGTATGTATGTATGTATGTATATATATATATATATATATATATATATATATATACACACACACAATAAAAAGTGCCTTTTCCTAACAGTCATTCTAACTTAGATGAAATGATATCTCACCAAGTTTTTGGTATGTATTTCCCAATGACTGAGGCTATTGTACAATTTCCTACTTTTATTAATCACGTACATTTCTTTCTTTGAGAAACATTTGTTTAGACCACTTTTTAAATTTTTATTTGGAGTGTTTGTTTCTGTAGCTGAGTATTAATCATTTGACCAACGGCACATTTGTAAACGCTTTCTCCGCGTCTAGAGCATCCCTCCTCAGTCTATGATTTGCTTTGCTGTGCACAAAGCTTCTTAGATTGTTGTAATTATGTTTGTCTTTTTAGCACATTGCTTGCTGTGCTTTTGTGCTCTTTTCCCATAATCGGTAACTGTACCTCTGACCCCAATAATTTTCCGTTTTCTGCTAGCAGTTTCACAGTTTCAAGTATTAATAAGATCTTTGGTTCAGTTTGAGCCGAGTTTTGTAAAAAGTAAGAAGTAAGAGCCAAATTACAACCTTCACCATATCAATAAGTTGTCCTCTCTGCATCATTTATTAAAGAAGCTCTTCATACTGCAGCATATGCTTTGACACCTTTGTCAAGAATAAATTATCTGTAGACTCTGGTCTTACTTCCCAGCTCTGTCTTTTGTCCCATTGTGCTGTAAGTCTGTTATTAGGGCTGATCCATGTTTTTCAGTGACAAATAGCTCTGCTGCGTGTCTTGAAATCAGGAATTATGATGCACCCAAATTGCTTCTTTTCCTTCATGATTATATGGAGTCACTGTCTCAGATGTCAATTTTAGAATTGCTTTTCTCTATTTTTTTTAAGAATTTCATTGACTTTTCAGTAGAAATTGAATTGAGTTTCTAAGTAATGTTGGAAAATATGGACATTTCAACAATATTAACTATTCCAACTTAGAGTCATGAAGAATTTATTCATGGGAGGGCAAATGTGTGCAGAGATGTGTGTGTTGTTTGGTTGCAAACTATAGTGGATGGAATTTACTTTTGATATATCTCTCAGCAAGATTATTACTCATGTACAAAAGTGTTGCTAGATTTTGCACGTTGGTTTGTATTCTGATATTTACAGAATTTGTTTAATAATTTCTAATAATCAAGTGAAATTTTTAGGGTTTTATATACACAGAATCACATCATCTGCATAAGCAATATTTACCTTCTAATTTATAGGTGTCTGTATTTTTCTCTTGTCTAATTATTTGATGTGTTTAAATGAACCAACAACCCCCAAATCCAAAATGACTCTGTTTCTTCTACTATATATATATATATATATATATATATATATATATATATATATATATATATACCCTCACAATGAAGATGACTTCTGACACTAGATACTTGCCCCTTTGGGAGAATTATTAATAGACTTGATGGGAAAATGACTCTTCATTTAGATATTTCTTGGCTTCTCCATGCAGCATATTTTTTGTATGCTGGTAGCCGGAACTTCCATGGGATAAGAAGGATACACTTTTCTGATCCACAGCTATGACAGGAGGTCATAGGATGGAAACGTATCATGACGCCGTTGGGTGCTGCTTTTGTGCACAAACATGAGAGTTTTCCATTAAAAACGGAAAAAAGAATGAAATTTAAAATGCTATTCCTTCCCTTCCTGATTCTGCTGTCCATTTAATGAATGATTTAATGAATGTTTCTTTGAATGTAGTTGATAACTTTCTCTTCAGTTCTTAGTATTCTCTTTGCTGGGTACTTCTGACAATCCATCTGTAATATGCCAGTCACCTCCACGTCTGAAATAGGTCACCTCCATATCTGCAGTATGCCACCTACATATCTGCAGTATGCTGCCTCCACATGTGCAATAGGTCACCTCCACGTCTGCAATACGCCACCATGAGTAATTTTTTTGGTGTTTACTGAGCTTCTTCTAAGCTCCTGAATCTGGACGTCCATTTACTGCCTTACTCTGTCAGAGTTTCTGCAAGTCTTTCCTTAAGTGGGGCTACACACTTTCTCTTTCCTTTGGCCTCCAGGCAGTCACAGAATATCTGTTTATTTAATGGACTTTCAGAAGTCTCAACAAGGATGTGCCAATTCGCTTTTACTTTTTATAAAATTCTATAAGGCTTTCTGGAATACTTCAAAGATTTGATTTTCTTGGGATTGACATAGACCAAACACATAAACATGCACATGCACACACACATAGGGTGGGAGGTTCTGTTTGCTTAGGCAGCAGGGTCTTCAGTGTACCCTCAGGGTTTCCATTTCACTCCCCCACCCCATTTATTGGGACTATGAATGCATACCGCTACACATGGTTTTGCCCATTTTTTTCTACTTAAATTCAATTCTTAGATTATTTCTGTTTGTTTATTCCAGAATATCTCTCTCTCTCTCTCTCTCTCTCTCTCTCTCTCTCTCTCTCTCTCTTCCTGTTGATTTTTAAATTTTATATAAATCATGCCTGTAATTTTTTGAATCATTTTTCTGTACTCATAGGCTTTGCTGACTTTGTTCTGATTGTGTATTAATTTATCTGGACACAGTGATGGAGCAGTGACTGAGAGGGTCCTTTTTCTCTGAAGGACACTGTGGAACAGGAGAAATCGCCTGCTCCAGTGATATAGTATACAATGGAAGTTATTTAAAGGATGTAAACAAGATAAGAGTCACTATATGTATTGTTTGGCACAGTGCATATTGAAGTCATATGGGGGTCAGTAGCAGCAACAGTGAAAGCAGTCGGGGACAAACAGGGCCTGGAGGACACGCCCTAACCTCTTTAAAGTGTTATCTACTTATAGACCCTTGGTTTCATAGCTCTAACTACTAGAACCAACCATTGGAAATAGGACAATGCAAGTTCTTTCTCTGAGGTAAAACTACAGTGCAGACTTCAAGTAGCTTCGAAAATGCTTGTCTAAGCCTTCTGCTTAATCACATTTACAATCTGGATAACACACTGACCTGAAATACTTACAGGACAAGATTGTTATTTTAGATGATGATTAAAGAGGTCCCAGATCATAGTGGTAGGCCTGAAAATACAGAAGAGTTCACATCACAATGGGCAGGAAGGAGAGAAAGTTAGGGGAGACAGGTCAAAGACAAGTTAGAGTCCCCCAAAGATCTCTCTAGTGTCTATATTTTTAGCTAGGTCTCATCAAATGAAGTGCCCCAAACTTTCACACTGCCACCAGCTGGGACCAACCCTTCAACTTAAGACTGTGGGAGATAGTTAATACCCACAAGAACTGCACAACCTTCCTAATAGCAGTTTGATAGCAACCCTGAGACCCTTTCAGCTGTTACCTTTTACCACGAATTAGGAAATTTGTCCAGTCTGGAAAATAGAATCATAGTTGCCAGGGTATTTTACACATTTTTATGATATGAATCCAGGTTTCCGAGACTCCATAAAGTGCCCAGTCTCTTTCACCTTGCTATAATGCTCTTCTCCAACCAACTCAAAATTCACAATCTTTATTGGGTTCATTCAGGGGAACGGAGATCAAACACTGAACACAAGTCACTTAATTCAACCAGTATGTAGAATATTATGCTTTTAAAAATATCCTCCACATCCAAAAAAAAAAAGTTGAGCATTGTGCTTTCATTTCCTAGTAGGTGGTAGCAGGAAGAGGAAAGAGAGACTGAGAAAAAAATACGTGCTACATTCTCAGATCTTTAAATACTCTCCAGTGTGTTTGTACCTCTTTCACTTCTCAACATCTAATTTAAACCTAAAATATGTCAAAAGAGCATTTTTGTCCTCTCATATTGAAGTTGCCATTGCTTTTCTTGGCATAGTTAGTTTTTACTTATGCCCCTTTGGGTTTATAAATATTTACCGCTTGTGGAAGCTCTATCAACACAGAAACCTACAGCAAAGGATTTAGACGTCTATCCTTATAAAGTAGGTTGGAGAACAACTAAGTAAGTTGTTTCATAAGATTATTTGGCAGAAAGAGTTTTTATGGAGGCCCAATGGGTTTTAACCACCAAATGACAGATTGCATCATGAAATTACATTGTGTGCAGACAGAACTTCATGCTTAGGTTAAGCAGAGATTGTATTTTCTTTCAAAGGGATAGAGAGTCAATCCTAGTATAACTTCAGCTAGTCAGTAGGAGGGGGAAGAAGGATCAGAAGTATAAAACCTCTCTGTCTTACAGGTTGAGTTGAAAGACAGTCTTGGAGTTTTACTGTGACACTGTCTAAAACAGCAACAACAATAACAACAACAAAGAACAGTGTAAGAGGGCTAGAGATACAGGTCAGTATTAGAGTACTTGATGTCTAGCCTGACTGAGGCCTGAGTTCAATTCCTTGAGTAGGAAAATAAGGGACCAAGAGGAAGATAAGAAGATTTTTAAAAATTAGAAATCATTAATAGACGTGAGGGAAGGCACAAGAATTGTTCTGCGGTGGAACTATGGTCTCCTTAATTGGATGGTCATCTTTATCTTAGTAAAGTCATGGAAATAGCCCATGATTTGTGACACCCAGTGCTTTTAAAAGATTTCCTGTATGTAGTATTGAGACCTGTATTCGACCAGAGTGTATATACCATGCTTAGATGTCCCACGCTACCATCTCGCCAGCAAGAACCACGCAGGACACTAGGATTCTTCTGCAGAAATAGCTTTAATGCCCCTTGGGGGAGAGAGCATCAGCTAACATAGCCAGGGACCCAGATATGAAGGAACCCATCCCTTATATAGGAAACAGTCCTTGCTTCAGACGTGCCACTCTTGGATTGGTCCTCTGCCCATAATCCCAGATGATGCCTCGGGAGTAGGCAGGGACAGCAGTGGAAAGTTACCTAGCACATGTGTGTTCACCTGGCGGTGAAACCGGATGTCAGCGCCATCTTGTAATGGGGCATGTGGATGCGGCCTTTCACACTTAGAATCTCAGTTGGCTCTTGTGAGTTAGCAGCAAAGCTTCAAGTCAAGAGTAGGCAGATAGTAAAAAGGAAAAGTTTATTGACTTTCCTGAGAGAAGAAAGTCTTCATCTGCTGAGGGACAAAACTGTAAGTGCTCTTTGCCCACAGGATGACAACAACCAACACTATTAACAAACTGCTGACTACTAATTCTTACTTTTCCAAGTTTTGGAGGAAGACTTGAAAAAGGGAAATATATCTCTCCTTTCAATGTATTTATTCTAAATTACATCACCACTTTACTATCCTAACTGTCCCATCACCAAGGACTCTTTTAACATTATTGTCATAAAGAACTCTGGAGTTGCCCCTCTGTTTACACAACAAATAAAAATCTTAGAAAACCTTTTTGATATATCTGGGTTTTCTCCAGAGTTTGGATTCTTAGTCATACTAATTGAGGAAAATATTTACTGATGTAAGTTTTCTTCTTCCCTTTACGAAAGGAATCTGTTCTGAAACGTCATCTTTACTGGTGAACATTATTAAGGGCCTGAAGATTATTACATCGATTTTCCAGAAAAGCTTTGCCCCAACAAATAAATAAATGCTGTCTCTCAATACGCCAGGTATTCTCTAAGTCTGGCCTTGGAAAACTCTGGATTCTAAATCTACTTTGACCCTAAACTAGTTTATTTCGTTGAAAGAATAACTCAGGTCTTTGATCTATACCATGAAAACCTTATAAATATATCTCTTGATATATTCCTTTAATATCACCCAACTATAAGATTCTAAGCTTCGCTGTCTCCTCTTTCATATGTTTTCTGCAATATTTGTCACTAATACACGAACACAATCTCTGCCTAATGATTTTATTGCATCTGTCTATTCTTTTTACTAGTAAAAGCTTCATTTTATTTTGAATTTTCTTTCCCGTGATTTTACTTATATCACTGACAAATGCATTAGAGTTTATTTCCTTTTTTATTATCTATAGATGTGAAACTGGTAACTTTTCTTCCTGTTTTTTTTTTTTCTTTTTGGTCTTTCTCAAGACACAGTTTCTCTGTAGCCTTAAAGCCCCTTAAAGCCTGTCCTGGAACTTGTAGACCAGGCTGGCCTCGAACTCACAGAGATCCGCCTACCTCTGCCTCCTGAGTGCTGGGACTAAAGGTGTGCACCACACCTGTCCAGCTCTTTCTGTTTCACGACAGGTTCTACAACTCAGTTCTCAATTGCTCAGTTTTCTCAAAGATAATAATTTCTGGGCATTACCTTTTGGAAGCTTTGTAGGTAATATAAAGAAGAACTCACAAGGACATGGGCTTTGAAAAATATGACCTAGTTTGGAAGAAATTGTACTATTTTCAGACCTAATGTTTTCAAAGTAAAACGAAAGAAAAAAAATGCTCTTTCCACTATTTACAGAGACATGATGGCTTCAAAGAATTGGAACTTAAGTTTAGGTAGTTAAAAATAATTAATTATCTTAGTCTATAAAACAAAGTAATGTTAATAATTAAACTTAAAATTCAAATACAATGAAAACAAAGAAAATAGCAAATTACAACTGTTGTATTGAAGAAATTTGAATGAAAAAGGCAGACAGAAGACTGATTATTTTCTGTAACAAAAGCTGTGGTGATGCATTCATTGATTCTTTCAGTGGTGGGGTGTTGCTCTATGCTCAGTAAATCAGTCAGAATACCAATTCATATAGCCTAGGTAATTTTGTACTTGGAGCACTCTTGGAAAGACTAAGATTAAAAACAGATATTTAAACAAAGGGCATCCCACACTCAGGAGGATTTTCTAGGTAAGTTTCCTTTCTGTTTTTTTTTTTCATTTTTCATTTTAAAGTGTGTGTGTGTGTGTGTGTGTGTGTGTGTGTGTGTGTGTGTGTTTTCCTCTTCTACCATGTTTTGAAACAGGTTCTCTAAAGGTCACCATTACATAGCCTGTGAGATCTGTGAGATTTTGGAAAGTCTCCTGATTTCTCTTCCCATCTTGGCACAAGGATAATAGGTGTGCGCTAGTGAGTGTTGCTTTACTTGGGTACTGGGAGTATGAACTTATATCAACCATCTTGCAAGGCAAGCACTTTATCTACTGAGCCATTCTCACCACCGTTGTGTTGCTGTATGATATGACGCAGCTTTGCCACCCCTTGGCTATTGTCCAAAGGTCTTGAGTTCTTGCTCCACAGATAACTGCTCAGTCATGTTGATTGCTGTTTTAACCACAGATCTAGGAAGCACAAACAACCTAAATGCTCTTCACCAGGGGAATAAACAGTGAAAATGTGGTACATATACACAGTGTAATACTATTCAGATGCAAAATATAAAATAAATAAAATCTGTAGGCAATGAATGGAGGTAGCAACTGCTATTAAGTTAAGATCAAGAAGAGAAAAATGGCATGTTCTCTCTCTCTCTCTCTCGTCGTTCTCATTCTGATTCTTTAAATGGTGCATAACCATAATCTGGAGTAAAAACAGAAACCAGGAAAAGGGAAATGGGACCTGGGTGGGGAAGAATGAAAGAGACAGGAATAGAAGGATGGGGGGAAGGGAAAGTAGGGGATGGTCATTATGAACTGGTAGGAGAGGTCAATCCAAAAGAGAAGAATTCAGAAAGGAAAAACAACAGTGCTTGAAAATCCACAAGGAATTCTATCACTTTTTATTTACATAAAAACTATATATGTATACACATATATGTATAGTTCAGATAAAAATTCCACGTGGGGTAAGAATGCTTCCCCAAGAGCTACAGACTAACAAACACTACAGCACCAGGCATGAGAAATCACTTTTTGAGTGGTTAGTCAGAGGGGTCCAAGAGACTTGCCAAACAATGCGGGCCATTGCTGTTGTCCTCGGCTGTCTCCTAGAAACTGAAAGTAAGTCTCCATTGATGAAGATTCCACATACTTTGAACACAGAACTCAGGAATCAGGCTGGATCTTATCCAAAAGTCTCCTTTCTAAGTAGTAATTTTCAAAGTACTTAAAGGTGTCATACAACCCTCAAGCAGAAAAAAGATTCAATAGTCCTACCTAGCTGTGATACCCTCAAACCGTAACAATGATTGGTCTATTAATCTCTCTCTAAAGGGGTTTTAGTGATGTGTATATCTTGGCTGTAACTAGCAGTTGTCTTATTAGACTTAAGTCCTGGTCAACAGAAGAGAAATCATTCATGGTTTTGAAAAATTAGACAACCACCCATGGCTACTGAGGTCATAGATGTCAGAGGAGAACCCTCTATTGTCACTTTCTTAATCCAGTATAATTCCTAAATATATTCTAAATATTTATCCTTATGCACACAAATAGGTTTAGCTCTTGCCTTTCAACTAAGTCACCTAAGAAGTTCTTGCTGAGAACAGAAAGTTACTGTAAGTCAACACACTACAAGTTGTGAATGGGGATCCCAGGCCTATTGAATACATCTACAGTACAACTTCTACACCTAAGACCGAAAGAAAGACGTGGAAGAGGGGTGAGGAAGACTGAAAGAGGCAGAGTCCCGCCAGTCTGCCAAGAGCCTGCGTGTTCCTGCCATGTCGAATGGATGGGAAAAACTGCACAGACTTCATCACTAACGGAAGAGTGGAGACAGTTAAGAAATGTTGCGAGATGGAGAATTACTCCTTACAGAAATGGGCACTCAGGAGCTCCCCAATCCCAAATCACACATGCAAGGAACACTGGAAAGATCCAGCAGGTTGTGTTCATGCATTTATTCATATAACATATATAACAATAATAAAGAAAAGGGATATAAATTTGAAAGGGGGAGAGACGATAGAGAAACTGGAGAGGGTAGTGAGAGGGAAATGATGTAATTATATTTAAATTTAAAATGTCTCTAAAGAGAAGAGGAAGCTCACAGAAGGGAGAGGACTGTCGGATGAGAAGGTACTTATAGGAGTTTGGCTCTCAGGAACACTTAAAGGATTTCAAAAAAATCCAAAGTCACAATTCTCAAATTTTTTGTTCTGTGAACTTTTCCATAATGAGACTTTCATCTAAAAGATTAAACCACAAATCTACTACTCTCAGAACACTCTTCATAGGAGGTAGAAGAAGCTGGCTGTGCCTTTTCATTTTGTTTGTCTTGAAATTTGGCTGGTTGTAAAAAGTAGCCAATATTCAAAAGCCTGGATAGATGGATGCAGATAAATGGCAAATTGCAAGTGTAAGTGAAGAAAGGTTATACAAACTATAAGCTGGCCAGTCATGTGATGGCCAAAGATCTCTCTCTGTATTTGCATTGCTTAAATGAGGATAACACTAAAGAAAGTTTTGATTTAAGGAATTCTCAAAACATTATAAACAACCAGATTTCTTTGTAAAACTTTCAAGTTTACTTATTGGAGAGAATATATTCACATAGGTAAACATGAATACAATGGAACACAGAAATTGGTAAGGATTCTTACATCATGTGCTGCAGTGTATACATTCTGTTCTTTTTAAATGCTACCCAGAACTGTATCTTCAGAGTTCTGTTCTCTTCATCTCAAATATCAAGACACCCATGAATGTGAGTCTTTAAGTTCACTCGGGCTGCTGTGAGAATGTACCCCAGTGAGGAGATCTTGTTCATGCAAGGATGTGTTTCTCACAGCTCTGGAGGTAGGAATCACAAGACTCGGCCCTAATGCATATGTTTGCGGCAAATCCATTTGCTTATTACGTGACCTTGTAGGATCCTTGCATTCTCGAAAAGGCAAGGTGTTTCCGTGATTCCTTTAATTAAAAAAAAATGCTTTCAGAGAGCTGTGGCCTAATAACCTTTCTCATATCACACTGCCTAGCACTGGGGATTGGTTGTAGCATAATCAGAAAGGAAAGCAACTACGGTAGTGACCAGGAAAGAAAATTTGTTATTTCAAGGAGTGAAATTTGGCATTTCTGCACGATGAGATTTGTTCTGTTTAACTTGGTTAAAGTGCTACAATTCTGCTGTCACTATTTCTAGGGGAAAACTATGCACACACCTAAGTAATGAAAATAAGTCCAAACTGTGTTTAACAGTATTGGAATCAATGAGTCGATCAAGTAAGTTGAAGGGAAATGCCACACAGAGACTGTTTATTCTTTCACTGAAAATTAATCCCTGCTGTAAAGACTTCAGGTCAAATTCGAGGAGTACAGTGGAAAGCATTCTTTGTGTTGTACCTTAGTGTAATTCTTTAGAACCCGAATGTAGGGATTTCAAAGTGAAACAGTACAATTACACTGATAAATCACAGTAAGCCACAGCGAGAAGATAAAACATTTGCACTGTTCAGAGATAGAAAACAGGGATTTTCCCTTTGAGTTTCCTTTAATTTCATTTTAAGAGGACAAAGTGGCAGGATTGATTTGTGAAATGTTAGGAAGAGTTAACCAAATGGGAGCATAAAAGGCAGTAAAAATTAAATCAAGACATAGGAAGCAATGTATGCAAATCCCTGAATTTCATAGATGAAGATATGTAACTGGGGCTAAGAGACTGAAGACTGTAGTGGAGATGTGGTGTGGTGATAAGGAATGAAAGGACAGATCACACAAAGCCCTGGGTCCCCGGGTAGCAAGCAAGCCACCGTTGCTGCATCGCAGGCCAGCTGAGCAGCTTGATATCAGCCTTACTGATGCTGAAAGCACACACGTATGTGCTTCTCTCTCCCAGAACTAACACGTCTGAATTTGCAATATTCATTTCCTATTTACTAATATGGCTTCTTTGGGATAACCATTAGCACACACAAATTATTAGGTAAAGTATTCTTTTTAATCTATGATTTTATTATTATTATTAAAAAAAATTCTACCTCTTCCCTACCTCCCATTTCTCTCCCCCCTCCCCTCCCCCTCCCTCTCCAGTCCAAAGAGCAGTCAGGGTTCCGTGCCCTGTGGAAAGTCCAAGGTCCTCCTGCCTCCATCCAGGTCCAGGAAAGTGCACAACCAAACAGACAAGGCTCCCACAAAGCCAATACATGCAGTAGGATCAAAACCCAGTTCCATTGTCCTTGGCTTCTCAGTCAGCCCTCATTGTGCGCCACATTTAGAGAGTCCAGTTTGATCCCATGCTTTTTCAGTCCATTTTAGGGCTGGCAAGAGACTTGACTCTAGAGGGGTTCCCAGGTGTCCATGGAGATGTCCCCAGCTAGTTCCTTGGGCAGCTGAGGAGAGGGGGCTTTAATCCCTATCCTATAGCCACACTGATGAATGAATATCTTGCATATCACCATAGAAGCTTCATCTGTCGATGAATGGAGATAGAGACAGAGACCCACATTGGAACACTGGACTTAACTCCCTAGGTCCAAATGAGGAGCAGAAGGAGGGAGAACATGAGCAAGGAAGTCAGGACCGCGAGGGGTGCGCCGACCCACTGAGACGGCAGGACTGATCTAATGGGAGCTCACCAAGGCCAGCTGGACTAGGTGAACTATTCTTAGACACTCAAATGATCCTAATGAAAGCTGAGCAATGGCAAGGCCATTCTGTGGCAACGATGAAAACGTACAGTCATTATCGTGACCTCTTTTTTTTTATTATTATTATTTCATCTACGTGAATTCTTTTGGTATCACCCTGCCCATGCTTCCAAGTTCTCATAAATTTCTGTTTTATTTTTCTCCCTCTGCACATCTATGCATGGATGTGTGCAGCTTTATTTATGTGTATGTGTGTTCTTATTTGTGTGTGTGTGTGTTCATAAATCAACCTTGTATTTTATTTCTTGTTCCATCTAGCACAAGTTCCCCAGATACACCTCTTCCTTTAAAGGATGTTCTTCCTATCTACCACCTCTTCCATTATTTCATCACTATCTGATATAATGCTTTTTAAGGGAGCAATATCAATGTCTTGTTTATGGCTACGTGTAGTGGCATTTCATTTGCATTTTAATAAATGAAGCTTGCCTGTGGATTGGAAAAGTAAAACAGCCACAGTGGCCAGCCTTACAGACCATGTAGCAATGACACAGCTTTGTAGCCGGGCAGTGGTAGCACACAACTTTAATCCCAGCACTAGGAAAGCAGAGACAGGGTTTCTCTGTGTAACAGCCCTAGGTGTCCTGGAACTAGCTCTTGTAGAAGAGTCTGGACTCAGACACACAGAGATCCATCTGCCTCTGCCTTTTGATTAGCAGCAGCTGCTGCTACTGCCGAGCGATGTTGGTTTGGGGAGCGCTGTCAGGCCCCAGCATCCAGTTACTCAGAAGAGGAAATCTCACATCTTACATGAAGACTTTAATACCTTCATTTTCTAGGTGAAAATTTTCCGTCCAGTGAGCTTTATTCGACTTTCTGCCATCACATGCTGCTTTGGGAAATCGTGATAGTTTTGATCTTCAGGAGGAAGGGGTCTGAAGCCCACTCTGTGGCTACCAGTGGGAAGACTTGGGCATAGTGCAATCTCTAAAACATGGGACGTCCTTGACAGCCTCTGAGCTTTTAAGGAGTAACGGACAAAGAAAGCAGAGACAAATTCTAGAGAGCAAAATACAGTGGGCCAAGTGATCATTTCACCTCTTACCCATTAGGATAATGAGTTTTTAAAGAGTTAAGCTTCAGGAATATTAAAATTAGCTCAGTGATTGTGCGATGAGTTTGGCTGCTTGTGTGTGGTACTCACTCTTCAGGGCCCCAAAGCCTCCCTCTCTATTTGCCAGTGTTGCTCACAATGAGAGAATAATACAGAACTGCAAACTTGCTGAGACAGTGACAGAGGAAAGTAAATCTAACACAACGTTTGCATCTGAGGCAAATACATTGAGTCAAAATATAACATGATCTGAATCTAAAACCTTGACTTCTAAGTTCTTGCTTCCTTAAAACAGTCTTCTAGTTTACAAAGCAAATCTTATCCTTCTGTAAGTGGATGTGTGCTGATATCTGAGAGACGTACCAGATAAAAAAAAAAACACCATGCAGGCAATGAATTTATTCTGATGAATGCTACTTCATGACTTGGGGGGGGAGGGAAAGACTTTAACTTAAACTACAAACAAAAAACTAATGAAAATGTGGTGAAATGTGAGATGAGAAATTCATATTGGAGTCAGCGAGAGAAATAAGGACATCAAACCTCTGATATCTGTAGTAGCTTTGGGGGCTTGAAACAATGCACTGAAACCTGTTGTGGAAACTAGATGAAGAATGGAGAACACCAACCTAGGAAAACCTGTCGTTGTGATGGAAGCAGAGTTCATCGTAGTCTGACCCCAGGAGTGAAGGACTTCTATCTACTTATAAACCTCTCGGTGACATGTCACCCATCCCTTGATTTCCTACTCACAGGGATACAATATCTGCCATTTTCAATTTAAATGACAGCCTTCCTCTTGAGAATGGCCATGACTTTCTAATCTCTAGAACTGTTTCTTGAGGAAATCTTGCTGTTGCTTCATTTAAATAAGTGAAATGCCATCTCATTTTTTAAAATATTTATCTCTCTTTATGTAGAATGTTGCCATGTATGCTGTCATTGCTCAAACTCAAAATTTAAAAATGCCTAAATACCCATCTCACCTTAGTTCCACATTCACTGACACCATTAATCATAGCATACAGTCAGTCGAGGATCAGGAAGGACAAATCTTCAAGACTGAGCAGATGGAAGTCCACGCTTGCTGACTTATAAAATACCCGGTATGAAATGCACCAGGTTTCCATCCTGTGCTCCTCTTACCATAGAGTAAGCTGCATATTTTATCTGCATCACTCCTGCCTCTTGGGAATTATTTTAAATTATGTTCCCATGCCCAGCATCATGGATTCCATCTTGTCCTTGAATGTATCAGCTGTTACAGCAACATGCTGTTGCTCTTCCATCTTCTGACCTACCCAGCATGGCATGGATAAGATTTTATTCTGGAAATACTGCTTCAACATGGCCATAGTCTTATAATACTTTTTAAAAATCATTTAGTCCCTCTAATCTATTCAACAGCTCATTACTTAACATGGACTTCAATAGGTCTCCATATTTCTTTTAAATGTGGATTTTTCTTTCTGTCCTTGCCTCCTCTTGCTTCTACAGACACAGTCATTCATTCCAATCCGTTTTCTTATGGCAGCTCACTGCACTGCTTCTCACTCCCCTCTGTGTCTGTGGAAACCCAACTTCCAGGACGATGGTCACATTATTTCCATCAGTCGGGATAGTATTTTACAGATATTATTTCTAGCCTTTAAAAGAAATATGCATGCCTAACACTTTACAAGAGGACAAAACCAAATATTATAAAATACGGATACTATTACATTACTATGAAGAGAATGGTGTCTCCCTGTTGGGTGGCTGACTCTTCTACTTACCTTAGGCTATGCTGTAAGGTCTATGCATTTCCACTTGAAATTTTAACTATACTTGAATGCCTAGCTAAAGCTACAATTTCATTGCTGTAGGAGCCAGCCACAATAAGCTAAATATGAACAGACCACCCAAAGGAAGTTCTTTACTTCCAATCATTATCACCTGCCAGAGTAGGACTCAGCCATCAATAAGTTTAATGGAGGCCTGAGTCTCAGTAGCTTACCCTGGAGCAATGCCTGGTTGCAGGAAGAACCACAAACTGAGATTACCTGAGCACCACCCAAGAACAGACCATCCAAAGGAAATGCCTAACGTTCCAACCGCTGTAGATAGGATCACCTGCCAGTACACACTTACCAGGACACCCCTAGAAAAATGTCAGTCAATCAGGGTCCTGAACCTCAGCAACCCCTCAACCCTACCTTTACTGCTATAAAAACCCAACTCTGACTGAACTCGGGGCTCTCCATTTATTCCAGTACATTGTACATGTGGAGAGACCAAGTTTGCAAACTTGCATTTATTTTTATTCGGTCTCCTTGTTGTCTTTCGGGGGACTTCGTGGATTTGGGCATAACAATTGCCTTGTTTTAAATGTAAAGGTCTCACCTCTGCTCTCCTATCGTGTGTTTGTGTGTGTGTGAAACAAGGAGGCAATAAGGAGAGAGATTCATTTGATAATTATCAAAATAGTTTAATATACTTAACATAAAATATGGTAACACTATATGCTAGTTGTACAAACTCATGTATTGCCTTACTGGGCAATCTTCAGTGTATCACTCTAAAATGCTATATAGGTTCTTATTAGTAGATACATGAGTGAGAGTGAGTAATTTAAAAAGTTATTTGGTGGTTTACTAGAGAAAAGAGAGTTTAGTTGAGATAGTATTCTCCAGAATGATAATGGAAGAAAAATGTGCAGCCAGGGAAACAGATTATTCTCTATGTCTGCTATTTTCATGAATTCTACAGTGCCCTTGACCCATTTGGTAGAAAGAAAATAAACAGAGTTGCAATGAGTAAGAATGCCTTGAAACATAGGTTGGTGACAGGCTATTAGGGCCGTTATGAATGCTAGACTTTCGTTTGTTTGGGGCAGAGTGGTGTGAGGGGAATGGAAGGGGTGGGTAGACAGTGCTCATTTGGTTCGAAAGTTATAAACACAGAGTCAAAATTGGTCTGCATTGTGAAGTCTGCATGTGAATTTTCCAGATAAGATATACTCATCAAGCTTGCATAAACTATCAGGAACTGCTACCCACTTGTGGATAAATTTAAATCAAAGTAAATACAATAAAACAAGGGATTCCTTCTTTGTCATTAACCACCCTTAAAGCGGCTTCTCCAGCCATGCGAAGCTTGTGAGGCTTGTGCAGAAACAGAGGATCTGGTAGAAATCTGAGGCGGTGAGTCCTACCTGATGTTTGCGAACATAAGTTACTGGGGTATTCTTTTGAAGGGCAGGGAGTACACGCTGTCCTTTCCCACCCCATCTTGTTCCCTCCTGTGGGTCTCTGCTGCCCCATGGTCCCAAAGCCACAGGCTGAAACTTCTGAAACCCTGAACTCTAATAAATTCTTCCTTCTGTATTATGATTTCCTCAGATATTTTATCACAGCTGAAGACTGATCCCCACAACAATGTGCATCTCATGAGTCGTCCTAGATGAACACTGAACTTGGAACAGTCTTGGGGAACTCCCGACATCAGTGATGACAATGTTCAATGTATCTATAAAATTTAAGGTGATTAGTGATAGTGTACATATTTCTCAGATTGAATTTTAGTTGAAATTATTTCTTAACTCGACCCAATGTTTTAAATGTGTAGATAAGGTTCATCTGTTTCGTTATAACACAATGTACTACACTCTAGTTCCTTGAAATAAAATTACTATTATTTAAACTGTTTCGCTTGTGGTAGTTTGCTATAGCAGTCCAAGAAGTTAAAGTATATACCTTTATTTTCTTACTGTAGGTTATATTGCTCTTCATTAAAACTGGCAGATTAAATATACCAAGATATTATCTAAATTTTGATTTGCATCAGACATTTTATCTATCTTCTTTACAACTGTGTTTTCCCAGGAGTGTAAATAGCCCCACTATTGGTGGTGAAATGCAGATTATATATCCTATCAATACTCTTTACACCATTTTTAGCCCAAGAATATAAATAAAGTATAACATAATATAGATAAAATAATAACATAAATATTTTATGGTGTATAGGTACATTTGTGCTGAAGCGAAGTGAAACAAGCCCCCAGCAATGCTGAAACACGCATGTGCAGCCCTTTCATATTGGGTTTCATGGTCTGAGTTGATGAGGATGAGTGACCAGGTCTCTTCCTCAAAGAAAAGGTTTCATTGAGATACAAACTTCGATTACTGGTGTCAAAGTCCAGAGCTTTAACCATGATACCATGGTAGCTATTGTACACTTATGTTGGTATAGCAAAATTTCACAGATTGGGTAATTAATGGAGCAAAAATTAATTTTTCACTATTTTAGAGATTTTTAATTTCAAGATCAAGTTACTGTCTCATTTAGTAGTCTGGTGAGGATAGTATCCCAGGAAAAGGAAGGATGCTATTCTCTCCCATGAGTCCTGATGCTCAGAGAATAACAGATGGAATGACCAGCTAACATACTGTGCTATATCTTTAATGAGGGCCTTAATCTTATTGATAAGCGTGAGGAGCTCATGACCTAATCACTTAGAACTATCATACCAGGGGCGGACTAGAGATAAGAGTCAAACATGGTATTATAATTTGCTGAGTCTCTTATAATAACAAAAATAAGAATGTGATTCAGATTTTTATCATTCCAAAGTCTATAGTTTATCAATTAATATGAATGACAAATTAGAATTCAAATGATTTAAATAAATTACAGTAAGTTCTCATGGACATTTGTCATGAGATATTGATGTACACATTTACAGAGACTAAAAGTCCCATGACATGTCAGCAAGCTGTACATCCAAGGAAACCAGTGGGTTTTCATAGTCTGAAACCAGAGAGCATATGTAGAGTTTAGTACAAACCTAAAAGTCTGAAATATAGGTTCACTGAGAAAAAAGAAGGACAGAAGTTCCGGCCACAGCCTAAGTAATAAAGCTTTCCTCCCCTTCCCCTTAAACTATCTGCCAAGAGTAAAACCACAATAAATGCAGGCTAGCTCTGCTGCCAACAGCTGTTTTGTAAAATGCCACTGGGTGGTAGGACCTGATGTCTTGAAAATTTATAGAAAGACCATGGTGAATCATAGCATAGAAAATAGAGAACACAGGCAGACCAGCTCTCACAGAAATACAACATCTTATAATAGCTCTGCCACGTTACTAAACCCAGGTTTAAAAACTTGCAACATTTTGTCATGATGTGACTATATGGGTAGAGTCACTAATCATGGAATTGATTCTGTACGGACACACTGAGTCACAAACTGGCTTGATGGGCGTCTGTTGTTTAGTGGGCATGTTCTATCTGGAATATGATCAGTGTATGAACATAGGTCACAGGAGAGCTGTATCGGTGAAGGCTTAGTCACCAATGCTTCTCCCTTTGCTGTTGTTTATAACCAGGAAGTGAAGAGAGAACGGGGCCAAATCAAGTTCACAGCTAGGTCAGCTTGATATGTAGAAGAAAACCAAAAGTAAATTGCTGTTGTCTTATTTTCATTTTGGAAACTGTGAACCAAAGTCTTGGCAAAGGAGGATCCAACTCTGGTAACTAATCCCGATTATCCATTTGGTGTGAAAAACAGAAGGACCATAGGGTAGCTGCAAATGAATTGTCTGGATACTCTATGTCATGGAAATAAAATGATCCATTGGTAAAGAGTGCTGGAGACAAGAATGACTGAGGCCTTTGAGGATTTGAATTTTATGGCAATTCCTAGTAATGCGCATCTGCCGTGGAGGTGACTCTATGTAACCAAGAGGCAGAATCATTAGGCCAGTTGACATCAATTCAGTCTGTGTCAAGAGATTCTCCAATTCTGTACCAGCACATTCTGGGAAGAATAGCCATGATGGAGAACAGAGACTGGGCATGTACTTGTAAGCATAACCTCCTAGGAACACTATGCATGATATAACTTCTACTTCTACCACGCCATTAGAAAAATAATTGACACCTTCTACCACGCATTCTCTTTAAGATCAATCAAGCATCTCCTAGCAGAGTGATTGCATTGAATCGTCTCTACCTTGGAAAGGACAGCCATGACTATGAAACATGCAGTATGAATTTATGGTTTTGTTTATTTAGATTATTCCCTTTGTCAAAAGACCAGCAGAATGGCCCTGGTCATCAGCAGTTATGACCAGAGTGAAACGAGGCAGTGATACCTTGGCGCCCAGATGATCTGGCCTATTTATTACTGCTTCCTGCTCAGTTTTACTAGTAAATAGCAAAGGTAGCAGCCACAGTCCAAAAATGGGTGTGGTGAGTAGGGATGAGTATTCTCTGTGATAAAAAGTCGTCATCACCTCAGCAGATAAGACAAACTAGTACACATATCTTAATAGTATATCATTCTCATTCACCATGGATTAACCATGTATTTTGAAGTAAAGTTCTTAAGTCTCCTCAAATTTATGGTCCTAGGTGAACTTGGTTGGTTTCCCCTGTGCTATTCTCATTTCAAATGTCCTCCAAACCTCTATGCCCCTTGAAATGTGAGAGAAATAATCATTTAGTGCTGTCCCAGAGGAGAAACACCTGGAATAAACAGAAGAATTACGATGAGCAACGGCTGTTGGTTTGAGGCCAGCATGATAGCATAGACAAACTTGTTTCACTAATTTACTTTTTCTAAGTTTCCCAAGAACTGAGAGCAATCAGAGTCACGGGACAAGCACAAATATAGTGATTCCACTAAACCCAGGTACTGCTCATTGCTCATTGGTATAGAAGAAGAGGAGGTGTAATGCAAGCCCAGGCGAGTTTCTATATACTCCACGAAAGGGAAATTAATTCTCTGACTGACATAGCCTTGTCCCTGCCTACGCCTTGTCCAAATCTTTCCTTCATCTGTGAGACTTTCCTAATTCATGATAACGCCATTCCCTCACAGTAACATATATTTCAATGTCGGGTTCTTGAAAGAAAAAATGGCCCAGTCTTTCTGCCTCATTTCAGCATAAGCCCAAAGGATCCTCTCTACTTCAGATCTCCTAGGGATTGCCCGATTCTGTGTTGCAACTACATTGCAACACAATTTCTCCTACCAATATTTCTTCACTCATTGACATGGACCCTTCCAAATGTCATATTCTAATTCAGTTCTTACAAGCATTTTTTTTCATGTTTAAGTGAATTGAAAACTGCAAATACAGCTCCATGGGGTAACATTTGTCTGATTATGAATGAGTCTTTTGCACTCAATCCCCAGGACAGAAGGAGAGAAAAGGAAGGTTATAACACCTTGGTGCTGCTGCCCACCCAGGACGGTGAGCCAGGTAGCAGATCAAAGTTCAACCAAGAGTATATGCTGATCCATTTTCCTCATTAAAATATGGCACAATGGGAACTGCCACCTCTAGAGAACAAAGGCATCCTTACTGAGAGAAAAAGATCACTCGTGAAAACTAGAAATGCAGGCTGAGCAAGGCAAGAGGTTCAAAAGGCCAACAAAATTGAGATGTGATTTGAGAACTATTGAGAAATATTGTTTTTGATAATGGGGTGATAGTAACAAAATTGTCGATGAAGAACTCTGCAATATCCAGGGAGTCATTTGTTTTTGCTCTTTCCTGATAGAAAGGATTAACTGTTAATCTTAGGTATGGGATAATTTAGCCTGGCATAATCAGACAGATAAGATGGGCATAGAGAAGAATCTGAAATTGGGAAACTTAATAAGAATCTGCTGTAATATTCAAAGCTGAAAACACTCAGAAAAATATTTATGTGAATTGGTGATACAAATGTTTTGTAAGAAAGTTACAACAAAATTTGAGGTAGAAAGAAGCGCTCAGGGAAACAACTGTGATACATATTCTGTCATCATTCAATATAATCATGTCCTTATCTATAAAAAATGTGCCGAATAAAGATGGAAACCAATTTTATCATGCACATGTTTGTATTACGTGTTACAACTTCAAGTTACTTAATATTACAGTGCCGTCTCACTGTACCATCTGAAGAACTGTCTGGAAGAAGAAAGCTTTGACGTGCTCCCTCAAGATCTAAAGATTGCTGTCTGCAAGCCCCAAAGGCTCGAGATCTCCAGAGGAAAGGCCCTGCTCAGCATTCCCTAAAGTGCACATCTGAGCACCATTAGCAAAGGAAGAGATGGTTCGTCAGGAGTTCCACAGGGAAATACAAGGAGAAAGGTCATTGCTAAGGCAGCAGGGACTCAAAATGTCCAGGGACCCCATGCTTGAAATCAACACCTCTTATGAGATATGAAAATAAAATAAAGAAGATCACACATGACAGCTTGCCTAGATAATTTCCAGCAGGAGCTGATCCCCTAAATCAGACTCATATAACAATTCCAAGGAAAACCAGATTAGTGACTGTAAAATCCCAGGTTATGACAGTGACAAGGGTCACCACAAATCACTGTTTGAAACCTGTAGTGAAAAGCAGATCACCATGGGTTTTATGTTTAACAGAAATAGAAAATAATTGCAAAATATTTTTTTTAAAAAAAAATCATCCAATATCCCCATCAAGAGATTACGCAGAGTATTTAGTCACAAATAGCCTGAAGATAATTATTTGTAGTGTTCAGATTAATGGCAATTCTGTTAGTTATAGAAGTGAATCTTCACTCACTCAATCTCAAGTTTATCTTTGTTAGAAAATGCCAAAAGGAAAATACCATCATACCAAAATGCTTTTAATCCTGGGGATGTGTGTATGTGTGTGTGCATTACAGTTTCTCACTACCAATGGCCAGAGTGCACAGCTAACATGTTGGTCTATGGGATAATTTTGTGTCTCTTGCTTTCAAGAACAAACAAAATTTGTTGTTATGACATCTCAAAGAGCTAGTCAGCGAACTGCTAAGGAAGACTTAGAAAGCAAAACTCTCAAACCACAGTAGATCCCTGCACAAAAGCTAGGGGTGTATTTATATTTGAGTGCAAATGATTATCATATCATGTCAATCATTTGCTTGTTTGGGACATGTCAGAACCCTAAATATTTGGATACAATTCATATTTAGTCTATGAAATATGAATAGACCAAATGTGATTTAGTGTGCTAAGCCTTTCCTTCGGAGGTGGGACCCTGTCTCCAGGGCTGATCATCAGTAATGTAGCAGCGTCCATCTCCTTCCGTTGGGACTAGCTCTTTGCATAGTGAAAGCAAGGGCACATGTTTTGCACAAGGCTTTGCATATGTACCTTTCCAAATCTTTACAGTGTCTTTGGGGGAATAAAATTCAAGATGTTTTGACTACGTTCATGTATCTTCAGCGCCACATATTTAATGTGCAAAAGTAAACAAAGCAGGAATGGGTATTTAGTCTGGTGGCCTATTTCCTTGTTGTATGAATATTCAAAAACCCACCTGTTCAAACTTTACACATGATCCCTGCAGAATAGCAACGACAGCTTAATCAACCACTTATATTCCAGCATTTTATATTTAAATACACCCTCACACCCCACAAAAATGCGGGGTAAGACACACTTGCTGTTACAGGCAAACACCTGTGTCTATAAGAAAAATATTTTTATAGCCTACTAACTGCTTCTTACTTCAGATAAATGAATAAAAATGGTATTAAAATCATTTCTTCCCTTAAGCCAGCCAATTTTCAAGAATTTTATAGTGTGAGTGGGGTAACTAAAAGATATGGAACATATTTTGGTGTATTAGTATTTTGATTATCAGAATTGAAGCTTTTTTCTGCTTCCAAGAACATTGGTCTTTATGCCCCAAGCACCAAATCGGTCTCTGTCCCCCAGCAGTGCAGCTGTTGCCTAAGAGCCCTAAAGAGTTATTTGCTGCTCACAGTGAGCACAGATCAGTGTCTCTACAAAGTGGACCTTCAATTAGCATTGATGGATTGACTCTCTCACAGGCAGTAAAAGCTCAATTTACAGAGATGTATCCTATGAGACTAAAAATCCATAAGTTAAGGTACGGGGCCTATTTTACAGCTGTAGCTATAAAATATGTACAAATATGGCAATCATATCTTTTGTTTCTGCTTTTAAAAATGTTTTCTACTTCATTGACATATTAAGAGATTATCAATATTTGTGTCAATCTAAGAATAGGCAAATGGAATTTGAATAGCCTCATACATACGCCTTCCTGTGTTATAGGAGTAATTGTGAATCATCTGAAAAAAGAAATATCTGAAAATAAAATGAATATAAAATTACATAATACATACAATACCAATAATAAACATCTCCTGTTGCTGAGAAACATTTCTTTTGTATTGCCTAACACAGACCTTCTTGAATATCAACATTTTGAATGCTTTCTGTATATTTTGTGCTAGACTTTAAGGCAGGTAAGCATGGTTTTGAAGACGGGCCAGCTGTGACCATTTAATTTGAAAGCATAATGAATTTCCTCTTCAGCTTTCATTGGAGTTGCATGGCTTTCCCTTTTGATCAGGTGACAAAAAAGATCCCCTTAGTCAAAGGAGAACTGAGAGCGCAGGGACTAGGCTGTTCTCTGCACTAGCCAGCACTGCTCCTAAGTCCTCTGTCCAAACCACTGCTGTGCTCTGTGTTTGGAAAATTGGAACAAATCGATTGACCTGCATCTCACATCAGAAGATGGGAAGTGGGATCAGCTCAGAGAGCAAGGAGTCAGCCAAGAGGTCAAAAGAGCTGGAGAAGAAACTTCAGGAAGATGCCGAGCGAGATGCAAGGACGGTTAAGCTGCTACTGCTAGGTAATAGTCTTCTCTTTTGCTTTCAGCATCTGATTTTTTCTTCATTTACTGTTAGATAACTGGTTTCTCTTTTGCTTTCAGCATCTGATTTTTTTCTTCATTTTTACTTTTCTCAAATTTTAAGTCTATTAACCTTGGAGGATTTAGCATAAAATATGATTTTCCAGAGTGTCTAAATTAATTGAGATTTATGTATACTCTATATGTATTTCATAATTTGTTTTAGGTTTCATACTTAGTACATTGTTTAAGAGACACGTATTAGATGTCTCTGTTGGCCTCTTTCAAGGATTACAGAATGTCATTGCTAAAAGAAAAGTCATACACACCTATTACTTTATAGCATTCTAATTGTTTCAGAAGTAGCAGCTAAAATCCTTAATGATAAGTCATAAAAGTATTTTATTTGTTTAGCCAGAAATAAACTGAGTGTTTGGCATCAAAATTAAGGTGTTAAAATCATTTAGTCTCAAGTTTTATGTACAATAATGACAAGCTACTTAAAATATATCAAGTATATTACTAAGACTATGGGGGAAATGGTGCCTTTAATTTTGCTCTTCATTTGAAAATATGGCATTCACTTCATTATAGAACACTTATATATTCATTTTCTCCACAAATTATTGGCTACTTTTCATAAGCTTCAAAACAAAAAACAAATTTTTATGACAACTATAATTTCAATAGTTACTCATTTACCTAAATGGATTAATATAATCTATTTGCTATGTATTTTTCATTAACAACTTAATGTCCTGTGGTCACTGACATAAACAACATTTGTAACTGCTTTTGGGAGGTGAGTGGGAAGAGGCTGGCAGAGTTGGGCATAATGTTTTAGTTTAGAAGCATGTTAAGATTTAAGGGAAATTTAACCATGGACTTCTAGAGAAGAAGCAAAAAAAAGGTATAATTTAAGATATTAAAACCTGTGATGTTTTTAGCACAAATATATGACAATATGTATTAGGTAAATATACCATATAATCCAGGGGTGACCCAGTAAGAGGCATTCACTCAGTCTTCCATTTTCCTTTTTTTGTGTTTTCAGTTTTTCCACATTCGGGCTATCGACTAACTAATTAGTTAGTTAGCTTTGCCTTTGGAACACTGACCTTGTATTACAATGTTGTATAAGATGCCCCAAATGAATAAAAACTTAAATCAATACAGAAACAAATCAGCATAAGAGCTTTGACTTATTGGCGGTTGTGTATTTACCCTGAAGCTAGTTATATACAATAACAAATCATTATTTCAGGATTGTGAGTCTATCGTGCAGTGAATTTCTTCCATTGTTAAGTGTTTTTACTCTACTCCTACCATTGAGTTTCAAAAGCCAAGCATGGGCTGTGTCTCTTGATTCTCAAAGAAGCCGTCATGTTCTCTCCTTCCTTGCTGGAGTTTGGGGCAAAGACTGCCCACAGGACTCCCAAGCAGTCACCGAGAGATTGGTGATTGAGGAAGGTGATGGTACGTGCTTTGAGAACATCACATGCTATTTTCCCAGTTCCAGAGAATCCCCAGAGGCTGTAGTGGTGGAGTCAGAATAACACGGATGTGGCAAAGTCAATAAAAGGTTGGAGGAAAAGTCAGGCACTCCAGTAAGTGCTTTGATATTCCCTTACAATGGCACGTGGGTGCTAATGCCCAGCTAGAGCTTCTCATGGTCTCAGCTTGTTTGCTGTCTTTGCCATCTGTTTCTCTACTGTAAATCCAGCTCATCAACTTCTTCAAACCCCTGCCCCCTTGCCCTCCCGACCACAGCAGACTGGACCCAAGTTTAGCCAGAATAAACCCTTCCTCTCTTAAAATAAATAAATAAAAGGCATGTCTACATGCTGAGCTAAATTTCCAACAGAACTGATAAATATTTTCTACATTCCATTTTAAAAAAATATTTTCTCTTATTTTTTTTAAAAACACAAATTGTAAGCCAAATCACTCAAATGGTTATATTACCAATTACAATAACAATACTGTTAGACATACACGGATCCATGGCACTTGAGGTAGGTGTGTTGAAGTAACTGGCCTACTGGACATGTTATTGAGACCGAGAAGGCAAAGATAAAATATAAAGAGTTGACTGAAAATATGTCATCAAAACTCAAGTCCCTCCCAAATGCAATGATGTAATGAAGAAAACTGAGATTTCCCTAAATTATGAGGTGAGCGTTGATAGATTATTGATTGACTTAACAATCTAGAGAGATATTCTTCAGGACACAACTTGTTATATGCAAAAATCCCAAACAGAAATGAAAGTATTCTAATTGTCCCAAACTTGTGGGTTTCCTTAAGTGAAAGAGTATTTTATTAACAGGAATGATAAATAATTATCAATAGTAAAATTGTGTCTTTTATTTATCCAAGATGATAATAATGTTGTATACTTCTTCTCATATCACTTTATTATTTGCATCAACAATGATTGAGCTGCTCAGCTTAAATTTAATAAAAAATATCACACTCAGTTCAGTTTTCACTATTTTGATTTTTATTTTAAACTTTTAACTCTATATTTGATTGAGTTGTCAAAGTCCAAACAATAATATCCATTTCATTCTCCTTTTTACCTGAACTCAAATTATCTACACTGCATTTTCATATTCAATTTGGTTTCATTAAGGCATCATCCTGTGTCTTCTAGAACTAACTGAACCTTTCTACTATTTCCCCCTCAAACGTCTTGGATTCTCATCGAAACAACATCCACACTCTTAGGTGGAATCCGAACAACAGCTTATGACAACATGTTTAGTTTAATATGGTAGTGATCAATTCTGAATTTGACCCTGTACTTACAAAAAAGAAAGTCTACAAAACAAGGCGCAATCTGCTGTTTACTCTGACCTGTACTGTCTAGTGATTTCTGGGTGCTAAAACATAGACCACTAAGATTCCTATTTGGCATGCACTGTGAAGTGGATGTGAACAGTGTTTTAGTGGAAACAGGTCTGGGGGAATCTAAAGTGTGGATCCCATATTCAAGCCTCTTCCTCACGTTCATGTTTTTTTGTTGTTATTGTTGAGGTTGAGAATCTCTTTCTTTTTTAATTTATTGAAGATAAATCCTTGTCTTGCCTGGCAGGGGTAGCACATACCTTTAATCCTAGCATAAGGGAGGCAGAGGAAGGTGGATCTTTGTGAGTTCAAGGACATTAGGACAGCCAGGGCTACACACAGAGAAACACTGTCTGGAAGAAACCTCCATTCAAAAGATTCTTATCTCATACAAAATATACAAAGTATCTGGATTATAGTTCCTCCCTTCCTCCATTCCCACCCCCTGCCAGATTCACTGTCTCTCACTAGAAAAGAATAGGCTTCTAAAAGATAACGCCCAAACATGAAAAACAAAATATAATGAGATTAAGCAAAAATTATTTTTATCAAAGTTGGGACACAACAACTCAATAGAACTAAAAGAGTCCTGAAAGCAGATACAAGAGTCAGATTCCCACTCGTTCTCACAGTTGGGATTCCCATAAAAATATTATGTAATGTATTCACAGCGGATTTGGTGCAGAACCATGTAGGCCCTGGCTAGCTGCTTCACTCTATGTGAGTTCATGTGTGCTTTGCCTTGCTTAGTTGATTCAGAGGGCTTTGTTCTCCTGGTGTCTTCCATTCCCTCTGGAATATCCTGAAGAGGAGGCTGTAAAACTCCCTGAGCTCAGAGGGCAGGGATTAGATGGAGACATGCCTTTTTAGTTCTTTTTATTTGTCTCCACCTACTACAAGAGGAAGCTTCTCTGATGATGACTGGATAAGCGATGGATTTCTGAGTATAGCAGAATATCTTTAGACGTCATTTTATTGATTTATTTGTTTGTTTTAACCTATCGTGTTTAGTTTCACCCTAGGTTTCTGGCTTTCTTGTCTCTGGTTCTTGGTCACCCAAGCAGGATCAGGTAGAGTTTCCTTCTCATGGAGTGGGCCTTAAGTCACATCAGATACTGGTTGGCTACTCTCACAAGTTCTGAGCCACCATTGCCTTAGCATATTTTGCAGACAGGACAGATTGATTGTAGGTCAAAGGTTTTGTGGCTGGATTGGTGTCCATAACAAGAACATAGGGACATGCTCCATGTAGGCATCAACGTAACTTCTCCATGTTCAGTGAACTCTGTGTATGTGGTCCTCAGCAATGTGTTCACATGTTCTGTTTGCAGAGAACAAACCTTTGTCTTAAGAACAGCCTGGGCTGTTCGGGAATTTCCATTGGCCAACAATTCAATTGAATGCAATCCAATTCCACCACTGGAAGCCTCTCTTGATTACAAGAGATGGCCTGTTGAAACTCTGTGTCCCCCATTACTAGTGGTCCTCATAAGAACCACCTTTATATATTCTAGGAAGATTTCACTGAACTAGGTTTCCATATCATTCCTCAAATATCCCCCCTCCAATTCCAGATATCCCTCTTTCTTCTCCCTCCCTCAAACCCATCTCCCACTATCTAATTCCTCCATTCCTGTCCCCATTTGTTCTCAGTCTGCCCATAAAAATCCATGTGGTTCAACCCTGCCTCTTTTTCTAACTTTCCTGGATATTCAGATTATAACTTGGTTACCATTTATTTAATATATAATATCTTCTTATAAGTGAATACATGCCATACTTATCTTTCTGGTATAAGTTACCTTAATCAGGATGGTTTTTTTTTTTTCGTTCCATCCATTTGTCTAAAAATTTTATGTTGCCATCTTTGGAAACTCAAAAGGCTGAGAAGCATATAACAAAATGTTCAAAATCCTCAGCTGCAGAAATTTCATCTTATACACTTCAGAATGGCAAAGATCAACAAAACAAGTGATAGTTCATGTTAGCAAGGATGTAGAGCAAGAGGAAACAGCCTTCTATCACTGCTTCCAGGACAAACTTATAAAACCACCATGGAAATCAATGTGGCAGTTCCTTAAAATGCTGGGAATCTATCTAACTCCAGATCCAGCCATACCACGCTTGGGCATATACCCAAAGGATGTTCCATCCTACCACAAGTACACTTGCCAAAGCTTGGTCATTGTGACTTTATTCATAATAACCAAAAGTTGGAAACAACCTAGATGGTCCTCAACAGAAGAATAGATAAAGAAAAAGTGGTACATTTACATACAGAAATACGTTCATGGCTTTTTGTTCTGGTCTATGGCCTACTAAGTTAACCAGGGCCATGTAGGTGTCTGTGGATTTCAAAGAGACTGGTAGGCTCAGTACTGTATAAGCAACTAAAGATAATTGCCCCCTTCCTTCCTCATATTTCAGTAGCCAAAAGATCCGTAATGACAGAGGAGGGCTTTAGGGCCTTATAAACACTCACCTTCACATTTGTCTGACTGTTAACAGGCCCAGTTTTGTGTAGGCCTCATTGTGTAGGCACAATCAGCTGCTATGCATTCACATTTGCATTGCTTGTGTCAGTCCCAAAAGACACCATTTTGCAGTCCTTCCTGTCTTCAAACTCGTACATGACTTCCTTCCTCTCTTCTACAATTTTCTCAGTGTCTGAAGGAAATATAAATGTCTTATTTGAATTGAGCAGCCAATCACCCCTCACTCTCAGCAACTTGAGTAGCCATGTGTCTCTAATTCTCCAACCTTTATTCACAGAGTAGTTTTTCTGGTTGAGATTGAGCATAGTCTTTTGTTCATGGTCATAAACACAAGTCTATAGAGAAGCTTGACTCCATATCAATTTAAGTAATCGCAGTAAGTTCTGCTAAGATGTATGTTTATACAACCATAGGTATTCTATTTGGCTTATGATAACCAGGTCTAAATTCCTTACACTGTGGAGTAGAGCTGAAATCTGACCATGAAATAGACTACTCCCCATAACCACATTGCCACATCAAATTTAAATTTTTGGAATCTATAGCAACACTGTACTATTGAGAAACACTTATATAAGTAACATGAGAAATTAATTTATTCCTGTTGCTATAAAAAAGGATGGTGCTATATTTTAAAGTCTACACAACCATGGGCTATGTGTAACATAAAAGGTCTTTCATTTAAAATATTAAAGTTCAGAACCCACATTCATGTTTTATTTTCCTCCAGATCCTAAAGTACAAATGCATTAATGGATACTGTGGACCTAAAGAAGTGAACTCAAATACTTGATATCATCAAAATGTGAAAAACGTATCAACTCTGATTATTACCTACAAAAGCAAATAACACAGAGCACACATTGAATTCCTCCTTTATATTCTAACAAAATAAATTTCCTATTAAAAGTTATTCATTCCTTGTACTATCTAGGAACAGTTTATAACTTGTAATGCCTCATACTTTCTCATATATTCTGATACTTTTTTAATTAAAATATAGATATAGTTCTCTTCAACCAAAGCATGTAATTTCAGCTGTGATTTCCCTGAAATTTTAGAATATCTTGCTATATTTATCTTCTATCCTAACTGACGTTCAATTCTTTAATTCTACACAATCCCTCAAAATTCTACAACACTCTTTTCAACTGGTTTTGACGAAAGTAGATCTCATTAACACTGATGGTTGCTCTCACTTTGATTCTTCTGTAAACTCCCAATTACCTTCATTATCAGGCACTATAGAATAAAGCAATGATGTTTTAAATTTCTTGGCTGGAAAGTACCATTTTGAGTTTGTCTGAGCCAATAGTGAGCCTTCTGTTATAATATCCCAGAAGTCACATTTCCAGCGACAATGTCAGGTTAAATATCCTTCTACCTCGTCTCACTGAGATGATCATTAGCTTGTGGTTGAGAAATGGTCAGCGATCATCTCCAAAGGTCACCAAATGTTCATTTATTCCATTCACACAATAGGAAGCAGAATTTCATCGTCTTTATTTTTTGCCTTCCTCTGCATGATAATGTTTTACTGGAGAGTAATTTACACCTTGGTGCTCTAAATTTTATCCATTCTTTGTCTTAAGAAATTTACTCCTTAAATTATATTTGACATTGCCATCTTCAGAGTCCTCTGGATTCTTTCTCTTGATGATTAAAAATGCTTCTTTCCTTCCACCTAAAAATCTTTCATTTAGTTTCTAAAGCCCTTGTAATCGCTTAATATAGCTATTTTTAAAAGTATTAAATATTTATAATTTATAAATTAGTCTATACTCCTACATTCCCTTTAGTTGCTTGCAGTCTGAATTTCTATGGCTTAGCACAGAAACACATGCATTCATAAAAACAGATAACTGGTAGAAGCAAAGTCATAGACAGAAAGTATTCCTCAGTTGTTTTCAGTGACTAGAACACAACCAGGATTTAAATGAACAAATACAGCTAAAGAGAAGCACTGTGTTTTTCAGTAAGTTTTTCTGTAGTTTAAAACCAATTGATCAATTTTAAGTAAACGGAATAATTTTTGTCATTTAGTTATCTGTTTCACATATATATATATATATATATATATATATACACATTTATATTTATATTTATATGAAGTAGATACACATATATTACCTCAGTTACCATGGGATAATTATTTTGTGGGGGAAAATGAGATTGGAAGGTGCTCCAGAAATTTTTCACTATTATACAAATATCTAATGTGATATGAATTAAGAAAAAACAGAGAAAACATTGAAAGACAAGTCACAGAAATGTGATGTTTGATTGCATGTTATAGTAAGTCAGAGGAAAGCATAGTAGGTTAACTAGACAGAGTGTGTTTGTGGAGCAAATGGGAGTCTTTGCAAGAATAATAAAAGTAGCTACCAGATATCTAACCCTGTGATTTCCTTTTTCTTTTCCTTTCTTTTCTTTTCTTTCTTTCTTTTTTTTTGAGACAGGGTTTCTCTGTAGCTTTGGAGTCTGTTCTGGAACTAGCTCTTCCTAAACAAATATATCTGTCTATTATTACACCAAGTTGTAGATGTGTGAATAGGAAGGATACTATTAATGAGAGAAATATATCAGATATACTCAGCCATTTAATTTCTTTATTTATAGTTTCCTATTTCCAAGTACCCAATGGATATAGGACAACATTGTGATTAACCAAAGCTTGCTTTGGAAACATCAATTTATTCTAAAATTTTAGATACAGCATTATTGTCAAAACTAAAGAACATTTAGATAAATAGATGATTATCTAAAGTAAGCTCACATGGGAAAAGAAATACACATGTAATTTTCTAATTTAGTCACTTTATTTTCTGGCCTAAAGGGTAGAGTGTTAAGATTATAAAAGACTTCTTCGAAAACTATTTTCAAAACTAATTATATGAAGATAGAAATTTTGGAAATAGTGTTAAGCTATGATTAACATACAGACTGTATACATTTAAAATATGCATCTGATAAATTTGAGCATAAATGCATACCTATGAATATGTCCACAATCTATGTCATTGACATATTCATCATTTATGGTCCCCTTATTATTGCCACCTATTGATAAAAATAGCACATACAACTTATAATCATAACAAAATTTTAATTATATACTGTAATTGGGTAAGTTAGGTAATTTGAATATCATCAGATATTTTCAAAGTAAGTATAAAATTAAAAATTGAGACATTCAAGCAAAGAATGATGAAAAGAAAAAGATCCGGGACAGTACAATTTCTCCCTAGGTGTAAACAGTTTGTTTGATGAGAAATCTTATGACAATTGGATATTTATTTTTGACATATTACAAGAACAGGTTTTAAGACAAAATAACAGACATAAAATTTTACCTGACCTATGTACTTTCAATGTGATATATTGAAAAATCACAGTTTTTTCATGTAACATTTATATGAATGCATTTACATTAAGTACCCTAACCAAACAAAACAGATTATTAAATTCTACATAATAAAATAGTTCAAAACTTTGGGAAAGTGTCAGCACCATAAAGACAAAAAAAAATAGCAGTAAGAAAACAGAGGAAAAAGTCTAAGCATTCAAATTTAGAGTAACAACAAAAATGTGCAAACTGTGCGTATTTCCTGAATTTAGGGCATAGGAAACGAATGAAAAAGACCTGTGCAACAATCAGATTTGAAATTTCAGTGTTTCATTAGGGAACAATGGGATGAAGATAAAATTTCTTATGCATGCAAATAGTCTTACACGACATAAAATGGCCTTATGACAAGACGCACTTGGAAGTATTCATAGGCAAAGTGTCTAATTGCTTTCAAAAGATTCAGCTAAACAACAAAACAAGTGAAAATACTCACATATATATGCATAGTAACACAAATGTCCATCAGTAATAGAGAATGTAAGGAAGACAGCGTTATTAACCAATAAAGGCAAGCAATGTAAATAGGGGATTCTGAAGTACTGCGATCTCAATCTTCTCTTCTTTTAGCTTTGAAACAAAATGATTTGGGAAAATAAACAAGAATTGTTCTGCATATTTTTGGCAAAATAAAGGGGTACTTACTGATTTGTTTATATTGATTACAAGCTAAATTCTATCCAATAATTGATGTACAGATCATTTCAACATCACATAAACATTTGTAAGAAAGTTTGGTCAGTTCATTGAAGGAATTTGATACAGACGATCCACACCCCAAAGAAACTAGGTGAAAAGAAGGATCCTAAGGGAGACATATCAAGGGCTCTAGGCAGCAGATAGTTAGGATATCCTGGGTAATCTGGGAAGGGAAGTAGAAGAGAGGGTGTGGAGGATGGGAACATAAGGGCTGGGGACAACCCAGTTGGAGGAGGAACAGAGTGGGAGCAATGAGAGACATATCTTGATAGAGGGATCCATTGTGGGGTTATGGAGAAACCAGATGCTAGGACAATTCCCAGGAATCCACAAGAGTCCAGCTGAGACTCCTCCAGTAGCAGAGAGGGTGCCTGAACTGGTTTTCCCCCATAAGGAGATTACTGACCACCCTAATTGCCCTCACAGAACCTACATTCAGTAACTAATGGAAGCAGAGGCAGTGATTCACAGCCAAGCACTGGGCTGAACTTCTAGAACTTAGTTGAAGAGATGGAGTAGGGATTATATGAGCAAAGGGGGTCAGAATCATTATTGGGAAAGCCACAGAGACAGGTGTCCTGAGCTAGTGGGAGCTCATAGACTCTGGACTGACAGCTGGGAATACTGCATGGGACTGAACTAAGCCCTCTGAATCTAGAGGACGGTTATGTGGCTTCATCTGGGGTGGAGGGGGAGCTGGCAGTAGGACCAGGTCTTATCCCAGGTTCATGAACTGATTTTTGGAGTCCATTTCCCTATGGTGGGATGCCTTGCTCAGCCTTTATACAGGGAAGAGGACCTTGGTCGTGCCTCTACTTGATATGCCAGACTTTGTTGACTCCCCAGGGGAAGCCTTACCCTCTCAGAAAAATATAAGAAAGATAAATTAAATTGAAGAAACAAAACACATTTCCTTAATGCCAAAAGCACATGTGCAATAGTTCCTTTCCTTTCCTTTTTTCCTTTTTGTGTTTCCTCTATTGGAGGCTATGGTGGATTGTGATGGAGAAGAGAAAGACATCTTTAATTTTACTCATGAGTGGAGTAAGTTATTCCTTAAAAAGATGAGATATGAGGAGGAGCCGACACTTGACTGTAAACAATGACAATGAAAGCATGCTTCTAGTTTATCTTAGAGCAATCAAATAGCCTGAAACCATTTAAATATTAAATATTTCACTACTAATTTATACTTGGAAACAATATAATAAGACAGCATTAGCAGGAGAATTGAGTTTACTTGAAGGTAGATCTAGAATTTGTATGAGACATTTATCTCTACTGCTCTCATTCCTCTTATGCATAGAACAACATTATCTACAAGGCTGTCTCATTCTACATTCCATTTTGCTGTACAATTATATTATTTTAATGGCCTAGAAAAATCACCATACATATCAATTTATTTAATCTCGTATTGCTTGCTTTAGCCAAATAAACAATCAAGCCTTGTGGGTATTCAGCAGAATTCACTTACAGCTATGGATATTATGCAGATTTAAATTTTTTCATATCTCTGAATAACAATATTTTATTATGTATAATAATTTATGCATATTAAATGGATATTAGGTATAAATTTAATTATTATATGAAACAGTATCTTCAAATAAACAAGCGTGTATCTTGTGAAAATTACTCTGGTACTCTTTAGCCCAGAAAATAATGTGAGTTATGACCGCCACTTAGAAGGAAGGAGCTATTTTAGGGTGTGCTCAGCATATGCAAACGTGCTGTCATGCGTATATTTAGCCCTGTAACATGATCTAATCCTGAAAGAATGGGGTGCTGATTGTGAACTAAGTGCTTCAGTTAGTGTGAGAATGGAAACAGCCAGTTGCTTTCTGAGCAGCTTTAAGACAGAGTTTTAAGTAGTGAACAAGATTTTGAATAGCTCGATTTTTTAAAATAGGAATTATGCCAGTAATGCAATGAACTGCACGGAAGTTTCACTTAGCCCAGCAAACTCACCATGCAGAGCAAAGTAAATAGTTTTTAAAAATTTTTTACAGCTACTTTATCTGCTCCTTTATTATTTTACAGTAACTAACTCTTCTGCCTATCTTAGGCACACCATTAGTTACCTGGTAAGCTACAGAGAATTGCTGAATACTTAAAACCCCTCAAGGCTCAGAAATAATTTGGGAACTTCCAGCTCTTAGTGTTCTCAGTATGGTTGCCATCTGATTTTGACCGCTGCCTTCAGTAGTCCCGGATTGCACGTCGGTAGTTCCAATATATTAAAAATCAATATTGACTCCTGAAAATTGACTCCTGTATTGAATATGGAGATTTTTATTCTCATGAATCTATCGGCAATAGGGAATGATAATGGCTTGCATCACACTTACGTTACAGTTGGAATTATAAATGGCCCTAGTGTTTTAAAGTGCAGTGGTGGATACGCATCATCTGTGAGCCGGTATGTCACCCTACTACACAACAGGCAGCGCATAAGGAGCTTTGTGTTTTTCCGGAACTCCTGGAATCAACCTAGTGTGTTACAGTGGATAAGGAAAGCGTGCTATCACTGTGAATGTACATTTACTCTCTGAGATAACCTAAAAGTCACCCTTGTCCCCCAAATGTGTGACACTGTTTTGAGTATAACAGGGAAATAAAACAGGATCATATGCCTGTGATATTTTCGTCTGACCAATAAAGTGATTCCAAAGTGCTATCACATGTCTTCATGATCCATGACACATGTGATCATATAATTCTGGAATATTATCTCTGTGTGTACTGTGATGGAGATGAAACTCATGGCCCCACATATACTAGACACATACTCTACCAACAAGTTGTACTCCGTTTTGAAAATTTTAAAGCATTTTCTTGTTTTCTAAAGGTTGATATTTCTTCTAATCGAAAATACTCCACGAATAATTTTTACTTTATTATAGAAATCATAGACAATACATAATTGTTTTAATTTAATTTTTTGAATATTCAAAAATTTAAAATCAAAATAATCGATTATTTGGATATTCATGCAATCAAGCATTCTCTGCTCAGTCTTAAAATTCTCCAGTTCCTTTTTTCCCAGCAGTTCCACTTCACTAAACAAAATAAGTGCTAAATAAACCTGCAAGAGATAGGTGAAAGTTGTTGATTTCCTTCCCAAATTCCCATAACCAGAAATCTTCAAGTCACTAAAACTAAACCAAGCCTATGTATTTGATGTAGTGGAGGAGAGCCCATGCGACTATCCTTGTGCCTGATGACGCTTGGTTCCCAGCATCCCCTTCTGCTGCTTGTGGTTGCAGAGGTAGGGTTATATTACAGCTTTTTGGTCGGACCTAGAACCCACAGGCCTTAATTTAACACCATCCCCGCAAAAGTAAATGAAAAACAGAAATAAGCCTATGAAGGTCCTGTGCGTGATTTCTGCATTCCCTGGCTCTGTGTTTAGCTTCCATGGCCTGTGGTAGAAAGCGCACTAGCATAGTAATGAGAAAAGTCATGGCTGTTTATGCAAGAGGAAGAAGCGTACAGAACCACAGGTCGATGAAGCCTTATTTAGTGCAGTCTTACCACTCTTCATGTTTCAGTATGATACGTGATGGGCAGCTGCTCAGACAACTGTAGAAACCAGATATATTAAGATATGCCAGAGACAATAAATACTTGCATCGTAGACTTAAATTTAGATGCCCCCATGGCTGTTCCTCCAGGCTCAGGAAAACATTTAAAACCATACAGAAATAATTCATTGGAAAAAAAAAGGGTGGTCTCATACAAAAAATAAAATCTATTTTTGTAAATTTATTTTCTCTTTAAAGTAATTTCATACAATACATTTTGATCACATTGTTTTGTTGTTATTTTTTCTCCCATGTCCTCCCAAATCCTCTCAACTCCCTATGCAAACTTTTTGAAGATCTCTCCAACCTTCCCCCTTTTCATAAATCAAAACAAAATAAACCACATCAAAAAAAATTAAGAGAAAAGAGTCCACTTTCCGCTGCCCATTGCTGCTGGGCGTGGAACCTGCCCTGGAGTGAGGTTGGTACACTCAGGGACACGCCTTTGGAGAAATCCAATTTACTTTTGCAGGCCGCTATTAATTGCAAATAGCTTCCTGGTTAGGAGTAGATTATTTTATAAATATAAGTTCAAAGAATTACTTCTTTCATGTGAAATTTATCTTACACTGATGGATGAGGATGACAACTTAAAATGATACATGAAAAATTGTAAGTGTGGAGAAGAAGGTAAGCAGGAGAGGAGAGGCCAAGGTCAAACAGTCGTAGGGAGGATAAGAAATCTACCATCGGGGTGTCAGTGTGCTCTAATCCATATTCATAAGTATGGTTTCAATAGTTTTTCAGATTTCGAGTTATCAAATGCAAACCACCTTTTGCTTATTATGCTGAAACTATGATACTTCGATGAATCAAAATAACTGCCTATCATACCCAGATACAAAATGTGGGGCCACTGGCGGTAAGACCAGGATTTATTCCTAGGGCATGACCTGGTATTTTGGATCCCATTCTCAGTGGAGGGACACCTTGCTCCATGCATGGATACAGGGAGGAGGGCTTTGGTCGTTTCTCAAATGACAGGCTTTATTGACTCCCCATGGAAGGCCTTACCCTCTTGGACACGCGGATGGGAGTTGAGGTGGGGGAAGGGGAGGAGGGAAGGGAGAGGGATCTGGGATTGGTATGTGAAATCATAATAATAATAAAATGTTTAAAAAGAAGAAGAAACGAACCTAAATCATGACCTGCGATTGCTATACTTTTAGTTGTCATTTCTCAACAAACAAACAAACAAACAAAGAAAAGGTCCTTAACCTCAAGAGAGTTTCAAGAAATACCTTCAAAAGGTCCCAACTGACACCTTAAAGCAGCCACTAAGTTTTGACTGAGAATTCTTACTCTCCTCGTTAAGGATCATGTGCATTTGGGCCTTTCTACATGACGCTTCAAGAGTTAAGTGGATGCCAAAATATTTTACACTATGGATCACAAACTACAATACATGTTACAGAGAAGGGTGGCTGTAACAGCTACAGTCCCACCGCTGGCCCCTCATACCTGCCTCTGTGCACCCAGACCCTGTGACAGGAGGCACACCCATGTTAGCTCAAGAGTCTTCATCCAGTCGGATGAAGGAAATTACAGGTCCGTACAAAGGTATTGCCGGCTGCGGAGGAGAAGAGCATGTTTCAATCAGGATAGATGTCTGCTTGAACAGTTCTGGCAATAAAGTTCTCTGCGATTTCCTTCTTTCACCATTTATTCAAACAGAGACACAGAATCATCTTAAGCCTTAAAAATTATTCAGAGGCTGAAATTGTGAGTTACAACTTTGTGCTGCAAATGCTTGGATATAAGCATCTCAAATCATGTTTAAACGTAAAATATAATTTTCTCTATGACGACAAAATGTTTACTTTAGAAGTTATGCAAATAGAGGTGCTAAAAATTTACACACAGTAAAATAGTAGATATTAGTATTAGTACCAATTCAGTGTATCATCAATAACATTTGCTTCATTTTATTTCAGGAGCCGGTGAATCTGGAAAAAGTACGATTGTTAAACAAATGAAGTAGGTACAGAACTATTTCAGTTGTTTACTGTTTGAAGTCTATCTATGCATTGAACAATTCTGTGTTAATTATTTATTTTAGTTTTTTTATTATAATAGAATTACATCATTTTTTTTCTTCTCCTTTTCTGCCTACAAGTCTTCCCACATTGCCCTCTTGGTCTTTTCCATATTCGTTGTCTCTTTTCTCCTTAATTTTTATTGTACTTACATATTGATAAGTACAATCTGTTCTTGAAGTCTGATTCGCCTGACTGGCTAACTGAGCTGAAACAGGATAATACTAACACACACACTAACGTGGACAGGCAGAGAACAGGAGGCTTCAACCCTACACTGTGAACAACAGGCAAGTAAGAAATGCTGACAGATGAAGAAATGGTCTTCCCCATTTAAGAGCACACATCCAATAGCTTTGGTCAGCACTGAACACCTGCATACAAGTATCATTATACAGACTGATAAAATCTTTTTAAAAATGCTTTGTAAGTCCCTTTCAGAATTCAAGCAACCTCATCAGAATTTACAGGCAGTGTCAACATTTTTTTCCTGATTTTTTTGAGCGTTCAATTATTACTTCTATTGTTTAACAAAGACCAATTTCTTCTTTTCTTTTGAATTTTGTCTTTTAGATATTAATACCAGTAGCTATATATTAGTTATATTAACCCTCAAATGAACTAGCTTTTGAACAACAATAAAATAAACTGCAAACATTTGAAATACGTCAATCAAGAATCCCTTTGAAATTTGGGAGAAACTATTCTAACATTGACATTTGTCAATATGGATACGAAATATTTTTCATTGATATCATTCCAACAGATTCTGATATGTTACTACATTATTTTTTCTATTTATTCTTTATAATGGGACAGCTGCCTAAATTTCTGAATGAGGAAGTATTAGGCATAACTGTTATAAATAAAAAATACAGTGAAAGATGAATAAAATTAAGCTAGATATCAGTGATGAGGTTCCCTGGTTAAGCCGAAACCCTTTTTTTTCTTCTTCAATGTTATATTGTCATGTAATTTGCTTGTCAACTATTATTTAAGCTCCAGTTTGGAAAACTCACCTATAGGTGCCAGCAAATGTTTGTCCTTTTTTTCCTGTCTCCAAAATATGGTTTTATAACCAATCATTGATCCATCCTAACAGAGTTATCTCTCGTTCCTTTATATTATTATTCTTTTCTACTACCCTATTATTTAGGACATAATCACACATGAAGTTATCTTATCTTATTCTTCTTAAGTATCTATCATTTATTTACTTAAATATAGCTTTAAATGAATAGCGATTTTGCTATATAAAAAGAAAGCTTTTAAATATTAAATAATGTATAAAGTCAGACAAAAATTAGAAAACTAGAAGCAAAATTAACAATGAATATTATAGATATGTAACTGACTGCCATAATACATTTAGGAGGCTGATGCAGGGGGATGACTGGAAGTTTGGCCAGTCTATGCTGTGTAGTGAGTACCATAACAGGCAGAACTATGATGTATGATGTAAGACTATCCCAGAAAGCAAAACTATAGTATTTTTCTAAAAATTATTATCTGATGCAAAAATGAATATTTACTGCCATTATTTTTAGAAGTACATTTTGCAAAAAAACTAGTAGATATATTTTTTTCTACATCTAGCATAAATTTAAAACTGAAGAGATTATTAGGCTGTTAAGTGCACTGGTTGTCTTCACATAGGATGAAGGCCAGGTTTCCAGCACCCTATGACCACTTAAAATCATGCTTAACTACAATTGCAGAGTTTCTGGAACCTACTTCTGGTCTCTCAAAACACCAAGCACATGCAAAATAATTCAGGCAAAAGATTCATGCACAAAATATGAAGCTGCTCTTTAAAATATATATATATATATATATTATATAATAAACTGGGAAAGTCATGAGTATTCTTTAGCTATATAGTATCTGAGAAATTGCATGAAGATTTTGAAATATGTATAACAGAAATAATTTAAATATGCAAAGTATGAAAATATATGTAAAATATGAACCCTGTAACTATTTAAAATGGTAAAATGGAAGATAAAGATTCCTAATTTAAGAGAAAGTACAGGCAATCAAGATGCAAACTGTTGAAGCTATTCATTCCCTTGCATTACTATGACGTCATTGCACATACGTATGACAATGTCTGTCCTACCCATACCCAAAGCTCGGTAACTGTGTGTCTCTATTTACCTGGACTGCCTCTTTTATCTATAAAGTCCTCCTTGCTTTTGACCATTTAGAAAGAACTCATTATGCTAAACTAATCAGCTCGTTATTTCTACTACTTCTTCTCTTTTTTGTTTTTTATTTTTATTACCCGTAATAGAACTTACCACAGTTTTTTAAATGTCTATTTACACAGATATGGCCATGAACTTATATAAAACACAAAATCTGTAAAAAATGGTAATTTTTTCCCTACAATTTGGTGCTTCTCCTTAGAAATTTTACTGTGATGGAAGGGTTTCATGGTTATGCTCTCTGAATCAAGAGTGATTTCAGTGGTCATTCGAAGATCTAAAATGTAATTTTCTGTATCTTGGCTGGGGGTTACAGTGTGTGATACATGCTACATAAACTGGAATTCCACTCTGGACCTAGTGGGATGAGAGTCAGGGGAAATTCAGTCATTTATTTCAGTACATAATGAGGAACTAAAATGACCAATAAAATCTTACTGGATTGCAAAGAGCTAGGAACCAACTTATACCTAGACAACTCTATCTAGAAGAAATAAAACTAAGCAGCTGATTCTGTCATATTTTCCCTCATAGTCATCAGAACTGAATGTCCCAAAGTCACTCACAATTGGCATTTTAATTTAACAATTAAAAATCATTTCTCTGTTTTAATTTTGGACAGAGAATTGGGTTTTATCAAAGTCCTGCTCTGATCTATTGACAAATACACCGTTCTGCAGTTTTATAGTCCATCCCCCCCTGTTTTTTTTGTTGTTTGTTTGTTTTTGTTGGTTTTGGTTATTCAAGTGATTTAGTTAGTTAATGCAGCAAGAGAAGCACGGCCCTGTTGAAGGCAAAACTGTGCATTTGTTGGCAATCAAATGTGAATAATAGATTCAAATAACAGAGGCATACTCTGCCTTCCTCTCGATGCCTGATGCTTCCATCTTATGGTGTTTATCTCTTCAAAGGCGTTGAGGAGGTGTTTGTGCTAAGCTGAACCCCTAAGCTGGAACTTCCATGTGTGTAGATACAAAATAAATCTTGGGAGAAGTGGCACTCAAATCCGAACACAAAGCACTTTTAAAATAACATGAAATAAAGAAAAGAATGCCAGGAAGAATTTACCACACAACAAAGAAGTGCAATTAGCACTAACAGAGATTTTAGCTCTAATGGGAAGATCTATTTTAAGCTGATCTTAAAGCTGATCTTTAAGAGTTTAAGAGTTATTCTTAAACTCTGCCAAAGCCTGACTGTGATTGAAAGAGAGGAGGGAAGAGAACAGCCCAGCCAAATCTACTGCCCGGCTAACTCACCTCTGAGAACCCAGAAGCACGCATACACATTGAGGAACAGCAAGGGAACCAACAAAAGAAATTACCTCTATTTTTTAAAAACTGTCTTTGTTAAAGCTGTAAATAGAAAGCAGACATTCCTACTACCCAGGAATGTTCTTCAGAGACAGGAAAATCAGGAGTGTTCTGCTGAGACTTCAATCACGGTAAAAACATCACCCGGGGCTCTGGACTCCGTGCACAACTCGACCTGAAAATCAGGGAATTTTCCTCTTGGGAAAAAAAAGAAATCTAGGTTCTAAATAAAGTGTTCATGATCTATATATTTGAAAAATTATTTTATCTATAACAAGATTTAATTTGCCTTATATTTAGCATGTGTTCTTCCTATGACCTAAAGGCCTTTTATGAGAAGACAGTGAGGGATAAACATTCAGAGATGTTACATTACCCAGACTTGGCAAACACACTTGATGAAAATCCTTCCTTGTTACGGTGTACATACTATGCTTTTATTCAAGCAGCTTATTATTGATGGTCATTTGTACTACACCAGTTCAACTCACAAAAGCTCTTCTTGTGTAATCGCAGGATCATCCATAAGAACGGGTACAGTAAGCAAGAATGCATGGAGTTCAAGGCCGTCATCTACAGCAACACGCTGCAGTCCATCTTAGCCATTGTGAAAGCAATGACGACGCTTGGGATCGATTATGTAAATCCTAGAAGTGCAGTAAGTATGGAATAATTGAAAGGCCGTGTGATAATTATAAGGCCCACGTGGACTGTGAACTAAAGAATCACAGGACTGTGTTTGTTGCCCTGGTCTATGTCAAAGGAGCATAATATAATTTCACAAATTTTAACGACCACCAGCTTCTATTTTCTTATTTTTCTGTCAATTAAACCTCTCTTTCCTACTGCTCACTATAATTTTATTAAATACTAATTGTTTTCTTAGGATTTGAAACTAATAATAAGTACAACAACATAAGAAACTAACTGTATTGTGGTTTATAATATCGCATCTAAGTAATTTTCCTATATTTAATTAATAACTATTTCATACATTATGATGCTTTAAAAACCTACTTACTTGAAAAATAGATAATATGTAAAAACTATCTTAATATACAAATTATGAGTTTATTATAGTCTAAAAGCCAATAAGTAACCCCACTACAAAACAAAAGCATTAAACGACTTTCTCTATTTCCACAAGGCCCCTCCCAGAGTGGCTGGTCACCTCCAGATGGCATCTACTGAACAGCCCCCTGTGGGATCTGTGTACGAGAGCAGTAGGCATAGGAAGAACCATGTGTAAAATTAGTGAAAGACACAAAGTACTTTCCTCCTCTCTGTCCCTCCCCAGGCATGTGGGATTTCCCTCTGTGTGCTGTGATTACCATTAATAAATGAAGAAACTGCTTTGGACCTATAGCAGGGCAGAACTTAGCTAGGTGGGGAAAACCAAGCTGAATGTTGGGAGGAAGAAGGATGAAGTCAGGAGATGCCATGTAGCCCTGCTGGAGACAAATGCAGAAACTTTAGTTGATAAACTACTGCTATGTGGTGATACACAGATTCATACAAATGGGTTAAATTAATATGTAAGAGTTAGCCAATAAAAAGCTAGAGCTAATGGGCCAAGCAGTGATTTAATTAATACAGTTTCTGTGTGATTATTTCAGGGCTAAGCAGCCTACTGCTACACATCCAATTTAGGGTTGACCATTTTAATGAACATTGGAAGTTATCAGGATGAAAAGGAAAATATTCCTTTCTATACTATTTATTTTATAGGAAAGGATAAATCCCCTTCTTCCTATCAGTTTTCTCAGAGAGTGATGAGAGATAAAAAGAGAGAACGGAGATATGCTAAGAATATTTTGGGGCAAATCATTTGCAAAGCCTAGAGTCTATGCTCTAAAAACTTTCTTTACTAACTTTCCCCACAGTTTGGATTCAGATAAGTTTCTTCTTTTCCTTCTTTCACACGTGCAAAAGAGACTCCAATACCTTCCCATCTTTATCATTTGATGATTTATTGAACCTATTCTTTTATAGCTAGTTTGTTATTGTTGAACCTGACTTTTCTTAAGCACGTAGAATTTTACAATGACTCTTAAGAAATGACCTCCTATAATCCTTTAATTTAAAGGTGAGGTGGGAAATGGGTTGAAAGGGAGCAGTTGGTTAACTTCAAACAGCTGAAATCCAAGGCGGACCACAGCACTGCTTGACTCCCTTTGCAGGGCTGTGTCCTTTGTGAAGACCGTCTCCAATGTTTTACATGGCAATGTTTATTTCATGTTTCCCTCCCAGGTAATAATAGTACTAAAGTGTGTGTGCCTTCTGCATTCTTTGATAATGGCCTAACGATCTTGGAATTTGTATATAATATATTCCATGTGTTTTGTCAAGGAGTTTATTTATGAAGCAAGTCCCTCTCCTTTCTCATTTCTTGCCATGTGCTACCAGGCACTGACCCAACACTTACTCAGCTATTTTGTTTCTTAGCCACTTTTCACCTCTGCCCAGTGGCAAATTTGCTGCACAGCTCATAATTGACACCACCTAAGGGATAGCATTAAGACATTATTTTGGGTCCAAGTGTGTAATCGCGTGCCAGAAGGATCACAAAGAAATATCTCATGATAAACAATCTCACTTTTATTTTCATTTTACAACAATCTCATTTTTCTTTTACTCTAACATTTGACCCAAGCCGCTATGGATTACATTAAAGCACTGTTATTCTTTTTGACAAAATACTCAGATGTCAATGATATATACCAAAGTATTCAGACTTCTCCATATACTATGTTATAATTTTCCCAAAATGCAGCTTTTACAGATATCAGCCTGTTACTATAATGGATTCTAGTTTTTTACTCTTAATAAATTTTTGGAAGAAATGGTCAATGAAATTTTTAACAAGAAAAGTAGATAATAAAAAGCCTTTTAAATGCTCCATTTAAAATATCCGAGCCTAAATAACTTGCTGGTCTTCTTCCCACCAAAATATTTCTCCAGGAAGACAAGCAGCAACTTCACGCAATGGCAAATACGCTGGAAGATGGCGACATGACACCCCAGCTGGCAGAAGTGATTAAGCGACTTTGGGGAGACCCAGGAATCCAAGCTTGCTTTGAAAGGGCTTCTGAATACCAGCTCAATGACTCTGCCGCTTAGTAAGTGACTTTCTCGGGATCATAGGTGACACACAAGTCTATAACTGGGCGCACAAACAAGGAAAAATGGTTTGGAACTTTATTTTAAAAAACTGAGAGACAACTGAAAAGACATGAGGCAATTTGCCAGAGAAGAAACAACTCTTGCACATATCTTCTCTTAATTAAAAGGAATTAACCATGATACACGGTGCTTAGTACTAATGCAGACAGATGGTGTGTATACCGATGTTTGAGGCCATATTAATCTGAAACATTTATTTCCATGTTGCTGAAATCGTCTACTGGAATAACTTTTGATTGGTGATATATGCATTAGCTCACTAGGTTATTGAGGAAGAAAAAAAAATCTGAAAATCCATAGATGTTATGTTTCCAGTCTTTAGCACATTATGACATCCTGTTGGATTCAATCACAGCAAATATTTAATATTAATAAGGAACTTAGGAGGGCATTAAACTGCTTGTAATACAATTGTTACCATGACCTAAAACTTCCTTATATCAAGTACGTCTCGAGTTATCCTGGAAACTACCAGAAGAGCAAAGTTAATGAGGAAAGGGCTGGAGTGTTGTGTTTGGCCAGTCAATCCCAAAGATCTAAATAAAGAAATGAGGAAAGCCTTAGCTAACTAAGGATCTGTGGCTTACTGATTGGGGCCATCTAGTGTGCTATTTAAATTCCACAAGAGCTAAGAGCAAACATGGACTCAATGGGGAAAAAACTGTCTTTTCAGGATTAGAAGTAAGTCATCAAGACATTTTAAATGATTTCAGTCATGACCTCTGTTTGGCTTATCAACTACAGGGTTTGACATCCAAATCCCATATTTGCTTATTAAAATCAGGACTTTAGATGAAAATCAGTTTGCTAATGCCTCTTCTTTGCCTGAAATAATTTACAAATGCAAAGAATATTCTTTAAAATGTATCTTTACTAAAATTTTCTTTAAATGAATATTATTTCTATTTTTGTAAGTACATGATTTTACCTGGGCATGAAATGAATGATATATAATACACCTACCACAGATCCGAGCTCATCAATAGGAAATTCAGTGTTTCAAGTAATAGTAAATAAAAAGTTAAAAACTGTAAAACCTCCAATACTTCTTTGATTTCTTTATATCTCAATTCATCACCCATTTACAGTCAAGCAGTCTTTATTAGCACATATATTGATATATATTATATATAATATATAATGATACATTTTCACATTTTAGTATTCCATAGGCACAATATTACTTTTCTTGTTGAACAAAATCCCTTTCGGTATACATGTTTGGTAAGACTTTACTCTCAAAGTTTTGTGTCTATGGCAGGAAACCACACATTATCATTTTTTAAATGTGTTTGTTGTCATGACTCAATGTAATGTGCAAATTTACCATAAAATTAGTATGTTATTACCTTTTGTATTTCAATTTATCACAGAAACAGCCATATTGCTATGCTATTTAATCCTTTGTGTCAAATACAATGGTAGAAATGAAAGAAAATACAATTCTACTTTGTAGATATTTCTTGCAAGGTTGAAAATGCTAAGAGCACTTTTCATCCTTAAACAGACTTGGTGCATGGAGTTTAATTAAGTTTACACCTCTCCATTACTGAGCTTTAGGTACTGTAAAAATTAAAACCAAAAATAAGTAAGCAAAAGGAGAGAACAAGGAAATTGTTCACACTATTAAGAACAGGAATTCTGGAAGAGTTAGGGACTTCACCATGCACTGATGGACCGTGGTTTGGTTCAGTGTGGACCCTCATGAACTTCCTGGGATCTTTCATTGAGCCTTATGGATTTCATCCATGACCCTTTATGGAAATGACTGTGTTCGAAACTAAGTAACCCATACAAAAATACCCAAACAATTCATAGCAAGGAAACAATTCAAATTAAATCATCCCCACAACAGGAACTTTGAGGAACTGGGAGTAACTGTGGTTGCAAACATTCCAAGACATCCTTAACATGGTTAAATGCATTCAAACAGCCCTGCATGGAGAAATAGCCTCCCGTTTATCTACCTACACAATAGCAGCTCTGTCTTGAAGACTTCATAAGATACAGACTAAGGTAGCGTTGAGGAGCTGGTCGAGAAGAGATTTCTAGAAGCTAGCTGTGAACTGCAGTCCGCACTGGGGTGTCCCGGCTGCTGGTTTTTACCATTCGGATCAGCAGCTTGGAAAGCAGCAAAGAGAGTTTTGTTTTTCCACACACTTTAAACTCTTAAAATACTCTTGGGCTGAATTGCAGTGTATCCCAATGGAAAGTCAAAAATATGAATGGATTCTGTTTTATTTCGTTTCCATTAGCTACCTTAATGACTTAGATAGAATCACAGCCCCCGGGTACGTGCCAAATGAGCAAGATGTTCTGCATTCCCGGGTGAAAACGACTGGTATCATTGAAACTCAATTCTCCTTTAAAGACTTGAACTTCAGGTATGTACAAACCTGTCTGCTAAGTGGGTGGAGCAAACTTCCAGCTCAGTGTTTCTTCATGGAGGACGCTGTCCCCACAGTCAAGTGCAGTGACTTTGCGTTAGCTGGAGAGACCTCCTTTTCTGACATCAGCACCTTCCTTCCTGCACTCCTTCAGCACACTCTAAACCTCTCCTTCCTTCTGGGCTGCGGTTCTCAGTCAGGTGCTCTCCAGATTTTATTTCTAATACTTAAAAATGACATTTTTCTTTGAGTTTATTTTAAGGAAATGTATTTAAATAGCCTTTTAGGAACAAGTGTCAGGGGTACCATTTCACTTACCCTCTTACTTCTTTCTCTAGTTGTTTGACATATTCCTTAAACCGACTTGGTTTACAATGCAAATCATTAAAATACAATTATTTGAATGTGATGCTATTTAGAAAACTCACAAGACACATTTCATCAGCCCGTTTTGGGTATGGAAATGAATCCCTATTTTATTGCCTTTAATTCCCTTTCAAGTAATCCTCTGAAATTCTACTATCAAATCACTCTCGGACTATATTAAGAAATGGAAATTGTAATACAGTGTTAGATAATGTCTCTTGGTTCTTAACAGCTTTCACGCAAACACCCCAGAGAGGTTGTGTACATTTGTCATACTCATACAAAGCTTCACGTTATTTTATGTGGATTTGGGGATGAGATAGATTATTAGTAATGCTGGGTTCCAATGAAATATGTTAGTAATGAAACATTGCTAAAACTACATACTAAGCAAGGTCAGTCATGCCTGCAATAATGTAAATGTATTTAAAGAATTAAAGAGAAACAAACAAATAAAACTAGAGAACAGCTGATATGAATTGTTTATAGTCAATTTTGAGGAAAAAAAGTATCTAAATGGTCTTTATCCAGCATCCTCAACTCAGTTTGAGGGTAATGATGGTTTTGAAACACTGTGAAGGGTCTAGGTTGGTCATTATGAGGTAGCTGATTAGAACAGCGATTCAAATATTTTCAAGAGATATAAAAGTAATATTTTCCAAATTTGTACTACATTTCAGGCCTACAATTAGTGGATTTTCTGGAATTAATTAGTAAACTGGCCTCTCATGAGAGCAGGGCAAAGGGGCAGCTGAGAACGCAGCCAGCTCTGCCCAGGGGAAACTTGGCGAAAGTATCGCCTCGGCCCTTGCTCGGTTTTGTTGAGTCAGATGAACTTTGCCCCAGTTTCTGGAATGCTCCTGTGGGAGCCAAGTCCAAAGCTGCTCCCTCCTTCTCCCTCTGCCTTGCCAGGACTTTTGTACACAGTCCCCTTTCTGTCTTGCCGCCTTCCCTCCCTGTTAATCCCCGCGGCACAGACTGGAACTGATGCAGTCTTGAAGCCCCGTTTGCTCTCCAGAAAGAGCAGCAGCGCGCCTTGCGGATCTCTTAGCTAGAACACCAATGATAAAGGTTGGATCAAATTAGGAATTTGCAGAGTTAAGCATCTTGATGTTACCTGTCTTAGATAAGCCAACGGAATTCTCTCAGCCCCAGATCATCGGAATCACAGAGCAGTTTGGTGGTTAATGTCACCTGGTGATAGTCCTGTCCTGCCCCACTCCACACTGACCCTCTTAACAGCCCACTCATGAATAAGCTTGTTGTCTGTTTTGGCATTCCAGGCATTAAGACTTTTGTATATTCTTTACGTAGAGTGTTTTTGCTCCTTTTTATCATCTAGATTTCGAAGTAGAAGACGTCTTCCCCTTAGAGCCTTGGCCTTCCGTCTGTTTACTGCCTCAAACAGTTGTCCCGTGAAAACGGGCAGCAGCGTCCCGACACACACTTGAGTAAAGGCTTTCCCAGTGCTATAGGGTGAATGACAAATGGGGGATAAGAGCTCATTTGTAGTTATTGATGATTTCTCTGGAGTAAATACCTCCGCCCTGGCAGTCTCGAGCTGCTAGTGTTATATTACTCATGCAAAGTTCGGAAGGAATTCAAACAAGCAGCTGTCTCCACCATGCCTGAGTCCTCCCCTTTTCCATAATAACATACCGCGCTTCTTCCCTCTTTCTCCTGGTTACCAACGCGCGATCTCCTTGCTTCTTTTTTTCATTTTCCCTTTTGCTTCCATTTCTATTACATGCACTCTCAAGCTTAAAAAGTCTGGGGCTACATGTGATAACGATCTGCCACCAATGCTTACAACAGTGGTTTGCAAGAGGAAGCAAAGGGTCGGCGTTACCCGAATGTGCAAATATATCCCATGAAGTATAGTGTACACAAATATGTTGCTTGTGACGTGATACGCTGGGTGATTCTATATTTGATAAAGAATTGAGGAATGGAGATTGGCAAAGACTCTCCAAAGAGAGTCTTCAGCATATCCAAGAAATGCTGAAGTTGTCTTGAAATTGTGCAGCTTCCTGTTTATAAAAAGTGAGTCCTTACACTTTGTCACTGAGATACTTTAGAATGTGAAAGTATTCTTTTATTGTAAAGCAATTATTGTATAAAGATGGTCTTCTTTCATATTCCCTTTTCTAGAAAAAAAAAATGATAGGAAAGAAAAGTAAATCACATCTCGCTTAAATGTTTGAAAAATTTTAAAGTTTATCCACAACAATTGAGATATAATAATCATTTAATAAATTCCCAAAGTTTAGCCATCTTTTCTCAAATACTGAGGAGAATAGTCCTAATGTTTAGGTTTTCATACTACATATAAAGTTCTGCGTTTCAAAATGGAATGGAAATGTAATGCACTTTCCAAGTTCACCTCAGCGATTTCCCAGGTGTTAAAATATATGACATTAGCATTGATTTGTATTCACATAGCACCAATCATCCTAAAACTATTTAAGACCAAAGAGTTAATTTACATATTAAAATAGAGAAGTCGGGAATTTTACGCAGGAATATCCAAATGAAAAGCTCTGTGTGCCAAAGTACTGTGTCATCTCCATGCATCATCAAACTTAATGGAAATCAGCCGAGGATTCTTATCAAACCAGAGCAGCAACTGTCAAGCTGATAGAACAACTTATCTCCAGTGCTCTTATCAAACCAAAGTTCCAACTGCCAATCTGACCAACGATGTTTACAGATTTTCAAGTTGCTATGTCAATGGAAAACAGGGAGCAAATCTAAGCATTTCTTTGGGGGGAGTAATTTCCCCAGACTTAAGTGATTTCAAAATAAATCTAAAATGAGTTATCGATTGTAGAAAAGCCATTTTCTCTTTAATGTTCCACAGTTAAACTACAGAGTTGAAATCCCTGGGCAGAGGAGCCAGAAAGGCTGGGAACTGTCTCAACCTAGAAAATCTGTCAATTTGGCAAAACTGCTTTTAAGAATGTTTGAACAGATGTGTGATTTGAAAAAAAAAAATGACAGTTTTCTTAAAATATGAAAGTTGAGTTCTATTCACTGTGTTCATTTCCAAGAGTGTGAGTCACCAGGCTTAGCTATGAGGCCGCTTGGTTAGCCAGGAGCTGCATCCAGCTTTAGATTTGTTACTCTCTATTAGAAGTCAAAGAATTTTAATCCACATATGCTACATATTTGTTGCATATATAGTCATAATTAATATTACCAGAATAATATATGATCTGGCATATTTTTGATTATTTGGTTGCTTTACAGAACTAAGCATAAACCTAAGAGCTTTAGCCCCCTAGGCAGGTTCTCCTGATTTTGAGACAGGGTCTTGATATCACAACACATTAAGCTGACCTTGAAGGGATTATGTAGCCCAGGCTAGCCTCAAACTTGTCACCCTCTTGCCTTCCCATACTAAGAGCTCATGTTGTGTGTATGCTCCAACATGCACAGCCTGGAATTTCTTTTAATGGCTCTGTGATAATAAATTACATGGCTGTATTATTTTTCTATCTTTCTTTTATTAAAAGTAGCTTTTTTTCATCCAATATCAATGCACATGGTAAATGGCATTGGTAATTATGGCTATTTTCAGATTTGGTTCCCTTGTACTTCTAAATATTTTTGTTATATTTTAATGTCAAAGATAATTAAGGGATTTAGACATCCTTCTGTTCCTGCATGCCCTTGGTGTCTTCTGAGATCATGTGACTGTGGCTGTATAATGGCGGCACAGAACTCACGTCCTCATAGGTGCTCACAGTAAAGACACTGAAATAATTCTGATTAAGTCAGCATCTTCTACAAATCCCATTTAACAGAATAGCTCAGAGTAAAGTCCTACTCAGACTAGCACTCGTTTTAACATAGCCAGAGAGTAGGAAAGGTTAGAAATGGTGCTTTTCCAGAGATTCCGTGCCTGTAGGAGGAACCATGACATCAATCACAAATGAGCTGCAGAAACATGGCTATTAATTAGTTCTCCTTAATTACATAATGAATTTTCAATAATTGGAATAGTCGAATTATTCATACTAATCTATTATGTTATGAAGCATAAGTACTTTCCTGTGGTCAAATATTTAGCCAAGTATTTGATATAAACCCATTAAATTCAGTAGCCTTCCAACTGATTAAATAGGACCATAAAACTCAACTATTTGGTCAGCTGTTTAACCCAGTCATATGACTCTGGTGACTTGCCCTATGCTAACATCATGGAGAATTTAACACACAATCAATATTTGGCTATCACTTAAAAGCCTGGCTTGTTAATTTTTATTTATATCATAATCAATAATTAAAAATCTTTCTTTCAACTTCAAGAATGCTAATTTTACCATCAGAGGTTTGAAAATATTTTCAAGACCCTCCTAAAGCTTTAAACAAATACCCCTCTCTCCAATATCCACAATTAGTAATACAAGTTCCATGCAACATTCTCAAAGCTCTCATTCAGGGGACTATCTACTTACGCGTGCCCATTCCTCTCATTAAATTGTCAGCTTGATTTGATCAGTCTAAACCACCCATGTAGTGGATATAGATGTATTTCTCATTTTAATTTTCTTTACAGAACGGCCAGACTGTTTTTGTTGTTTATATATATTTATGTATATAGTCAAATATATAAGTGAAATTTCCCTTTGCTGGTCTTCAGCTTATTTAAGGATGTTACATCAGTTCATAATTCTATAAAGTAGAGCTCGATTTACATTTTATAAGAAACTAAAATTAAATACATGTGAGAAATGAATCATTATTACAAGAGTGAAACAAGAGCCAGAGAATGTGATGTCCGGAGATTCAGCATAAAAACACCTCTCCGGACCTTGGTCTGGTTTGTTAATGAGCATTTCAGTTCCATAACAGCAGATGGCTGAGAGAAATGCGCAGAACGCCCCGGCCCGAGCCTCTGTGCCATTCTGTACGGAAAGCCGCGCTGTGACTCACGTGAGTCATAAATGGGAAGATCATAAACATTCATGCAGAGCTGGACTCTCAGAACACTTTGTTACTACGAACAAAGGCTGCGTACGCTTTGTCCTCTCTTCTAAGAAAGCTAAGCTTGGTAAGCATGTTCGTGGGAAGCTGTTTAGTGCCGAGGAAACCGAATTGAGGGCAGGTTACCTAAGTTCCACATCTTAATAATAGCGAATTTGGTCAATAACTAATATATTTTTAAGTCTTAGTTCAACTCTTCAAAGGCTGAATTTTACTGGGCGAAATAATTATGTTCCCTTCAGACACAGAATGGTGTTACCACAAGCGAAGAAAACGATGGCTATTAAATAGTTTCTCAAGGAGAGCACACAATTCAAATACTGCATGTATGCAGTGGTAAGATAATCTCACTACTCCTATGCGTCCCCACTGTTTATAGTCACGGGAGAAGAAGAATGTCTTCTCATCCCTGCCGCGAGTTCCTAGTAGACTGTAATTGTCAGATCCTCAGAGAAGGGAAGGACTTAGCCAGCGAGGGGAAAGGCTTGCTTTCAATTTGATAATCACCTCAGAATCCCCAACTGACGCAACTTAGAGTAGAGCCGCTTGAGATGGTAAGGCTTGCTTACGAATGTGAAGGAAAGTATACGCAGGAAATAAGCAAGCAAGGGGGGTGTGAAGAGCCTTCAGCCCCATTCTGTTGAATTTACACACGCCGTAAAGTTCCCTTTGGAGCCCTTATATCTTGATCATCCTTATTATCATTTTACTTAGCAGTAGATCCTGTGCCAGACATAAAATAAAACGAAACTAATTCTTGAGAAATCATATTACGACCTCTATGGTAAAAGGCTGGGTCACCTGCAATAGACCTGAGCGGTTGTTGAAAGCCAGAGTTTAAAGAGAAGTTTTTTTTCCCCCAAAATGGAAAGATTAGAAGACAATTTGATTGAAGATGTGGTGTGAGTTAAAGAAAAAGTGTGATTCAGAGTAGGCAGCAATGGATAGCAGAACCCAAAATCTGATTAGAAGAGACAAAATTAAATGCTCCATCAAATCCGAGTCTGCTAGTGGACAAATTTAGCATGTCCTTCAATTCTGGACCATGCCATGCCTAGTGTGAAAAGGAACCAGTGTTCTTGTTTCACAAACCAAGTCACCCATTCATGTGACTCCATTGTGTGGGACCAGTGGTCAGGTAGTTTCCCAGTAAGCAGCTGTTGGACGGAGGAGAGAGCCTGCGAAGCTAGAACTGATGATGCACTTATCTGTTCAAATCTGTGGGTGTGACACCGAGTGACACTCACACTTGAAAAGCCCACCGTGAATGCCATCTTAGCGATAAACTTTCTAAAGCCAGATGGAAAAACCCACACACTAACACACCTTGTTAGGGCACAGAATCACATTCTTTTGACATCAACTGAGGCTGATGAAAAAGCAAGTGGAGAATATGTAAAACATGAAATCCAGAAGATCAGCACCATCTCTACTGAAATATAGGGAAACATCTCAGAAGAAGTTTTATTTTTGTCCGTTAACTTACCAGCAAGAAAAACTGCTGTGTGATCTGGAAAAAGAAAACCAGAAACTATTCCACCTCCACTGTGACCCCAAGAGGACTTGGCTGCTAACTGTAGATGCTAGAATGGAACCTTTGGTATAGCAAATAAGTTTAAATATAAGGGAGAAAATATCACACAAATTAGTTATTATATTGCCTAGCATAGCGCCTAAACATAAGGTCTCAGCAAACATTAAATGATTCATAACCTTTCACAAGTTACTTAGTTACTTGAGCATTTGAAAAACAAGAAAAACAGCTGTATATTTCTGACAGGCTCCTCCTTCCGGGGCTCTGAGTCAATGAGTCTTCCATGTGTCCAAGAGTACAGCATATCTGGTGTTTGTTTTGGGACACTTGGGAAATTTCTTTTCTCTGCTACAAAGATGATAGCTATGTTATTGGTGTTCTTATCTTGTGACCTGTGTTTCCCAGTCTGTAGTTAAACTTTAGACTTTTCAGAGTTTCCCCTCTTATCACTGGGTACATTTAACTTCATTTCTTTATTCTCTACTGGCTTTAAAGGGAAAATATGAATTTAAAAATTATTTTTTTCCTTTAGCCAGCCTCTTTCTATATAAACTGTGTGATCTTGTATTTGCTTTGATTCTTTTTCTACCTCCAAAGTATAGTCCTTCCCTACCTGTCACACTATTCCTGTGTAAATCCCTTCCCTCCTTGTCACACTGTGTTCTAGTGCACAGTCCTTCCTTCCTTGTCATACTGTATTCCTGTATACAGTCTTTCCCTACTTGTCACATTGTATTCTGGTGTACATTCCTTCCCTCCTTGTAACACTGTATTCCAGTGCACAGTCCTTACTTTCTTGTCACACTGTATTCCTGTGTACAGTTCTTCCCTACCTGTCACACTGTATTTCTGTGTACAATCTTCCATAATTGTACACTGTATTCCTGTGTATAGTCCTTCCCTCCTTGTCACACTGTATTCCTGTGTACAGTCCTTCCCTACTTGTCACACTGTATTCCTGTGTCCAGTCTTCTCTACTTGTCACACTTTATTCCTGTGTACAACCTTTTCCTTCTTGTCACACTGTATTCCCATGTACAGCCCTTCCCTACTTGTCACACTGTATTCCTGTGTACAAAACTTCCCTTCTTGTCACACTGTATTCCTGTGTACAAAACTTCCCTATATGTCACACTGTATTCCTGTACACAGCCCTTCTGTCCTTGTCAAACTGTATTCCCGTGTATAGTCCTTCTCTCCTTGCCAACACTGTATGTCTGTGTACAGCCCTCCTCTCCTTGTCACACTGCATTCCTGTGTATAGTTCTTCCCTACTTGTCACACTGTATTCCCGTGTACAACACTTCCCTACTTGTCACACTGTACTCCTGTGTACAGCCCTTCCCTACCTGTCACACTGTATTCCTGCGTACAACATTTCCCTCCTTATCATACTGTATTCCATTGTACAGCCTTTCCCTACCTGTCACACTGTATTCCTGTGTACAGCCCTTCCCTCCTTGTCACACTGTATTCCCATGTACAACACTTCCGTCCTTGTCACACTGTATTCCCATGTATAGCCCCTCCCTACTTGTCACACTGTATTCCCGTGTACACTCTTCACCACTTTGTGTACTCTACCAACAACATATTGGAAGCTCTGGAGGCTAAGTCTTTGATGTTTATTTAATAAACACTTAATAAACTTTTGTTAAAATGACAATGAATAAATAAAAAATGGTCGTTATTAAGTCATGTAGCTTAATTTTTTCTTCTTGCTTCTAAAAGCTTAGATTGTTTTCTGCAGACACGCAGATAATCCCACACCTAGATACTTTTACATGTGCTTTTCATAAAAGTTGTCCATTCATTTTACCACCAAAGTCTCTGCTCAGTTATTTCATAATATTTATTACATGTGCACTGTGTGCCAGGCATGGTGCCAGGCAATGTAACTGAAACTAGTCACACAGAGCTCTTACTCTGCATGACTCCTGTTCTGTTAGACATGGTAGGGGTCAAACAGACGAATTATATTTTTTATTGTTTGGCATGGATCCCATAAAATAAGAGTGGGCCACATAAATTAAATGGAATGAGGAGCGAGAACTTAAGGGGATTCTCAGAAAGCCCCCTTTGTGGGTGAGACCTGGTAACAAAACAGAAAATTTGGGCAAGAAACAGTAATGGAAGGGAGAAATTTTCTAAGAAATGGCCAAGGCAAAAAAAAAGGAAAGAAAAGAAAAGAAAGAAAGAAAGAAAGAAAGAAAGAAAGAAAGAAAGAAAGAAAGAGAAAGAAAGATGCTCAGTATAGTAATCACACAACCTGGAGAGGGAAGGAAGGAAGGAAGGAAGGAAGGAAGGAAGGAAGGAAGGAAGGAAGGAAGGAAGGAAGGAAGGAAGGAAGGAAGGACGGTCTCAACTACACAGTCAGTGTATAGCTATCCTGGGCTACAGCAGACTGTCTCAAAAGCAATGAACTAAGTGAAAGGGAAAGAAAACCACATGTCCCAGGAAAAAGAGAGCTCCTGAAAGAGCCCTGAGCCATCAGATACATGGAGGGATATTGATTAAACTAAGAGAACACTGTAATTGTGCTGTGTTGGGAGGAGAACAACACAGAAGAAACCTGGAAGGTCAGGAAGGATGGCAGCAGCTACCACAGCTTGTGGGCCACTGCAAGTTGGTGTCTTGTTCTAAGGCAAAGAGAAGCCATGAAACAGTAGCCAGCAAGAACGTGAGTTTATGATAGCCATTCAAGAGTAAAGCTATTTACACAATGTGTGAGTGCCTGGAGAGTACCTCTGGGTGCTGGAGCAGCAGCAATGGAGCAGTCGGCTAGGATACTTTTGCTCTTGTCCTGAGAGACATGGAAAGATGGAGGTGAAATGCAGCTTTCATTTTAGATGTGCAGTATCTTCAGAAAAGGGAAAGAGTGGTAGAAAGTTGAGCGCTATCTACTTACCAGTTCTCTCTGTCTGTGTCAACTGCTACTAATTTATTAATGTAGAAACAGTCCACACATCCAAACCCCACCTGGGAGTGATTTTTGTGATCCTGCAGACTGACTTAAACCCCACCCTGTACTGACATGCTCTTTGAATATTTGAATATTTAATCACATAATATTATGATCACTTGCATGTATATCTCTCGGCAGCCATCAAGATCTTTGAAAATAGCAATCATATCTTTTCATCTTCATGTAAACTGATTGAAATCAGTGTTAGCACAGAACACAAGCTAATTGTTCAAATAAAAAAGAATTGTGAGAAGAGAACAAAGAGAATCCTAGTATCAGAATGATGTACCCAATCTTCTAGTCTATTTGCTCTTGAAAATATATATAAACTCTTATCAAAATCTTCTAAGACATATTTTAAACTGCTTTAAAATTTCTAATTGCTCAAGTTCATGTGAGAATTATTCTACTCATGAAATTTCTCTTTTTCCTGTAGTCCCTCATCAAATTATGCAACAGAAATCCAAGAATGCATTTTAAGTATACTGAAATATGCAACCAATGTCAACAATTCAACAAAACTTGTAAAATTAATTTTTCATTTTATTTTTTTAAAGAATGTTTGATGTTGGTGGGCAGAGATCAGAGAGAAAAAAATGGATCCACTGCTTCGAAGGAGTGACGTGCATTATATTTTGTGCTGCCCTAAGTGCCTACGACATGGTGCTCGTCGAAGACGAAGAGGTGGTAAGTATGATGCAAGAAGTGGAGGAAGAGGAGAGAAGCTAAGGCACACGAAACAGTGCTGCCCAGTTGTAGCCCTGCCCTTCCCAACCCAGTGTCCCCCTCACAAATGTGCATAGTACCTAGGTTCTTGCTTGTGAGGCCCACTCACAAACTCTGCAGATGATAACCCTACACACTCTCATTCTTTATGCCACAGAACAGAATGCACGAAAGTCTTCACCTATTCAACAGCATCTGCAATCACAAGTATTTCGCCACCACCTCCATTGTTCTCTTTCTCAACAAGAAAGATCTCTTCCAGGAAAAAGTGGCCAAGGTGCACCTCAGCATCTGCTTCCCAGAGTACACAGGTAACATTGCTTTCCTCCATTCTAGATAGTGAGCTACTATAAGACCCATGTGCCCACATGTCGTTCCCCCCGCAGTGTGTGTGTGGGGGGGAGTGGTGTTCATGCAAGTTGTGTGCATGCCTGTGCAATCTCAGACTGTTACCTATGTCTTCAATCGCCCTCCAGCTTTAAAAAATGGTTAATTTTCACCGTGTATGTGTGTGAGCTCAATAATGAGTTTATGTGCACCACATTATGTAGTGCCCTTGGTAGATGGGACAGGATTCTGGATACCCTGAAAACAGTGAGCCACCATGTGGGCTCTGTGAACCATATCCAGGTCTTTAAGAGGGGAGTAAGTGCTTATAAACTCTGAGCAATATCCCCAGTCCTCATTCCTTATTTCTTTTTGAGACATGATCCCTCACAGAACTTGTAAATTATCTACGCACATAAACTTGCTGACCTTTGAATTTCATGAATTCACTTGTCCCCATCCTCCCCCTCACCTCAGGCTGGGGGTTGCAGAAGCCCACTGCCACACCCTGGTTTATACATGGGTTCTGGGGATCCAAACTCAGGTCCTCCTGCTTGTATGTTTGGCAGTATACTGTCTAAACCATCTCCCCTGCCCTCCTATTTGGATCCTTTTATTTTATTTTAATTTTTTTTCATTTATATACATATCAACCACAGTTTCCTCTCCCTCCCTGTCTCCCGTTCCTCCCCACCTCCCTCCTATCCAACTCCAATCCACCTCTCAGAAAGGGTAAGGCCTCCCATGGGAAGTCAACAAAACCTGGCACATCAAGTAGAGGCAGGACTGAACCCCTCCTCACCTACATGAAGACTGAGCAAGGCATCCTTCCACAGGGAATGGGTTCCAAAAAGCCAGCTCATGTACCAGGGATAGAGCCTGGTGCCACTGCCATGGACCATACAAACAGACCAAGCCACACAACTGTCACCAACATGCAGAGGACCTAGTTGGGCTCTGAGAAAGTTCTCCAGCTGTCAGTCCAGAGTCCATGAGGATCCATAAGCTCAGGTCAGCTGTCTCTTTGGTTTTCCAGTCATAATCTTGAACCCCCTTGCTCATATAATCCCTCCTCCATCTCTTTGATGAGTTATGAAGCTCAGCCCCGTGCTTGATTGTGGATCACAGCATCTCTTTCCATCAGTTACTGGAAGCTAAGATGACAACTAGGGTGGTCATCAGTCTGATTACAGGGGAAGGCCAGTTCCAGTGCCCTCTCCACTATTGCTAGGAGTCTTTGCTGGGGTCATCCTCATGGATTTCTGGGAATTTCCCTACAATTAGGTTTCTCCCTAATTTCACAATGGCCTGTCTATCAAGATATCTCTTTCATTGCTCTCCTTAACATGACTGTGATTCCAGCTAAAAGCAATCTCTCAAATAAAGAGGAAATCTGCTGTACTGTATATATTAGAGCAAGCCCCAAATGGAACAAACTAGAAAATATTAGAAAGCAGAGAGTAGTTGCTCTTTATATAGATCCAATGACACTGCAAGCTATATTACCTTCAGTATAATAATGTCACTGTGGTGCCACCCTTACTAGAGCTTGAAATGTCACATTGGAACTCAGTGGCTCTTCAGAATATTCAGTGTGGCCAATGAACAGTAAGAACGAATTTGAGAACAGTGGTACTTCTCTTTCTCTGCCCTCCTGACGTCCCCATATTTGACTGCTGATCCTGTCAGTTAGTACCTACTAAGTCATTACTGTCACACAAAAGGGTTGATTTACCTTTAAAGACTCATTTTTTTAAGTACTGAGATACACTCTTATTGATCAAATTATCTAATATGGAAATGGTCATAATTAAACATAACTACAAATCAAAATTTATCCTGTATGTACAATGAGCATGGCAGTCACTAGTCAATTTTTAGTGTGTGTCATTCTGCCTACACATCTATCATGTGATAAATACAATTATGAACCTGTATTTCATGGTATAGGTTAAATAAAGACATAGTTAAGGGGTACATATTTAATGCAGCTGCTTAGAGAAGGTTTTGTTCACAGGGAAATAAATCCTTTGAGAACACAGAGATTTTGTGTGCCTTCTCAGTTTCCCATACCATAGTATCCTATTAGTTAGCATTTCATATTGATGTTGTACTTGTTGTAATTGATGGAATGATGTTGACACATAATTAACTGAAATCCTCAGTGTAATTAGGGTTTGCTCTCTGTCTCTGATAGTTCTATGTATTTTGCTAAATGCATGTCATGTTAATTAGTTTTCTGTTAAGATAACAAATGTCCGAGGTAAATCAGCTGACCAAGAGAAAAGTAGTTTTTTAAATCTCACAATCTGTGAAGTCACAATCAATGTTCAGTTGGCACTGTTACTTTTTAAGTCTGTGGCAATGAAGTGTGGCATGGCAGGTCCTGTTAGCTTCCTGACAAGAAGGAAGCGAGAGAGAAAGAGATGGGCATCCCACAGGCCCTTTTGAAGGCACATGCTTAGTGGCCAAAGAAACTTCCCCTGAGGCCCCAACCTTAAGAGTTTTTATTACATCAACTGGTACCAAGTTAGGGACCAAACCTGTAACAAATGGGCCTTTGGGGGACATTCAGATCCAAATTAGAAAATTAGTATAGCATCATATGCAATAGTTCTGTTTGCCTACTATCACCTAGGTTTCACCTATATATACTTTCGCTATCCCTCCAAAATCTAGAAACCACAGATGTTTCAAATATTATGATAGTTTCACATTTTTCAGAATCTCAAGCTGCTGGGATGACTCAGTGTCTAGTCTTCCCCAGAGATCGGAAGGAACCTTTTGCATTCTCACTAGCAATGATTACAGTGATTTTGTATTCTTGTCAGGATTTACTTTCCAAGTTTTTTATTTTCATTCTACTTATTTTATCCTACTGTGTTTTAATTAACTAATTAATTTATTAGTTCATTTCTTTACTAGAACTGGGTGTTGAACTCATGGCCTGTACATGCTAGGCAAGACCTGTTCTTCTGAGCCACCTTCCCAGCATAGCTGTGTTCTATGGTTTGAAGACTTTGTTTTCATTCTAGAATTTTGCTTTGAGAAACAAGAAAGCATGAAAGCAAAGAAAAATTATCCCATTAGAAAGTGTTTAGGGTGCTTTCTGCCATGTCCTCGACACATCTATTCTGGTGCGAAGCCAATCAATTGAAAGAGTTATTTATCAGTTTTACTGTTTCAGACCTGCCCTTCTCCATCTGATCTGGGTCCCATTCTACTAGAGTTTCTCAGGCTTAACTTTCTTCATGTATGGAGTCAAGAGTCGCTCTCTATAACCTTCCTCATTGCAACTCAACTCCTCTGTTTCCCTCCCAGCCAAAACAACGAGTTTCCTTACCTCTCGTTCTATTTGACTCATACACTGCCTCTACATAATTTCATTCATTCATTCCCATCTGAAAAGACCTTCCAAATTTCAATCAATTTCACACCTCCATCCAGAAGGACTGTGGCTGGGGATACTATAGACCATGATCCGTTGCACATTTTGGCCATGCTTCATCCTTTCTCTTCTCAACTCTCTCTTACGACCTTGCTTAATACTACCTGTTTCTACAAACTAGTCTGCCACGGTCTTATTTTCTCTTTTGGATTTCATTAAACCATATGCATAACCACAGGAACACAAGATGCAGTATTTGTTTGTGTGTGAGAGAGAGAGACAGTTATCAGTGTCACTCACCTTGTTAGGTCGGTTTTTAATTTTTTTAAAAAAATTTAAATTATAATTGCATCATTTCTCCCCCTTCCTCCCTCTAGACCATCCAATATCTGACTATCATGTTCCTGCCCCCGAGATTCACAACTTCCCCTTCTTTAATGTTGTTACATACTCACCCAAATAAATTGACATACAACTTTCAGAAATCTCAGCAGAGCTGAAATTGAATCATAGAATACAATGTATATATGTGTATATATGTGTGCTTGTGTTTGTGTGTTTGTGTGTGTGTGTGTGTGTGTGTGTGTGTGTGTGTGTGTATAATGCTATGTAGGTACTGCACAAATCGAATCTGACCATTGACACCTTGACTTTGGAGTCGAGAGGTGATGTTCATAAGACTCCATACATCACACAGCACACATCCTATAAATTGATGGTGCTCTTTATAGCTCTATGATTTGTAAGATGTGATTAATATTTCCTGCTTCCATTTCTTTGCTCACTAAGGACCAAATACATTCGAAGATGCAGGGAACTACATCAAGAACCAGTTTCTAGACCTGAATTTAAAAAAGGAAGATAAGGAAATCTACTCTCACATGACCTGTGCGACTGATACCCAAAACGTCAAATTCGTGTTTGATGCAGTGACAGATATAATAATAAAAGAGAACCTCAAAGACTGTGGGCTCTTCTGAGCCACCTCTTTATCTTCCATTTGTGATGGCTGTAGTCTGTTCAAAGACATTTAAGGTGCTCAAGGGGCTGTGTGATTAGTTTAGGTAGATGCTAACTTATCTAGAAACGTAACTCGAATTATAAAACAAAACTTTCACACAACAATGTTACTGCTGTATTATCACCTGTATCTGGATAAAGTTTTATTTCCTAGGGGCGGGGAGGGTAGAGTTTCTGACATTCTCTGTATAGAATTTGATGCATCTTGGTAGCTATCACAATATATACTCATGTTACTAAACTCTCTTGAAGAAGAGTTACAAGTGACTAATTTTTAGTAAAAGAATAAATTACACCCCCCAGCTAGGTTTTGCTATTCCATGTCATGCCTGTACTACAGGAGCTGTACAAAAGTGATACAAGGTATGTTTTGGTGACCTGCCCTTCATTACCACAAAGCATACACAGTACATGCTTTTGTTGATGTGAAATTGCATATATATAATAAACATATACAATATTTCTAAGTTGCATGGGGTGTTATTGCAAGTGATAACCTGGGCTTTGGGGTGGCTATTCAAGAATTCAAGAGAAAAAGGTTCACGTAATAAAAATTTTCTGTCTTGTGGATTCGAGAAATAGCGGTGATCAGGAGAGTTTTAAATAATAGCTACTGAACTTCTCTGTTGGACCTTAGTGGTCTGTTCTAACTCTTTAAATTGGTGCCCTACAAGTTGAAATGTCTTACACAAAGATAAAGATGTCAGCCCTTTTAATCTTGTAGCACCTTTTGATGTCATTTATCCTTTGGCATTTGTGGAAATGAATATATAAACAGACTTTCAGACTAGTGCATCAAGTTTATAATCATTCCTGACAGATTAATTGGATTTTTTAACAAGAAAAGAGTGATGCAAAGAACAAAAAATAAATCATTTGCCCATCTATAGCTCAGGGCGACCTTGGCATCTCGGTCTCTGAGAGCTACCACACTGCCACAGAACAAACACATTTTAAGTGTAAGCACATAGAACCATCTAAAGTCGGGGAACAATTCCCATTGGGTTATCTATGCCTTCTCTCTCCCCATTAAAAACCACAAAAGAAGTAAAAAAAAATTACTCAAAATGTAATCAGTTTTAACGTTCAATTCTGTAGAGTCAATACATTATTACAGACTATAAGATATCAAGAACAAGAGATGCATGAAGAGCTGATTAGTTCTGCTACCTGACAAGGCTTTCTGGATGAGAATCAGTAACTCTCTGACAACTGCACAGCGTTTTGATGGAGACAGGCAGAGTCATAAGATTCTGAATTCAGAAAGCAAATATTTTAGTTTTTTCTGCTGCTTTTCTTTCTTCTTCTCTAATCAATTTTTCTCAGAGAATTTTCCAGGAAAGAAAAATGTATTGCTTGAAATATTAATATTATTACTATTTTAATACTACTTTGGATTAATTAACCCTAGTTTTCACTTTCTAATGAAGAAGTCATAATAGTTCAATTTGTCTTTAGAAAATACATAATTATTTGTTGAACTCATGTGTTCCACAAAAGTCTTGGGGCTGGAGAGATGGCTCAGTGGTTAAGAGCATTGCCTGCTCTTCCAAAGGTCCTGAGTTCAATTCCCAGCAACCACATGGTGGCTCACAACCATCTGTAATGTGGTCTGGTGCCCTCTTCTGGCCTGCAAACAGAATATTGTATATATAATAAATAAATAAATAAATATTTTTTAAAAAGTCTTGAATTTACCATCTAGCCTACTCCTGATCCCTCTGACTCCATCTCTACTATTGATGCTATTACAGGCATGTACGATTATTCCCAGCAAGTTTGGGCTCTAGAAAAGAGTTGGATAGACAAAGTGATTACTGACTTTTTCCTACAGTTTCATAGTTGAACATAAAAAGAATCTTCCACAATATAGAAAACAGTACTAGGTATTAACTTCAATTAAGAAGCAAGATTTTTAGTAGGGATCAAAGCAAATGTTCATGTTTTCATTGTTGTGATCTTTAAAATCAAATCTACTTTTATAGATGCAAACATTTAGGGGTTAAGAAAAGTTATGATAAGAAATTGTAGGAAGAATGACTAATGCCTGAGAAATTCCCACAAAGAACAGTGATGCTAAAATTTCTGAAATTATAACCCCAGCCTGACTGTACATTCCGGTTCCTGATTGGACAGTCAGTAACCAAAAGCATCTCATAGAAGCATCCTTAGACTGTGCTCTACTCTCACGTACTCAAACACATAAAGGACGGTCAGGCTGAAATGACTGCCACACAGACACATGTACACATGATCATAATAATGGCTCCATCCTCTATTCTTTCAGCCTTCCTTCCCTTCTAGCATGAGAACATTCCCCACCTTTCTTGAATTCATCAATTTCCTGATTTTAACCAATGCAGACATATTGAGCTACCAGAAAAATCAGAGATGAACTTATCTAAGGGATTACTTTCAGTCACCATGGCACTTCTCCAGAGTACAAGCTGGCCAGTCAGCAGATGAGACTAGCGTGATAAGGGAATTGCTAAACGGGCAATGATGCCTTCATACCAAAATGTTGTGAGGGTTGGTGACTATGAGACAAGATGCTTCCTGAAAAGGGAATTCCAAATTCGGTAGAATGAAAAATATTTATGCGTCGTACATGTCAGCTACCTTGTTGATGAAAAAAGTGGATAAAACAGTCTTCATACATCTCATAAATGGCAACCAAGATGGTTAGACACCAAACATGATCTAGTATAAACATTCTTTCCTGGTCCATCACTCTATTTAAGCACAAAATGTGCCTTGAAACAGTAGCTGAGAATTACTTCTGCTTGATATCAGTAAGCAATCTAAACACAAGAAAAATATAAAACATTTGTGTGTGTGTGTGTGTGTGTGTGTGTGTCTTTATCATTTCAGAGTCAGAGAAACACGGGCTAAAATGTATGAGTAAGGAACATAAAATATTGGTAAGAATTATGGCAGAAGTTATGAGCTTTGTCATGTAGACTAACTATTTTTATCGGAGTGATCATTCTCTAAAAACCCATTTCTACTTCAGTGAATCCTTTTCTGAAGACATTTTTACAACAATTCTGCTGCCACACGGGGGCACACTGACATTAGGTTTCCAAACCAAGTGTTACAGCTGTAGTTTGGATTAACAATGACATTGACATAGCACATATCAGAAAAATGTGAAGAATTTCAGTTCGTATTGTCCTGCTGTGGCAGCAGTGCATGCTTGTCTCCTGATGATCACAAAATACAGCATAAGTCCACACGTGACAGACCGTGGAAGAACCTCTAACTGTAGAAGTATGCAGATATAGATTCCGTGCATGGTCTTATTATACTTTTAGTGACTTTTGTTTAAATCTGAGTGATGATCAATTTCTAAATCTGTCCCCTCTATTCTGTACTATGTTTCAAATGCTGGTTAACTAACCTTGTGCTAACACACCATAACACAATGTTGAGTTCAAGAAAACAAGCTGATGGTTCACAGTACCTATGCTGTGAGTTGTAACCAACTGGCTGCTCATGAATGCGTGTTCTATCAGAAAACGGTTAATCACAGTAGAACGTCACCGCTAAATGTGGCGGACATTCAATTACTCTGCTTATTGCAATATTTTTCTCAGCCATCCCTCCACCACATCAGAGCAAACCCTTCACCGTGCCATCCTTTCTGATCCATGTGCATGTGTAATGACACACGTTTTCCTTCCAACCATATTTGTCACACCAGTGAGGAAGGAAAGAGTCACATAAATGAAGAAAGCACCCTAATTTTTATCATGGGGACAGGAATGGCTCTCCAATTACTCTGAACCTTTCAGAGAAGGAATAATGCATGAGACTCATAGTCAAAACCATTACTTTACTTGAAAGACATGTTTTCTAAAGTAGCCAAATTATTATAAAACCAAGCATACATAGGTGATTGAAAATTGTTGTATTTTGCTTCAATGTATATCACTAAGTTTTCTGTTATGACAAAGAAAGATTCAAATATTAAAGATTTTTTAATACAGCCAATAGAGCATATTTCAATTTTAAGCCATTAAAAATCTCAGACTGGAGAAAAACTAGATGATTGTACTTAGGCTCAGCATAGGTTTTCCATGCAGAGCACCCCATCCAGAGGAGACTATGACATCTGCTACAATTATACTTACAAATTTAAGAATTTGCAAGTTGGGTTGGTAAGATGGTTCCCAAATAAAGGCATTTGTCCTCAAGCCTGACAACCTGAGTCTGACCCCTGAATCATCATGGGATAAAGAAAGGGCTAATTCTCAGGAGTTGTACACATACACTCAGAGGCATACATGTCCCCCCACACAAAGAAACTAAACAGATGAATTTTAAAACTATAAATTTTTTATTCCACTTAAATATATGGATGTGCAAGTGTATATTTTTACACAAGGAATATAAGATAATTCACCAGCAAAGAATCAATTGTGTTCCTCACTTAAGCAAAAAGAGCAATTCTGCCAATCCACAGAGTCCATAGGTACACAGGTCATTCCTTAACATGTCATTTCATATATAATACTATGTATGTCATGGATACTGACAGCAATGGCATGGCATTTCCACAATATGAGGTAAAATGTGGATACTTTGCTCATCAAAATACCCATAAATCATTTATGTTCCACAACAGTAGATACAAGCACTTGTTTTGAATAATTCTTCTCTCTGTAGATATAAAAAGTTCTGTGTCCAGCTTAATTATGTGGTGATTCACTATCTGAGACCACAGCATGAGAAGAATGTCTCTGAACTTCTCCTACCATTGTCCTCTGGAGGAGGATGGAAGAGAATGTCTGACCTTTCTCTAAAGAACAGCCTTTGTTTCTCCCGGTGGAAAAGGACGACGGTACAGACATGTCAAGAGGAGTCTGAAGGGATGTGCTTTATTCGATCACACACCAATTTTCAATGTTCAGACTTCATCAAACCTTAAAATAAAATGACAGTTCTCTGCTTCTTTGAAGTCTCTGTGTTCACATTTCACAAGTAAATTATGTGAAGAGTCAATAGTTGGGGCTCAGCACATGTAAGGCTCGTGGTTCAATCCCCCATTCTGCAGTAAAATAAACCAAAACAATGAAAACACTTGCCATAAGTGAACTCATGGAATTTTCTATCATTTTCCTTTGTTTTGATGGAGGGCATCCATCATGAACTTACAGACAAGGAAGGAAAACATATTTTCATCAACAGCTACCTGCCATGTGATCTTAGTTTCCCTACAGTTTTGTTGCCCTTTTTCATAGGATTTCTTTTAAACCTAAAACATCAGTGGAGGAAGATGGACAGTGACATTTTACACTCTGCCCTTCTATAAGATTTCGCTAAACTCTGAGATACCAGCAAGAAGTCGCCCACCAGGCATTCCATGAAGGATCTCTGGGAATAAGTTCTTCCGAAGGATGGATTCCCTACAGACAAACTACAGAAGTCTGAACCACTTGAAACAGCTTAATTATTCAAAAGCTAGTTCTTGCACGAATTGTGTATTTTTATTTATTTTTAATAATCATTTTTAAAATTATGACTGGCATACTAGCCATCTAGTTTTCTGGATTCCAAGGTGAGTATCATTCATGGTGACACTATATCTTTTTTGATTTCTTACTCAAAAGAGCTTCCTGTTTTCATCTATTAAAACTGAATTATGTATATTTTTAGCTAGATAGAAAATAATAGAGTTCTTTATAACTTTTTCTTATGTCCTTATTCTTAATTTACTGTTTTCCTTTTTCTGTATTTATATCCCTGCTTCCTAATTAAGTTCCCATCCCCCACTTTTCCCATTTTCCCTGCAAATCATGAGGATCTTGCTATCCCCTCTTTATTGTTGAATATCTCCACTTCCAAGGCCCCCTTTTACTTGTCTCAGCTCTGAAGATACTTTAGGACGCATACTCATATCTGAAGACTTAGAGTTAGGAACTACAGGTGAGAGATAATATGAAATGTGCGCCTTTCTATCCTGGGTTACCTTACTCAATATGATCCATTACAGTTCCTTCTATTTACTTCCAAATTTTATTTTTCTTTACAGCTGAATGATATTCCAGTGTATAGATGTACCAGATTTTTATTATCTATTCTTCAGCTGAAGGATACATAGGTTGTTTCCATTTCCTAGCTATTGTGTCTAGAGCAGCAATGAATGTAGATGAGCAAGTATCTGTGGGAAAGAATGCTAAGTCCTTTGATAAAATGACAAAGTAATGCCATGGTGTAGCAGGGTACATTACAGATTTCTTTTCTTTTCTTTTTAGTATTTGTGAGGATTTTCGATGCAGATATCCAGAATGGATAAACCAGTTTGCAACCCCACCAACACTGAATAAGTTCTCCTGTTTCTCCACAAACTTTGAAGCATTTGTTGGCAGTGGTTTTATTAGATTTTGTGATTCTGACTGGAGTGAGAAGAAATCTCAAAGTTGTTGTGTAATATCTGCGTACACTGTAAAGAGTTGTCTCTGTCTAAGGTGTCTCTGATCTGTGTAATGAAGAGCTGAGTGGTACTAGCTAGGCAGGAAAGAATAGGCAGGTTTTGGGAGGAGAGGGAGGAAGAAGACTAGGAATCAAGGCCTGAATTTTGCCAGCAGGCTCAGAGCAAGTTGGATTTGATGTACTAAGGAAAGGTAAAAGCTTTGTGGTAGAATGTAGATTTAAAAAAAAAAGGGTCAATTTTCTTATATGAGCTTATTGGAAACAAACCTGAACTTAAGGCCCAGTGTTCCTAATTAATAACAAATATCTATGTCATTGTTTGTGGGTTGGCGATCCAAAAAATAGTCTGAAAAGAAAGCTTGTTACACAAAATTGCTTTGATTTTGAACCTCAGAGAAGCTACTCCTGTTAAGTCTCAATCACATAGCTACCTAAACAAGAAAACGTGAACAACAATAAGAATGGCCACGGTATAAGGGGAACGTTCATAGGGACCCAACACTATACAAAGTACTACAGGCAACTGAGAATGCTTGAGAGGAAAAAAAATGGTCTTGGTCTTCTACATGGAAGAGCCCCTGCCCCCCACATTGGTTATCCAATACCAAATTGTCAACTTACACATAAATACACACAAATAACATTAAGCAGACTGTCTAGGTAGGTTGTATTTCTCTCTCTCTCTCTCTCTCTCTCTCTCTCTCTCTCTCTCTCTCTCTCTCTCTCTCAATCTCTGGGTGTGTGTGTAGGAGTATGGGTCTGTATGTATACATATTATATACATGTCCCTAAGTATAATACGTGATATGAAGCAGATTTTTCGGTAGATTGCTATTGTACTTTTACCAAGGTTTTCTTGAATGTGTTTGTGTGTGATGATAATTAAAGAAAAGAGGCAATGAGTTTGAGGGAGGGCAACAAGGGATACTGAGAGCAGGAAAAGTGTCTTCCTTAGGAAGGAGCACACTAATTGTTTATCCAGGATCACTAGGACTGCAGGAATATTTACAAGTCATGTCCTCTCATCCTCTGCTCCTTAGACAGTTGTGAGACTGTGCCAATCACCATCTACGTCAAACTGAATCTTCTCTGATGAAAGTGGAGACACCTATGGGTATAGTGATGTTCCTTGATAGATAATGCCACGCAGTGTGGCGGGGTAGCATTTGGTTTAATGCTGAATCCTTGTCCAAGTTCAAGAAAGTACGGACAGTACAAAGTGAGCTTAATAGGTTACCAAAAAAGTAGGACAAAAGTTGTGTGGATGTTTAAGGGAGTGGTTTTAGGAGGAGCCGGGGGAGGAGTCGAAGACCTTTGTGTGAACTTACCAAAGAGCTAATAAAAATTAATACAATTCCTGGACGCTGTGAGCAGGCTGAAATCAGGGTTCAGGACTACTTCTTGTACTCAGGCCACATGATCTTGACCTCCAGGACCTTACAGGAGTAAACTACCCCGTCTTCCAATTGTCAGCGACTTTGAAGATAATAACAGGGTAGCTGTAAACGGCCACTGTTTGTAACATTTTAAGAGATTACAAACCATGCACCAGAACAAAGTCCTATCATGACACATGGGAAAGTAAATACAGTGCAAGACTAGCAAAATGGGCTGGATAATGCTCCAGCAGGTTAACTGCCCTTCCTCTTTTCTTGCTATTGTAAGGAACTGGCCAGGTTTAGAGCATGCAAAGCAAGCACCCTGCACCGAGCTGAAGCCCCAGCCTCAATGATGCTTTAATATTGAACACTTAAAGAGAAAATAAGCCAACTCCAATCCATAGTATGCTTAATAATATAAATATATTAGATTTTCCTTTAAAACTCTCACATTTTAAAATACCACCATGGGAGTTTTTTTTTCACTGTGATATATAAGAATATTTAGTGTTTAAGATAAAATTCAAATGAAAATAAATACTCTTGATACATTTTAGTGATTGTTTTTAAATACCAAAATTCTGAATGAATATTTAAACTGTCCTAATAAGAGCATAGAAAAATAAGGTAAATTTTATGCACTTATTTTTATGCTTTGATATCTGAAAATTATGATAATTTTTATAGTTATTAAATTATATGTTTATCTGTGTCTTTCTTATGCATATGTATGCTCATATGTAATAAAACTCATCTCAAAAGTTTTACTTTAATCTGTCACTCTTCTTATAACCTTTAACCTCAACAGGTTTCACAATACAACACTCCCTATGAGTTTTGCTTCCTCCCTACGAGTTAAGTCACTGAATATGACCAAACACTAGGAATTATCTCTTTCTTCATGAAAATCTAACCCATCCAAAGCAAACATAGTTAAAGAAGTCTTATGTGTTGTCTTCTTTAAACTAGCGAAACCTAAAGCTTTCTTAGTCCTTTTTTGTTTGTTTGTATTGTCTTTTTTGTTTTTTGAAACAGGGTTTCTCTGTGTAGCCCAGGATGTCCTGGAATTCACACTATAGACCAGGCTGACCTCAAACTCAGAAAACTCCCTGAGTGCTGCGATTAAAGGCGTGTGCTGCTGCTACTACCAGATTTTTTTAGTCTTTCTTAAACTCACAAATTCCATTGGAATGAATTATGAATTATACTCTGCTATGTACTATCTTCAGGATTTCATTAATGAACATATGCATTAAGATTATTCTCAGAGTCAGTGACTCCCCACCACGCACGCATTCAGTTTGTGCTGACTTGATTTTTGTTTCCTTACAGGAATATAAATAGTAACATTTTATATTTTAAAAATGTTTTGAAATACACATTTTACACAAGCATAATGGTCAGCTGAAATTACAACCAGCTTCTACCCTACTGAGCTCTCACCGAGCAAGAGAGGTAAAAGTACACAAATCAACTTGTTGATAATCCTGGAACTGTCTACAGGATGTGGTCAGGACATTAACCTGTTAAAAGCATCATTTTTACTCCAGAAGTTTCTTTTCTTTTTTTTGACCTAGGGTTTTATTCCAGAAGAAGTCTACCTTCAAACTCCACCTAAGTAGAGGCTCAGCAAATATCTGATTTTGTTTCCTTTGTGATCGATGACAACGCAATGCCCCGCTGAGCCCCCTGTATTTTACAAGTGCTCTAAGCAGTGGAAGCTGGAATTTTTAATATCCACACACTATTTGTGCCATTAATCTCCCATCGTCCACCAACTTGGGATGTGAGAGCTATATTGGAAACAGGTTGTACCTTTAAATCAGCTTCGCAAGGTCCTAATTTATTACGATTCCAACAAGAGCTGTCAAGAAGCAGGGGAGGTGCAACTGAACAAGAACTGAGGATTAATAGAGCGTTTGTGTTGATATACATGGTTGTATGAGTAAAATATAAGAAGTCATGCCATCTAAAACTCAATAAACATTATTTATTTCTAATATGCAACCATCTATTTATATGTGAGATTTCTTATTTAAAGGGGGCATTTTCAGACTTAGAAAAGTGGTTTGTTCCTTTCAAAGGCTGTTGTGTTAAGTCACAATGGACACTTAAGCAGATTGATTGCTTTAACATTGACATGTTAGCCCACTACAGGGGTCTGGCAGTGAGGTCTTTAATTCTGCAGTATACATGTCTTTGAAATGAGGACAGCAGTAGTAGTGTAGTTTGGGGAACAGCAATAAGTGGGGTGACATGGTGAAATACTCAGAAGCGTGACTACATGTATTAGATGCCAAGGAAAGTGTCGTAAAACTTGGTATGCTCTTGGACTGCTGTATGTTAGAAGTTTCGACCATCCCAGCATCATGGCAAAGGACCTCAGAAAAAGGAAGAGGTAAAGAAAGTGGAGAAAAGTCATTCCTGGCTCGGGAAACCTAGCCCACTACATGAGGCTAGGAAAGGCATGAATCTTGAAGGAGAACCTACACCTTCCACTTTACCAAACTGGCATAATTGCTGACTAATCAGTATTTGTACTCCTACCTACAAATAGTGTGGTCCTCACAACTCATCAAGACTGGCTTCTTTGCAGCAGGTAGAAACAATGATAAGATTCACAACCACTTAGCATCGCAGTTGTGAAGCCCAGGTCCAGCTGATACACCTCTAACTAACACAGCTCCCGCACTTCAGGTTCAGAAATGATTACAGAAGAGGTGGCAAAGGGATAGGGATTAGGGAGTGTGCTGTGAGATTTTGCCTCCTAGAAGTGTTAGAAGTTTGAAGTCTCACCAATATGATTTCCTAAACAACTTGAACAAGGATGACAATAAGAGACATGGTAATATAGATGGGGTAAAGCTCGTGAGGCATCAACCCTGCACAAAGAACTACAGGCAACCGAGGAGTGCTAGGAGCAGGAGAAATAGTCTTCCCTAGTGAAGGACACACCAATTGGTTATCAAAGACCAAAGGGCCATCCCTGAAAATATGCATGCAAGCAATATTATATGGACTGTAAAGGTCATATTAATGAATACACACACACAAATGTTAAAAACAATTACTGAAAAAGAGTCCATTAAATTCAAAGAGAGCAAAGTGAGAGGGGTGTGATGCACAGGAGGGGAGGGTTTGGGGGAGAAAAGGGAAGTGAAAAATGATGTAACTATAATCGTAAAATTAAATATATATATATATATACATATGTATATATACATACATGAGGGAAGGGGCTTAGCAATCAAATCTCTGTGCAGATCTAGCATTATAAAAAAGAGTTAGAGAAGAAGTGATGGAAGGAAGGGGGAGAAGAAGTAGTGTTGGGAAGAAGAGAGGGAGCAAAGAAGGGAGAAGGGGAGGAGGAAGTAATGTGAGAGAGGGGAGAAGGGAGAGGAGATAGAAGGAAGGATGAGGGAGGGACAAAGCAAGAGATGAGGGAGCAAGTGGGAAGAGGTGGGAGGGCCTCAAGATGCAACAAGGAGGGAGGTCAGTCCTGAAAGGTCTCCTTCCTTCTACCCTGTGAGGAATGCAAACATTCCCTTGTGAACCAGGATGAGCTCACAAGAGGGAACAGACCTTCGAGAGTCTTGTCCTTAGAGTTCTAGCTTCACAAATAATAAGATATAAACTGCTAATTTTTATCATCCACCCAGTGGATTATATTCTATTGTATTAGCCTGAAATATCTAAGACAGGAAATTAATTTCAGTAAACAATGTATTGACCTACAAAAGTTAATACAAATAAATCTGCTTCTTTAATGGTGGCGTCTTTGAGAAGAAAAGAGAGTAGTTTCATCAGAATGTACAATTATTCAGCCTCTATTTTGTAAAGCAAATCTTAGGGAAAATGGACGATACATTGACCACAATAACTTCATGGAATGGATTTTGCAAAAGTTTTTTATTTGGGTGCAGGGCCTGCAAATATTTTTTCTATTCATAGATTTTCAGTTCTGTTTAGCATAGAGTGATAATGTCCAAAGCCAAGTTTCAGTGAAACAAAGGCACTCCCTGTACTATTTTAAAGAGACCATGTGCATGCATGGGGGAACATACACATGCACATGTAGTGGGAGGAAGTTGTGATGATTGACAAGGTCCAGTTGCCAATGGGGGTAGCACTGTTAAGTATTGACAGGGCCACTGTATACAGTGGTTCGTGCCTATAGCAGACACTGAACTAAGTATAGTTGCTACAGGAAAAAGCTTTGAAAAGTGATTTTCTTAAAACAAATGAAATCAATGACCAAGGAGAGCCCCTTGGTCTTCCCCAGGGATGCAGTGTTCATCCTAACTCTACATGGTAAGTTAAGAACGAATAAAAATGACACCTTGAGTTATAAAACAGAAGATGGCTGAGTTTAAGTCACAAAATTATGTTTAAACACAATTTTTCCCCCTGGCAGAACTCTTACTTGTTCCAAAATTGAACCATTAGAATTCTATTAGTCTGATTTATTAACATTTTAAAATACTGAACAAAAGGCAAGTTTCTCTCTTTATGCAGAAGACTTTCCCCTTTGTATAAAATCAATGTGAGCTAACTCATCTGAGCAGAGTTCTTCCTTGACACTGCAATCTTTCACTAAAATGGTGTTGCAATCATTTTAATGTGGTTCCTAGACCTAGCTATTTTCCAGGCAATTAACTACACCATTGAACCCAGAAAAATGTTAGCATATAGGCTGGTGTTTCCAAAAAGACAATGCTGTAAAATGATAAGACCCAAATGCAGCGTGTCAGAGGAGGACACACAATAAATCACATATTATTGAATATAGTCATATTAACAGCATTCAGCCTTAACTAGTGAATGTATTTTTCTACTTGAAGACCGAAGTGACAATTTACTTATCATGTAGGAGGAAAAATGTGTTTCTACCATTATCAAAGCATGGGTAATGTGAAATTCAAAGTGTACTAAGAATCAAGAAAGCATAGCAATAGTGTAACATAGCTGAACTTATCTCCTGTGATCAGACTGGCGACTACTAAGTTATCGACAGAGAACCTTCACTCAATATCTGATGGAAAAAGATTCAGAGACCCATAGAAAACATTGGGCCAAGTTCAGAGAGTCATGCTGAAGAGAGGGAGGAAGGACCAAAGGAGTCTGAGGGGCCAAGGACATCACAAGAAAATCCACAGTTAAAACTGACCCAACTTATAGGAACTCACAGAGTCTGAGCTAACAAGGAGTCTGCATGGGACTGACCTAAGCCCTCTATGTATATGTGGTAATTGTTTTGCTTGGTCTATTTGGGGGATTCCTAAATATAGGAGCAGGAGCTGTCCCTAATACTATGGCTGGCTCTTGGGAGCCTACTCCTCATACTGGATTGCCTTCCCCAGCCTAGATACAAGTAAGACTTAGTCTTGCTGCAACCTTCTATACCATGCTTTGTTGATACACATGGGAGGTCTGCACCTTTCTGAACAGACTCAGAGGAGGAGTGGATGGGGGGTGAGGGGATGAGGAAAGGGAATGGAAGAAGTGGACGGACAAGAAGTTGCAGTCAGGATATAAAACAAATAAATAAATTAAATGAAAGATAAAAGAAGACTCAAGAAAAATAAGACAAGGTTTGTAAGTCTGTTGAAATAAAACTGATTTTTATTTCAGGCTGGATCACTACGAATCCACATAGAAAAAGAAACAGTGGAAGAAGACCGAAGGCATTGTTTCTTAAAACACATACAAACAATGCTATTCACTTTATGAATAACTCCATTAGAGATATAGACCCATTAAGTCATTAAGCTTGTGCTGGTCAAAATTGCCTTCCTAACGGCAAAGATAATCACCTAAAAATAAAAGTTCTTAGGTTTCAATTTGAATTCTGCTGCCCTAAAAAATCTCAAGAGTTTATGATTCCTGCAATTACATAGTACGGAGCGTGTGCTGCTTTTAACATCTAAATAATACTATTGTTTTATTTAGATTCACTTACATATATGCAGTTTACTTATATATAAACCAGGGACTTTATATATTTAAATTTTAATACTTGAGAAAATCATGAGTGAATATATGTGTTTATTTCAAAATACTATAGTCTAGTTCAGATGGGACACAAGGTACAGGTGCACGTTTGAGGAGACTTATAAAGTAGGAATCATATTTCCAACCTTGGCCTATTATGTCATTCATCTGTGCATTTATTGGGTCAATAAGTATACTTCACAAGCTACCAAGTAAATACTGTGTCTGATGAGAAAGCTAAAACTGTGAGAGAAAAATAACTCACGAATTCTACTTTCTTAAATACTCCTGGGATATAGGGGTGAAAACTATTTTAAAAATGCTATGACAAGCACAAAATACAGATGTGTTATGAACACAATAATAGATTCAGTACAATCATAGACCTTAAGTCGTGGCCTAGTTAAATGAGTCTGAAGGATTTTCTCTAGCAAATAAGCTATTAAGTATTTGTTTACTTGATAGCATGTCTTTAAGAAATAAATATTTCAATCAGATTAGAATGATTCTCATAATACTTAAAATGATTTCCCTATTTGTTACGATGTCTAGAAGCCTGGTGTTCATTTCTCCTCTTTCTCATTGTCCTAGTTAGATTTCTACTGCTGTGAGCAGGCCCACAACCAAAAGCATGATGGGAAGGGCTTATTGCATCTTACACGTCCTGGGCATCGCCCATCACTGAGGGAACTTAAGGCAAGAAACTGGAGGCAGGAACTAAAGCAGAGGCCACGGGGAATGCAACACACTGCCTTGCTCCCCATGGCTTCATCTATCTGCTTTCTTATACAACACAGCTCTCCATGCATGACACTGCCTGCAGTGGCCAGGCCCTCTCAAATCAAACATTAACCAAGAAAATGTCCCTACAACCTTACCTACAGGCCAATGTGATGGAGAGATTTTCTCAACTGAAGTTTTCTCTTCCCAGATAGGTTTAGGTTGTTTCAAGGTGACGAAAACCAACCGACACCCTCATCCCACCAACACAACTGCTTACGTGCCTGTCCGTTTGTGGCGATGCACGCAAACAACGCCTTTCCTGGGAATCTGCCTCTCCACATCTGCAGAGAGATCCTGGTTCTGTGTTTTCTGAGCTTTTTGTTTGTCCCACACTAATCCAGATGATCCAAGCAGAGATTGCGTTCAATTAATATTGCAGGCTTTGTTTTTGTAACAGAGAGAATGTGGCTAATTATAAAACATCTGGAGCAAGCCAAAATGCAAAGAACAGAAGCGTGAGAAACTTGCAGACGAGGAGGGTAGGCTGGTGGCAGGAGCCCTGGGTCACTTGGGAGGAGCATTATGCTAAAGCGTGACTTCTTTTTGGCTTGAGAAACAAATGTGCAGTCTATTAGTCAGGGTTCTGTAGAGACACAGATTTGGGATTTGTGAGCTAGTTGGAGGCATCCCAAAAAACAGACCATTCCATAATCTATAATCAAGATCTTTTTATACAAAGAGAAAATGTTTTTATCGAGAATGAACAACAAAGAGAGCTTATGGTTGAATATACAGTAGATGTCTGAGATTAGAAAAGTTCATCAATAATAAACGTTACAGAATTAGTATGCAGGGAAATGAAACAGGATAGTGTGGTCTATCCTTCGCTTAGCTTTTCACTTGTGCTTGTTTGTGTGAGTGCCTGTTGGCAGTCTACTATGACTCTTGAGATTGAGTCCTCTCTGGACACCAGGTAGATCTAATGATCAAACTTGGACCCTGGAGCCAGCATGCAAACACCTCTACTCACTGAGCAATCGAAACAGTTTCCCGAGTTTGTCTTTATTTCTTCCCCCTCCTCTCTTCCCTTTTCATTCCCCTTCCTTCTCCTTCCATCCACTCTCCCTTCCTCTTCCTCCTCTTATTTCTTGCCTGTAAGGTAAATGCCCTAACTTTGCTAGATCCTCAGTACTCTTTCCTTAAGTAATTTTTATAATTTTAATTTTTAAAATTAATATAATTATACCACCCCCTTTCCTTTCCACCCTTAAGTCCCTCCCATTGACACACTGCTGTCTTTAAAATCCGTGGGCCCTCATTTCTTTAACTGTCACTGCCTAGCTCCTATTTCTCAGTGACTCAGAGGGAATCAACTCTAGAGTCCTGTCACACAACGGACGGTGCCCCCTGGTGGTCAGGATTGCTGGGTCTGTACGTAGCACTAGAAGTTCAAGTAGATCTGTACCTCAGAGGGCACCCTTATCTGCCATTCAGCAGCGGTCTACCGTTTGTGACGACCAGACTTGTATACAACGGGTATGTTGTCTTGTCAGTATCTGTAGTTAACTCTGAGTCAAAGCTGAGGACTACAGTTTGAAAACCAGTATGCTGTGCAATGCAATGGGTTGTGGTGTATCCTGCTGTCCCCTGTAGTAGGGAAGACAGGGGATAGTGGTTTCTAATGATTTTACTTTCTTTTTCTCTCCTGTATAATACACTTTATATGCATGAGTGTAAAACATGTAAAACTGCATGATTGCAGTAAGCTGAGACCTTCTGCCCTGCTCTCCCATCTGCTGTACTAAGAATACCTGACTTAAGCTCAAAGGAGTGGCTTTAATAATATAAATTGTTTAGGTGGGGAATCAGAGCTATGTATATTATTATAAAAATTATAAAAAATAAAGAAAATTTTATTTTTGTTTCACTGTATGATACTACTTTATTTCAATGCATTATCATTTTCTTATCTGTGCAAATATTGATGAGTATTGAGATAAGACCTTTTCATCTGCCTCTTGACATTTATGCATGTTCCACATTCCTCAAGAGTTCATTTATAAAGTCTCCATGCTGCAAATAAAGCTATAATAACTGAGAGCAAGGCAGTGGTTGCCTAGGGCTGGGAGGTGGGCCTGGAGGGCATAGCACAAAGACCACAAGGAGGAAGGTGGAGATGGGGAACAGAGAACAAAGGCCAGAAGGACCTGGCTGAGCTGTAGAAATGTGGGGGGTTCTAATTAAAGTGATGGTTGCAAAAATCTATATAAGGGTAAAATAAACCAAATAATACACTTTACATAGAGATGACTTTCATATTGCACTCTAATCAATCTTATTTAAGTGGTTAAATATCTAAAACTTTATTAGAAAGAACACATGTTATTAAATGTAGTTTCATTAGTGCTTCCCATGCAAGATCTCATATTTTGAAAGAATGAATCTAACCTGAAAGATTGAGATAGGGCTACTCATCAGAGAAGTTAGCTTAGACACTGAGTTAGGAGAGAGAAGGAAGATGCTATAAAAGGAGGAGGAGGAGGAGGAAGAGAAGGAGAAAGAGGAGTAGGGAAGAGGAGGAAGACACAGGGCACAGGAATATACCATGAGGTGAACATGTTATTTCTGTCTTTCAGGACATCATTCTCCAGTCGCTTTTGAGGAGAAGCACTGTGTTTACGTGAGCTTCTCCTATGCAGAATTCCCCATGAGATTGGGAGATTATCTTCTGAAGAAAGGGTGTCCGTAGAAAAGTTAAAAACTTGCTCATGGACTGTCAAGACATTTTGCTCTCCGTTGCTCTTGAGAATTAACTTGAAAGAAAGCAATCTACATGGTCGACTCAGCACTTACACAAGCCTTGAGAGTGAGATGGTTTGGTATTTTGGTTCTGACAGAGTTTTTTTGAAGCCCATTCTGAATAGGAGTTTCAATAGCTATGTCTCACGATCCATGTCTCTTTCTTAACGGTAATGTAGTGGTTATTCATTGAAGGGACAGGGGCAGAGAGTAAAGCGAGTAACCGTTCCTTTCCTGGTATACTCTGTGTTCTGGCACCAGCAATGAATTTAAATAAAGTACAAAATTTAATATGAAAAAAACAGCATTTAATGTGATATCAGTAATATATATGATAACACCAATGATAAGAGTAAATGTGAAATGTTTCCTACTTACACCAAACACACATGCAACCACCTAACTCAACAGCCCTTTTCAAACACAGAAGGTAATGTCATCATCTCTTTCATATAAACAGTGATGAATATTAATTTCTTATTCATCTTCATATATTAGATACTAGAATATCTTTAATGCATCTGTTTCTAAGAGTTGACTATGAAAAACTTTTCTGGTGGTTCTCAATTTTAAGAATTGTGTTTGTTTGGTATTAAATTAAAACAAACTTGATCTTAAGATTAACACATAATCAGTTCTGCTTCTCAGGATTTCCTTATAGCTCTCAAACAGACACAGCTCTTTGAACTAGGCAATGTACAAGGGATAACATCTGTGTTTTGCCTAATTTCTCTGCTTCAGCTTTCCTGATGCTTTTATGCAATGGTGCTACTCAACTTCTTCCTATTTCTCTGTCTCACTGACTCTCTGTCTCTCTGTCTCTCGTGTGTGTGTGTGTGTGTGCCTTCCTCATTTCCTTCCTTTCCCCCTTTTTGTCAGCATTTGTAAGTGAAATTCATGGTTGCACGAGGTAATGTGTACTGTTCCTACTGCAGGAAGGCAGAGATGTGCACTCATGATTCTGCACTGCATTAGCAAGCCTCCAGTGCATGTCATCGTTTTCCCAGCTGTACTGAAGACAAAAATTCAGAACCCAGCCATGCAAAACGTAAGATTTCCTTATTACATTTTCTGCCTATATTTGTTTCATTCTGTGTTTCTAGACATTACATCATGTTCCAAGTCTGGTCGACCAACAGACTCCAATTGCTACTTATAGAGTACCCTCTTTCCATGTTTGCAAAAGAATAAGGAAAAACGAAAGACTAGTAAAATGATTAAACAGAGTGAGACCGATTTGTTTGTAACCCTAATTTTAGTGTGATCTTGGGTAATTTATCTATGTGTTTTGCCTTTTTTTAATCATATATAAAATGTAGGAATGTTACATATACCTTAGGGTTGCTAAAGAATTAAGTTCCATGCCAAAAGCACATACAATAGTTCTTGAAATAAAAAACATGCTGAACAATTCTCAAAGAAATAATTATCATTTAAGGAGTTTGTTTATATTTCCTGGAGCCAAAATAAAAACTTGTCCAACAGAGACTTCGCTGTCCCCTGAACACGTCTCTTTGAGAAGATGGTGGTTTGTCCAAACTGTCCCTTCTTCACTCATGTTCATCATTTTGTTAGTTAATTTCTTCATCATTGTGATAGCACGCACAAGAGAAGCAAGTTGAGGGAATAAGTAAGTACTCATCATGGTTCTTGGTTCAGGGTGTGAAGTCTATTACAACGGGAAATTGTGTGGTGAGAGCAGTTTTGTCCAGGCAAGGTTGGACTTGTCACTTGCATCTGAATAGGAATGGAGAGGCCAAGCAGGAAGTAAGGTCAGGCTATACCCAAACTGTACCATCCTGAGGTCTCAAAGTTGTTGATAGGAGTCAGTATCTCTGCGGTCTATTTCACTAAGACCTTTAAGTCTATGAGAAACATCACTGTGTCTGAGGTATCTTTCTATCCTAAACATCAAACTCAGTGCTGTCCATAATAGAAAGTTATATAATGGACATCAAGGCAGTGGTGGTGCATGCCTTTAATCCTAGCACTTGGCAAAGAGAGGCAGGCTGATCTTTATGAGTTCGAGGGCAGCCTGGTCTTCAAGAGCTAGCTCCAGAGTAGCTAGGGCTGTTACACAGAGAAACTCTGACTCAAAAAATTTATATATGGATAGTTATATTTTAATTTTTTATATGCTTTAGTATTCTTATAATACTTCCCACACCCATTGGTATTTTCTAAATATTAGAACAGGGTTCCTCTATTACTCACTAGAATGTCATCAGACTTAAGTAAGTGTGAGTCCGTGTATATGTATGCCCCATATGAGCAAAGTTCTAGCAATATTTTAGAAAATAAACATAACAGATAATTTATTCAAATCCTAAAAATTTTGGGGAATATATACCAGCATGAAATTTGCTTATAAAAATAAGAAGAAACTTCATTAGTTTAGTATTGGAGATAGACTCATAGGCATTTTTCTCTGCATACTTCTCTTTACCTTCCAACCCAGATATTTTGCTCAGAGCAACCTGTTTGAAGAGCTCAAATGTTTAGTACGTGGAACTGATATGTATCACTTATATAAAAACACAGTAGTCCTATGCTGCATAACATTGATATGTTTCCTCTCAATTATCAAGGAAGGTAAGTAATTGATAGATGCCAATGTCTTAATAAGAGAGAAAGAGCAGACAGCAAGTTCTCTTCCAACTTTGATAGCGCTGTATATTTTTTGTCTGCATTAATAGAAAGTGGCATTTGAATTAGAGCATCCAGAATAAATTAAGAATTATATCCAGATAGTGGAAATTTTTCAGAAATACAGATGCTGTTTTTATCAGCAGCATATATTTCATCACTTTTTCATTATAGCTCTATTATTCTACATCAAATATCTCTCCCAACTTAAATCATGTGCTATAGTTGTAGTGTTAAATGTCTAAACTCACCTCTGGTGAAAACCCACCAATCCCAGAGCTTGAAAACCAACCAATCCCTGAATTTGAAATGCCACCCATCCCTGAGCTTTCCTAAGATCAGACCACAGAATCCCAGCAATCCCAGGCTACCACGCAAAGCACCCCTACTCCACAAAAACCTGTATAAAGCCTATCTCCTGCTCAGTCTTTTGCTGTTCTTGCCCAAACAGAGGCAGACATCCTCTTGTGTTTTCCCCAGTAAATCTCTCTGTGAGATTTGTTGTGCAGTGTGACTTTGTGGTGTTCCCTGGTCTCTAATGCCAGAATACCTTTCCTCTCAGAGCTGTGGCACTTCCACTGGGGAAACCTTTCCCCTCAGCGGTGTAATACTTACAATAGTAGTAGACTTCTCCAAAGAAACAGAAAAAGGGATGTATCTTTCTTTATACAGGGATGTATTTTAGGGAAGTGGTCCATATGATTGTGGGGCCTGGCAATTCTGAAATCCACAGAGCAGGCAGGTGGACTCAAAACTCTGAGAACTGACACATCTGGAAGTCCAAAGCTTGACAACTTATTTCGATTTTACATGTTGTACTCTGGAGGCAGAATTCCTACCCATTTGGTGACCTCCATTTCTTATTATATGACCTCCAACTGATTGGATGAGACCCATCCACATCATAAAGGGTAATGTGCTCTACTGGAAAATGTACTGATGCCATATCCACCTAGAATAATATCTCACAGAAATGTCTAAACATATAGTTAACTAAACAATTTGGCCTCATGGTCCCCCATATCAACAGGTGAAATCAATCAGCAAGGAACAGGCTCAAAGGCCTAGGGGATTTGACGAGTGGCAAAATATCCTAGAAAGGACTCTATACTTGGTTGCAAAATCAGCTTGTGGCATTACACTACCCATTAAGTGACAACATTGTTTTCGCTACAGCAATCGATTGAGGGCTATGTATAGAAGTCAATTTACTGTCAAACTTAGCACTTTTAATTAAGATGTTAATGAAAGTTTAATCGAATAGCTTAGAAACTTTGAAGCTCATCTTAAAACTGGCAGTGATTTGTCAGATGAAAACCCAAAACAAAGAATAGCACTGAAAGAGGAAGAAATTTAAACTAGATTATTTTAGGAACAAAAATCCTATGTAGAATACTGGGTGACGTCTTCCGTGTGTTTATTTAGACTACAGATGTCCCAAATAATTATCCACGTGCAAAACAATGAAGACACACTTATGCTTCAGGCCATACATAAAAATTAACTCAAACTACATCAGAAACCAGTGTAAGAACTTGAAGAACATACTTCAAGTAATCTTTGTGGTCTTGGTAAGGTAATAGTTTTTAGATATGATCCCAAAGCCAATATAGCAACTAAATAAATGGAACCACATCAAATGTTTCTGTTTTTTGTGTTTTCAAACAAACCACCTAGCTGAGAAAAGACATCAGAATTTATAATAACACTTAAAATCCATTAATAAAAAGAGGTCTCAGTGCCAATTGGGAAACATTTGGATACATATTTATACAAATAATCAAAAAGCCAAGTGAAAAGAACCAAATCCCATACCTTATTACACTCACAGCAAGCCAAGTCCCTATCAGATCACACATTGCTGCTGCCGAATTCAGCATCACAGACAGCAATGAGTGCCAGTCATGAGTCAAGGGACCACGCACACTTCTAGCATGAGAGCAGATTTGTAAAGTCAATTTTGAAGAACATTGTGACAACTTCTCAAGCATTAGATGTAGAGTAACTGAGTGGCCCAATAATTCTAGGCCAAGTTTTTATTCCCTTGTAAGAAAAACGAATGTTTTATATAAAATTCTATGTAAAACTATACAATACTTATGGTGATTAGAAAGGAGAAATAATACAATGATAAAATTGTCTATTGACAGATGAATGGATAAAAAACATATTGTATATACCATGGAATAGTTGGTGATCAAAGGAAATTATCAGTACATGAAAAACATGGGTAAACCTTAAAAACTTTATGTCAAACAAAGGCACTAATCATAAAAAGGTACATATTGTATAATTCCACATGCATAAACTACTCAGAACAGACAAATCTCTTCCAGAGTCTAGAGTAACAGCTGATCTGTAATATTGGGCACTGATACTACTGGCCGACTATTAAGCACAGGGTTTCTCTCAGAGGAAGATAAGATGGAATGAAATTTGATGATGTTTGCATAAGCATGAAAAAACTAAAAATATTAATTTTTTAGTTCGTATGAACTTTCAGAAATAAATTTAGGAAAGTAGTTAAAATATTATATGACTACACAAAATTTTACAAAATTGTTTTCCTTAAAACATTTTCATTTTGAAAACATGTAAATTTTCTTTTACCTCCATTTTCATTTCTAAATGCTCAGCTTTGCAACTTCTCTACCTGTTTGTGTCTTATATAAATGTGTGTTTCATTTCTCAACCTTCACTCTCTGAGTTCCTGAGAGAAGAGAGAGAGAATTCTGATACCAACTTTCCTGGACCACAGACTAGGACATTTCACCAAATACAAGACTTGTTTTGTAATTAACATGGCAACCAGAAACAACTTGTATTGATGAGTCAATGCTTTTAACCTGCAGTTCCGTTACTGGGAAGTTTCTCGCTTCCTAATCTATGAGTGGGAAATAGGATGATTTGGATGTTTGTGATCACCTACAAACAGTCACATGTCCACACGTCTTTTAAACAATTAAGTCACACACACACACACACACACACACACACACACACACACACACATTTGTGGAGGAAATGATGATAACAATGGCAAACTTATTTCTTTCCTTTATTTAAAATATTTTATTCATTTTACATACCAAACACGATTCCCCTTCCTCTCATCCCACTATCTCCTTACCAACCCCATCCTCATTCATACCTCAGAAAGGGTGAGACCTCCCTCCCATGGGAAGTCAGAAAAGCCTGGCACACTAAGCTGAGGCAGGACCACGTCCCTCCTCCCTATATCAAGATTGAGCAAGGTATCCCACCATAGGGAATGGTAGAGGGAACTATCATAGGCTTAGGGAGAAAACCGGTGCTATGGAAATTCCCAGGAATCCACAAGGTTGTTTCCTACTAAAATTCCTAGCAATTAGTGGAGAGGGTGCCTGAACTGGCCTTTCCCTGTATTCAGATGGGTGAATACCCCAACTGTTCAGTTGAATACCCCAACTTCATCAAGTAACCGATGGAAGCAGATGCAGAGATGGATAGTTAAGCACTGGATTGAGAGCGGTGGAGTCCAGTTGAAGAGAGGGAGAAAGGATAATAGGAGCAAAGGAGATCAAGATCATTGTGGGGAAATCCACAGAGACAGCCAACCTGAGGTCATGGGAGTGCACAGACTCTCAACTGACAGCTGGGGAGCCTGCACAGGACATAACAAAGCCCTCTGCATGTGGGTGACAGGTGTGTAGCCTGGTCTGTTTGAGGGGTCCCTGACAGTGGAACCAGAACCTATCGCTGGTGCATGAGCTGGCTTCCGGCAAACTTATTTCTAAAAGTAGGTGACAGTTATTGCATAAGAAGTGCCTTCTAATAAGGAAGCAAGTTCGGTTGTTTTTATTTAATGCCATACACGACATTCATCTTATTTCACTAACTTTCTACACATACCATGAAATGAAGGCACATGACAGGAGAAGAACTACCTTTTTCAAATTAAATGATCTGTCAAACATACAGAAATGGCTCAGCAAGTTTGACTTGTTTTTAATACCCTAGTGCAGACATTGTTAATGCTAATTCAGCATCAATCAAGGGAGAAGGCACAGTTGGTTCCTTATTTTTAAAAATCATATGTCTTTCCAGAGGAAAATTCTCTACATTGCTTCCTATCAAACTAGTGAAAGTGACAAGAACCTGTAGATCTTGTCTACAATAATCTGATCAGAAAAGAAGCTGTTATCTCTCCCCATTTACTGGAACACACATTTGAACACTACAATGCGGGGAAATTGTAAAGGTAAGCCTAAGAGAGAGGGAATACCAGAATAATGCTTTTGAGAGGTGAGATAAGAAGCAAATCATTGGAAGTATTTCACATTTCAGAATAAGAAAGCATTGCTTGTACCCAGGAGTGAGTGACAATGTGAACTTTCAATTTTCACTCCCTTTTATGTAGCTAAAATGAATTCTTAAAGCATCTTTATGTATCACCACATAAATCTTAGAGCTAATATGTCTAAATAGTCTTCTCTTTCTTATTTTAAAATATTTTGCAAAGATATTTAATGACAATTTGTTTGCAATATACAACACATGGAAAGAGTATCTTATCTCAGCATCCCCCAAAAATGATATTTGGGGAACACAAATATCATAATACATAATTTACAAAAACATATTGAGACAAAGGAAGGATTAGAGGCTATGCTAAGACTTGTGCCTTATAATTAGAGTTATGTGATATATATATGTATATATAATATTATATAATTACAGAAATGTCAGTTTTTAAATCCTAAACTTGAAATGTTTTTGAACGTTTTTGTTTGATTGGTTTTGTTTTTTGGGTTTGTCAAGACAGGATTTCTCTCTGCAGTCCTGGCTGTCCTGGAACTCAGTCTGTAGAGCAGGCTGGCCATGAACTCAGAGATCCACCTGCCTCAGCATCCCAGATTCTGGTTTAGAGGACTGGGATACCACACCAGGCTAAAATATTGTTTCTAAATTTACCATTTTATCACACTTTAAAATCAGAGAATAAAAAAGTATCTCTTCCTCTATTAAAGTGCTTCTGGTCATCCATTTCTCAAGGCAGGAAGAGATGTAACTAAAATTTAAGATCATGAGTGAATATTAGAAAATATTAGCATGATATAAAGTTTATAGAATAGAAAGTGGAAAGCTGTGAATTCTTAAATTCTGATGCCAGCAACTGTTGAGTGTCCGCATCTTTTTTTTTCAACTTCCTTGTTTTATTACATGCATCTTAGAGTTTTTTTTAAAAATTTTGTTTGTAAGTGGAAAACATCATCTTTATTGATAGTTGAAGGTTATGACAAGCAATACTGTAAAGCAGAAAAAGACAGCTCTAGGACATTGTAGTGTAGAAGTGCTGTGTGCCAGTTAACGCTTTCAACCCTACAGTCTACTTTAGCATCATCTCCTCTAAACTTCATAAGTTTCTACAGATGTCCAGGTCCTTTTAGTCTAGAAAACTGTTCTTCCTCTACATCCTTTCCTGGTATCAGAGAGAAAAGGCACACTTGACATTCATTAAGTCAAATTTATAATCTATGAAAGCCCTGCCCTTCAGTGGCTGTATTATTGCTTGGCATCTATACGGTTCTCTGTACTTTGGCAAGTGAAACAGAGAAAGAGTAGCAATGAATGCTAACTTTGAAACCATTGACATACCAGACTACAATAGGATGCAATATTTGGTCTTAATGGTGGTAATAACGGCATTAGAACCTTTGGGAATCACATCACTCTGATTCCCAGCAGACAAAAAATTATATATTTACTATGGTGCAAGTCACATCGTTTTTCTATATGACTGGTCCAAAGCAAACATCAGAGTTCTGTGCTACAGAAAGCTGCTCATGGTAGGCTTACTCAGCAGAGATGAAAGAGGTGTTGTGATCCAAGGGAAAGGGATGCGAGGGACTGAGCACTAGTTTGGATTATAATTCTGTCAGATCAATATACAGAATCACATCAAATCTGATGTGTTCCGTCCTGCTATAGACAAATGACTGACAAGAAGTTTAAGGGATATTTTGTCTCACAGTTAAGGATAATGTTGAGTACTCAATACTGAAGTTTCTACCACAGATGTTATAGATGGCTTCATTGTGCACCATGAAGGCACAATAAGGTTGTTCCATTAAGGTATGGGTGGTAAGAATGAAGTTGGAGAGCTCAACTATTTAGGGTCTGGGTAAAGGGCAAACACAAAGTGAGACTTGTTGTCATAATAGACAAGAGACGTGCCATAACAGAGACATAAGCCCAAAGGTGGCTCTTCCAACAGTGAAACAGACATTCAAAATGCCCTGTAACACTTACAAAATGGAATGCTTCATAAATCTGTATGCCAGTTTTGCAGTAGGGCAATGCCACTCCTCTGCACACACCCCCATGTCAGTGTAAGGCTATTACAGCAATGCTGTGGGACAATGGTCTGTACCCTGTCAGTTGTATTTTAATAAATGCTGACTAGCCAGTAGCTAGTCAGGAAGTAGAGACCAGGTGATGAGACCAGGAGAATTCTGGAAAAAGGAAAGCTCATTTTCTGCAGTAGTGACCCAACCACAGAGGAAGAAGAAGTGACTGCCTCACCAAATAAGGTACCAAGCCATGTGTCTAACATATACAAGAATAAAGACCTTTTATATATCTACATGTATATATATATATATATATATATATATATATATATATATATATATAAAGAGTTAACAATAAGTCGGAGCTACTAGGCCAATCAGTTTATTACTAATGTAGTCCTCTGTGTCTCTGTGTGATTTCTTTGGGACTTAACAACTGCGGGGACCAGGCAGGACAGAAACCTCAGACAATGGAGCAAGTACCTTCTAGGATCATCCTTAAATTCTCATGTGTTTGACTTATACGTTTGCTGTTGATCTACTATTACTTTAAACTTTTGTTTATTTTAATGTAATCAGAGGATTTTTGTACATTGTATTATAAAAATAGATAAGGTAAAAAAAAATAAACCACACACCCAAATTGGCCAGAAAAAATATATATGCATCATGCATCACAGCAAACTTCTGCACAGTTATAATGGCCATTGAGAATGGAAGCTGTGATATTTCACATTATTTTTATTCTTTGAAATTTTCAAATACAATGTAATTTCTCCTTTCCATCTCTCCACCTTAAACTTGCTCCATCTCACTCATCATGTCTCCTCTCAGCTTCATGTCCTCTTAGGAAATGGAAAACAAAATAGCCTTATAAAAATATGCTACGGCAAGCTCCCATAACAAAGCAGCACAGACAAGGTCCCCTAAGCATTGGAGATTTACTTTTAATAGTTCCAAGCTTGGGGAAATCCAAGATTCTGGTGCCATGAAGGTAAGTTCCATTCTGAAACTTATTCCCTTGGCTTACTGTTACTAAGTGCTCATATGTGACCTCATGAGCATCCATACTGTGAGCGCGTAGGGACAGGGAGAGAGGACATCTCCCTGGCATCTCTTTTGATATGGGCATGCACCCTTCATAAGGGCCCCTCCTCATGCATGAGATTTACATCTTCATATAAACTAGTTACTTCCTAAAGTCCCCAGTTCCAGATACCATCAGTTTGAAGACTAGAGTTTCAACACCTGAATTTGGAGGAAGACAGGTATTCATCCCTTCACAATAACACAAATATCCTTATGAACTATTTCTATGATTATATTGGTGAAATATTGTCTAATACTACAAAAGTATTTTATCATCAATTGAACATAGGCATATAATTCTATCACATGGATTCAACAAAATGCAATTTATTTACTGGAACACAAAATATATTAATTTAAAAGTTGTAGCCAAACACTATCTTCTGAAATGAATATTTTGATAGGAATTTTTCTTCTGATGTAAGTTGATAAATTTTAAGCGCTGTAAATAACCATATTATTTGAAATTAAAAATAACTTAAGTAGTACTACTTTTTATATTTGTCCATTGAAGGAAATTCCATGAAGAAGTGGCACCCATGCGCAAAAATAAATTCAGGTCATCAGGAATATTTACTTTTATAGACCTATCGTATTCTTCATGGGACGATCTAAACAGATTGGAATGTGGATATTTAAATTAAAGTGTTACACATCAGAAAATCAAGTTATAGACACTAAAAAAAACAAGATGTATTTATGTAGAATCTAATCCAAATAAATAGCAGAGTTACTTGTGAGGCCTGAGTTTGTGGGAGCCCATGGGTAAAGTTCCTTCTTCACAGTAATAGACTCATGGCAATATGCAGGAACCAGGTTGGCTGGAAAACAGTGTTGCTTAGCATAAGCTGGGGCTGTTTGCTTGTAGGATCTTTTTTCTTATTATTTCTACACCTGTTTGCTTATAGGTTTTGATACGTACATAATGAATTTATCTGTTTAAAGGGAAATATGATTTTTCTTTTTTTTAAAGTAATTTTATTAAATTATAAAAGTTTCCATTTACGCCCCTCTTCCCAACACCCTCCCACTCCCCCCTCCCTCTCCTCCTCCCTCTTTGTCCCTAAGCTGCTCAAAATTCAAGTGGGAAGACACCATAAATGAGAAAAAAATTCCAGGTGGACATTCCTTTCCTGACATGCAGTACAAAAAGTTGATTTTTAAAAATGTATCCAAACCCAATCTTCTAAAAGAGACACACAAGAAGAAAGTGGTAGAGTCTCTCAGACATTACCCAAAAGCTTGTCTCTTGGATTCAGCCAATTTTAACACACAGGAGTGATTCCTTGGTAGTGTGTACTATAGCCCTACATGTGGAATAACAAACCGTAGATATCACCTATACATTTACCTGGATACATATACTTTATTCACATGTATGCTGTGTTTATTATTGGCTAAATGGAAAGATTGACAGTGTCTGCTTCAACATGTCAGACTTAAATATTAATACTAGGATGTGAGTAACTGCTCATAAATATGAGAATTATAGTTACCAACTATGACTATGCTTCTGCAGTAAGTAATTATACATTTATAAGAATGAACACAAATATAATAAACATACCATTTCATAACTTTTATGAAATACAGCAAGATATGGTACAAGGATATTTTCCCCCTCTATATTTGTAAGAAAATGAGTTGACATTTCTTGGTGGCTACTGTCCAATTAATTATAATTAATAATTAATCAGTTTGTTTTGAAATATGTGAGGCAATTTTTTAAGGTGCCTGAAGACCCGTGCCAGAACATACTAATTAGAAGCTGCTTCATTAACTAGCTCTGTCTGCCATCACAAAAATGCTACAGAGGGATGGCTTAAGCAACAAAAATATGCTCTGTTCCATTTCTCAAAGCTGGAACTCGAGGTCCTGTGTCGGGGGCTAGCCTCGACAAAAATACCTTACTCCAGGGTAGAGTCATGGAGATCTAGGAATACAGTAAAGAATATGAGGACACAAATGAAAATAATAAAACAGAAATATATAGGATAGTATAGGGAGGGCATTTTTGTGAGTACTGAATAGTTGCCCCTGTTTAAGTTTCAACTGCTTAAAATACCCTGACCCCAAAAGGTAGGAGTAAGACAAAAGACAAAGAAATGAAGAAACCAACTGAAAGTCACGGGCTGCATTCATAGTTGAACATCCTAATGCTAGAACCAAACCAGCCGTGTTAGACCAAAACATTCTGTAGGCAAACCACTCCCGAGGTAGAATCCAAAGGTATCTCTGTAAAGGGAACTGGAACTTAGTTGGATCTTTAGAGTTTCTTTTGAGGTAGGGACGGATCTACTTCTCTGTTCCACGATCACAAGGTATGGCTATTAGCCACACCTCTTGACTATAACCTTGAGAAAGCAGATCTCTCTGATTTAAAACTAGGTAGTTTTGAGGTAAAAGTGTGTGAACCTTGAAGGGCCTAGAGGAAAACCACAGACTCTGACCTTGGGTCAACGTGGGAACAGGTTCATATTTTTGGGCCTCCACAGTCCTACAATTGGAATTTCCAGTGGGGACTCTCCATATTTGCATGTTTTAAGTCCACACTTGATAGAAAGAAATTCTCTCTCTCTCTCTCTCTCTCTCTCTCTCTCTCTCTCTCTCTCTCTCTCTCTCTCTCTCTCTCTCTCTGTCTCTGTCTCTCATGGTTTTAATATGTATCCTTAGCTTGCCTGTGTAATGGCAAGGTGTCATCTTCTCTGCCCATGACCTTGACTATCTGAACCATTGAGAAGGTACTTCTGCTTTGCCTCCCTGATCATTTTAAAGGAAAGAGGGCAGTCACTCTTACTCTCTTGTATGGTGATTGGAGAACTGACCGATGCTTCCGAGCAACCCCACCCCCGCACGAAAGACCTCAATGGTTATCTACCTTGTTATGTATCCATGAGCACATCCAATAAATCTTTGAAAGCGCATAACTCTCGTGGATTCACCTACATTTGGTTCCCAATGTGGGCACAAACCCATGACTCTGGAATTGAGTCCCGTGCTCTATCAAATGAGCTAGAAAATCATGTTTCTCTCCCAACAGATGGGATGGATGGATTTTAGGTTTTCTCAGGGTCGGTTATAGGTTATTATAGGGTTGGGGACAGAATAATAATAATTAGACTCAGAAATCTAGTTTGGTATAGCAGATTGATAATAAGATAATAAGGAAGATTAGTTTATCTACTTATAAACATTTTTGCAACATAAATTGGATACAGTTTACATTGGTATTGTTTCTTGCATATTGATACATATGTAAAATTATTTTGTATTCCTGTCTAAGATAATTTGTATATTTAAACAAATTTTAAATTATATTTGTCATATCATGTTTCTATTTCTGTTTACAATATTTCATACACAAATGTGAAAATATTTTTGTCATATTATATGTATGTTTCTACTTCTGCTTAAGATATTTTGCATATTGATAGAAATTAAGGATATTTTTGTCATATTGAACAATACATTGCTACCTCTGATCAAGATATTTTATATATTGTTACAATTTAGAGATCATTGTCCTAATGCTGCACATCTGCTTAAAAATTGTTTATCTTTATAATGTGCAGCTTTAATCTTTAAATATATAGGTTATTAAGAATTACAGATCACTCATGTTTGTCATACTTATGGTTCTGTTAGTTGTATTCTCTAGATGCACAGAGTTGTATTCTGCATAGATAGGTAATCATCAAACACTTCAAAGACCTACTGAATGCTGCATTGAAGTGTTTCATCAATTTAGAATTCTGTTGATGTGAGACACAATTGATCCTGGCAGCACAGATCTACTCTCAAGAAAATGATGGGCACCAAAGACACCCCATATGGAGCTTGTTTTCTTCTTGGTAAACTGGCCCATTGAGCAAAGAACTGCTCTTGCCTCGATTATTCACAGTAAGCACACTGTCCAATCTGGACAAGTAGGATACAAAGAAAAGCAACTGCTATACCTGATAGGGTAAGACAGTCTTGAATTTTCCTGCTACTAAAAATGTTCTGTCAGATATTCAAGGCCTACAGTCCAAGTTGGTTGCCTCAACATTGCAGAGAGAGAGACTTTGGATAACTGTCCAGTTACTCAAAAATAGCCAGTTGTTTCTTTCATTTCTTGCATCTTTCAGAAGTCGCTTGCTTGCACTTCCTATTTACTCAAGTAATATTATTTTCCTTGCAGGTCTTTGATGGGGATAGATAGGCACAGTTACTATCCTCTCATATCGTAGCTAAAGCATTTTAGCTACAAGACCTAGATGCTTCAGGAGAGCACAGCTGTTGGAATAATCTGTTATTTGTCATTTGCCCAGGCATTTAGTATGTCTTTCTTGATTGATTTGTTGTTGTTGGCTATATCTCTATTTTTGTGTATATTATTTTCCTGTCTTTCTCTTGAATGAAACTTGGTAATTGTCCTTATTGTAGACAGTTTTGTTTAGAACCTTTTTATTTTGACAAAAGGGAGAAGTGTAGTAGGTATTCACTATACCCATGACCTTGGGCTATCTGACCCAATAGAGGCAGTGCTTCTGATCTGCCAACCTGGCTTCTTTAAAGGAAAGAGGGGCCACATTATTGCTCTTTCATATAGTGGTTGGAGGTCAGACGGCTGCTTTCATTCACCCATGGGGCAGAATGGTAGAACTCAGTGGCTATGTACCTTATTGTATATCCATGAGTGGATCCTAATCCACCTTTGCTATCCCTTGAAATGGGCTCTCATGGATTCACTACATGCCTGGAAATAGTTTTGTGGACCAGATTGTCCTCAAACCCAGAGATCCATCTCTGTTGGTCCCCCAAGTGCAGGGATTAAAGTAGAGTGGCACCCCACTCTTCTAGAGCTCTTTTTGTACATCTACCATCATCATATCAGGGCCCTACTCTTGCGCTTATGGCCTTAATTAGTCCTCATTACTTTAAAAGACTGTTTTCCAGGCACAGAAACATTTGAGACTATAGTTTAAACAAACTGATTTCCATATGATGCAATTCAGTCTATAGCAACTGGGAAGTCTGATTAAAATCATCATGGCACTTTGAAAGACAGGCTTTGTGCTTCAGAGTACAGTGAGTAGACCATGAGGAACAGTACAGCTGTGTGTTTCTTCCTAAATAAGAATGGCTACATCCTTATACCGCCATCAAAAACATCTACTTACACAACAGAAGGTGTTCATCCACACTACAAGAAAAAGTGCTGGTGGAGGAGGCGATCTGTAAAGATCAACTCTTTCTGTCTCTCTAGAACACAATATTTGTCAGTTGTAAGTAGAAAATAAGCAAATTTGACAACGTGCTTGTGTTGGAAGTTCGTTTGGAGACATAAAATTAATTTATCAAGTTACAGATGTCTGTACAATTGGGATCTTTACATCTTAAAAGTGCACAGAGCCTTTGCCATCTGTTTTTGTGGAAGAAAGCAGAACCCTGAGTCAGCCCTGTGGCACAGCTGATAATGGACACATAGGACTGTGTGACTCAGAAATTCATCAGGGATCGAGACAAGTAAGCACTTCCGAATTCTAGTCTCCTGGGCCATCATTCAAATGCATTATTCAAGCAGCTAATGAGACAAGTAAAGCTTGAACCATAATTGACTTATATTCCCTTGGGTAAGTCAGCTTTGAGAGTAGATCTGAATAAATTCTCCCAAGTGTATTGTAGACAGAAAGTATTGTAATTAATTTACCAGTCAGGCTGAAAACATTTTGAGTGATAGAATAACTCTATACTCCTTTACCAACCGAACTTCTCTGGGGAAAAAAAAATCTCCTGTCACATATTCTAAATATAGATCCTGAAAGATAAATTTGCTATGTTTATAATTTTACATATAACTATATATATTTTCTTGCTCTTCCAAAGATAACACGTTCAAAGAAAATAAAATCAGCAACATAACATTAAAATTCTAAATGCCCTGAAAGTTGAGTTGTATTCAATACTGTGATACTATTATCCATACTAACACAAATATGATCCATATTCATTTGTGCATCACATCTTAAACATTGATTTAATTTATATCAATTTTTAATTATCAAATTTTACTTCAACATCACCGAAACAGTTTCACTCATTCTGCAAAAATAATCACGAACCTAAACATCTAAATCACCATCATAAAAAGAAAAAAACAAGAAAGAACAACTGAGGGATTGAGATACAGCTCAATAATAGAACAGTAGCCCAGTGTGCATGACATTTATATTTTTATGTGATACCTATGTTCTGCAAATTAGAAAGACCATCATATTTATCATTTTGAGACTGACTTAACTTGTAATGGTCATCTCCAATTGCATATATTTTTATTAAAATAATATTCCATTCTCTTTAATTATTGAAATAATATATGTACTTACAAATATACATATATTCATATACATATATGTGTACACACACATATATATTTTTTAAAGGTCTGTGATATTTTGATATGTATTCCATAAAATAAGTACCAAGGATGAGTGTATCAGGTTCTTATGGTTGCTTTGTGCTTTAGTTTTTTGAAGCCTCCATGCTGATCTCCACACTGACTGTCTCTTATATCAACCATTTGTTTTTCATCTCTTCAGAAATGATTATTTAATGAATTGCTTGAATTGTCTGATTTTTATTAAGTTTTTGACTCTGTCATATATTCTGAATGCTAATTCTCTGTCAGAAGTGTAGTGACAAAGACCTCCTGTTCTCTAGACAGCCCTGTACTTAATTGTTTCTTTTCCTGTGCAAAGAATTTGAATTTTATGAACTCCTATTTGACTTCTGTTGGCATAATGTTCTGAGAAATTCTGGTCCCTTATAGAACATCCTTCCCTATGCCTCTGTTTTGTAGTGTTTCCTCTTCTTCTTCCTCAAACAGTTTCAGTGTTCCGGGTCTTACACTACTGTTTTGATACATTTGGAGTTGACTTTTTATATAAGGTGAGAGATAGGAACCTAGAGTATTTAAAATATAGATTTGAAATTCCCCAATATCATTTAAAGAGACTGTCATTTCTCCAGCACTTATTTTTAGATACTTGGTTAAAAATTGGATGACTGTACCCGCACCGATTTATATATTTCCATTGATAGGTGTGTCTGTTTTTGTATTGATTCCCTATTCTCGATTTGAATGTATGATGTCTCTGCTGTATGCCATGAAATCAGGTTCAGTGATACATATTTCGAGCACTCTTCATTTTATGCAGGATTGGTGTAGGAGGGTCTTCTTTCTATGTGCTGCTTTCATTGGTCAAATAAAGAAACTGCCTAGGCCTTTTGATAGGGCATAACTTAGATAGGCAGGGAAGACAGGACTGGATGCTGGGAAAAAGAAGACAGTGTGGCAGACACCATGGCTCTCCTCTCGGAGACAGACGCTGGTTAAACTCATGCCAGTAAGCCACAGTCAAGTGTCAATACACATTAATCAAGATGGGATAAACAAATACGTAAGAATTAACCAATAAGGGGCTGGAGATGATGGGCCAGGCAGTGTTTAAATGAATACAGTTTCTGTGTAATTATTTCAGGGCTAAGCTAGGTGGGCGGCGGGTACAGTGTCTGGTGTACTTCTGTAAGAATGTATGGTGCCACTTAACTCAGATGTTTCTTTAGTAATTTTGTTGAGATGACCTGTCAATTGGTGAGAGTGAGACATCCAAGTGACTACTATTATTATGTTGGAGTCAGTCTGTGGTATTTTTTTTTCTCTGTAGCTTGTCCTAGAAGAAGCTCTTTTAGACCAGGCTGTGTGTTGTTCTTTTAGTGGTGTTGGTTCTATGAAACTGAGGACTGATGTGGGAGTCCCTTCATGGGGATACAAATGGGAATACTGTGGGTTAATATAGAGACTAGCTTAGCCTGGTAGGGCAGAACAGAGCTAGGCAGGAAAAACTCAACTGAGGAAAAACTCAATGTTCAGAGAAAGAAGGCAGAGTTAAAACATGCCATGTAGTTGCCCCTGGAAACAGATTTGCTGGAACCTTACTGGTAAGCCACAGCGATGTGGGGATACACAGGTTAGTAGCAATGGGTTTAATTAAGATGTAAGAGTTAACCAATAATAAGCTAGAGTTAATGAATATAGTCTCTGTGTGGTTATTTCTGGAGTCTGGGCAGCTGGGAACACACAAGCGATCTCTTGCTACAGAATACACTAGCATTTGTAACATATTTGTTTTGAATAAATGGTCTGCCTCCTCATGGATTCTTCACTCACTGTGCAGTTAGCTTCTCTATAGATTCTGACTCACTTGATTTAAAGCCTGATTTCCTACCAGTCACGAGAATGGCAACACCTGCTTGCCTTTTTAGAAATTTCTTTTCCTTAGAATGACATCTCGAGCCTTTCTCCATAAGGCTGTCTTTGATGAGGAGGTATGTTTCTTGGAGGCAACAAATAGAAAGACACCATTTTTACCAGTTTAATTTTACAATCTGTCTTTTAACTCAAGAGTCATGGCTGTTTGTGTTTAAAGTTGCTATTTAAGTGTGTGTACTAATTGTCATTGTTAATTTTACAGTCTTTGGTGCTTTCTCATTCATTTTCTGGTTAAATAATGTCTGTCTATAATGCATTCTTCCCCATGGCTCCTCTTGGACATGTTTATCATTTTCTTCCCGAGTGCTCATTGATTCCTTCAGTTTTTGTTTATCATGGAAAGGTTTTCTCCCCCTTCAGTGAACTCAGGTGTTTTTCTGACGGGATACAGCCATCTTTGTTAGCAGTTTCTGTCTTTCAGAGCCTGCAATACATTGTTCCATAGTTTTAGGGTTTCTCTTAAGAAATCTGCTATGATTCTAATGTGTTTTAGGAGGCCGCTTATTTGTTTCTCAGCTGCCCAGACTCCCAAAATAATTACATAGAAACTATACTATTTGAAACACTGCTTGGCCAATTACTCTAGCGTATTCCTACCAAACTCCTACATATTAAATTAACCCATTTTTATTATTTTATAATTTACCAAGAGGCTCAAGGCCTCCTGGCAAGGTTTGGGCTAGCAGCTTGTGTCTTTCTCCATGGTGTCTCTCCAAGTCTGCCTTCTTTCTCCCAGCATTCAGTTTAGTTTTTCCACCAAGCACTACTGTGCTTTATCGCAGGACAATGCAGATTCTTTATTCATTAATCAATAAAAGCAACACATATACAGAAGGACTTCCTACATCACTAATGGGCTTGTCTTTGCACGTGATTTGGTGGTTCTCTCTTGCAGATTCGAATGCTGTGCATCTGTGCGACAGACTTAGTATTCTACCTCTACTGTGGCACAGGAAATATCTTTTGTTCTGCACCCTCAATGCTCTAAATACTTCCTGAGTATGGATGGTCCCCTCTTCTGTGGGATTTCTGAACTTTCTCTCTTGACGTTACTGTGCTGTAGGAATTCCCACAGCCAGTAGCCTTTAAGTTACCTGCCCACTTGGGCATGGCCTCTTATACTATAAATGCTGATGTAAAGCATATGTTCTCTCTCTCTTTTCCAACTGTCGGATTTGATTGCTATTCCCTGTTCCAACAGGAGACTGTGATCTGTGAGTCTACCCCTGAATAAATAACCATTTATTATACTCAATTCAACACAAGTGTGGGATTTCTTTTTAGTGTCCATCTAAATCCGGCACCCATGTGGATCCAAACTCGACACCTACCAGGTGGACCAGTCTAGAGGCCTAAATGGTCCACAACCAAGAAAGTATTCCACCCCGACCTGCTTGGCTTCCTTTCATCTACTAAGTAAATTTTTGGAAAACCTCTGCCACAATGGAACTAAGTACATGCAGCAACTTGGAAATATCCTAAGCTCATGTACATTTCCCTCCCCCACTGCTGCATTCCCTGCCACACTGCATCTTGTACTCCTTCTCGTCTGTGTTTCATACTCCTGAGTTCTGGATTTCTTGCTTCATGTACAGAATTGATTTAGTTGCTTGTTATTTGTCTAACAAAGCATATTTGTCAGTATTTAACTGGCACCAAGGGGGGAAACCAAAGTGGTTCAGGTCTGTTTGTGGCGCCACCGGTTGTGCTGCTGGTCGTGTCTCTGCAACCACGACACCTGCTGGACAATGAGGATTATTACACCTGAAACAATTTACAGGCCCTCATCACACAGGTAAATATTTCATTAATTAGTAAATCAATGGACTTGAAGATTATATAATGGCAGACAATATTATCATAGAGAATTTTAGTAACCTTTTTGCTAATGCTATGGATTGTATTCTGCAAGGCATACATGGTTATTATAATGCATCCATTTATTGGATATTAGAATTCAGTTTTTTCTTTCTATTACATCCTCAAGAAAATGGTTTGATAACAGAGTCAAGAATGAGGCACTTTTAGAAATTATACAGTCTTTACAGGCTAATGATGAACAGCTAGATGACATCAAAAATAAAAAATTACTTAAAAAAATTAATACTATTGAAAAAGATAACATTAATTTGACAGACCAAATTCAATCCATGTCAACGGGTACTGAATAATTTTCTGAAAGAATTCATACTGTTGAATTTGACAATCAAAATTTGTTAAAAAGTTATGATAGGTTAGCAGATAGACTATCTCTCCAGAATGGCAATCTGCACTCTATCAAAATAATGTTCAAGGATGAGGTGTTATCTTTAAAGGAGAAACTTCAGACCTTGGTATCACATGTGCAAAATGAGGACCAAAGAATAAGTACTTCAATGAAATCACTAGAAATGTAGATAGGCCAGAAGATTCAGACTTTACAAAAGACAGTAGTAAAAAGATTTGAAACGATTGAGAAAATTATTGGAGCTGAGGAGCAGGAAAAGAAGGTTCTAGGACAATATCTGTCAGAGATGACTTACACAGGGTTTCAGCTTCCTGTACTCTACCCTGTAATCTACTCTGACAAAGCATCAAGTTCTAAACGCCCAAAAGGATCCAAAGAAGGTAGATGGATACCTACAGGAATGAATGATATAAAAGAAATTAAGCAAGCAGTAGTAATTTATGGCTTGCATTCTGCATTTGTTAGGGAGATGGTAAAGACATGGGCATGGTAAAGGCTTTCAAGGATTGTTAGGAGACATTTCCAGTCTATGACCAGCTGTTGGGATAATACCTGATCTAATAGTTCATTTAAGCAAAACCTTAGATGGTGGCAAAGACTTAAATAGTCCCAGTAGTGGTATGGAACAGAAAGAAGGAAGAATTTAGAAAAAATTTACTTTTCTTCATAAATATTTTTGTTTCTATTGTACCTTTCATTGAATATGTGTTTGTATGAACAATGTTTAAGTTTTCCACAATGAGCAATGAATTTTCCTGTAGTAGTCTTTGAAGTTTCCAGGGAGAAGATGGGGCCCCACAACACTTGGTTGATATGACATTGTGATTCTGACAGTTCTAATATAAGACTTGTTTTGGGTACCAGCTACTAAAGGTGGTTCCCACTTGGTTAGCTGAAATGATGCACTTTTTACAACATTCTGGCCAGAACTCCAAATAGAAACCTCAGAAAAATGCTACTGAATATTTAGAGATTATTTGCAATTATACCAGAAAATAATCTTGGATCTTAACTATCAGTTTACTCTCATAAGATTCCACGGCTGGAAGTAATTCTAGAAGATGGCATCCCCTCTACCAACAAAATTTTTCCTCAAGGTTAAGGACCTTATTTAGGGGTTGATTATAATTGTTATAGGATTGAGGAAAATTACAAAGAATCAGAAACCTTTAAAAAAATAGAAATTGGATAGGATGATAGATTAGTGTGAGCTTACTCACACTAATAATAATGGTGAGTAATAGAGTAAATACTTCTGAGCTATTATTTATAGGAAATTTACATTGGTATAGATTCTTGTATATTGAAACAAATTCAATTATACTGAATATGTTCCTATTTTCATCTACAATATTTATATACCTAGGCAAATTATTTTGTCATATTGTTTGTATGCATGCTTCTACCTCTTCTTAAGATATTTTGTATATTGATACAATTTTAGAATATATTTATCATATTGCAATATAAATTTGTACCTCTGATTAAGATACTTATATACTGTTTACATTTTGAGGTCATTGTCCTCATTTGTTGTTTAAAGATTGTTCAATATCCTAAAATGAAGTCTTGGTGTTTAAGTTATATAGCTATTAAGAAATATAGGTCAATAGTCAACCACGTTTATCATACTTATAGTTAGACTAATCAGGTTCTTTAGACATGTAGAGATTTTATTCTGCATAGATAGCTAATCTTCAACCACTTCAAAGAGCTGTAGAATATGGCATTTAAATAACTTATGATTCTGTTGACATGAAACACAATTGCTTCTGATAACACCAATCTATTCCTGAGAGACTGTTGAGCACCAAAGACACTTCACTTGGAACTTGTTTCCTTCTTGGCAAAACTGGCCTTTGAACAAGGAACTGCCCATGTATCAACCACTGACAAAATGCACAATGCCCATACAGGACAAGCAGGATACAAGAAAAAAGACTGTGAAATCTTGCCAAGACAGTGTACAAAGGTTTTGCAAAACTTCCTGCCTCTAAAAATGTTCTGTCAGTTACTTTAGGTCTTAGCCAAAGTTGGTTGCTCCAACATTGCAAATGAGATTTTGGGTGATCGATCACCCAGGTAGCCAGCTGTCTCTGTCATTTGTTGCACATTTTGGAAGTTACTTAATTGTACTTACTGCTTACTCAAGTAACATTATTTCCATTCTTGGGCCTTGATGAGGTTGAAGACTAGATAGCTGTAGTTGTTTTCCTCTCATGACTTGGCCAAGTTATTTATAATACAAGACTTAAACTCCTTACGATAAGATAATTATTGAAACATTTATCACGTTTCTCGGTTGATATTGTTTATGCTAGTTGTAATTCTAATTTTTATACCTGATATTTTTTCTTCTTGTATATAATTCTGTATTAGGCTTAGAACTCTCTTATTTAAACAAAAGGTTGAGGTGCTGCAGCATTTCCTACAGTCAGTAGCCTTTAAGTGACCCACCCACTTGGGCATGGTCTCTTATACTATAAACACCAATGTAAAGCACACATACTCTCTCTCTCTCTTCAGGCTGCAGAATTCAGCTGCTGTTCCCCATTCGAGCAGAGGACTGTGATCTGTCAGTCTACTCCTAAATTAATAATCCTTTATTATACTCAATTCAGAGCTAGTGTGGGATTTCTTTTTAACATCTGTCTTTATTACTGTGTGATGGAGGACGGTCATCTGTCTATGTGTTACTTTTATTGGTTAATAAAGAGACAGCCTTGGCTTTTGATAGGGCAGGATTTAGATAGGTGAAGTAGATTGAACAGAATTCTGGGAGAAAGAAGCAGAGTCAGGCAGAGGCAGAGAGCCACCGCCAGGAAGCTACCAGGTCAGACATGCTGAATCTCTCCCGGTAAGCCATGACCTCGTGGTGATATACAGATTATTAGAAATGGGTTGAATCAAGATGTAAGAGTTAGCCAATAAGAGGCTAGATATAATGGGCCAATCAGTGTTTAAAAGAATATAATTTCCATGTAATTATTTTGGGTAAAGCTAGTCAGAAGCTGGGCAGTGGGAAGCAGCCCGTCACTCCTACTACAACTGTGCATATTAACACTTTAGCTTTAAGAGCTTCTATTCTATACCTATGATTGATCTTCTAAGAGTTTACTGAACATCTTGCATCTTGTGTTCAGACATTATTATTATTGCTGACATCTGAATATCCTAACATAACTATAACTTTTGTCCTTTGTTAATACTCTGTCCTCCACACTGATTGGTTCTGGTGGAGAGGTTTTCTCCTGAACTTAGTGTTGAACAAACTTTTGTTTATCTATTTCAATTAAATGTTTTCAATATTTTTATTTGATATAGTTATTGAATTTCTTTCATATCTTACATTGCCTTCTTTATTTCAGTTGGTTTTCTATATTCTCTTTGAATTATTTGGAAATTTATTTGTACCCACTTTGGTTTCATTGAACAATCCTTATAATTATTTCTTTTAACTCTTTGCTTAGAATTTTATACAACTCACTTTCAATGGAAGGTGTTACTGTGAAATTGGTTTTTCTTGGAGCTGTCATCCTGCCTTGAATTTTTGTGCATTTTATATTATTTGTCTTTTAATTTGTGCATCTTGGTTTATATCCATTATATTTCTTCAATAACTGCAATATTAAAGTTAAAATATGTTGTAGTAACTAAATCTCAGACTATGTGCTCAGAGTGCCATGTGTGATATTCTCTATTACCTTTTAGTGGAATCTTAACTGTAGAAAGATGCTCACAACTTCAGAATAAGTCTACAAAGTAAGTATTGAAATACTTGGTTAAAAAGAATCATTCTTTTAACTTCAATATTGGGAGATTAGGGTGGAAAATGCATCAGAAGCTCTTGTCTTCAATCTTGACAAGATAAATTCAGTAATTGTGACCCATGTGAGGGATACAGAGAACCAGTCCCTTTGCATTGCCTCCTAACTCCATGTGTGTGCAATCATACACATGTGTGCACACCCACATGGCTCCGTGTGTGTGCCATCATACACGTGCTTGCACAGCTGATTCTACACGTATGCCATTGTACACGTAGGTACACATACACACATAAGCAAATCACCTGATTTCACATATGTGCCACTGTACACGTGTATGCACACTTGACTCCATGTGTGTCATCATACACAAGCATGTATATACACATATATGCATAAATAAATATATAAATGTAATTTTCAAATAGCAATAAGAAAGAAGACAGTAACAGGAATAGAATTTGGGAAGTGGGAAAGAAGAGTTCAGGATGAAGATGATGAAAATATCATAAAAATTGTTTAAAAAAAACTAATCCAGTGAATGCTTAATATTCTAAACTCCATACTCCAAGTTATATCACAGTAAAGATATTTACTGTGTGTTTTATGATAAAAGAAAAATTCAAAGTATAAATTGTTAGCTTATCTTGTTCATTAGCACAAGGAGATGATACAAGGTCATGGTATCCTTCATTACAAGTCTATGAGTAACATGAATTTTAAACTGTATGTATATTTGTTAGTTTAGAATTTAGACATTTTCATCATACCACTTTAGTACTATGATTTTAGAACTATCTGGGTGCTTGAGTTTATTTTTACAATAGCTGTTATACATAGCACATAATATTATTCATTTTGCAAAGTGCTTAATTTGACTTAATAAGCACAATTAAGGATTAACTTCCAGTGCGTGGTAGTCAGAGTATTGCAAGGACTGTTATATTTAATTATAAATTATTTTCTAAACCACAGACTTAGTTTTTGTAGCAAGAAGCATGTATTGATTTATCAAGTGAAGCACAAAACCCATAACTGCTGACCTCATAAGCCTAATTGTTAATCTACTATCCATCTAAACAAGGGTGAACAGAACTGTTCTCAAGGCTATAATCATAGCTTGACCTGAATACAAAGATCCATAAGATAGACACTTAGAAGCAGTTACTCTAATGTTTGACTTAATCTTGTCTTTGAAGATCATGGTGTAGTGAAGCTATCAGAACGATTTCCTGTAACATGTTAACATGACCAAGGAATTCAAGGCAAAACAAGAAAATAACTGACCAGAGGCTTGCACAAATCCAAGCATGAATCAAAAATTAACTACTTTGTAAGGACCAGGTATGACCATAAAAGTCACACAGCACCCAGTGGAAGGAACTTTTTTGTTTATTCATTGGCTGCCCCACTTGTTCAAATTTTTAGTCAGATACATTGCTTGGATCACTAAGAAAAAGCAATGATTTTTATATTTGAATACATTCCATTCAGTATCTCTCTGAGGTGTTTGTCTTGGCAAATGATTTCTGGTTTCAGGCTAAGACATTATAGTCTGACTTCATTTTCAGTTTTGTTTCCTCCCTTCTGATTTCTTGCACAGAGAATCTCATGCAATCTGATTGTTGACCTGTGTGTTTCAGACTTCAGTTTATCGAGGCATCAAACATATATGTTTCAATTCTCTATCCTGAATGAAGTTCATCATTAGGGTTTCTACAGCTACACTAAAATCTATCTCATGAAGACTCTGACATAGAATCTTTTCTTGGATTCTTTTCTGTCCTTTTCCAAATATACAAAATTTATTCTCGCCTACATTCTGGTGTTTTTTAACATCTTCTATCCAAAAGTCCTGATAGGCACATTTAGAACGAACATAGGACCAAACTAGTCCCTCTGAATGTGGTTGACAGTTGAATTGCTGGGACAGACTGAGGGACCACTGGTAGGGGCACCAGAATTTATCCCTACTGCATGTATTAGCTTCTTGGGAACCTATTCTCTTTGGATGGATACCTTGCTCAGTGTAGATATAGTAGGGAGGGCCTTGGACCTTGCACAAAGCAATGTGCCTTACCCTCTCTAAGAATTGAATAGAGATGTGGACAGGAGGGTATGTGGAGGAAATCGGAGGAGGGGAGGGAGTTGGAACTTGAATTGGTATGTATAATGAAAATATAGTTTGTTATCCTATGTTTTTTAAAGAAGGTTGAAGGCAAAGAAGACAATGGAGGCCTAGTTTGAGAGGGAGGGTTAGAGACTGAGTGTCATTTGTTATTTTGAATAAAGATTCTGTGGGTCTGGCTAGCTGGGGCTGAAGAGTCAACTGTGACTAACAAGATACCAGAACTACTAAAGTGAAACCTTTGCTTTTCTGGGAGGCTTTCATGGAGGTTGGTTAGAGCCGAGAAATTGGTAGTGATTGAGAAGAGAGGCAGTATCGGAGAGGTAAAATCTTTTGGGGAGTGTTTTATGAGAGTCAGTACACAGAAGCTGCATTCTAGAAGATGTCAACATTGTCTTTCACCCTGGGAGCTTAACTTGGTATCACTTGGGTGATAAAGGAGGCAGGGGTCATAGATGGCAGCTGAATCTTGGCATTGTGAGTGGCGAGGCTGTAAATGAAAGAGCAAGTTCAGTGGCATTTGATTGAAGTTTTCAGTCCAGAGAACTTTTGAAGCCGGGCACCATGAAGAGAGACTATTGGTGAAAGTTTGGCCCAGTTGCAGCTGAAGGCCCCCACAGAGATTCTAGTACTGCGGAGAGACCACCAAGAACTACAGCAGTGGTGAACTGGAGCCAGCTGACAGCTAGAAGAAACTCTCTGTTGCAGACGGCAGAGCTGGAGAAGGTCGTACAAGAGAACGTGAGGAAATCTAGATATTGGACACTGAGTTATTTATACTTTTGGAGTTTGGTTTTGTCTTGTTCATATTGTGACTGCACCCTGGTTCACCACTCTTGAAGTGAGAAAGTACTTTTTTTAAAAATTTTACATGAGAGTTGAGAGACTTTAAAGTTTAAAAAGGAGAGATTTGTGGATTTACAGGGAATTTTAACTTAAAGGAGGCTGGATATTTTTGAAGAGACAAACTGAACCTTGCTTACCACAGGCCTTAATAGGACTACTCTCACCATGCCTCTTGTCCTGCATGCAGTGAGATTCATCAGTATTTTAATAGCCACTAGATTCATAATTAAGGTCTTCAGTTATTGTATGATGCACATTTACCTAAATAAAGTTTAAACACAGATACTTCACTGTTTTCAGACACTAAAACACCATTTGCTCTAATGTAAAAGAAAACTCAGTTAATTTTGTAACAGCAACATATCTTGAAGAAAATATGTAAGATTCATAAATACTTGAGTACTTTCTTAGCATTACGGCATATTCTTCTTATGCATAAACCAGCTATATTTAACTCATGTTTTAAAGTATTGGGTTTAGTCCAGATAAGTAAAATATTTAGAAAATGAATTTTTCATCAACTTCTTTCTTTTCATAGCTATTTCTCTAGTGAGAGAATGTAAGGATATAGTGAGGAATTAGAGGAACAGCCTAGTGATTAAAACATTGGCTGATCTTTCAAAGGAAATGGAGTTCTAGATGTTTGCTTGATTCCCAGCACCCACATGGATCACAAACATCTACAACTCCAGTCCCAGGAAATTTGATGTTCTCCTCTGACTTTAAGCATGTAAGCGGTTCACAGATACACTTGTAGGCATGCAGCTCATTAAGAGATCCTGCCACAAAACACTTAAACGGTGTTGATGAAAAGCTGAATGCAAGCTTTTCAGTTTTTAGTCGTAGCTGGAAAAAAGCTGTGCCATTTTAAAATACCAGCTTTTTGGGCCGTCATGCCATGGCAAACTCTGACTCTTTCAGGCAGGCAGTCCAACTGACTGTAGTCTGTGATCAGAATGCTGCAGCTTGCTTGCTGGCAAGGACCTTGAAATGCCAGAGTTGTGGCAATAAAAATGGGCTGGATCCAGCCAACAAAGCTGTAACTTCAATCCTCTCCTTAAAGGCTCAAGTGGTCAGAAAAAAGGAGAGATATACAGTAAAGAGAGATTCAAAGATGAAGAAAACTTCTAAATGGTTTACAGTGTTTAAAAACATATGCAGGTTAAAGGTTAAAGTTCTTAAAAGTAAAAAAAAGAGAGTAGTTGGGTGTGGTGGCACACACCTTTAATCCCAACACCTGGGAGGCAGAGGCATATTGACCTCTGTGACTTCAAGGGGCAGAGGTAGATTGACCTCTGTGACCTCAAGGTGTGGTAGTACACGCCTTTAATCTCAATGCCTGGGAGGAAGAGACAGATCTCTGTGAGTTCAAGGTGTGGTAGCATATACCTTTAATCCTAGCACTGGGGAGGCAGAGACAGAGGGATCTCTGTGAGTTCAAGGACAGTCTGGTCCACAGAGTTATTCCAGGACAAAGATATATACAGAGAACCTGTCTCAAAAAGCCAAAAGTTAAAAGAAAAAAATAAAAGAAATAGAGGTTAAAATAAAGCCACATAAAGATGGAAAATACACAGAGAATCTTGATACTGTATGCTATTATGCTCCCTTTGAATTGTTTGAATGCTGAGGAAGAAGCAACAGCTGCTGAAAGACTTTTGTTTATAAATGCTGCTGAACTAACCCAATATAGATATTTTGAAAATACCTTGGCTTCAAAATTGAAGTCAAAAGGTATGCTACTTTAAAGAGGAGATTGTGCTTTTGTTTCCACAGGAAATGAGAGGCTGTGGATTCATTCTGAATTAAGAAAAATCAGGTTCAATCAAGGAAGACCACCTGAGAAATCTCCAGTAGGAACAGATGGCCTGGATACAGAGTTCTACATCCAGAACTGATTCAGGATTGCTGCCTGCGGTGATCAAGACTCACAGGATACTCCAGTCAGGACTTGATGATAATTTTCTTTATTTCCCCACAAGATTATCAGTGCCCTCAACCAGCAGGAAGTAACCTGAAATACTACGCCCACATTCCCAACAAATGGGCTATGGATATTTTCCTTTGTTTAAAAAAAAAAGAGGGAAATGATGCAGGAGAATTATCTGTATTCTGTCAATCATGTATTTTAATAAAACGCTGATTGGCCAGGCAGGAAGTATAGGCATGTCAACTAGACAAGAAGTAGAGGTGGGGCAATGAGTACAGGAGTATTCTAGGAAGCAGGAAGCTTCCGCCATTCCTGCCCAGACCACCGAGGAAGCAGCATGTGACCTGCCCAGCTGAGAAAGGTACTGAGCCGTGTGGCTAACGTAGATAAGGATAATGGGATAACAAAAGTTATAAGAGCTAATAAGTAGCCGGACCTAATGGGCCAATCAGTTTATAATCTTAAGGAGTCTTGTGTGTGATTTTCTTTGTTGCTTGCCGGTTGTGGGGTACCTAGCGGGAACAGATACCCCAACAAGCCAGCCCTCACTACATGGGCAAAAATCTCCAAAACTTAAATAAACAAATAAAAATATATAAACGTGTGTAGAAATTAAAATAAGTAAAATTTTAATTGATTTTTAAAAATTCTAAATTAGCGTGTGAGTCATTAGACATATTTCATATTAGTCACACTGTTGGAGTCTGCTGTCTAAATATGAGTTTATCTGATGTAAGTTTTATGCTTATCATTCTATCTTTTCTATCTGCCTATTGATGAGTAATATGTCTGTCATTCTCAGCATTTAAATCTCAGCTCCTTTCTCTTCCCCCCTCTTTGTGACTATCTTCCTTCTTTTCTTTTTAATTTTTAAAATTTATTTTATATACCAGCCACATTATCTCCTCCCTACTCTTCTCCTGCTCCTTCTGCCAAACTCCCTTCTACCCTCTGCCATCCACTCCTCTGTCTCCATTCAGATAGGGTAGGGCCTTTCTTGGGGGTCAAAAAGCCTGGCTTATCAAGCTGAGGCAGGACCAAGTACCTCCCCCCTCTCTCAGGACTGAACAAGGCATCCCACCATAGGGAATAGGTTTCAAAAAGTCAGCTCATGTGCCAGGGAGAGTCCCAGTGACTCCACTGCTCAGGAGTTCCACAAATAGACCAACTGTCACCCACATGCAGAGGGTCTCCATCAGTTCCATGCAGGATCCCCAGCTGTCAATCTAGAGTCTGAGAGCTCCCATGAGCTCAGGTCAGCTGCTTCTGGGTTTCCTGGTCAAGATCTTAACCCTCTTCCCCATCCCCCCCAATGCTCATATAATCTCTCTTCCTTCTTTCCAACTGGAATCCCAGAGCTTGGCCCCAGTGCTTGGCTGTGAATCTCAGCATTTGCTTCCATCAGTTACTGGATGATGTTACTACGATGACAATTAGGGTTGTCACCAATCTGAGTACAGGAGAAGGCCAGTTCCAATACCCTCTCCAATATTGCTAGGAGTCTTAGCTAGGGTCATTCTTGTGAATTCCTGGGAGTTTCCTCATAATGCCCTCCTCTATCAGGATCTCTTTCATTAGTGTTTGTCTCTGTTCCTCCCCAAATTCAACCATCCTGATCCCTCATGTTCCCATTCCCCATTCCCTCCCCTCTACCATCCTACCCCTAGTTTACCCAGGAGATTTAGTCTATTTTCCCTTTCCAGGGTGATCCATACACCTCTGTTAGGGTCTTCCTTGTTACCTAGCTTCTCTGTGGCTAAGGATTGTAACCCAGTTATCCTTAGTTCTGCATCTAATATCCACTTATGAGAGAGTACATACTGTTTCTAGTTCAATCTACTTGCCTGAAAATTTCACAATGTCAAAATATATAAAGAACTCAAGAAGCTAGACATCAAAATGCCGAATAACCCAATAAAAAAATGGAGTACAGATTTAAACAGAGAATTCTCAGCAGAAAAATCTCAAATGGCCAAGATACATTTAAGGATCTGATCAATATCCCTAGCCATCAGGGAATTGCAAATTAAATCAACATGAGATGTTTCACCTGTCAGAATCACTAAGGTCAAAAACACTGATGACAGCCTATGTTGGAGAGGATGTGGAGCAAGGGGAATTCTCCTCCATTGCTGGTGAGAATGCTACTTTGCAAGTAAGTATGGCGGTTTCTCATAAAATTGGAAGTTGATCTACCTCAAGACCCAGCAATACCACTCTTGGGCATATTCCCAAAGGATTCACACTCATACCACAAGGACATTTGCTCAGCTATGTTAGTAGCAGCATTATCTGTAATAGCCAGAACCTGAAAACAACTTAGATGCTCTCCTCAACCAAAGAATAGATAAAGTGTGGTACGTTTACACAATTGAGTATTACTCAGCATTAAAAAAAAGACATCATGAATTTTGCAGGCAAATGGATGGTTTTCTTCATTATTGACTCAAAAGATTTTCTGTTCTTTGTGATGCAACTGACTCCTTATATAACTATCTTATTGTTCTTACCATGCTTTATAGTAAAGTATCTCTTCTATGGTCTCTTCATATATGAACTCTTTAAGGGTAGTGTTCATTTTGAATTTTATACCTATCACCCAGTTTCCAGGAATTTAATACAACTGTAGTTTTGCCTTAGCTCAGATTAGTATATGTGACACTTCACATAATTCCTAGCTTAGCATTGTCAATAAATCCATGGATATTCTGAGAGTATTTGATGAAGGATCATACTTATAATTTTCTGTATTCGTATATCATGTTCTGGGTAGACCTTGCTACAAAGAAAATGTTGGCAATGTAATTGTTTTCTTTTATTCTGATGTATTTCATGAATCCAGTTCTCAAAAATATACTCAGGAAGGAATATAAAATGATGATTGGCAATCTTGCAAGAATGATATTTTTAAAAATTCCTCTTGGCACAGAGAAAATTGTGATCACAACTTGTCACCATCTTCAACATCATCTTTATGGTTGCGAAGAAAATATATTTGGTGCAGAATAATTTTAGAAGGAAAAATGCTCACCCTGGTTTCTTAAATAAGAATGGACGTTTTCCTGTGCTATCACCAGCATAACAAGGCTATCCACAGAAATGTTCTGCATGCAGTGTATATGTTGGCAATGGTTTTTATTTGTAAGGTTACCACAGTGATAGCTGCACAACATATAAAAAATAAAAACAAATTCACACTCAGCGAAAGTCTAAAACATATTAAAGGAAAACAAACTGTTGCATTTATATTTTCAGTGAATATTTAGTTGTGTTTTAATAAGTCCCTGTCATATTTTTTGAAAGAAGAAAACATGCAACAGAATTTTTAAAAATGCTTTAGAAAGGCCAAGGGAAGCATGAAAATTCTTTTTCTTCTCTACATTTTTGTGAAGATTTTTTTTTCAATAAGTAGTATGTCAGACCATTAGGGAATGTTTTCACTGTAAGAGTTACCATCTGAAGATGAGATATCATCACATCCTAAAAAGGAGACATTTCAACTTCAGTTGGGCAGCTGTCAAATTTGGAACCTATTTGGAGAAATCCTCATGTTGACTGTCCTTAAAACAATCTTTGCTGCTCCCCATACTACAGGCTACCTTGTAAGTGGAACCTTAGAGGAAGATTTTCCTTCAAACGGTATTCTCTTCCTCTAGCCAAAGGTTCCACGACAGGGAGACCATCCTGCTATAGAAAAATCTTCTGAGAGGTTAATCACTGAACAATGCCAGTTCATCCAATAAAACCATCCTGAAATTTTAGATGTTTATTAAATCACCTGTAATAAAGAAAGTAATCCAAATGCTTCAAAAGAAACAGGAACCAAACAAGGGCTTCAGTCACTATTGAAGAATATTTTTAATCATGCAGAGCCCTTTTTCTTGTGAATGTAACAGAAAGACTCTCAGCAAAGAAACAAGTCAGGCAGATGGTCCCAAGCTGAGAAATGACTCCTCTCAGAGTGAGATTCCCTCTTGGGAGCCATTGGTGTGTTCTGGGAACTGTTGACAGCAAAACACTTCTAGAACAACATGGACAGATTTTAGAAAAGGTAAACTGTTAGGTTTAAAACTGAGTTGAGGAGAGGGGACATATTCTTTTTAGGTATGACCATAAGCTTTAGTTTCTCGTGTTCCTACTACATATATACCTGCTACACTTACAGCTTTCCTAATTCAGTAAAGTGTGGATTTCAAAATGGAAGGACAAAGGCTGAGAAAAAGAGCATAAATGTCTTTGTGCCTCTCTCTCTAGCTTGCTCTGTGTGTGCGTGTGTGTGTGTGTGTGTGTGTGTGTGTGTGTGTGTGTGTGTGTGTCTGTATGCAAACATGCACAAGATACTAGGGACAGAACCCACAGCTCTTCGACTAAGCTATACTTACTCATGGCCATCAAAAATGAAATTGTAGTTATTCATCTTTTCCCCGCAGTGGTTGGACTGAACTTAAACCCCTTATGTGTTAGAAAATCACCCAATCACTGACCTATATCCCAGCATCCCAGGACCCTATTTAGTTGTTTATTTATTTTTTTATTTGGATACAATCTTACCATGCGACCCAGAGTGATCTTGAATTACCTGTAGTCTGAACCTGCAAATTGTTCTACCTCAGCCACCCTACCCCTGGAACTACAGGTCTATGACCCTAGGTCCAGTGTTTTATTTTACATTTTGTATTTTCTCTAACCTAGCTAAAATTAGTAATTTATATCAAAACTGACTCCTCTTTAGGGGTCCTTCGGACAACACATTGAATTAAATATGAAGAAGAATGTCTTTAGATTAAGCAAAAATGGGATTAAGGAACGGTATCTTCACCCAAAAATACTTTTTATAGAATTAAACATAACAAAATATATTCATGTGCAAACAGTAAATGAATCATCAGAGGTTTTTGCATGAAAAACCCAGAAAGAAAATATATTTTCCATTTTCTATGCATAATCCGCAGTTCTGATATGTATGCCAATTTCATATAACGCGCATTTATCTTGGGTGGCGATGTAAATTAGTACATACATATGTCGAATTAACATAGCTTCACAGGCTGCAAGAGCATCAATGTTTTCTACCACCAGATGGCAGAATTCAAGTGACGCATTTCAGACTACAGACGTACCTCACGCTGAGGGAAAAAAAAATAACTGCAGTCTCCATCCTGCAGTTTATTTTTAGTTGAGCAGACATGAACATACATTGCAGCAAAGCGATATGTACGTTAAATAGGGGAGAAGACTGTTTTGATTAACAATTTCCCGTTTGAACGGATTGCTGTCTCGGTGGAGTCTGCGCAGTTCAGGCATTTGAACACTCGGTAGCGCTGTTGCGGAAAGTCGTGAGGGTCGGTGAAGACAGGGCCTGAAAAGCACTCTTTCTGGTTCTGACGTGAACTCTGTGTTTTCTGGGCCTTTGGTATGAAGAACCCAACCCACGGGTTCCCTCTGTCATATACTCGAGTTGTCATGTCCTTTCCACTACGACTTGGTATGACTGAAACCATAAGAAAGATAAACCGTTCCTCCCCTAAATTGCTTCTGCTGGTATTCTACCTACAAGAAAGGAATCTAATAAAGTCCCCAATGCCTTATCTTTCTAACAAGAGTATGGGGCCCTTTAAAAACTCAGGTTAAAATCAAGCTAGACGAGGGCCAGGACCAGAGAATTTCCCATCCAGTCGGCATCTCTTTTCAACATCTATGTCCTGCTTTTAGCCAAGCACTCTTGAATCTGCTGGGCATTTCGATCCTTCTCATCTCCTGAAATCTGAACACTTGTGCCTGGGGCTCTAGATTGAGAGAGAGGGTGGTCAGTTTTCGCCACCTTCAGTGGGGACTATGTAGCTGGAACTTGAGTTGTTAAACCGCTTTTACGTGTTAGATGGTAATGAAACTAAAACCATAAAGTATCAGTAATAAGAATAATAGAGAACTATGCATACAGTGTATGCACTGATGTACTGCACACCAGGAAACTCACGATTGATTCAGAATTACTCCCATTTTATTGGTATGGGGATTTTGATATTTTGATGTTTCTTAACTTCTGTAAGAGATATCATAAAAAAAGATTCCTAGTGAAGCAAATTAGATGGCTTTATTACATCTAACATTTGTCTATTGCTGTAAGAGATGGAGGTTAAAATAATGGAAAATAACCTAAATTAATAGTTACCTAGATAATTTTAAGAATAATTTTAAAGAATTTTACCGTCAGAAAGTATTCCAAGCTCTATGAAAGAGATTTCATTTTTAATTTGCAATGGTCTATAAATGCATAAAATATCCTTATTTTAGCAATTAGGAAACTAAGCTGTACTTAGATAACAGAACATATCTAAACTCTCATGTTAATATGGAGCTATGACCTGGTTTATATTCAGATTTATATTCAGGTTCATAGTATAAATAGTTGCTACATTTAGCCACTGCTTCTGGCATCTGCACCTAATTTTAAAAATAATATATCCTGAGTTTATTACGTACCATTTACCAATGAATATTCCTAATGCTTGCTTCACATTAAGGATCAAATGGTCATTTTTTAGAAAACTCTGTAGGGAACCTCACCTCTGCTACTGCTCCTGAGACCCAACCCCCAAGTCTCAAAAAAGCATCAGCTACGGTCTTTCTTCCTCCTGCCCACATCTCCTGTGGATCCCACAGCCCATCCCTTCTTAACACCCTTGCCCCAACAAAGTGGCTTTAATATCTCCTGTGGATCCCACAGTCCATCTTTTTTTTAACACCCTTCCCCCAGCTCAGTGGCTTTATCCCAACCCAGGCACCAGCAGGCATCGGCTGCTGCTAAACCTCAGGCCATGTCTGCCTGAAAGCCAGGCAGGCTGCCTGCAGACCTCTTCTCCCTCCGCTCCCTGAGACCCAATCTCACCTCCAGCTCTTCTGCAAAGAACAAGTGGCAACCTTTCCTGTGCCCTCGGCTCCCATCTCTTGAAATTACCGCAAACTGTCCCCTCCTAACCTTCCTCCCCCAACCAATTACTTTGTCCCAGACCTCCAACCCCAGCAGCCACCCTCTGCTAACACAAGGACTGCTCCGCCCAGGGCAACAGGTAGGCTGAAGGCAGACACACCTCTCCCCCATTGTTCCTGAGATTGAATCCCCACATCATCTTTAGTTCTGTAGTGGGAAACCTACAGCAATTCCCCTTTTCTCTAATGACTACTTTCCCAGTTGAAGACAAAAAGTAATCAAACTAAAGGCTGAAATCAATAAACCGGAAACAAAGAGAACAGTGCAAAGACTCTTGGTTCTTTGATAAAGTCAACAAGGTGAAAAAAACCCTTTTTCTGACTAATTAAAAGATAGAGATAATATTCAAATTAACAAATTCAGAAATGAAAAAAAGAGGATACAACATCAAACCATGACAGAATCCAAAGGATCATAAGGACATACTTTTAAGACTTATACTCCACCAAATTAAAAGCTAAAAGAAATAAATACTTTTTTTGATACGTACTATTTACCAAAGTTAAATGAAGAGCAGATGAACAATTTGAAAAAAACATATATAACCCCTAGTAAAATAGAAGCAGCCATTGAAAGTCTCCCAACAAATAAAAAACCAGGGCCAGATGGTTTTAGTGCAGAATTCTACCAGGCATTCAAGGAAGAGTTAATGCCAATACTCCTCAAATTACTCCACAAAATAGATACAAAAGGAACAATGTCCAATTCATTTTATCAGGCCACATTACCCTGATATCCAAATCACATAAAGACTCAATAATAAAAAAATATAGACCAGTTTTTGTGTGAACAGAGATGCAACAATATTCAATAAAACACTTGCAGAACAAATCCAAGAACACATAACAAAGATTATCCACTATGATCAAGTAGACTTCATTTCAAAGATGTGTGAATGGTTCAATTATGAAAATCAATAAATGTAAACCACCACATCAACAAACTGAAAGAAATCATCATTTCATTAGATGCAGAAAATGCCTTTGACAACATCCAACACCACTTCATGACAAAGTTCCTAGAGAAATTAAGGATACAAGGGACAAACCTAAACATAATAAAGGCAATTTGCAACAAGTCTGTAGTTAACATCAAATTTAATGGATGGAAATTCAAAGCAATTCCACTAAAATCAAGACAAGACGAGGTTGTCCACTCTTTTCATACCTATTCACTGTAGTACCTGAAGTCTTAGCTAGAACAATGAAACAACCGAAGGAGACCAAAATCATTCAAATTGGAAAAGAAAAAGCTAAAGTATAATTATTTACCAATGGTATGATAGTATATATAAGTGATCCTAAAATTTCCCCAGGGAACACCTATCCTTAACACTTCCAGCAAAGTAAGTCGATACAAAATTAAATCACAAATAAAATCAGTAACTCTCCTATACATGGAAAATAGACTAAGAAAGAAATTATGGAAATGATACTTTTCACAATAGCTTCAAATTGTATAAAATATCTTGGGTAGCTCTAATCAAGCACGTGAAAGATTTGTATAATTAAAAGCTTCAAGTCTTTGAAGAAGGAAGTTGAAGAAGATATCGGAAGATAGAAAGATCTCCACACTCACGAATTGGTAAGATTAACACAATAAAAATTGCCATCCTACCAATAGCAAATAACAGATTCAATGCAATCCCCATAAAAATTCCAACACAGTTCTTGAAAAGACAATTGTTACCTTCATATGTGGGAGGGGATGTAGGGGGGCAAAATAACTTTAGCAATCCTGAACAATTAAAAAAACTGCTGGAGGCCTCACTATTCCCAATTTCAAGTTGTGCTCCAGAGCTACAGTAATAAAATTTGCAGGGTACCGGCATAAACACAGACATGTTAATGAGTGAAATTGAATTGAAGACTCAACAAAAACCCACATACATATGGATACCTTTTTTTTTTCCATAAAGAAGCTATAACCAGACACTGGAAAAAAAGATAACATCTTCAACAAATGGTGTTGATTAAGCTGGATGTCTGAAAGAAGAAGTATGAAGAGAGATCCATATTCATCACTCTGCATAAAAGTCAAGTCCCAGTGAATCAAAGACTTCAACAAAAGACAGATACACTGAACCTGGTAAAAGAGAAATTGAAAATATCCTTGCATACTTCGGCATAGGAGATGACTCTATGAATTGGGTACAGATCTAAGCAAAGAATTCTCAATAGAGTAGACTCAAATGGCTGAGAAAATCCTAAAGAAATATTCAATATTTCCTTAATATTCGTCAGTTCATAAAACCTTTGACCTACAATCTACCTTGTCTACAAGATATGCTAGAGCAATGGTGACAAAAAAAAACTTGTGGGAATAGCAAATAATGTGTGATTTGACCCAAGGCCAAAACCATAAGAAGAAACTCATACGTGACACTTTTTAAGTAATTGAGAAGCAGAGGCTTGATAGTTGAGAGAATTAAGGTACAGGGAAAAACTCAACAGCACTTGTCTAAAATAAACAGTCAATGAAATGATTCCTCATAATATTTCGCTGTACTAGTAGATTAGAGCCTTACCCAATCATCATCAGAGAGGCTTTCTCCAGTAGCATATGGGAACAGACGCAGAGATCCACAGTCAGACATATTTCAGAGAGTCTAACTGGGAGGACTCCATCAAATCTTTCCCCGCAGAGGTCATGGAATCCCATGAAGGTGCAGGCAGAAAGAATGGTAAAGCCAGAAGGGATTGAGAGGAAACCAGGAGAAAAAGGTTTCTAAATCAACTGAGCAAGACGCATATGAGCTCACAGGGGTTGAAACAAAAACCACAGGGAATGCATGGGTCTGCACCAGGTCCTCTGTGTATATATTATAGCCATTAGCTTAGTATTTTTATGGGAGTCCTGGCTGTGAGCACAAGTTGAGGGACAGAGGAAGAGGAGGTGGGGAGGAACTGGGTTAAGTTGAGACAGGGGAAACTATAACCTGGATATATTATAGGAGAAAAAGACTCTATTTTCAACAAAAGGGAAACATGAAAAAATATCACTGAGTTTTGTATATCCCAAGGTGGTTTTGAGTTGTTGTAGAACCAAAGATGTCTTTAATTTCTGGTCTTCTACCTTCACTTCCCAAATCCTGGGATTACAGGCAGGTGCCACTATACATGAAGTGCTTGGAATCAAACTCAGGCTTTTGTTCAGGTGAGCAAACACTCTAACAAATGAGGGAAATCCTTAGTCCAATCACCAAACTATTTAAGCGAACCTGTCTAGAGAGTGTATCAGTTTGCAGAGGTAATACAGATATGGATGGGATTAATAATGACAGCAAAGTCACAGGGTGCCGTGACAGCTGTGCATTAGATATGGAGAAACAGTCGAAGGTGGATATATCTCCCAGAAGATGCTTTGACCAAGTGCTATCTCACAGGTGACAGCAGGAGGTATTCTATATCAAAGACAAAAGGCAAGAACACACACTGAAGAATTAGCACTGTACATATTTGAGGAAAGGGAAGTAGTTAAAATTCTAAGAATTATATTTTAAAACAGCATACCATAAACCCCACTGCATTTCATTATGTACAAACATCATTTGAGTTTCCACAGCCTTCTGGCAATGAATGGGTGAACGGAGCAGGAAGAGAATATACCCACAGTTGGTATCTTACAACTACAGAGGAAGCATTTGTCCACACATGTATTACAGAACTTCTTCAGGATTGTACGCAAAGGAGTCACATGACCCAACTATGATTTGGAAAGTACGTTGGTGGCATCTATTGAAATGGCATGAGACATGCAGAGGAAGCCCATACACCCTGCTACAATACTAACACAAGGCAGAATGAGAACTGTGCTAGGTACCATCAAACAGGTGTGATAGAGAGAAAAGAGAGGGAGCGGAGAGGGGGAAGATGGGCAGACAGAAAAAAAAAGGGGCTAAAATATGCAGTTCTGAGAAGGGTATCTGTAACAGGAGATAGAATTCTCATGTGTCAGAATGAAGCGACGTTTCTGAGAACTAGGAGGCGAGGGTGCTGCTACTGTGACTTACAAGCTTGACCTTCTGTATACGATGAAGTGTTAAGCCTTATGTTATCCCTGGAGGAAGGGGATCTGATAAGGCCACAGAAGAAAGCTGCTTGAAGACACAGTGAGGCTCCACAGCAATAGCTACGGGAGATTTAGCGTGAGCTGAGAAGAGTTATGTGATATGATTGCACTTACGACAAGAAGTCTGGGAATAATAAATGGTGACAGGCACGTATAATGTAGAGAGAGCAAGAGACCGGAGCCTCGGGAAGAAGAAATACTACAGAAGAAAGCATGAAGCAAAGAAATAAAAGAATAGCATTTGACTCAGCTGTGTACACAATCATGGAGCATACTTATATCTGAAGATAAATTAACTATGCACAAAGTTAGAGGAGTGTGGGAAATAAAGTATCATAATAAAGGGATGCCCCCATTCTTCTCAATCAGTATCCAATAGTCAAAACTGAGAGGATAAAAGTTTCTATATATGTTATTTAGCAAATGTATCAATTCCAAATTCTATAAAAAAAGAAATAAAAACTTACAGTCTTATCACCAAGTTATGAAGCAGAGCCTAGTGTGTGGAAGACAAGTGGGCTATTCTGGTAATGGTTTTGTAAAGATTCTTAACATTTGAAAGTATGCCTTGTGTCCTTTAAATGAAATAATTAAACTTAAAATACTTTTTGAAGGAAAATCAGTAGTTTTAGGAACCACAACAGGAATTAAGAGATACCGCACCACCTTTGCTTTGAGATCCAGGAATGAGGGAGAAGGAACATCACACTCTTGCTGCCATTCAAGGGGTGCACGAAATGAGAAGGTGACATTTTGTCAGCATGAGCATGAAAACACAGAAAGCTTGTTCGCCAGGATTTCGCAACTCAAGGAAACAGGACAGAACACATGCAATAAAGGGATATATAATAATAACAATAATAATAATGTAAATAAGAACAATAGTACTATTATTAATATTAATATATCCAAGGTGAACAAGATGGCTCAGTAAGAGAACCCTTCACCAAGCCTGATGACCTGTGATCCGTCCTCAAAACTTACGTGGTGGAAGGTGATAAACAATGTCTGCTAGATGTCTTCTAACTTCCACATGTGTACCCCCACACACACCCATGCACAAAAAATAAATACATAAATATTAAAATGTATATTTATATGACTTAGTGGAAAATGGAATTTCAGATAGACCAATTACTGATGAAATAAATATTAATAAACTTACCAGGCTATTTTTGACGCTGATATATGAATCATCTCAAATATGAACAAGACGATCCTAAAGACTGTGTGTAACAAATACCCTTGCTTCTCTCCTGTTTACGAGGGGATGGTGATAAGCATAGTAATCTAGCAGTCAGCCAAATGACTCGCGATATTGCTGGAATTCCTGTCTTACCACAAATGAAGGTGGGCAATTTAAAGTAACAGAACCCATGTCTTAAAGCCAAAATACTATTTCTCAACATAAGATCACATTTTCCTGACTTCTTAAGCTGAGAGAAGCCTGCCAACCACAGAGGGGTCAGGGAAAATGGGAACTGCTTTGCCTCCAGCAAGAATGAGTTTGTTCTGGGCTGCCAAGCCGCCCATAACTGAAGGCCACACACAGCACTCGGTGGTATGTTTGTGATTTTCCTTTTAAAAGCAACTCTGACCTTTTCATAATTGAATCAAGGCAAGAATAATCAAAGGCAATTCAGTTCCAGTCCACATGGTTTAGAGTACGCCGACATGTTTCTTAGTGAGTAGGCCCTAAAGGCAGTAAATCTCCTTGTTTAAAGACAGCAAGCTCAGAATGTACTTACTTTTTAGGCTGGGAGAGTGTTTACCCATTTTGGGGGGAATGTGAGTGCAGTTTTCTAGGCTACTTTCTGCAGATTGTGGGTACTGATAATCTTTTGGTGACTCAAAAAAATTTCTTATTATGGTCAAGTCCTCAGAGGAGTATTATATGAAACTGGGTCATCTCATCTAGAAATCCTAACGTGGTTCTGGATGCAGAACTCAGAGGAAACTGTAACAGAGGTGCTCTGAAATGCAGGATCATTTGGGGCATCCATTCCCATTAGAGATTTTTTTAGGGGGCCTTCCTTGATCAAAACTGATTTTTCTTAACCAAGAATGAATTCACAGCCTCTCATTTCCTGTTGAAGCAAAAGCAAAATCTCTTCTTCAAAATAATGTATCTTTTGACTTAAATTTTGAACCAAGGCATTTCCAGAATACATAGGTTGGATTAATTCAGCAGCATTTATAATCAAATGTCTTTTAGCAGCTGTTGCTCCTTTCTCTGCAGGCAAACAATTCAGAAACAAAACAATATTTTTGGTTGTGAGCCTAGCTTTTAATGGCTGAATGATCTCTCCAGCCCAATAACATACAGCATCCAGATCCTTTGTGTATTATCCATCCTTATGTAATTTTTTTTCTTACTCTGTTTCTTTTATTTCTATTTTTCAGTTTTGGGTTTTGTTTTGAGACAGGGTTTTTCTGTGTATATTTGGCTGTCCCAGAACTCACTGTGTTTACTAGGTTGTGTACAAAACTCACAGAGATCCACCTGTCTCTGCCTCCCATGTGCTGGGATGGAAGGTATGTATTACCACACCCAACTACACTATCTCTTTTTTTTAAGAACTTTCTCTATTCTTTTTCTTTTTCCTCCCAAGCCTACATATATGTTTAAGTACATTCTAGCCACTTAGAGTTCTATTTTTTCATCTGAATCTGTCTTCACTGTATATCTCTATCTTTTTCTAACCAAATGAGTCTTAAATCTGCTAAGTGATATGACGAGGATTTAAGCTGTGACTTTGGCAGCTAACTCTGCCCCATTCCTTAGTTCTCTGAGAGTTTAGCTTCATTAAGAAAGTACTGAAAGGAGTCATGCTTTTTGCCACACTCTGCAGTGTTTCAAGGTCCATGCAACGAGCACAAAGTCTGCCACTGGCTGCCCATAAGCAGCATTTCAGTGTTTGGCGGCACAACCTCTTAGAAGAGCTGTGAGGTTTTTGCCAATAAAGCTTAGTCTGGAAGTACTTCTGCTCTCCACCAGCAAACATAGTCTACCAGAAAAAAGACAGTTACCAAGAAGCTGCACCTGACTCTGTTCTTGTCTGTCTAGACAAGCTTTCTCAGGTGTTATGTGGAAATTCTTGCCTGACATTTGGGCACCGTTTGTTGATGGAATTTTCTGTCCTGCCCAGTCCCTCAGTCATTTAGTCCCAAATAAACACACAGAAGCTTATATTAACTATAAACTATTACTATTACTCAGTCTTATTACTAACTAGCTTTTACAACTTAAATTAACCCAAAATTCTTATCTATGTTTAGCTATGTGGCTTGGTACATTTTCTTAGCGAGGTATTCTTTACTTGATTCCCTTGTGTGCAGCTGCAGACTAAATCTCTGCCTTTGCTCTTCACAGAATTCTCCTAGTTTGCTTTTCCCGCCTATACTTCCTGCTTGGCTACTAGCCAATTAGCATTTAATTAAACCAATAAAGTGACAAATCTTTACAGTGTACAAGAGCAAGTTTTCACCAAGACTGAGCTTAAACTTTCTGCCCTTCCATTTCAGCCTCCTGAGTGGTGCGTGTCACAGATCCTATTCTGATTGTGAAATGTCCACATACCATGGCTTTCACCAATATTGTCAAATAATTTTGTTTCATTAATAGTAAAAGATGTTACCTACTCATATAAGATATTCACTGAAGAAACTGTAAAGTGGAAAACAGTGAAGATAATATGTAGAAATCAATCAACTTTCCTGCAGAGATAAAACTCTTAATACATAAAATCTATTCGTTATAAAAATAAAATTTTCTCAAAAATGTCAGCTATCAAAAATGTAACATAGCAAAAAATTGTAAGATTATAAAATTTTCATACAGGCAATTTTATGAAATAATCTTTTAAAATAAAATAATTATGAGCAAAACTTATTACGAATAGTGCATCCAAAAAAATAAAGAAAAAAGAATAGTGCATCTAGAGTTTTAAAAACATTAATAATTAATAATTTTCCCCAAATGACATTATCTTGAAATCAATGTCAGTGAATATGCTAAAAGAGTATGGTGCAGTTTGGAAGATAAATAGAAAATGTAAAGTAACAACAAAGATTTCATATATCTTGCTTGGTATAACAGCTCTCAGAACTCAGGTGGTTGAGAGAGGAAGATTCCCAGGAAGTTGACTCCAGGCTGGACTATATAGTAACAGGATAATGTAGAATTAAAGGTAAAAGATTGTCTTAGCAAAAACAAAACCTTGAAGATTAGAAAAAAAAATGGGACCGATTAGGTACCACAAACTATTAGGAGGTATTGAGAAGTAACAGTCATCAAGCAAGGCAACCTTACGCTGTTACAGATACAAGCTGATTAAAAGCAAAGACAAGCCCCCATTCTATCTTCCCAAAACTTACATACACATGAACTGATTTATTACATACACAATGAAACCTGATTTATGCCCGAGCTGGCTTTTTTGTGAATGAAGAAAGCATACCACTTCTAATAAAATACTTGGATTATGTTTACTTTTTATGAAAAGAGAAAATGAATTTTTTTTCTCACATTACATACAAAAACTAATTATATAACCAGCATGTGAAATAAAAGCTATAAGACCTTTGTAAAGATAACAAAGAAACTCATTTTTAGGTTGTTAGTAAGACCTTTATCTCAAGGAAGAAGCAAAAAGTTACACATACAAAAGGAATGACTCATAGAATTTAAAACATCATATGATAACATAGAGGAAAAAAATGGACGTTTCAAACCAGAGGAAGATCTAGAATATGTTAATTAATCACCTAGGTCTAGTAAAAGTGTATACAACCCAGTGAAAAGGCAACAAAACCCACAAGACACTTTATAAAGTATATCAGTGTGGTGGTTTCAGTGAGAATGCACCCACAGGCTCATACATTTGAATGCTGTGTCCCCAGTTGGAAAACTATTTGGGAAGAATTCAGAAGTGTGGCCTTTTGGAAAAATGATCATGCTTTGAGATTTTCAAAGCCTAGGCCATGTCCTTGCCAGCTAGCTCTCTGTACAATAGGTAGGTTTCAATGTGAGATTCCAACTATTGCTCCAGACCATGGCTCTTTACTGACTGGTAGGTTGTCTTCTATGATGATGATTAATTTTAATCCTTTAAAATTATAAGCCCCAAGTAAACCCCTTTCTTCTATAAACTTCCCTAGTCACAGTGTCTTACCACTGTAGCAGAATAGTCACTAAGACAGTCAACAAACACAGACATCTGGTAGTGTTAAGAGCAAGCAATATATAGTGTAAGGAAATAATTGAAAGTCATGAGGACACTTGAATTTAGGAATTTCAGAGAAGCAGTTGACCTTCTCTAACAACACCAAGTCTGCAGCTCCATATTTCATGTTTATTTTCCACAGAGAACTCTAGGATGGGCTCATTTCAGCATAATGTTCGCAATAAGATAGGAGAGTTATGGAGATTCCCCAATATCCTGTAGCAGAATTATTCAGTGATACCCCATATTGTATTGACACTACACTGTAAGAACAACTAAAGTATTGCTTCTTCAGACCATAGTAAACGTGAACTTCAGGAGCATAAGATATGCATTAGTTACATTTCTATCACTGCAATCAAGCACAATGGTCCAGGAAATTTATAGAAGGAATTGTTTATTTGAGCTTAGTATTCCAGGAGGACAAGATTCTGTCGCGGACAGAAAGCATGGTAACAAGTAGCAGGTTGAAGTGGAATATTTAGGACTCACTTCTTGAGCCATAACCAGTTATTTGAAAGAGTACCATGGGAATTTCTGGAGGCTTTAAAACCTCACAGTTCATCACTAGTTGCATCTTCTTCCAGCAAGACCTCAGCTCCTAAGCCTACCCAAATTATGCCACTAACTGGAAACCATGAGTTCAAATATCTAAACCTATGGAGGACATTCTCATTAAATTACCATACAATGTAATAAAAGTTGAAAGCAAATAGGAGATGTTTGCTTGCAATAAAATTTTTATTTATATCTTAGAAAATTGAGACAGTATGTAAGTTTGACACAGAAAGATATATAGGCAGGGAGGGGAGCAGAGAAAAATATAGAGCTCAATAAAAATCAATAAAATATAGAAGATATACAGTAAAGTCAAAAAGCAAGCAAAGGAATGTTAAGTAAAACTTTATAACTTTATTTCTTGTGGGTAAAGAGCAAAAAAAATTGAACTACCTGAGTTATATAAAATTTCATGGGGAATGGTATAAATGCTGGGCAAGTGACATTTGAGATGCCAGCCTCAGAGAAACTGTATATTTTAAAAATAAACTCCATACTTAAAAATTAAGTTTAAAGTGCAAAGAATAGAAATATGTGATTGATAATGGTAAAACATGAAATGTGTTCATCTGCATATGACCTATAAGATGTGTTAATCGACAGAGGAATAGACAATGATACACAAAATAAAATGTTTCTTCATCCAAAAAAAAAAATAAAGTTATGTCATTTGGGAGGAAATAGATACAACTGAAGATCACTTATTAAGCAAATTAAGCCAATCTCTGAAAAACAAAACAAATCTCACATTCTTTCTCTCATTTGTGAAGCTCATTATATTTATATATATAAATATAATATTATATATGTAATATGTGTGTGTAGTTCAGATTTTATAGAGATGCAAAACATGTGAACCGATAGCAGTATAAATGTCTATGGTGCCAAAAAGAATTCATGTAAGGCGGGAACAGAAAAGAACGGGTTAAAAATGATGACAGGCATACTTAATATGTTATATCCTTGCATGAAAATGTTTTTATTTCACTCAATACCATATTCAATGAATGAATATACATATAGTCTTATGTAATCCAGTATTATGCACAGTTTTGTTACACTCTATATGTCTCTATTCTTGTTTAAAGGATTTTTGTATATTGATACAAATTTAAGGTTATTTTCCTTATATTGTTCATCTGCTTCTATTTTATCTTAAGGTATTAACTATGCAGCTTGCTCAGTTATGCAATAAGAAATATTAGCTCTTAAAAGCTATTCAAAATAATAGAGAAATACAGGCTAATAGTCACCCATATCTAACAAATGTATAGTCCTATTATTTAGCTTTTCAGTATAATACAGAGGTATATTTCAGATATGGGCAATCTTTAAACACTTCAAAGATCTACAAATTATGATGTTTAAAATATTTTAACAACTTGGACTTTTCTGATCATGTGTCACATCTGCTCCTGGCAGCACCAATTACTTCAAAGAGGATGTTGGGCATCAAAGAAGCTTGTTATGGAGTTTGCTTTCAATGTGTCAAGGCTAGCTAATTGGGCAAGAAACTGCTCTTGCCTGTACTGCTTGCCAGTATATTGTATAAACTGAACATGCAGGACCCACAGGAAAGTGACCATTAAACTTTGGCAAAATAAGGTGGGATGGTCTTTCAGGTTCCTGATTTACAGAAGAAACTGCAAGACACTCTTCAGGAGACAGAGGAAAGTGACTGACAAATAGCCAATATAGGTGGGACAGTTCTTCAAATTTCCTGTTTCACTGAAAAGTCTGCCGGATACGATGGGCCTTTGTCTGGAGTTGACAATATTACAGACAAACTTTGGGTGACTCTCTAGGCAACTAAATGTCACTGTCATTTCTAGAGTTTTGGAAGTTGCTTGCAAGGTACCTTTTTTTTACTCAGGTACAGTATCCTTCTGGGGTTTTTGATAAAGTTGAAGACTAAATAGTTATAATTATAGTTTTCCTTATTTATGATAAAAAATAAATTAGATATAAAACTTTAGACACACAAAGATAGAATGGGTGATAGAGAATTTTCTTTAATTTTTTTTCCAACACTAATAGACTAGATATTGTAACTGATTCTTATTTGATAGCTGTTTGTTGGTATATAATTTTACAATGTTAAGGTTAAAACGTTACCTAAGGTTAAAACTTTCCCTTTTAATTAGACAGAAAAGGGGAAATGATATGGGAGGTCCTTTTGTATGCTGAGAATATGTGTTGCTTTTATTGGTTGATGAATAAAGGTGATTTGGCCAATAGCCAGGCAGAATAGAGTCATGGGGGAACTTCCAGAAGAGATACAAGGAGAAGAACAGAGCAAGAGAGACACCAGCAGCTGCCAGAGGAACAAGAAGCCAGAGCGTTATTGGTAAACCACAGGCATGTGTCAATACACAGAAGAATAGAAACAGGTTAATTTATATGTAAGATCCAGCTAGTAAAAAATCTGAACCATTGGCAAAGCAATCATAGTAACTATTAAGCCTCTGAATGATTATTTTATGAGCAGTCGTAGGACCAGGTAGGAAACAGGAAAGGCCTCTGGATATACAATATATCAATTAAATAAAAATTAAAAACTTTTTTAGAGGGACAATGTTGATGTTCTTATGATGGTCGATATTGTTTAATTTGATAATTTCTAGACTCACATAAGACAGATGTTTGAGTATGACTGTAGATGATTAGGTAGCATAGTTGATTTAAATGGAAAAACACATCCTAATGTAGGCTAGCCCATTCCATGAACTTGGGTCCTAGGCTGCTTTGAGAGAGAGAGAGAGAGAGAGAGAGAGAGAGAGAGAGAGAGAGAGAGAGAGGAGTATCAGGTATCAGTATTCATTTCAAGCTTGTAGATACCATGTGAACTGTTGACTCAGGGTCCAGTTGCCAAGACTTTCCCAGTATAATGAGCTACACTGTAAACAATGAGCCAAAATAAAATACTCCTTAAGTTATTTCATTCACACATTTTATCACAGCAAAGAGAAAGGGAACTATTAATATTTATAAAATTATACAGGGCTTTGGAAGTGTAACCTGTTTAGAAATGCTCTATTTCTACTCTTCATCTGTAGTGTTCACAGTGGTGCGGGATAATTGTCTGTATTCTGTCAATCATGTTTTAAATAAATGCTGATTGGCCAGGTAGGAAGAAGAGGCGGGCCAACCAGACAGGAAGTAGAGGCGGGGCAATGAGAAGAAGAGTATTCTGGGAAGAAGGAAGCTCTTCCCACGTTCCAACCCAGATCACCAAAGAAGCAAGATGTGAGCTGCCCCACTGAGAAAGATACTGATCCATGTGGCTAACAAAGATAAGAATAATGGGTTGATGTAAGTTATAAGAGTTAACAAGAAGCCTGAGCTAATGGGCCAGTTTATAATGGAGTCCTCTGTGTGATTTTCGTTGAGGCTTGCCAACTGTTGGGAACTTTGGGCAGGACATAAACCCCAACAAGCAGACCCCCTCATATTACAGGTCACTATCAACCAGCCTCTGCTGTATACTCTACTGTAAGTCCTGCTAGAATTTCCAATTTTTTGTTATTAGCAATAATCACTGGTCTGTGTAACAAAGCTCCGAAGTACTCCGTGAAGACTGAATGGTCACAGATACTTCTCTTTCATTTCAGAACATAAATATATATTGAAGTCATTTTAAAAGGCATTGTGCTGTGCAAAAGTGAAAACATTCATTGCTTTATTAAAGTTTAATGGTATTTTCTAGGAGCAGTAAACAATCGAATAGTGCGGGGTTTTCACAGTGAGAGCTACACTTTCAATTCTAAATGAGAGTAAATAATTACTATTGTAAACAAACCATATTTTAAGGACCTGCAATGCTCTCTGCCAAAATCACTTAGTGCGAAATTCTGAGCCACTTGACCGCTTCACAGGACTTATTAGCATCAGCGAAGTCTAGAGTAAAGCCGGGGGCTATCAACTGTTAGAAATTAATAAAGAGGGGCACAAACTTTACCTCGTACATTAATGTATTGTTCTTTGGAGATAAGAAAAATAAAAAACATGTTATGGGTCCCTTGTTATGATTTGTGTTTCATATAATGTCTTCTCTAGTTAAAAAAAAATCCTACTAGAATTTAGTATCATTGCTTCTTTGTGGCAGTATAAGAAGTGATGGCTCATGTCTTTAAAATGTTTTATTATGGAGCAAGTGAATGTATTTTTAGAACGTAATGCTGCATTTCAATGTCACTTCAAACTCTGACTTATAAAACCACAAAGCTAAAAACTGAGGAGAAGCATGTTGGGTTTCTTAGGTAATTGTGGAAAAGGAAAGGCCTAGTCTGATATGCATTTCGTTCTTGATCAAACAGATTGCTTTGGGTCAAAGTAATTAATTCATTTAGCATGGCTTCAATCTATGACAACAAACTGCAAGCGACCTAGAACTTACCCAGAATCTGGACAAATCACAGCTAAAATGAAAGCTACTGAGTTGACGTGCAGTGTTATCTATCATATGGAAATCACACCACTCACACATGCTTCATGCTTGTATCAGTTCGATTTAGATAATCCTCTTCTTGTAGGTGATATATGAAATCTATTGTTGTATATGCAAATTACACAGGATTAAAAGTTTAGAGGCTCAAACTTTGATCTCTGAACTGATTTGTTACTTTGGAAAGTCATATTGCCACAAAAGCATGAAAGAGAGATAGACATTACTCTGAAGGAATGGATTTGCTCTTAGCTTCCAAGCTTGGCATCTGGCAGTTACAATAATATCTAATTTTTACAAACACTAATTCTTGGGATTTAATCATGTTTAGAGAAGTCCTAAAATCTTTGTTCTTTAAAAATATATCTATCAAGTTGATGTTGATCCATAAATAGAATTTAAATCAATAATCCACATAATTTCAAAGGTGTTTTATAGTTCTGTGATTCAAAGAAGCCTATTTTTGTAAGGGTAATAACTAAGAGCACACTCATTTTAGAATCACAAAATATTTTGATTAAAATTGAATATTAAATTAAATGTTAAAGAGAATGTCTAAAAATGATAAGGATGTTTATTTAGTTCTATGAAATGATTCCAGACTGTTTAAATGTGAGCTTTACGGACCAGACAGATTGCATGGGTAATAACTGCTTTCTACACAGACATAAGGTTCCAAGTTAGCATCCCCAGGACTCAAGTTCTAGAATACATAGCATAACCTAAAAGTATGTACGCAACATTTTAGATATTCATTTGCTGTGAAATATTGAAAACTCAAGAAAATCCTTATAGTACTCATGATTAATCCTCAGTTTATTAGAGATTATAAGAATTTAACCAAATAATCCAAGGCCTAATGATTCTGCATAGACAGAATGCAAAATTTATTTTCACAAATCAGTTGTTCTTGAATAAATGTTCAAACTAAACATTTCTACAACAGTTATTCTTCCTACTGTATCATTTACTCAAATATTATTTTATTTATAAGAAATAGACAAAATCAATGGTCGGAAAATATGTTAAGATAATCTTTACATTATTTTCAAAATAATAAAATCATAAAACTTAGTTTTTCCTTTCTGGTATATTCCCATTATCTTTCATGGTAAACTCCTCTACGACTCCAGTTGTCTAGGTTCCAAAAACTGTTCTGGCATGTGTACACCTACTTCATAACTTTAGACATTCTTAACTTGTAATCAGGAAATCTCCTGAAATTGGAGTGTCAGTGTAGCCTAACTCAGAGGCACATCATGGTTTTAGGAGTTGGTGCCTGTTGTCACAAGAATATACTCACTGCCTTCCAATGCCTATAAATAGCATCTGATTTCTTTAAAAAGGACCATGAGATAAAACTCTTGTTTGTAATCATCTAATTTGTTAGTGTGAAGTTGCATTTTTAGAGATGACATCTATTTCATTACTTAAAACTTTCAAATATCTCATGGGGATGGAAAAATTTATGCAAATGTCCTACTTACCTTCAGCACCCTGTCTTACTCTTTTTCCTTTCATGCCATATTCTCTTTCTAAATTATAATTGTGTGTTCCATTCTGCAGGAAATATTTGTCTGTTTCTCAGCAGTGTGGCTGGTAAATGAAAGCATGCTCGAGTGTAAATAAGGGGAAACTTTGGATGTTTGCAACCATGGTTTTTAAACTTACCCTTGGCTTTACTAAACTGTGAACTGTTGTGGATGTTATTGTCTCAGCGAAGCCTAGACCCTAATTTAGATAATCATAGGATAAAACCCGTAGTGGCTTGCTGTTTCAGACAAGATGCTGTTACCCTTTCATACTGACAGGGCCTCAGAGACACTGCATTTAACATCAGCCAGTTGCCTGGAATTGAACTCTATCATTTCCTATGTCAGACTCAACATAAACAGAGAAGGCGAAACCAAGAGGAGAGCCAAAAAAATTCTGCTTTTTATGTTTCACCAAGGAAAATGGCCTTCTCAGAAAAAATCTTTTTATTATATGGATGGAAATAATAAAAACGTATAGCATATTTGTGTAAGAAATTGAGTTAATTTGGCATTGTTTATGGTTGCATTTAGTTCATGTTTATCGAATGGTTTCATTAGGTAAATAATTTGTGCAAATGACTCGTGTTAAAGTATGTTATAGAGTTTTTAAAGGCCTCATTCTTATTTTAATGATGAGAAAAAATAGAAATACAGAGAGAAAAAGAAAAAAGAAAAGGAAGGAGAATATGAAGGTGCTGGAGCAATATGATGCTTACATATGTGGATGCATGCACACATACATATATACATATATTGAAACCCTGCATTATGACTCCATGCTGCCAAACTGCCTGTCAATTAGGAGAGAACAAGTCATAAATGCCAGTTTACAATGACTTTCTTATTACATTTATGCAAGAGAACATTTTTTGTTATTGTTATTATTTTTCTTTTGTCTTGTTTTTTAAGACAGAATTTCTCTGTGCAACCCTATCTATTCTGGAACTCATTCAGTAGACCAGGTTGGCCTTGAACTCACAGAGATTCTCCTGTCTTTGCCTCCCAAGTACTGGGATTAAAGGGTGTGTGCCACCAAACCCTAGCACAAGGAAACATTTTTATAATTTTAACTAAAGAATAGAAAACTCACTTTGCTGGGTGCAATTTCAAATAACTGACTGATACGGTAAAAACTACCCTTCATCTTTCTATAAAGTAGTTACCTTGGCCCTGCCCTCCGTCATCTTCAGAGTCCTTAGCAATCAGCGCCTGGTCATAATAGAGCCTCGGAAATCAAAAATACAAATTCCAAGACATTTGTCTGATGGTATTCAGTGAAGCACCATGGCTAACAGTGTCTCTAATACAAGTGGACAGTGGGTAATAAGAGTATCCTGTACTGAAGCCCCTTATCTGCTGGTGCTTGGAGAGTTAACTGCCAGAGCTTCACTGCTGCTCTTCATTGGAACTCTCCCCCAGCAGGAGAGGCTGGCTCATGCACGCTGCAGTGCCTGTTCCCCAATATCCATCAGTTCCAGCAATTAACTGTGGTGCATTTTGTCTCTGATCATCTCCCAGCAATCAGAAGGAGGCATGTCTCTGGGGAGACTATATTTCTAATCAGACTTTTCACTGTGGCCTTTTCTTCTTGCCACCCTTCTGTTCACCTGAGGACATTTGACAAACTGATTTTCTCCACTGAAACCCTAGTCTTCTGCTATATTTTCAAGCAGTTTTCACCTAAGACACACAGGTACCCTTAAAATTTTAAGCTGGATCTAAACTGAAAACTATAAATTGAAAAGATGGGACAGAGGGAGAAAAATGGAAGAAAATATTACCAGGCTTTGGAATGAACTATGCGTTAAATAGAATCAGCAATAACAATCCCATGACTTATCTCTGATGTATTTGAGTCATTGTCCTTATCTTTTAAATGGCAATGATATTCCACATTCTACTTACAATGGCAGTGTTCCATTTATATGATGGAAAGTTTGTTTCTTTTTTAGTGATTTTTCTACTACCCTTCTTTGATGCTGATTTTGCAACAGAAAACAAAGCTTTTTAGAAATGTTTTGTAATTTACTTTTCAGCTCTCTATCTTTGCTTATTATCAGCATTAAAACCAAGGGATACTTTTAAATATTGATTGAATTCCAAAACATAATTACCAATATTTTGAATGAAAGTTTTATAAAAAAAATATTTTTGATTGGGTCATTTCATGATTGTTCGTGTCTTAACTGATCATTCTACAGACAGAAAGCATTTCATGAGAATCACCTTTGAACCTTAGTGCATGTATTAGTGATGGGTACAGATTTGGTAAGAATATAATTTGTCTCTTTTGACTTAAAGCAAAGATTCTCCTCCTGGCATCGGTGGCACACGGAACTGGCAGGGTAAAATCTGACGCCTCACAGAAACTAATATTTTCTTGCTACCTCTTGGTACCTAAATAAATTCAAAACATAATTGCTTTCAATCTATTTTTCAATATTTAAAAAATCTCTGTAATACTATTCGTGTCAAAGGCTTTATGAAAACTAAATGAAATAATGCCTTCAGTCTAGCAAGTTTTCGATAGCTATTTCTCTAGTAAGTCGGCACAGTTGTATTACACACAGCACTTGGACTTCATTATATAAATGATTGATCATCATAAGGGAGTTATCAGATACATAAAGATAAATAAAAGATGTTAGTTTTTATATTTACCTCAAAGTACAAATCACACTAAGTAGATGCTTATTCAAAAAGTAGCCAAGATCAAGCACTAATGTTTTTTTCCTGTTTATTAAGGAGATGTAAGAAGATTAAATACTAAGGAACAGTCAATACTCACAAAGGACTTGATTAACATACAGACCATAAATTTGATCAATATACAAATAAAATGTCAGATTCAGCCATGGTCTTCTGTAAAGCCATCTAGCTATATTAGTAACTTGCTTTTCTCAGTGAAAATTTGCCTCATGTCCTTCATTCAAATGAGAAAATGTACTTACTCTATAGAATTCATTTTTTCAATGGCAATTTGTTACACAAATCTAAGCAGAAATTACACTTAAAAGTTGCATCCTGTGTAACTTTAGAGAAACTGTGATTCTAGAAGTTGACACATGGAAATTGCAGAAGAATAAATAGATAAGATCTGTAATAAAATATAATAATGAAACTAAGCAGAATGAACTGACAAAGATAAAATCCCAAATCAAGCAGAACATGCCTCTAGAAGAATTATTTTGAAGCAATGGGGGGACTATTATTGATATTAAAGAATAATAATATATAATTTTAGGAATTCTTAAAATTTCATACCAATTCTAAATTGAACATGATTATGAATTCCTTTTATAAGTCCGGATTCTGTATACACACATAAATATGTGCACACACACACACACACACACACACACACACACACATATATTAATTATTTAGTCATTCTGGCAAAAAGTTGCATAGATGTTGATGTCATCTGCTTATGAAATCTTCATTTAGAAAGCTTTAAATTATGATTTATTAAAGTGAAATTTTACAAAATGAATGCATTTCTGTATCTGATCTCAAACCATTATTAAACACTTAATTCTTTTCTCTCACCTTTTTGAGAGACTGAAAATATATTCTTGTCTCATAGAATACCTTCGAACCAAACATTCCCTTCCGTTTCTTCCAGATTCAGTCTCTGCGACCCCATGTGGTCCCTGCTTAGTTGAATCTGTGGGCCGTGTACTTCTGGTGTCCTCCATCCCATCTGACTTCTAGTCTTTGTCTCCCTCTTCTACTGAGTTATTGGATCTCCAGCAGGAGTGTCTTGATAGAGCCCTTCAATTTTGACTCTCTGCATAACGCTTGCCTGTTGATCTCTGAATGCAAGCTAGTCTGTTGTCAGAGGAAGCCTCTCTGATGACGACTGGACAAGACACCAATCTATGAGTGTAGTAGAATGTCAATAGAAATCACTTCATTATTTTTTTTCCACTGGTGTTCGATTCCTAGGTCTCTGGACTCCTTTGTCTCTGATTCCTGGCCATCCAGTTAGTGTGGGGCATGGGCTCTCTCTCGTGGTGAGGACCTCATGTTAAACCAAATAATGATTGGTCCGCCCGAGAGGTTCTGTGCCACTATTGCCCCAGCACGTTTGGCGGGCAGGGCAGATTGCAGAGGTTTGTCCTTGGGTTGGTGTTTGGGCTTCTTTTTCCATAGCCTGTGGAGTACCTTCTGCCAAAGAGACAAGAATGTAGGGTTTAAAAATCCAAGCCCTCACCAACTTGACTTCTATGTGTTTAAAGAGCTGTGCAGATGTCTTGCTCTTGCAAGTGAGGCCCCACTGTCAGTTTTCAGAGAGCAATCTCCTGTCCTTTGGTTGTTTAGGAATCTCCAATCAACTTGAGTGGCTTAGGAATCTCCACATGACCATCTTGGCCAACAACTCAACCGAATGTAACCCAGTACCACCACTGAAAGTCTTGCCTGACTACAAGAAATGGCCCATTCAGTTTCTGTATCCCCTATTACTAGGAGTTCTCACTAGGCTCACTCTCACAGATTCCAGGAAATTCCTAGTATATTAGATTTCCACACCATACCTTCAATTCCCCCCAATTCCAGAAGTCTCTCCAGGCATTCCCTACCTCCACCCCCATACACCTGATTCCTCCTGTTCCCATCCCTATCTGCCCCACACACCCCCAGAATCTATTCTATTTCTCCTTTTCAGGGAGATCCATGATTTCCCCATAGACCTCTGCTTTACCTGACCTCTCTGGGTTTGTGGATTGTAACATGATTATCATTTACTTAACAGCGAATATCCACTTATCTGTGAATATCTATCATATTTATCTTTCTGTGTCTGAGTTATATCTTCTGCAGAGTGTTTTTTTCTAGTTACAGGCAAATTTCATGTCAGTTTTTTAACCAGTGAGTAATAACCCATTGCATAAATGTGACATCTGAAAAATATGGAACACTTCACAAGTCTGTGTGTCATCCTTTCATAGTGGCTGTGCTAAACTCAGTATTGCTCCAATTTGAGTATGTGTACTTACCAAGTAAGGACAAGTATCTATTATTATGCAATAGTATTTCTTAATAAAAGTTTTCCAGTAGATACTATGTCTAGAAACTATCAATTCTCTTGACCACTTATACATTCCTTTGGGTAAATAACATGTTATATGATCAACCAAATATCTCAAGGAATGACAAATATGTTGAATTTGAAATGTGTAAGCACACTCATGCTTCTGTTCACATAGAAACATGACATCATTGAATTGTAGTTTCTTCCAAAGTCACTGGGCTGTAGACTTTGTGGCTACTAGTTCTGTTCTTTGAGCCTCTGGCTCTGAAGAAAAGGAACATGTGCAATGAACGAAGCTCTTAAGCTCCCTCATTCTACAAGCAGAAAATAGTTGATAAAATTAGCCAGCTACAACCACAGGAGGCCCCACTCAGAAAGAGACAACGGGTACTTAACAACTACAACACTGGTGTGGGAGAATTGTCTGTATTCTGTTAATCATATTTTAAATAAATGCTGATTGGCCAGGCAGGAAGTATAGGTGGGAAAACCAGACAGGAAGTAGAGGTGGAGCAAAGAGAACGGGAGTATTCTGGGAAGCAGGAAGCTTCCTCCACCATTCCTGCCCAGATCTCCGAAGAAGCAACATGTGAGCTGACAGCTGAAAAAGATACCAAGCCATGTGGTTAACATAGATAAGGATAATGGGGTAATATGTGTTATAAGATCTAATATGTAGCCAGAGCTAAGGGACAATCAGTTTATAATCTTATGGAGTCCTGTGTGTGATTTCCTTTGGGGCTTGCCGGCTGTAGGGTACTGGGTGGGACAGATACCCCAACAAGCAGAACCCTTCATGTTACACAACACAAACTGTATATAAGAATGACAAACACACAAGGCATGTCCAATATCACTAGGAGAACTCAAAATGAAGCCACAATGAACTACCATTTCATAACCAGTAAAACTGTTCTAATGAGTAAGTCACACAATAATCCATGCTTATAAGGGTGTTGAAATGTTGAACTCTCACACATTGTTGATTGGAACATAAAATGATACTATGATAGTAATTTGTAAATTTCTACTGTATTTAGCATATTTTGCCATACCACCACAATTGTACTTCCAAAAACGACAATTTTGGGTCGCCATCAAGACCTGTGCTCCATAACCATAGCTCTTATCTTTGCTTTAGGCAAAAACTAATCTAGCCAAATATCCATCTATTGAAAATAGAAACGAAGTACAGCATATATTAAGGTGTAACACCACCACACAAAATGGACAGGCCTTTGAATCATGGTAAGTAAAGGAAAGTATACATACAGGATTAGATATCATATTATTCATCACATGAATTATAGCAAACCTCTTCTAGAAGAAAGCCAGTGTTTTCCAGTAACCTGGATTTGCAGCATTAGAACACAAGCTTAGGGGGACTTCTTAGAACTATCTTGGAGTGATAGAAATGTTTTACATCTCGATTGTTTTGATGGCTACTTGATGGCACATTTATAAAAATTCATGCCATTGTATTCCTTAAACTCAATGAAGTTTCTTGAAAATAAACTATATTTCAATGGTAAAACTGCAACTTATTGACAAAGATTTAGTGCAGTTATCTAGACACTAACATTCATTAATTTACATTCTAATTTTGTTTATTATAATAATAACATAATGAGTTGTAGTTTGAAGACCCAGAACCTCAAACTCGAGGTAAGTCTGTGAAGCTCCTGACATGAACCTTATCGACCTGGGGATGAGCCAGATGACTGTACTGGGAAGGAGGCCAGCTATAGAATTATTATGCTATATCTCACATGAGAAATTAAGAGGCTCTTAGAAAAGTTAATAGAGGCTTGATTTGAACAACTGTTTTGATTGTTTTAATTATTAATGACGTCCATGATTACTTACTTGCTTCCTTGGGAGGCATTTACCCTTGGCATATATCCTGCAAAGTCATTCTATTCTGAGTCATGTGGCCCAGATGATGTATTTTAAGACATTTATAATAGTTATATTAAAATTTAAAATGGCTTTTTGAATCAGAGTGACACAAGAAACCAGTATTGCCAGTCATCAGGGAAAATTAGCAGATGGTTGTCACTTAGTCCAATATTATTCTATTTCTATTTCTCACACTTTGCTAAAAAAAAATACAATATATCTTTAAAGTTACAGAGCTCACTTTCTCTATGTAGTACTAAGAGCAAACCCAGGCCTTGTCTCTTAGGTAAGCACTCCAACACTAAATTAAATCTCCAGGGGCAGAACAGACATTTGAAAGCAAAGCCATGTAATCTACCTTATGTTTCATTCTCTTTATCAAGCCAGGTAAAGCTCTGTGAACTGAAAGAGCAGAGCAGAAGAAGTAGCTCCAGAGGGCGTTAGTTTGAATGTGAAATGTCCCCTACAGGCTCATGTATTTGGACACTTGTTCTCCAGGTGGGGGTGGCACTGTTTATGAAAGCTATTGAACCACTAGGAGGTATATCATTGGAGGTGGAATTTGACAGTTTGTTGCCTGCCGACCCACTTGCTTTTCAATCTGTTTCTTGTGTGCAGAAGAAATATGATCAGCAAGATTCTAGCTCTGGTCAACTGACTTATTAGCCTGACCTCATGTCTTGCGTGCAAAAATGGACTCTTTTCCTCCGGAACTGTAAGGCAAAAATAAGTCCCTTTCTACTCTAAGTTCCTTTTGGTCATTGCATTATATCACAGCAACAGAAAAATAATGAATACAGAAGAATTCTGGATATAAAGCTTTGAAGAAAACAGTCTATGGAGTTGAACTGCATAATTGAAATCAACAGTTTTGTCCATGTGATAGTGGGGTGGACTTGTTTTTCAAAGCCTAAGCTACTTCAATTTATACACTTCCAATTCTTATAACGTTATCTTTCCAGCAGCGAAAAGTGAAGAGAAACAAAATGCTGGATAAATTTGTGGACAATCCATTTGAATTCTAAAAGAAAACAAATATTTGTGGCTTTTATAAAGCACAATATAAAATCCTGAAGCAAGGAAGGTCTCAATGGCATCCTTTTCACTACAGTGTAAACAGCTGGCTCTTGGATCAAAGTTTGGTTGAAATATTTTACCTTCCTAGATATTGTGTTTGTTTGAATGGTTCAAGGAGATTACACAATGTGGATGCAGCAACTGTTGTCATGGTATGTGAAAGACATTGACTACAAATGTTCTTTCAAAAGGGCAGTGGGCTCTTCTTTACAACACTGGGAAAGCGCCACTTTACTGTGGTCTGATGATTTAATTCACATTTCTTTTTTTAAATTTTATTGATTTTTATTGAGCTCTACATTTTTCTCTGCTTCCCTCCCTGCCTCTCCCCTCCCCTTCAACCCTCTCCCAAAGTCCACTTGCTCCCAGTTTACTCAGGAGATCTTGTCTTTTTCTACTACCATGTAGATTAGATTATTGTATGTCTCTCTTAGAGTCCTCATTGTTGTCTAGATTCTCTGGGGTTGTGATTTGTGGGCTGGTTTTCTTTGCTTTATGTTTAAAAACCACCTAGGAGTGAGTACATGTGATAATTGTCTTTCTATGTCTGGGTTACCTCATTCAAAATGATGTTTTCTAGCTCCATTCATTTGCCTGCAAAATTCAAGATGTTGTTAATTTTTTCTGCTCTATAGTACTCCATTGTGTAAATGTACCACATTTTCCTTACCCATTCTTCAGTTGAGGTACATTTAGGTTGTTTCCAGGTTCTCACTATGGCAAATATTGCTGGAAAGCAACACTTTAAAATTGTGTGATGTAACAATATCACACATGATAATAGCTAAGTAGACAGCTGAGATTATCATTTATTAATAGTTGTGATTGAGGAACTTCAATCTAGGATGATTGATTTAGTAAAAATGGGGCTTCTTAATATCAGTGATATGGCAACCAAAACTAAAAGTTGTTAATATGATAAGAGAGGTGAGAAAGGTTATGAAGACACAAATTCAGTAAACTTTAGCAGCAGTGGTAAAGAAGGAGTACATTTCCATCAACCCACTATTAGAAAGAACATTTGGAAAACTATGTAAAGAATAATTTGAATTAAGGCAAACTGAGATGGAGGAAGACTACTCAACAATGGCTCATAAGAAAAACCATGGTATCTAAAAAAATATTATTGACAATGGTGATAGGGAACAAAAGATTGAAGGCTAGTGTTATTCATATCATTATGAAACAGTGTATAACTGTCTCAAGATTTTCTATATTAAGAAAAGCAATGAATATCGATGTAGAAATACAACTATTGTATTGTGTGGAATTCTTTAGGTATATGCCCAGGAAAGAAATAACTGAGTCACATAGAAGTTCTTTTATTAAAGTTTTGAGGCACGTCCAAACTGATTTCCATAGAGACTGTAATAATTTGAACTCCCACTAGCAGTGAGTAAGGGTGTCTCTTTCTTCATATCTTCTTCAACATTTCTTGTCAGGTTTATTCATGATAGTCATTCTAATTGGAGAGAAGTAGTATCTTAAAGTACCTTTAGTTTGCATTTTCCTGATGACTAGGGGTGTTAACCCTTTCAAAAATAGCTATTGGCCAGGCATGTTTCCTTTTCTGGAAAGTGTGTTCATTTCATTGTACCATTTGTTTATGGATAGCTTTGTTTCCTTGGTGTTTAATTTTTGCAATTTTTTGTAACTTCTAGGTATTATCTTCTTGTCATAAGAACAACCGGTAAAGATTTTGAAGCATGTCATGGGCTGTATTGTTCTTTACTGTGCAGGGATTTTTAAATTCCATCAGTTCCACATGTTGATACTTAGGGCGAGTTCCTGTGCTATGGCAGTGCACTCAGAAGGTCCCAGTCAGTGTTTCTGTAGTAGTCACTATGGTTTCTTCTAACAATAACCGTTGGGGGAGGGGGAAGGTTCTATTAATGTCTTTGATCCACTTGGAGTTGATTTTTGTACAATGTGAAAAATATGGTTCTAATTTCTTTCTTCCTTGGGTAGATACCCAATTTATGCTAGCACCATTTGTTGAGTAAACTATTGGAATGAAAGTCGATCCTAAATGGAGAAATTGCTCCCATCAGGTTCGGCTCTAGGCAAACCTCAGAAGGCACTTACCGGATCAATAATCAACATGGGAGGGTCTAGCTCACTATGGGCAGTGCCACTTCTGATCAAGTCGCCCTAGGCTGTATGAGAAAGTAAACTGAAGAAGTAATGGAGAACAAGCCAGTAGCCACCACTCTCTGCTTCAGTCCCTCCCTGTAAGTGCCTGCCGTGAGTGCTTACCCCGACTTCCCTTCACGAATGATGTTAAACTGTGATGTGAAATAAATCTTTCCCCCTGCCTGTGGCTCGTGGTCCTGGCTTTATTACAGCAAGAGAGACAAACTAGCACCGCTATCTCTTTTCCATTGCCTGCTTCGTTTTCTTCCTTTGTCAGAATTATGTGTCCACAGTTTTGTTGGTTTAACTCTGAGTCCTCTATTCTGTTCCACTGTGTCATTTTTCCATATTTATGCCAGTACCAGAATGCCTTTGTCTTTAAAGCTCTGTAGAATAGTTTGAGGTTGTGTATTGTTTTACCTCCAGCTGCGTTCTCTTTCTCTAAGATTGCTCTGACTATTCATAGTCTTTTGTGACCCCATGTAAATTCTTAAATTATTTCTTCCAGATCCATGAAATATGACATTGGAATTCTGATAGGGACTACAGTACATCTGTGGATTGGTTTTTATAGTACAGGCATTTTTTTGTGATATTTATTCTGTATCCAGGATGATGAAAGATCTTTGCATGGTCTACTGTCTTCTTTCATTTACACTGTGTCTTGAAACATTTATAAATATGTGAGTGTTGAGAATAATATTAAGTATCTTAAGTACTAGCACATTAAAATATTAGAATATACTGATGAATATGTAAGAAAGGGGAACTAACAAAGTTTTTGATAGTCTCCTATGCTGTTTATCCTAAAGTAACAGTATAAGACTGCCAAATGTTTATTTGTGCATGCACACATACACATTTCTAGAAATATCTTTAAGTCATATGCCCTTCTAGGTATATTCATTGAACCCTTTCAGTCTCCTGAGAGGTTTGAATAGCCATGGATGATAAGGAGTTGTGGTTAATGAGGTCTGGGTCTGGGAAAAAAAAATCTGTTTTCTTCTTTTCTCCAGGTTCCATACTGGAAAGGAGCATGTGATTGTATATATTGTAACAAATAGCTGGAAGGTTAACTACCTAATATAGATTCCTTCTTGATGTAGGATTCCCCACTATATGCTGTGAATACTATTGGTTAATAAAGAAACAGTCTTGGGCCTGCTCAGAGCAGAATAGAGGTAGGTGGGGAAAACTAAACTGAATGCTGGGAGAAGGGAGGCAGAGTTAAGGAGAAGCCATTGAACCACCATGGAGACAGACAAGTTGAAACTTTGCTGGTAGGCCATGACCTTGTGGTGATGCACAGATTAATGGAGATGGGTTAAATTAAGATGTAAGAGTTAGCAAATAAGAAGCTAGAACTAATGGGCTAAACAGTGTTTAAATAATATAGTTTCTATGTGATTATTTTGGGAGTGAGGGTGGCCAGGAACACACTAGCAGCCTCCTACAAAACCTTCTCAGCCTTGGAGGTTACAAATTCAACACAAGCTATATGGGGCAAGATTTAGGCTTCTACAGGGTCTGTTACCTAACATGTTTCCCAATAATTCAAATCCATATAAGTAGAATCTTAGGTGAAAAACAGAGAGAAACCAAGTATCCTGCTTTTCAATATTTAATTGTTTTGGTCACATTAATGAAGACAAGGTAATGGAAGGGAAAACATTACAAACATTATCACTTAAAATAAAATGAAAATTGCAGTACACATTAAGGAGTATGGCGTGCTTAAACTCTTCAAAATATGTAGATTCCATAAATAAACATATAGGAAATAAATATACCATAGAGTTAATAATTCATATTTTATTGAATCAGGTTATAGATGCTTTTAATTTTTATATCATCTTATATATTCTTATAAACTCTATAATAAAGGCATGTTAAATACAATTTAAATGCATGTAAGAAAATTTGGGGCCACAGATAAATCTAATTTCATGCATGGCTCTCAAATTATGTGAATTTTGGATTGCTTTTCTTTCACTCCCAATGCCTCCTTTGCCTCTTCAAATATGCAAATTGGTGGCAGCCGTCCAGAGATCCAAAGTGCCATAAAAATTCACAACAGTATTAGGACTTTTTAAATGAGGATCTAATAGTTAATTAAGTGCATAATACATATGTATGAGTATATTGTATTTTTTAATAGAACACACAGCTGCTTGCTAAGGGGTGGAAATCTCACTTTAAAATGTTTAATCCTATGCTAATGATCTAAAGAGAAAAGGAAGTGGCAGGCGATAACGTTTTGCTTTAATATTGGATATTCTCACTGCCGCAGGACTCCTCACTATTTCAGGATTAACTAAAAGTATTTTCTCCCTCAATGGCATACTTCATTGTGGTACTGATCCCATGTCTTAAATTACTTCTAATGAAGAACTCTACGTTGTTGACTTGAAGAAATGAAACAAAGCAAAGTAAAACAAACATAAAAAGAAACCCACCACCAACAAAAACACAACTCTTGCTTTCTGTGTGGTGAAAATTCTGTGATGGACCGAACGCAGTTAGCAGTGCCGTTCTACAAAGTGCGTACAAAGGGAGACTGATCACATTCCTTTCAGTGTCCCAAGAAATGTCAGCGGACCTGGCCATCCTCTGCCTGCTTGCTCATAACTTCTCCTCCATTCGGATACAAAAAGCTCGTTCAGAATTGTGTAGATCTGTTGCCATCAGCCCATAGCCTTCCATGTAAATCCTGAATGTGTAAAACACCGCTCTGCAGCTTACCTGGCTCTTTCCTCCTCACAGAAAACAACCAATGAGAAGACTGTTTGCTTCAGTCTCCTTCAGACTTTGAGTGCACAGCCACACGGACCCTCTTCCTGTTGGAAGAGGACCTCGTGAATGATTCGTCTGGAGGGTTTGTACACCAACGCATGCCTCCGGTTTTCTGTTCCCCTTTCATTAGGCAGAAAGAGGACAGAACTGCCGGTCTCTGCATCACTGTTCTATCCGACTCCAACTCTGGGTCTCTGAAAGCGTGAGGCTTTCTTCTCCCTCAGACCTAAGTAAAGGTCTCTGTCATCTCTGGATCCTCACTCCTACAGAAGCTAAAGCATCCCAACAATGACTATTAATTTATAGTGTAAATTAGCATTCCTACAGCCTGGGTTCTGACTGACTTTTGGCTCCTTCTTTAGAGTTTAAGGTTTCTGACAAAAACATTTAATGTTTTTGCTGCACAGTTTACCTTGTGAAACCAATATTAAAATGGTACTTAAGTCATGGGTATAGTCAGAATCCAACAAGTTTATACATATATATAGGTGTACATGTATATGTTTGTATATAATGCATCAAACAGTGCCTTGTATACAGTAACGAAAGTACTATATAAATGAAATATTGGTAACACTATACAGGACTATTAATATTTCTATACATACAAAAATAGAATTGTAAAAATCCCAGTCATAAGCTGAGGCAGAAAAACTGCAATGATTTCAAGGACTTTTTTTTTTGTTGTTGTTGTTGTTGTCACAGTTTGAGATTTTATCTAAAAACAAAATCCAAAAATCCTAGTCCAACTCACAGAGGTGCTGGAAAGGCTTACTCAATGAGAAAGGACACCTTAGGAAGAACAAACCTGCCTGAGCTTGCAGTACCTGGGCACAAGTGACCTCAGCGTCAAGAAACTCATTAATGAGCAACCACAAGGACAGAAGCGGGAATTTCCTAGGATGTTCTTGGTAAGAGGCATCCAGACACAGATACACAGACATAGGTTGGCACCGTACTGAAATCATGTGTCTGTGGGGTCAAAGCCGCATGCATGAGAAGACTGAAGGGTTCCTTTAGGACTTGCCCTCACTCTTGAGATCTTCTGGGGTTCTGAGAAATGCTTGGACTCACTCAGGACAAACACCGTTAGCACTTTCACTCCTGGGCAGAAAGCTGTTCCCTTCAGCCCTCCAACCGGGTCTCCTAGGCGAGGGTCTGACTGGAAGGAGGCGCGTGCGGAAAGCGGCTGCTATTTCAGACAGTGTCTCGGGTGAAGACTTAATGACTCCTTAGGCACCACCATCCTGTGACTCAGTTCTGAACAGCGTGCTAGCAGGTGGGGAGACAGCGCCTGGAAATGGCTAGGCTCTTGGCTTTATTCCAGCGGCAGTCCTATAATTTTGTGCCTACAGCAAACCTTTCTCCAGATGACGCCCACACTGTAATCAGCTGCAGAGGCCTTTGTGACTATTTATAAAGGGCACGCTTTAATTCACCCTCATAATTTAGCTGGTAGCGTTTTTTTTTTTTTTGGAAAAGTTTTTAACAGCTATGCAATACAAAAGTGCTTTTATTAAGTGCACGGCCTCTTTTATAAACGTAGAGTATGCCACAGAGCCATGAAATGCTAATTAATACAGCTGCCACCAAATTCCTATGGGGAAGTCTAACGTCCCTCATTTCTCAGCAATGGAAAACAATCTACAAGTGCTTCGTAATTGTCTTGGCCTGTGCTTGGCCTAAAACCAAAAATTATCCTGAGATCTGCAGAGACTGCCCGCGCAGCTGGCAAATCTGTCCCAGGAGGTACAAGGCTGCCTGACTCCTTGGACAGGAGAAATCTGGACGCCTTGTTAAACTGCACATTCTGAGTCAGGACGGGGCCATGGAGCTCGAGAGTCTATGTTTCTAACAAGCGGATGGCACATGCCAGGGTCGACCGCTCTGAGAAGTAACAGCTGGTATCAGGGCGGCAGTATCTGGGGAGACTTGTGGGTCTATTCAACACAGGGAGAACAGCTGGATTAGCAAATCTTAGTGGTGACAGCCTTCTAATTGAAGTGAAAATTGGGAAAGCTGACCTTCACACTGTCTGTCTTAATCATCGTTTCATTTCCATCATCATAACAAAAAATAAAGAACAAATATCCACAAATAGATTCATAAAAATAACCCCCAAATAAACAGTCTCGATTGCTGTGCAGATAACACAACGGTGTAGATTTCTACCAGTCCACAATTGTATTAAGAAGCAAAACTACTCCCCAATTCAACTTACACTTTGGTTGTAACATGAAGGGCCTGCTTGTTAGGGTTTTTGTCCCTTTTAGTACCCCAACAGCTGGCAAGCAACAAAGAAAATCACACACAAGACTCCATAAGGTTATAAACTGATTGGCCCATTACGTCAGGCTTCTTATTAATTCTTATAACTTATATTAACCCATTATTCTCATCTATGTTAGCCATAATGGCTCCATACCTTTCTCAGTTGGGCAAGTTACATGCTGCCTCTTCAGTGGTCTGAGCAGGAGTGGCTGAGGGCTTCCTGTGTCCCAGAATACTCCCAGTCTCTTTGCTCCACCCCTACATCCTGTCTGGCTTTCCCGCCTATACTACCTGCCTGACCAATCAGCGTTTTATTAAAATATGATTGACAGAATACAGACAATTCTCCCACACCATTTCCCTCTTTTTTTTTTTTAAACAAAAGAAAATACCCATAGTCCATTTGTTGGGAATGTGGGCGTAGTATTTGGGTTATCTGTCTATTGTATTATTTTCATTGGTCAATAAAGAGACTGCCTTGGCCCTTTGATAGGACAGAAAATTAGGTAGGCGGAGTAAACAGAATAGAATGCTGGGAAGAGGGCAATGAGGCAGAAGCCATGGAGCCAGCCACCAGGTCAGACATGCTGAATCTTTTCCGGTAAGCCACCACCTCGTGGTGCTACAGATTATTAGAAATGAGTTAATATCAAGATATGAGAGTTAGTCAATAACTTGCTCCACCCCTACGTCCTGTCTGGCTTTCCCGCCTATACTGCCTGCCTGACCAATCAGCGTTTTATTAAAATATAATTGACAAAATTTGGTTGCATTTTATTTATTTGTGTTTTGTGAGTGTGAATGTGTGGGGTAAGGCACGCACATGTCATGGTGCCCTTGTGTAGGTCAAAGGAAAACTGGAGAGGGTCTGCTGTCTCCTACTGCTTGGTCTCTGGTGATGGAGTCAGGCCACTAGCTTTGTCACCGTGGATCCTTAACCCACGAGCCATCTTGCCAGTCATTCACTCACATTTAAGAGAAGAAAACTCAGATGTCAATCATTGAAAGAGTAAGTCCTTCCCCCCCACCACCACATGCCTCATCAATGAAGTGAGAAAATTTATACTACTGAGAAAACTCAATCTAATTATTTATATTATTTAAATTATTTATGTTTGTTTATAGGGTTACACTATTATAATATATAACACACCTAGCTCTTATAAATTAATATGTGGCATGTGTATTCAACCTGAATTATGTGTTATGTGTTGACTACATACAACATTATTTCTCTAGTTGTCCAAACACAATGAAATGGATGACAGAATTATTTTCTCATCATTTATTGGTGTACTATTCCCAGCATAACAATAACAGAATGAACAGAGCAATCTCAAATGTTTTAAGAGAAATGGTGCTTAGAACTGAAAATGACTTGTCAACTAATAACTCTAGGTTTATGTTGTATATTTCCTATTTTGATGAGGAACTCAGTTTTCGAACTACATTATCACATGTCACATAATCGTGTAACTGAGAAGAACAGTGATGGTTTTCAGCACCACTGACTAGAAAGTTCTGCTCCTTGAGGAGAAGCAGTAATTCAACATTTCTAGTTCCACACTAATTCACCAACCACATCCCCCACAAATTATAGCATTATTTCTGTTATTCTGGCTGAAAATCAAAGCATTTTAAATGATTTTTTTGACTAGCAAAGAGCCCTTCCAGCTTGCAGGGAAGATGACTTAGAAAGAGAAAACACACCCACAATAATTTTATAAGGTCTACTTTTCATTATATCACCTTGATCTAATTTATTTTTCTCTAAAAATTCTGTCTTCACCTTTTAGCCTAGCTACCTGCTTATCTCCAAGATAAGAAAGCACAAGAACATAAAGACAAAATTTTACTTGATTATTAACAGGTTTTTGTATTTGTACTACATAGTAGGAATATTAAATGTAACAATTAAGTTTATTATATTTATTTACATGAGTTTTAGCTATTTTTACCTTTTTTATAGCAATAGTTTTACCTTGACAAAAAATTATAATCAATAACAATACAAATTTCTATTATTATTACATAAAACGCAAAATGAAAATTGTACATCATTTTATCAACTAAAATATTACTTTTCAGAAGAAAAAATTGAGTAATTTAGTACTTCTGTCATGATTTTGCGGTCAATAAACACCAGATATGACTTCAATGTCAATCATTTTCAGTATTTCACGTTTCCTCAACGTTTCTGCCCCAAGTAGCCAAATGGCTTCTTAGAACATAGACTAAAACATGAAAATCCCTCACGGTAGGTACTGAGACACAAAATGCTTTAACTGTCTTCTGTGAGAAAAACGCACAGGTAAAGCAAATTTTTCTTTCCAATTCATTTAGTGTTTGCTTACTTTCCTTTTTCAAAAGAAAGTATTTATTTTAAAGAGGCAGTAGGAAACAAAATGAAACAGTATTTTTTTTAAAGTACCTGGGACTGTTCACGCTGATTTCATGATCATCTCTCTCTGGGGGATTATGTTCAGATGCAGGCAGGAGCCGAGAGTGATGCAAATGTCTCCACACCCTGCACACCGCCTGCTGTGTTTGCAGACCCAGAAAGGAGCCAGTGCTCCAGAATGACTATCTAATGATTTGTGCGCTTATGGATTACAAATGCCCCACCTAGGCAGCTCCCACCTTCCTTAGCAGAGAATACTTGAGTCACCGAGCACAGTGCATTATTGTCTGGTATCTCATCAACGCAAGTCGAGAATGTTCACCTCATTCTCCCTTTTATGTCAGAAGGGTGGCTCAGTTCACACTCATTCCCTCTTGTTTGTTCCGAGGCTCTGAGTCATCCCATCCTTTTCTTGCATGAAATATGCTCTGCTCTATTCAGTGACATCAGAAAGATAGCAGAGCGTGGTCTCCACTATTCGGTCTTCTATTGCAATATTGTAAAACTTTGCTATTACTCCTTCCACTATATGAAGACAATTTCAGTCTATGTTAAAGAAATGTAGTTTTAAAATTATTTATTTTGTCATTATATATGAGTATGTGTCTGCATATGAATGTCACATACGGGAGTGCCTATGGATTCCTTGGAGCTGGAGCTAACAAGAGGTGGAAGGCGACTTGATGTGGGCACAGGAACTGGTCTCTTGCAAGAGCAGCAACTGCTACTAACTGCTGAGCAATCTCTTTAACCACTGTTCCAACCTTTCTCACATGAAAGCACATGCTGCTACGTGAAACATATGGAGCAAATCAATAGCAATGCCTCCGTTAAGCCATTTTTCTATGTCTATCACTCAACCCTAACCTAGAGCTCTTTCCCACAGTTTCTCATTGTCAAAATTTCATCTATCTACTACAAACTAACTGAATCAAAATTTTAATTGAATAAAATCTACTCATAAGCTAGTATGATTTTATATATACATATATGTATATATACATATATGTGTGCATGTACATATATAAATATATATTTGTATATATATGTATGTAGCTTCAGGTGAAATTGTCAAAATCCAGAAGAAAAATAACACTTGATGCATATAAAAGGCCTTGGCATCTACCTTTTCCGAAATTTGTAATCTTTTAAAATTTTCTTGAAGGCAATGACCATTGGGCAGGGAGAATTGCATAGCCACTTGTTAGTTCTTATCTGCACAACTTGATGTCAGACCTCAGTGAATTTCAGAAGATGTACCCTTTGGTGGTCTCCATATTCAAACAGTTCTATCTGATGCATTTTCAATTTTATTTTATTTTCAATTGTCAAATAATAGAATTATATGGATTACAGTATAGATGCATCACTGTCTCACAAACATTGTGGAAGCAACTAATCATTCTCTGATTGGATTTTTTTTAATTGATTTTCATTGAGCTCTACATTTTTCTCTGCTCCCCTCCCTACCTCTCCCCCCCTTTCAATCCCTCCCAAGGTTCCAATGCTTCAAATTTACTCAAGAGATCTTGTATTTTTCTACTTCCCATGTAGATTAGATCCATGTATGTCTCTCTTAGCATCCTCATTGTTGTCTAGGTTCCCTGGAATTGTGACTTGTGGGCTGGTTTTCTTTTATTTATGTTTAAAAACCACTCATGAGTGAGTACATGTGATAATTGTCTTTCTGGGTCTGGGTTACCTTAATCAAAATGATATTTATAGCTTTATTCATTTTCCAGCAAAATTCAGGTTGTTGTTATTTTTTATGCTGTATAGTATTCCATTGTTTAAATGTGTCACATTTTCCTTATCCATTCTTCAGTCGAGGGACATTTTGGTTGTTTCTAGATTCTGGTTATGCAAACATAGATGACACATGTCCTTGTGGCACAATTGAGCATCTCTGACTGGACTTAAGCTCACTCCATGAGATGCAACCCATGCCAGACACTGCTGGGATGGCCAAGAACCTGAGACCAGATAGGTATTGGGCCTAGGGGAAAACCAGATATTATCGTTCTGCTAAGGGAATGTAGAAATAAAAAACTCTTAACAACATTCTGATACAGTCATAGGTCAATGCCTCAGTCAGTCTTCTTCAGAGAGACTTCCTCCAACATGCATAGACTGAGGGACTTTGGAACACTCAGTCCTAAATGAGTATCTTCATCAAACACCTTCCCTCATGGATCAGATGTCTTTGCAGATGGAGAGATAGAAAGATTTTAAGAACCAATTGGAGATAGAAGACATCAAGGAATCAAGGCCCTCTAAGCACAGCAGACAACTATATGACAAATGGAGCTTACACAAACTGTGTCATCACAGACAGGGCCTGCCCAGGTCCAAGTCAGACAGCTTCCCAGCACTGAGAGGGGGAAGTGGGCACAAACTCCCATCCATGACTGAAGCTATCTCCAACTGAAAACCACTTACAAAGGAAAAAATTAGTTTTCTCTAGTGGAGTTTCATTGGGTCTATAAACCATACTTTACGAAGGCTCCATGACCAGGAGGAAATGGCCAATACAAAGTAAACTCAATGGTGTTTTTATAGATTTGTTTTTTATTCATGCTGTTTTTCTTCTCATGTTGACTGTTTTTCATTCTACTGATATTTTGCTTGTATATCATAGCTTTTGATTTTTTTTATGGCTTTTCTTTGTGTGTGTGTGTGTGTGTGTGTGTGTGTGTGTGTGTGTGTGTGTGTTTCTTGTCCTTTTTTAAAATTCCGATTCATTTGTCTGTTTGCCTGTCTGGATGTGTGGGAAGGTGGGAAGGATCTGGGAGGAAATAGGTACTGGAAAACCATTATCAGAATGTACTGTATAAAAATTACTTTCAATAAAAGAATATTATCATTTCAAATATTTATTTTCTTTGTGTTAAGAACATTTTAAGTCTTTTCTTTTAGTTGCTCATATCTATTCATTTTTCTTTTTATCTTAAAGTTCTTTTCATGGTCCTGATGGAGTAATTTTCTGACAAATTTTCTATCTCTATATCTATGTCTTATTCTCTCTCTCTCTCTCTCTCTCTCTCTCTCTCACACACACACACACACACACACACACAATGACAAACCTTTCTGAAAATTGATATGCAATTCTGATGAATAGAAATAAAATTTTAAATGGACACTTAAAAGGCAGTGATAATCCAGAAACTATTTACTCTTTGTAGGTTATAAACTATATTTCTTACATAGTTATATCCTCACATAATTATCTAGCTTTGTTGAACGGAATGCCCATTGTAATGCATGGTACAGCCAAAGTAACTGACTGAACTCTGAGGTAGCCACACCGGTGATCTTGCTGTATATTGAGGTAGGAGAGGGAAACATTATTCTCATTTCCTGACCTTAAGTATATTATTTCCTTCACTCATAACACCCATGAAGACTACCTATGGGCTGAATTGAAGTAAAAGCTCTGACTCCATCCATCTTTCTGATTCATTTCTCACTCCCATGATATATTTGGAAAGTTTCTTTCAGACCTCCAGAGCCTGTCAACCACTCTCCTCTGAGACTTGTCATTTTTGCAGAGCAGTTCTTGGAGGGATTGTGAAACGCTGTGTTTTCTCACCACCGTGTTCCGTACAGGGAGTTGTAACTGACATTCTGAAAGCAAAACGAAGCACATATATTAGTTGTATTTTGGAATTTCACAAATCATTTCTTTCCCCGACTCATGATTAATTCAGTTTGATTTGAAATGTGGAGCCATATCTGCACCTGCAGCGACTGTTTCTTGTAAGTGAAAACGTCACCCACTTCTAGATGGCCTATAAGGGTCTGCTGTGACTACGTTAACTCGCACATTGACCTTCCCAATCAACAGTTTAAGAGTTAAGAGTAAAATTCACCAGTACCTGCCAGCATTCTTGGAGTAAAGATGTTTCGAAATGAAATAATCTCTTACATTTTCTTCTTTGAAATTGCTAAATAGCAGGAAGAGAAATTTGACATCTAGAGAAAGGAATTTATCATTCCTGGTTCATTTTGTTCTCTCCCCCTCACAGGCTTTGAGTCTCTAAATCTTTCTAAATAAAACATGAATGTGCTTACTGCTCCTCCCCGCTAAGACAACCTCAGTCCAGGTCACCAACACCTCTGAACTAAAACGCTTCAACAGATGGTCATCCTGCATCTCACCCAAGCCCTCTTTCCACACCTTCATAGCACCCACTGTAAATCCTTGTCTCTGGTCTCCATCTTTGGAGGCCCCGCCCCTGTGCCCCTTGCACCTTAACACCTCCCCAAGGAGGGTCATGGTAGCTCCCCAAATCTTGACCCTCACCAGAGGAGAACATGACCACTCCCCCAGTCTATTTAAACTGCTCCCTGGAAAGTCAACATGAGGTCTTCTCTCTTTCCGCCCAGTGGTCGTGTTGGCGACTTCCCCGTTCCCCTCGGGGGCCAAGAATCCTATTAAACATGGATTTTTTTTTAATTCGGCTTGTTTTGATTTGGGTTGATTGGGATTTTTGTGTTAGCAGAGAGCTCGTGTTAAAAATATTTCTAATACCCATCACTTCTCATTGCTGGGTACTCACTGTCATTTATGGATTCTCTAATAAGAAGATTTAGCTTGTAAACGCTATATTCGAGAATCTAATTGCCATGCCTTTCTTGTGCTATTGTTCTTGTCTAGAATACATCACATATACAAGAGGCACAGAATAGGTCCACCTACTAGAACAGAGTGCAGGTATCTCAAATACCAGACATCTAATGTGAACTTATTCTCAAGATTTATTTTGAATCTGTATTAGAATCACCAAAAAGTTTTGAAGATCTCATTACCTGGGCCATAATAAGACCCCCTAAGTTAGGCTACACGATAGGAATCAGTAGTTGTTAAGCTTTCCGTGGGATTCTGCTATAAAGTCAAGGCTTATATTCATTGTAGTAAGAATTATCTAATTCCTTTTCTTTTTTTTTAAACATTTACCAATTTATTTTATGAGACCACAATGACCCTGACACCCAAACAACATAAAGATCTAAAACAGAAAGAGAATTAGAGACTAATTTCCTTTTTCAAAGAGTACATCAAAAATATGATTCACAAAGATTTCCATAAAGTAAGATGGTTCATCCTAGAGATGCCAGAAGTATTCAATACAAGAAGATCAATTCTTAAAATTTATGCCTCCTATCACTGTATTAGCCATAACTTCCAGTTTCTCTCCAAGGCTGTATTTTTCCACCTTTGTTGTAATAATATTGTCAATGCTTTTTGAAATTCAGTTGTATTAATTTTAAATATAATAGTTGCTATCCTTAATTGTATCAGATTTTTCTTCATTCCACAAAGTACTATACAAATCAAATATTTTCATTTGTTGAAAGGTGTACTGATATTTACTAAATATGAAATGTACAATATAGTTATCACAAACACTAAATGAATTATGTAATGAACTCTTTCAAATAGTTGCATGTAAAACTAATGCTCTTTTGCATGCATAAATATATGCTAAGAAGAATACTATTCTCAACATGACATTGAAAATTCAAGAAAATGACAGCAACATACAAGGCCTCACATAATCACCATCTCAATTTCAAAGCTGTTGATCTTATTTGTAATTGACAGAATATATATGTATTGTGTAGAAGATGTTTTGAAATACACACATGCACACATACATACATGCACACACAGTGTGGAATGATTCAGTTGAGCTAGTTAATATACACATTAGCTCATCTCTTTAAATGACTCAGTTCAAAATTTCAAAAATGGATTTCTTTTTTACTGATTTTCATTTTCAGATTTTAACACATACTCTTGGGCATAGGAAGATAGATAAAGTCATAGGTGAGAACATATGAATTCTGGTCCTAGTTCCACACCTATTCAAGCTAAGTATATGGCTAGGGTCAACACTTTGCTAAATGAAGCCTGACCTGTTAGCTGGGCTTTCTAATTGTGTTCTAAGACTTCAGTAGTGAGCACAGTTTTTCTTACAGGACACAGATGCACTTAAAGAGAATCCCAAGAAAGGTCTCCTTACGCAGGTGTGGGCAGCATAAACACCAACATGCCCCTCAAACACCCAAAGACCAATTAAAGCGTGACGAATTTGTCATCACTAGCTGTGAACTACAGGAAGAGCAGGACAGAGGTCAGCGCCGAGGCTGGGAAACACATGACTACTGCAGCCATATAGAGCAGGTGGAACACACTCATCACCAAAACAGCAATTTGACATGAAAGGCAGAGTAAACAAACAGTCTCCTCTCTCCTTCCATCCTGTGATCTTGTTCTGACAGCCGTCACTGACCAAACCTTACCTCAGTTCAGTAGAGTCTCAAAAACACTTTCTACGGTGGTCACCACCAGGGGACAGAGGACAGAAAAGAACGGAAGATCTGGACGAGAGTTGGAGGCTATCAAATGCACCATAACAGGCAGTTTAATCCACAATATGCGGGGAAAATTATTCTAAAATATTAATTAAAATATAAGGATGGAAACTGTTACCTGTATGATATTGTAAGGGCAGATACAAGTCACTATGGTTTGCTGAACCCCACAGAATGTACAATGCAATCCAAATGCAAACTATGACTCCAGTAAATTAAAATGTATCTCGACTGACGTAACAGTTCTAAGAAATGTATCACACAATGCAAGGTGTTGAAATAGGGGATGCTAATGACAGGGAGCAGAAGTACAGGTTGTATTCTTCATGTGTGCAAATTGAAATATGTTGGTTTTTATTTTGTTTTCCTTTAAAAAGTAGTCTTTCCTATTATTTTCACACACAATCCCTGTACTGAGGCGACAATGACAGGCCACCTTTTCACACTTCGCTGTAAGAACTGCATGATGAAGCTGAGAAACACGTTTCCTAGTTGTGCTTCTAGATAAATTCCTATCACAAAGACAGAGTTAGTTAACCTTCCTATTCCAAAATGCACTTTCTCTATCTGTTAATCCCCTCACACAGAATGGTACACCTCCCTCTTCTCAACATTATCCATATACTTCCAAGCATCTCTTAGCACTTAGAATGCTTGATTTTTCTACTTATAGCTTAAACAGCCTTATTTTCATACTATCCTAGGTGTAAAAACCTTTTCCTCTTTGAAGAAATGGAAGGCTTGTTCTCAGAAATATTTTCATTGTTCTAACAATGACTCTTCTGCTGATGAGGATCATTCAAATGCATGTAGGAATGAAATGCACCCACAAAAATATTTAATATGGATCAGGGAGGTTGTTAGGTCAATAAGGTATTTAGTTTATTTTTTTGATATTGCTTTTTCTTATTGTAAGTACTTTAAAATATATATGATGCCAAAATAAAGATAATCTATGCAAAATATCTAATATCAAGATTTCAGTATCTTATAATATTTTGATGAGCATGACAAGCCCATCAGTGTTTATGAATCTTGTTGTTATTCTCATAAGAGTTCGTGCTTTAAGCAGAAATAATGAATGTAATTTTAAATTTACATTAAGAAATCAATCAGAGAGCAAACCATGAAAAAACAACACTAGACCTCACATCTCAAATCAAATGCACAGAGTCAGGATTTAGAGATGGTCCCTGATGCTGCCTGCAATAGGAAGGGGTGTGGTTGTGAGGAGCAGGAGGCCAGCTGCCCCTTCCCTAGAGCACAGAGTGTACTTACCCTGTCTCTTTTCCTCGCCTCTCACCACTGCCCTTGCTTCTGTCTAGACATTCTGCTCCTCTATCTGAGAAAAGGACTGTGCTAAATGATTTTGTTCAGCCACTCTGGGTTTTGCCTTCTAGGCTTCTCAGCCCCAGGATCGCAAGCCCCTCCCTCCCCAGCTGCTGCTGTGGCTCCCTGACAGCTGAGCTCCAGGACTGCCCCCGAGACTCAATGAGTGTAATTTATACCATTTATGGCTTTGATGATAAGACTAAGATAATGGCTGCAGCATCGTATTTCATATGTGTTTCCATGCCTACCCCTTGCTCACGGGCGAGCAAGAGTGCAAACACCATTAGGCTATAAATGGTTCTGTCTGGCCTTATCTGCATTGTTTGTGGGCACACTCTGATCCTCAAAGAGCTGAGGAATAAGACCTCACCCGGAGATATGGATTGCTTTCGGATTTGCAGTTGCAGCTGCTGATTGCAGGGCTCGGTGCCTTTATGGGCCTTTTCCCTCACCTGTATCTACCCAGCATCTTTTCTCGGAAAACTCATCCCAATTACTTACCCAGCTCACATTGCTGTGAGACACCTATAACAGGTTCAATTTTCTACACGGCTTCAAGAGAAGAGCAATAACTTGGGTACTTCTAAAAAGAAGAGAAGAGAGAGAGGGAGAGCAAGAGAATGAGAAAGTGTTGGGGGGAAGAGTGCCAGATTCCTTTTACTTCTTTATAACTTTTTAAAAAGAGAATTTCAGAAACTTGATCCACGTCCTAGTGTATTGGCCCAAGGGAGGCTGTGATTACAAGGGGTATTACTTAAGAAATTACATTTTTCTTGGCTTGACTTATGTGTTGTGTCAAATTAAGATGAGCAACAATATCTTGGTAGGCAATGAGTTCAGAAACAACTTCACAATTTGTTCTTGGCTTGATGAACACAGGTCCTGGGGCTTTGCAACACCCTGGGGAAGCTCTTAAGGAAAAGAATGCAGGATGCAGTATGAAAACAGAGCACAGTTTCCTCAAGCAAGGGGAGAAACTCTGTTTCTCCCTCTGCCAGTATTTGCCTTTGTTCCTGTTGATCTCAGAAACAATCATCGAGAATTTCCAGTAATTGTTTTGAAAATGCGCCCATGACTTTTAGGCCCCCTGCAAAAGTGAGAGGACAGAAATTAGCCAAGATGTCATTTGCACATAAAAGCACAAACGTTTAAGAAGATCTAGTCTGGGGCTCAATGATAATCCACTTGCCTCGGCTGAGTGAATCTGTTGTGATTCCCACCCTAGCCTCGAACAGAGAAGAAGCAAGAGAGAAAATGTACATGCCTTCTGCAGAAACCCCCTTTCGATATGTTAAAGACACACAGCCACTAGTCCCAGTACACAATACATACAAGCACAGAAACCTACAGGGGGATACGTTGGCTTATATATGTTAAGATTCAAACACAAACACAAAAACTACCCACTAGACTGGGTTTTTAAATATTGATGTTTTCAGAGGAAAAAAAATGCTACAACGTTTAAAATGGCATACTTGAAAGCTTAATTCTTTCATAGGTACATAGTTTGATGCATGCTGAATAATACATTTTTAATTTCAGCATTTTGCTTCTGTCATATCTGAATTACTATATACAAATATATATGCATATATATATGTGTGTGTGTGTGTGTACACACGCATGTATGCATATAAACAAGGCAATGAAAAGAAACATAGAAACAAGGCCTGAGGTCCTGATTGGATTTTATACTTTCCTCGAGTCCTGGGCTAGTTTCCAATCTCCCAGTAAGCAAATAAGGTTGGATCGTTTGTCTTTTAACTACTTGGGTGATTCAAATGTTATCTTTGAAATGTTACCAAAGGTGTCAGAAGCACCAGCGGAAAGAATGACAGTTCCCCCCATTCCCTCGATAATCCGGATCAGTCATCCTACAGACAGATGTTACTCCCTTGTCTTAATGACCTAGGGAGCAGAGAACACCGAGGAACTCTTGGCTTCTAGTAGAACAGAACCAAAATATTAATTCAGCAAAGCTCGACATTCTGAGACTGGGGAATGAACTCTGCAGTGAGCGCGTAACTGAGACCCTGGGGCAGAGACTCTGCCCTCCATTCTCTCACTCTCAGACCCACAGGCTGAAGACACCTGTTGCGTCAAACATGCACTACATGGTGTAAGGTGGTCCTTCACACTTCCATGATTTACTTGTAATGCTTGACTTTGTCTTCCCAACCAGCCATTCATTGTTGCTTCATAAGCTGTCCTCCATTTTTTGTTGGACAATGACTGCTAGATGATGCTGTTCGTGGGAAAATCAGGCGGTCCTGTGCTGTCAAATCAGATTTTTGGGCCACATAATGCTGGATAGTAAGATAGAAAATAAGGTATTCAGTAAATACGCAGGTGGCAATGCTGGCAGAAGTACTGTGAGGGAGGAAAAGCAAAATCATATCCCAAGCATTCCTTCCAGGGTGGCAGCAATCCAGTGTAATCATTCTGCTGCTAAATGGCAAACTAGTCCTCTGGGAGATGCTTGCTTTGCTGGAGGCTCAGACTTTGTCTATACGGTTGGATGAATAACCATTCGATGTGGTGATTGTCATACGAGTGTTAGGAAGAAAACACAAAAACTAGTTGCTTAGAATACAGCCTTTTCTGGACATTTTACCTACGATTCTACTAAGGAATATATGTCACATATACTTTGCACAGCATCCTGAACCCCAAGCAGTCTACCTCAATCCATTCAAGATTCTTCACAGAGATTTTCCATGAGTCTTTCTTCATTAACTAATAAACATCTTTCCATCTGGTCTTCTACCGAAAAGTCATTTTCTCACTGTCTTTCAGAACTTTGTTTGAATGGAGCTGCAGTAACATTGTAGTACACTTTTAATTGTTGACAGCTATCACCAGAAGTTTTTCTAAACCAAATCTCAATGTCTTTCTGCCCTAGAATCCTAGGCAGATGCCCAAAGAGCCCATCTATTAAAATTGAAACAAGACAAAACGTCAATTAGGAATATATATACCTTGGGATTATGAACTACCTATTCAAACATGTTACTTGACTTTTCATAAAATATTTTGACTAGATTTTATTTATGCCATTTTCAGCCTATCATAAAGTGATATCAGATATGCTCAGTTTTATGGAAGATATAATTATAAAGAACAAAAAGAACATGATCAATTTATCACCTAGTGTGAGTTATTCTACCTCTCCAAGGGCAAAATCCCAAAATAGGAACTAGTTTTTGAAAGGAAAACAGTTGTCTCTGCTTTGCCTATTTTACCTAGGAATAGCCAGATGTGGTGGTGCACACCTGTATTTCAGTTCATACTTCAAGAGGTGGGAAACAACGACTGAAAACTGAGATTCTATTTTAGAAACAAACAAAGAAACAATAACAAATGCCCTATTGGTATGTCCTACTGGCCAAGTAGGAGTGTCTTCCAGAAGTGCTAGAGTAGAGAATAGACAGTGTCATCCACACATTTCTAAGTGTCTTCTGAACCAAATAGCTCACAAATTGTAAGAAGCAAACAACACAGATTACAGATAAAGCTAACTACGGTACTCCGTATTCTTTTGTCCTTCATTATAAACACAAAAAAGTGACTTTGTGTACTGCTGGTAAGTAGAGCAAAACATCCTAGAATGTTATTTTTGTTATCTTCAGGAGAAAAAATATAATCAAGGGGAGAAGAGTTGATTCAGTCAGCAATGTACTTCACACACACACACACACACACACACACACACACACACACACACACACACACACACACACAGCAGGAGGACCTGAGTTTGGATCCCTAGACCCATGCCAAAAGCCGGGTGTGGCACATGCCTTCTACCCTAGCCCCGGGTAGGCAGATGGAGGTAAGCTTGGAAATTCTGCTTGGCTAGTCTTGTCAAATTACTTAGCTACAGATTCAAGGAAAAAACACAATTTCAAAAAATACCACGCTAAAGAAAGATAGCCAATATCAACCCAGACTCACCATTACACAAAAGGACACCCATGTGAATGCACACAGGTGCATAGGCATCAACATACATAAACATACACTACACACACACACACACAAACACACACACAAAACCTCTCTCCATAAAAAATTGAAGTTCATAATGGAGTAATAACTCTTTTCCATACTATATTGAATATTTTAACATGCCCAATGTATCTCACGAGAAACCTAGAAAAATCCATTAAAATCTGGTTTTCAAAAGAATTATTCTCATTCTGTGAGACACATGTGTCCTACCAATACATCCATCATCCATAGTCACTTCAAGCCTTCCAGGAACAAGTGGCAAGGAGTCCTCAACCCAACGACAAGCACACTCTTCTGTGCTGGGATCCCTGGAGAACCTATTCTGACTGAACCCTGAGTTGATATCATCCTCAGGTAAGATGATGAAGATGTACATTCATCTTTGATAAACAAGGGAACAATTGCTCTCTACTGTTCTTAGTTAATTACCATTGAGGAAAGGAAATTATCCAGGCAAAGAACTCTATGCTGCATGCTGGAGACTAAATTAATTTATGGCAGTAGAGGTAAGACACCTGAGACAACATCTGCCATCAGAGCCTCTGCCTGATGAATCACACAACAATAAAGTCCTGTTCTACCAGATCCAGATATCTTCTGCACAGTTCAAAATAGGTGGATAAGCTGGAAATGTTATTTCAACAATCCAACCCGAATTTTCAAATATTTGTTAGACTGCAGGCAGTCTTCAACTATGCAGAATTTGCCATTTAATTGTTACTGATTTTCTGTTTCTCTGTTGGATGTTGAGCCAATGACTTCCTGCGAGTTAGTCAAACACCGTCTCTGAGCTCTCTCTCCAGCTTGTCTTTAAATTAGTTCATCACAGTTCCTTATTTGTCGTGAGCTTCTTTGCGTTTGCATGTGCACACAGGAGAATGCCACATGTGTGGTCAGAGACAACTTGTGTCAATTCTCCCCTTACGTCATGTGGCTTCCTGGGATAGCATTTGGGTCATCAGGCCCAGGAGCAGGTGTGTGTTCCGCCGCTGATGCCCTAGATCGATCGATCTGTCTGTCTGTCTGTCTGTCTGTCTGTCTGTCTGTCTGTCTGTCGATCGATCGATCTATCTATCTGTCTATCTATCTATCTATCTATCTGTCTATCTATCTATTTTTAAAATTTTCTTTGAAATAAGGTTGCTTGGCTGAAACTACTGGCCTTTCCTTGGCCTGTTTCTGGCAGTTCTGGACCTACACACACTCCGCATAGCCTTTGGAAACAGAATTACACAACTGACCTGAAGAAGAGCTCTTTCTTGCTTTATTCTTGTCCTTTTCTACTAAGAAGATCTATTCTGTGGAACATAAAAAGAAAAAGGAAAAACAAACAAACATGGAGACTTTTTCAGCATATATCTTGTTCGGCTTGCTATGTATTCATGGCCAATGTCCAAACTTAAAACATTCAGTTTTGAACAGTGTCTTCTGACCTTTCAGCTCTATGGTTATAACTAGATAAATATAAAGAGAACGTCCAAATTAACCAAAATAAAGACAAACAATGGTCAAAACTCTAAGTCTTGCCTGCTCACATTGAGAACAAACTTGTCATGCCTTTTGGAAGCATCATGTATTAGTCTCATTTCTGACAGGCATTCAAAACTAACTGCTCATCTGGGCAGTGGTGGCACACACCTTTGATCCCAGCATTTGGGAGGCAGAGACAGGCAGATCTCTGCGTTTGAGGCCAGCCTGGTCTACGGAGAAAGTTCAAGAACAGTCAAGGCTACACAGAGAAACACTGTCTTGAAAAGTCAAAACGAAAAATCAAACAAAAGAACAAAAAGAAAAAAAAAACTGTTGCTATTATTCAGTTCATGGCCACAACTCCGATCACTACATATGAGGCTGAAATAGCTGCTGCAGGACTGACTGTTGAGAATTCGCTGAGGCCTTCTTTAAAGGGAATGCCCTCTCTACACTTCCCCAAAAGCCTCTGGACCTGCAAAGTGGATTAACGCTAGGAGTTGATTGAGAGGCCATGGCACTTCATTGCAGCTACTCAAGTATCTAGTCATTAGCAGACCCATGTGTATTAGAGGAATCAAGCACATGCTTCCCAGGCGGATTAAACAACAAGACCCATTTTCTCTCAGTCAAACTGTGCCTCTGCTCTTACAATTCAGAGTTTCCCTCCTCATCTCTGGATGGTTGTTGTCACTTCTTGGACTACCGCAATCTAAGATCTTTGCTTGCAAACATGCACCTGCAACCTCAGCACTCAGAAGTCAGAGACAAGATGCATGTGAGTTTGAGGCCAACCAAAACTATATAAGCAGAACCTGTCTCCAAAACCAAAACTGGTGACCTAGAGTAGTATTTCACATCTGTTATCCCAGTCTTAGAGAGGCTGACGCAGGAGCATTGCCTGGACAGATTAATGACCCTATATCGAACAGAACTAAAGATGAGGGAATTCACCTAAGTGGCACAGTCTGTCACATGTTTTCAATCTGAGAGCGGACACCTCCATGCTTTCCACAAGAAATAACTCCTTTACAGTAACCACTCAAAGCTTCGGTAAAGTGAGCTTGCTCTAAAACTCATGTACACAGGAAAAGCAAGAGTAAGACAGCATCCATAATAACTATTGTGAATGTTCATTATTACTTCATCTCTGGGTTTGAGCTTAGTCTGTGTCCAATATACTAAGGAAGTTACAGCATCTCCGCCATGCTGAAGTCCTGGCTGCTGTGTTCGGATGTAGGTCAAGACACCTGAGTAGAACATTGGAGCCTTTCCCAGATGTTGCAGATGGCAGGCTCTCGGAACTCTAGTAAGGTATCCATGACTACAATCTAGTCTCATGCACGCTACTTGTTCTCATCCTGCTATAAAACCATTCAAATGATTCTCACTCATATCCTTCCCTTGGTATCTATTAATATGACTTTGGAGAATGTTGACTTTGGGAGGGTACATGTCATTTCATCCTGTTAAGTGACATAATCCCAACTTTTCTACTCATTTCCCATTGAGAATCTGGAAACAATGGAGGTCGTATGTAAAACACCCCCCACAGGCTCACATGTTCCAGAACTCCATCACTTAGCTGAGGAGGTTGTTTGGGATGTCGTGGAACTTTCAGAGTATAATTTTTTGCCATGAAAGCCATATCCACTTCTAGTTCTGGCTAAGCTCTCCACGGGTCTGGCTACTACGTGAGAAGCAGCAGCCTCCTGCTGGTTTCCGCAGTCACAAAAATGCTCTGCTAGAATTTTTCTTCACCATGGAGGATGGTTCTCTCCGATCCCGTGAGCCAGAACTCCCTAAATTGCTTCTGCCAGATATTCTGTCAGGTTGACCCGAAGCAGCGATAACCATACCTTAAATAGCCACATAGTTGAGGTCAATGAGAATTTACTGAAAGGGGGAGGACAGTGTCCCTAGCACAGGACATGAGTACCTTCTGCTGGAAAAGAAAGGTTTAGGGGCTGTAGGCTGTGAAAATCTGCAGATGTCTTTCCATTTTCTGTGATTACGAATCTCCCTAATCATTGCCCCAACTTTTCCATGAAAGACCTAGTCTAGAGCTACCACTTCGCCTTAAATTTAAAGATTGGGACTCACAAAAACTCTATTTCTGTTGTTTTGTTTCCGTTGGTAGCACCGGATCTCCAAGTTAACAAAAAGTTTATTTTGAGAACACTCAAAAATGTTGTTTCTTAGAGGTGACTATACTATGAGCTTATTTTCCATAAGTTCCCCAAAGCCCGACTCTTCCTGGCATCCCATTACCTGGAATGTGTATTTGTAGTTGCTGACTCTGACAACCAGTCAATATGCAGTTCCAGCGCCAGCCCTTCTTCCCCGCTGTGATAGTGTTCCCAGCCCTTGTTTTCTGCCTGTGATAGTGTTCCCAGCTCTTGTTCCTCTGTGATAGTGTTCCCAGCTCTTGTCCCCTGTGATAGTGTTCCCAGCTCTTGTTCCCCTGTGATAGTGTTCCCAGCTCTTGTTCCCCTGTGATAGTGTTCCCAGCTCTTGTCTCCTGTGATAGTGTTCCCAGCCCTTGTTCCCCTGTGATAGTGTTCCCAGCACTTCTTTCCCTGTGATAGTGTTCCCAGCTCTTCTTTCCCTGTGATAGTGTTCCCAGCTCTTGTTCCCTGTCATAGTGTTCCCAGTCCTTGTTCCCTGTCATAATGTTCCCAGCCCTTGTTCCCTGCTGTGATAGTGTTCCCATGATGTAGGTTGACTTCTATCTATCTGCTGCTTTCATTGGTTAATTAATAAAGAAAACTGCTTGGCCTGATAGGTCAGAACATAGGTAGGCGGGGAAGACAGAACAGAATTGTGGGAGAAAGAAAGCAGAGGCAGGCAGACGCTCTAGCTCTCCTCTCCAAGATGGACGTAGGTTAAGATCCTTCCTGGTAAGCCACGACCTGGTGGTGATATACAGATTATTAGAAATGGGTTAATTAATATGTGAGAGTTAGCTAATAAGGGGCTGAAGACAATGGGCCAGGCAGTGTTTAAAAGAATACAGTGTCCATGTAATTATTTTGGGTAAAGCTAGCCGTTGGTGGGAAGCGACCTACTGTTGCTTTTAACATTCCCAGCCCTTGGTCCCTGTGATAGTGGTCACAGCTCTTGTTTCCTGCCTGCGATGGTGCTTCCAGTTTATAGTTCTCATTGTTGCATCATCTAGCACTTGGTGATCAAAACAGAAGACATGCAAAAGGAGGAAGGGATTTAACAGAGGGCTACAGACCTTGCAATACCATCAGAAAATCTGACTTAGAAGAGGCAGCAAAGATCTCTTAGATTCAGGAACTGAAAAAGAAAGGGATCTTAAGGAATAACTGCTGATTTCCTAAACTACTGTCAAGCCCAGAGTGGCATTTTCAAACGGGAACACTATCGAAATCTCCATCAGCTCACTGACAATGCTATTGATCCCGGCTTTCTTTTGTTAACACTGGGAGACAGTTCTCCCCTGGACCCTCACAATACTGCACAGAATAGAAAGAGAGATATTTACTGATATTTTTCTAGATTATACAGCAGATAACCTTGAAGATGGATATAATGTCTCCCTGCATGACAAAATTATAGAAAAATGACTACAAGACAAAATTCCAGATGGAGGCTGGAGAGCTGGCTCCGTAGTCAGAACACTGGCTGCTCTTCCAGAGGCCTTGGGTTCTGTTCCCAGAACCCACATGGCAGCTCACATCTGTCTTTATGTCCAGACTCGGGGGATCTAATTTCCTCTTCTGACTTCCAGAAATACCAGGCACACAGATGGGAAACAGATATACATGCAAGCAAAACACACATGCACATATTTTTAATTTTTTATTTTTACTCTTACTTCAGATATCCTAGGCTCAGAATTCTCCTATCACTTGCCTCCCAGTGGGTTCTTCAGACCAACAATGATTCTTGGTGATCCCTTATGGTATCTGTGTCTTACAGAACAATGCAAAGTCTGGCTGCTTGGTATGTGCTGTTGCTCTAATTAGGAGATTTTTTAAATGTTTAACCTGAAGCACACATACACAACATACATTCACACACAAATAAAAAATAAAGTGAATCTTTAGGAAAGAAATCTTAATTTCTATTTGTTTTTTGTTTCAAATTATAAGTGAAATATACCATGTCTCTGTTCTACATATTTTTTTCTTGATTTGTGAAATTGTTTGAAATATTTTAAAACTGTGACTTTAGCTAGAGTTTTCCCTTGATGTATTCTTATTTTCTCAAGTTTCTCAGATAATTGTACTCCACAATCTGACTTCTTCTCTGAAGCACCAGGGTTTTAGGAAGTGTTTTTGTAATTTCCCCTTGAATTTTTAAGTTGGAAGAGTATTTCTACAAAGTGCCTTTTATGCTAAATGCAAAAAAATCAAGAAGCAAGCTCTTAGAAAGAATTGTAAAATGCATGTCTAAATAAAGCAGAATTGGCTTAAATATGATGTCCATCAAAATGCAGAACCTTGAAAAGGGATATACCTCTGGGTCCCTTAGGTGGCCCAAGTCTGTAGGATGTCTTATTTCCTTTCTCTTAACATTCATTGTAGTTTCATTGGTACATAATTTTTCCAAGGTAATTAAGTAGGAATGAACCTATACAATTTTGTATCAATAGATTAAAGAATTATACTTTTAATAATGCAGAGAAATAATTATGCATATTGGAAAAAATATATCCAAAAGAATTTCCATGGTAGAGTTACTTTATTAGTGAAAATATTGGGGCAACCCAGAGATATCCATTGTTAATTAGTTGGGTGAAAATACTAATTAACTTTACACACTGGATATCCACTAGAACATAACTGAAAAAATCTATAGTATAATGTCTGTGGCCATTTGATAGGAATAGCAAATAGCTTTGGAAATCATGGAAAAGGACTCACCGGTTAGCATAACAGAGGTGGATATGCCTTGGAGATCCAGAGCTGGAAGGACCTCATTCTGTTATTGAGCATAGTAGCTCTGCATATTACCCTTGTGGTCACCTCCTCCCTCATAATCTATGAGTTCTATTGAAAACTCTAAGGGGATATCTAGCCCATTACTGGGCAGTGCTCCTGGTGCTTACACTAATAGTGACTGACTTTTTCCAAGCACTTTGTTTACAAAAACATCTTCACCTGACCTTCCCAACAATCTACATGTCTAAATTCTTTCAGAGGGTAGTGGTTGATTCATTGATGTAGGTCGGCCTTCTCTCTATGTGTTATTTTCATTGGTTAATAAAGAAACTGCCTTGGTCCTTTGATAAGCCACCACCTTGTAGTGCTACACAGATTATTAGAAATGGGTTAATCAAGATGTGAGAGTTAGTCAGTAACTAACTCTCTAGAGATAATGGGCCAGGAAGTGTTTAAATGAATACAATTTGTGTGTTGTTATTTTCGGGGCTAAGCTAGCCGTGAGGAGCTGGGTGGGACGAAAAGCAGGCCTGCCTGCAGCTCCTCACTACAATTCATTAGTCTGCTCCAACAGTGGTGTTTGCTTCTGTAGAGAAAAAAGCCTACCTTTTGATCACTTGCCTACTCCATGACTCCTCTCAGTTTCTCAACCATGCTGAGGGTTGGAGCTTTGGCAATATATGGTTGAATTATATGAAAACAGTGTTGTTCTACTTGACACGTAAAGTGTGTATGTATTCTTTTGAATTTATCTATGTATGAAAATTATGAAGACCTTTATTATTGATAATATTCTTTTTTCTTTTTAATAAGTTCTTTCTAAGGAATGCCTATAGAGTGTGTAATATGAATACAAGCCTCCTTGCTTTTATTCAGTGCGCAAGATGGTTCCAGCTGCTATAGAAACTATCAAAATGGAGGGTGGGGAGAGAGCAAAAGGAATGGGGGAATGATATAATAGTTTATTATCTCAAAAAATAATACAGACTAAGATGACTTTTAAGGTTAATAAAGACCAAGGCTACTGATTTTGTAGTTAATCTTGTATCCTGCTACATTACTGAAGGTGTTTATGAGTTGTAGAAGTTCTTTCGTAGAATTCTGAGAGACACTTATGTAAACTATCATATCATCAGGAAATGGTGAGAGTTCGACTTCTTCTTTTCCAATTTGTATCCCCCTGATCCCCTTTTGTTGTCTTATTGCTCTAGCTAGAACCTCAAGTACTATATTGAATAGATATGGAGAGAGTGGACAACCTTGTCTTGTTCCTGATTTCAGTGGGATTGCTTTGAATTTCTTTCCATTTAGTTTGATGTTGGCTGTTGGCTTGCTGTATCTTGTCTTTATTATGTTTAGGTATGTTCCTTGTATCTCTGATCTCTCTAAGACCTTTATCATGAAGGGATGTTGTGTTTTGTCGATGGCTTTTTCAACATCGAATGGGATGATTATGTTTTTTTTTCTCCAGTTTGTTTATATAGTAGATTACAAAGACAGATTTTTCATATGTTGAACTTTCCCTGCATCTCTGGGATGAAGCCGACTTGATCATGGTGGGTAATTTTTCTGATGTGTTCTTTGATTCGGTTTGCCAGTATTTTATTGAGTATTTTGCATCAATGTTCATGAATAATATTGGTCTGAATTTCTCTTTCTTAGTAATGCCTTTGTGTGGCTTGAGTATCAGGGTAATTATGGCTTCACAAAAAGCGTTTGGCGATGTTTCTTCTGTTTATATTTGCTGCAGGAGCTCCTTCTGCTCCTTCAGTCAATAGCCACTGAGATACCAGCCCATTGGGGCGTGGTCTCTCTCTCTTTAAAAAAGCAGCTGCTGTCCTCCATACTCTCTCTGGCTTCTGGTTCCACTTCTGGCTCCTAGACTCCTTTCCTGTTCGTGCAGAGCGGCTGTTGTCTGTGACAGTAATCTGTAAGTTTTTTCCCCTTTAAATAAATAACCATTCTATTAATCATAATTCCAAACTGGCGTGGGATTGTTTGTGACTTATGCCTTCATGTGGCGCCCCACGTTTGGTTGTAGAACCCCCCTTACCCCCACTCAACTGCTTGCCGCCAGCTCGGCTAGTCACGAGACCTCCCTCAGCTGCGGCCTGTGTCCTGTATGTGGAGCCAGCAGTTCAATTAAACCCCACGCCTCCCGAGCTCCACAGGCTCGGGACAGTCTCTGCCTGCCTGGTTTGCTCTTTTCTGAGTTGTTTTTAAATTTCCCTTGTAAGTGCGGTGCTTGAGTGGCGTGAATCAGAAAGCAAGCAGTTGCCAAAAGCTGCAACCCCTCTGGGCGACTCGGTCACTTGGAGGCATAAGCGGCTTCCGGGTTGCTCTTTTCTACCCCTGGATTCTGGGTTTCTGGTTCTGTGTATGGAATTGATTTAATTACATTTTCTTTGTTGAGCAACTTATATTTTCTAGTTTTTAACAAATACTAAGGCAGACACTGAAACAGGACCCCCGTTTCCGTCACCTTTGCAGTGGTTCTAGTCATGACTTGGCAACAGCGCTGCCTACTAGACAAGAGGTAATATGGCAGTTTTTGTTTCCAACGCCAATTTAACTGTTTTCTTTATTAATACAATGGATTATGTCAAGCAAGGTTTTATATGACTTTGGGGATACATTAATTTACTTGTTACTAGGTTTCAGTTTTCTTGTTAATATTTTATCATTAAGGAAGATACGATTTTTACGGACTAATAATGAACAACTAGTTGAAAGGAATAAAATTATTGAAAATCAGGGGTTATCTCAACAAGTGGATACTATGATAGACAAAATTGACTCCATATCCAAGAGTACTAGGAAGTTACCTGAAAGGGTTCCGGCTGTTGAATTTGATGTTCAGATGTTACACAAAGTTTTGATAAGGTAACAGATAGAATGTACCTCCAGAATGGGAACCAAAAAACTGATACCTTAGTGAAATTCCTAGATACACAGGTAGGTCAGGAGATTCAGGATTTAAGGGAGACAATGATAAAAAGATTAGAAATGATTGAAGAAATTATTGGAGCTGGTGAACAGAGTAAGAAGGCACAAGGACAGGATACAATGCCACCACCAGCTGTTAGAACTGGCTTACCCAGGGTTCTGATGACATACCCTGTAATTTATTCTGACAAAGGATCAACTTCTAAAGACTCAAAGGGAGTTAAAGAAGCTAGGTGGACACCAATAGCAATGATTGAATTAAAAGAAATTAAGCAAACTGTTGTTAATTATGGCTTGCACTCTACATTTGTTAAGGAAATGATAAGGACTTGGGCTTCTAATGTCAGAGCTACCACCCATGATTTCTCTCAGCTAATGTCTACAGTTTTAGATGATGGACCTTCCTTGATGTTTGGAATTTATTTCAGAGAAGAATCCAAACATATGGAACAGCAAGAAAGAGCAAAAGGTGTGGAGGTTTCCCAAGAATAAATTCTTGGTGTAGGAGCACATGCTGATCCACAGGTCCAAGCTCTTTATGACGAAGAAGTGCTGTCCTTATGTCACAAAGCAGCCTTGAATGCTTTGAATAGAATACAAGATCCAGCAAAAACGGTCGAATCATATACCAGGGTTAGGCAAGGACAGAGAGAATCCTTTACTGACTTTGTACAAAGATTAATTAAGGCTCTGGACATACGGATAACAGACCCAGAAGCTAGCCGAATACTTCTTGATTCTCTAGCTTTTGAAAATGCTAATACAGAATGTAAAAAGATAGTTGGGCCTTTAAAATCTAGATCAGCACCTAGATCGGCTGGTCTAGCACCTAGATCTAGCACCTAGATGGGCTAGAAGGCCCATTTAAAAGAATGGATACAGCATACAATGAATGTTGAGACGTTTAGCTATAATGATGAATCCTGGGTAGGAGATCAACACCTTGATCTCACTACTAGCTGGGAGGGGGCTCTCCACTTCTGGGGCAAAAGTATTTAACCCTGGGTTAAGTTTGAATAAATTGGGCATTCTCCTCTTGAGGATGACTCGAACTCTGTATGTGTGTGTGCGTCTGTGTTCTAACTCCTAGGACAATAAAGAACTCGTGAGAGGTATGGAGTCATGGTCCATACTTGGTTGGGTGGTGATGCAGACCCCGTGGCGTGGAACGACCACCACAAAAGGGAACTGACAATGATTGAGGAAAAATTACAGGAGGCACATGTGGATAGGGTGAACCCGAATCTTAGTTCCATCTTAGTCATACTGCCTTCCAGAATTTCTCCTACAGGGATTTTAATGCAGAGGGAAGATATTATTTCAGAGTGGATATTTATACCTCATAAACCAAGTAAAAAATTAAAAACTTATGTGGAAAAGTTCTCTGAATTAATTATAAAAGGGAAACTGAGACTTCGTCAGCTAGCAGGTATAGACCCAGCAGAAATAATAGTGCCCTTTACTATTGAGGAAATAAGAAAGTTATGGGAAGATAATGAACCATGGCAAAGAGCTTGTGCTAATTTTTTCAGAGAAATTAACAGCAACTATCCCAAAAGTGATAGACTTAACCTCATAAAGAGAACTTCTTGGATTTTTCCTAGAATTGTACGTGATGCTCCAATAACTAGAGCCCGGACATTTTATACTGATGCAAATAAATCAGGGAAAGCAGGTTATAAATCAGAAGAATTGAGTAAAGTGGAACAAAGTTCTTATGATTCTGTCCAGAAGGCAGAATTATATGCCATTCTTATGGTGCTAAGGGATTTTAAAGAACCTCTCAATATAGTTACAGATTCACAATATGCAGAAAGAGTTATCTTGCATATTGAAACCGCTGAATTCATACCAGATGACACAGAGTGGATTTCATTGTTTATCCAGGTACAGGACATAATTAGGAATAGGCTTTGTCCAATGTACATAACACACATCCGGTCCCATACTGGTCTGTCTGGCCCTCTAGCACAAGGTAACGCTGAAATTGACCAATTATTGATTGGTAGCATTCTGCAGGCCTCAGAATTTCATAAAAAACATCACGTCAATAGTAAAGGCTCAAAGAAAGAGTTTTCCATTACATGGCAACAAGCTAAGGACATTATAAAGAGATGTTCTACTTATTCTTTCTATAATCAAACACCGTTGCCTTCAGGGAGTAACCCAAAGGGTACTCAAAGGAATGAAACCTGGCAGATGGATGTATTCCACTTTATGGAATTTTGTAAATTAAAATATGTACACCACACCATAGACACGTATTCAGGTTTTCAATGGGCAACTGCCCTGAGCTCAGAAAAGGCTAATTTGGTAATCACACATTTATTGGAAGTTATGACCATCATGGGTATACCTGCACAAATAAAGACAGACAATGGTCCAGCATATGTATCGAAGAAAATGAAATGCTTTTTTGCTTATTATAATGTAAAACACATTACAGGTATACCAAATAATCCTACAGGTCAGGCAGTTATAGAAAGATCAGATTGTAATATAAAGGATATGCTGAACAAACAGAAAGGGACAGAAAATACCCCCAGAAATAGATTGCATAATGCTTTATTAACCTTGAATTTTCTTAATGCTAATGAGAAAGGAACAACAGCAGCAGAGAGGCATTGGATAATGGAAAAAACTTCTGAACTAAACCAACCTGTTTATTTCAAAGACGTACTGACCTCTCAATGGAAGCCAGGAGATGTGCTACATTGGGGAAGGGGTTTTGCTCTTGTTTCCACAGAAGAAGAAAAATTGTGGATACCATCAAAATTAATAAAGGTTTGATTTGAAGAGGAGAAACCTCTTGGAAAGGAGAAATGACAGCTCATCTACAATGATGATATTCATACAGGTGGTAAGAAAAACATATAGAATGGGAGCAGGGTTCTGTTCTTATCTCCACAGGAAAACACTCATCTTTGAAAAATTCAAGGAACCCTGGATATTTGAATACTGACAGATGAAAAATAACGGCCCAATAGGGACTATCAAGAAAACTGAATAGGTTCTGTAAGTAAAATATACTAAATCATATTTCTAAATTTATAGGGCTGGTTTTGGAGTTGGACTCTGGCTCAGTCCCTCTCTAATTCCAAGCCTGGTGTTAAAAGAAAAATTCAGAGTTTCTGGAGTTTCTGTCTCATGTCAAGAGCCATGATATGGGACAGAAAGGAATATGAGTTTAGAAAACATCTTTACTTTTCTTCATATCTATCATACCTTTCATTAAATATATCTATCATGCCTTTCATTGAATATATGTATGTCCATATATGTCTATATGATTACTGTTTAAGTTTTCCACAATGAACAATGAGTTTTTTCTGCAGTGACATTTGAAGTTTTCAGGAAGAAGATGGGGCCCCATAACAACAACTCCACCTGGTTGAGATGACATCATGATACTGATAACGCTACTACAAGACCTGTTTTGGGTACCAGCTGCACAAGACGGTTCCAACATGGTTAGCTGAAACGGTGCACATCTTGTACAACATTCTGGCCAGACCTCCACAAAATACTCAGGGACTATTTGCAATTTTAAAAGACATTGATCTTGAAATTTAACCATCATTTTACTTTCACAGGATCCCCCAGAAAGAACGTCGCCCCCATGACAGCTGGAAGTAATTCTAGAGAACGACGTCCCCTCTCCCAGTAAAGTTTGTCCTTGGGTTTAGGGACATCATTTAGGGGTGGGTTATAATTAGTATACGGTTGAGGGTTGGGGCAAGAATTTTATAAGCGCAGGAATCTTAAAAAAAAAAGAGGGATAATTGGATTATGGGATAATAGATTTGTACTTGTGAGTTATTGTCTTTAGACAAATATATTGGTATCGATTCTTATATATTGAAACAAAGTTAAATTATGCTGACAATTATATGCATGCATGCTTCTACCTCTATTTAAAACATTTTTATGTATTGATACACATATATATATATTGTATTGATATATGTATATTTACCATATTGCATTGTATACTTCTACCTCTTATTAAGATACTTATATATTGTTTATGCATTTATATATATGTATATTTACCATATTGCAATGTATACTTGCACATTGTTTATATTTGGAGGTCATATTGTCCTCATTTATTGCACAGTTGTTTATTGTCTGTCTTTAAGTTAGATAGGTATTGAGAATTATATAGATCAATAGTCATCTAAGTTTGTCATTTATAATTAGACTAATCAGGTTCTTTAGATATATTGAGATTATATTCAGTATAGATAGATAATCTTCAACCTCTTCAAAGAGCAGAAGAAAATGGCCTTTAATCTAATTCAGAGTTCTGTGGTAGTGAGACACAATTGCTCCTGGCAACACCGATCTATTCCTGAGAGAATGTTGAGCACCAAAGACACTCCACCTGGAGCCTTTCTTCTTGCCAGAACTGACCTTTGGGTAAAGAGATGCCCATACCTCAGTACTGACAGAGTTACAGAATATCCGTAAATGGATAAAACAGTACTGTCATATCCAACAAAGATAGGGTAAGATAGTTTTGGAAAGTTTCTTGCCTTTGAAAATGGTATGTCAGTTACGTCAGGCCTTAGCCAATGTTGATTGCTTCAACGCTGCAAATGTGACTTTGGGTGTTTGCCCAGGTATCCAGTTGTCTCTGTGATTTGTTACATGTTCTGGAAGTTGTTTGATTGCACTTCCTAATTAATCAGGTAACATTATTTCCCTTCTCAGATCTTTGATGGGATTGAAGATCATAGAAATGTAGTTACTTTCCTCTCATGACTTGGCCAAGTTATTTGTTATACAAGACTTAAGCTAGTTAAAATAGGATATTTATATTTATTGTGTATAATTTCGTAGGTTTGTGCTTATTGTATATAATTTTGTAGTAGGCTTAGAACTCCCTTACTTAAACAAAAGGGGGAGATGCTGCGGGAGCTCCTTCAGCCAATAGCCACTGAGATACCAGCCCATTGGGGCGTGGTCTCTCTCTCTTTAAAAAAGCAGCTGCTGTCCTCCACTCTCTCTCTGGCTTCTGGCTCCACTTCTGGCTCCTAGACTCCTTTCCTGTTCGTGCAGAGGGACTGTTGTCTGGGACGGTAATCTGTAAGTTTTTTCCTCTTTGAATAAATAACCATTCTATTAATCATAATTCCAAACTGGCGTGGGATTGTTTGTGACTTACGCCTTCATATATTAAGTGGAGCAACTTGAGGAGTATTGGTATTAGTTCTTCATTGAAAATCTTGTAGAATTCTGCAATGAAACCATCTGGTCCTGGGAATTTTTTGGTTGGGAGACTTTTAATGACTGTTTCCATTTCTTTAGCAGTTATAGGTTTATTTAATTTGCTTATCTGGTTATGATTTAATTTTGGCAAGTGATATTTATCCACATAATTGTCAATTTCCTTTAAGTTTTACAATAGTTTTCTCATCTTTTCCATTTCCAGAATTCCCTTGGTTTGTGTCTGTTTTCATTTTTAAGTCTTGAATCATTTCTTTCATCTGTTTGATTGTTTTTTCTTGATTTTCTTTAAGGGAATTTGTCCATTTCTTCCAATTTTTTGTTTGTATTTTCCTCCATTTCTGTGCAGGGATTTTTCATTTCCTCTTTAAGGGTCTCAAACATTCCCCAAAAGTTACTTGTTAGGTCATTTTCTTCTGACTCATCTATATTTGGGTGTTCAAGTTTTGCGGTTGTAGAACCACCTGTTTTTGTTGGTGTCATATTGCTCTTTGTGGTGTTGAGTGTGTTCTCACCTTGTCTACCCATCTTTTCCTCTGATTGGTGTAGTTGAGTTTGTGTCTCTAGTGATCAATCTTCCAGGTGACACTGGATCAAGGCTCAGTTGTTTGTTCCTCGTGGTATAGTCAGGGCCATGGTTCCAATGACCTGGAGGTCACTCAGTGGTCCCAGAGGTCACTCAGTGCTCCCTGGTATTGCCATGCAATCCCAGAGGTCATTTGAGCCTACTTCTATGGAAAGGGTTGCTTGCTTAAGGCTGCCCCCGCTGAGGTTGCTAGCTCAGGCCTGCTCTGGTGGAGGTTGCTGGCTCAGGTCTGTTCCCTCAGATTTCTCTAGCTTGGATCTGCTTCCATGGAGGTCCCTGGCTTATGCCTAGTCCAAAAGAGGGCTCCAACTCAGGCTGGCTTCCTCAGACGTCCCTGCTTGCTCCTGGTCCTGAAGATACCTCTCAGCATGAATTTGGATTCTCTCAACACAAAGTCCACTGTGCAATGCTATTCATATCTCAGGGTTCTGAACCTCCGACTTCATGTCCGGGTTCAGGAACAATGCACACTCTGGAGGAGGCAATGCAAAACTGCCCCAGCTCGGTACCCAGATGTGCCATGATGCTACTAGATTGCACTGGAACTTCGATGCAAATTTGTTTTAAGATCCAATAAAGACACATTTGTCTATGAAAAAAGTCACAAAATTTTAAGCAAGATCTTCTACGACAGACCATTCTTAACGAGTAATCTAAAATTTCTTGGGCTGCTGAGAAGACCACATGATAGCATGCTTTGCTCTTAATTAGCCATAAAAAGTAATTACAGAGGGACGGTAGAAGTGAGGCCATGCTGCTCTCAGTAGCAAGCTCTAGGAAGGGAATCACGCAAACTGGGAAGCAGAATCTGCGTCTTCAGTGTCCCTTTGTGTGATGCTAATTAAAATGAAAAATCCCAGTGGTCCCTACTTTTGATAACTGGGGTTCTTAGCACCGGGTATACACAGAACGCTGCATGAATATTCCCTTTCTTGAAGGATAAAGCCCTTTGAGTCATCAAATTTATAAGGCATTTAAAAATCTCTAGTTGTAAACATGAATACCTAAGTATTTGCTTTCTCCTTTGCGTTTATTATTATTATTATTATTATTATTATTATTATTATTATTATTTGCTTACTAAGGCATCCTTACCTTGGTTACTACTGGGTTAAAGGTCACTGGCATCAACATGAACATCAGGAAATTATAAGCTTTCACATGTATCCAGAAAACAATTTTCTTATCATTCTTCCTTAACTGAGTTATTCTCTTTCTAAGCCTGGAATTTCATTGTTGGAAAGCTGCCATTGAATTTCTCTATAATTATGTGTCCTCCATCACTCAACTGTAAATAGTGTCTGTATTTCCATTGCAGTTAGATTACGCCCATAATTCCCTCATCACCATCTTTCTTTAGCCTGATACTTGTCTTGGCTAAATAACCACAATAATAATAATTAATAATAATCATATGCAAACAAAAAAATAAAAAATAAACAATAACAACTAAAAGCATACCTTGAATATCTTTACATTGCTTTTCCTGCCCGGGTAAAATAGCTAATTTTAATTCAGTAGTTAAAAAGTTTCATTTTTTTGGTGAGTTAAACAAATCAGTAATCTAGCTTGGAAAACAAATCACATGACACATATCTAATAGAATTGTGTATCCTGAACTTCCTCCCTCTGCTATAGCAACCCAAGACTTCCAGCTCTGTACCCCACTTAATTGCTGAAGAATGAAATGATTTCTTCTTCAGACTGTTGTAAATCTTCCCATCAGTCTTACTGTGCAGATCAACAAAGGAATGGGAAAGCCCAGCAGTTAAAGTGTTAAAAGAAGAATTGACACAGGAACAAGGGGAGGACACCTGTGGGGGTTTGATTCAAAATGTCCTCAATAGGCTCATGTTGAGTAGCACTGTTGGGAGGTGGGCCTTGTTGGAAAAAACATGTCACTGGGGATGGGCTTTGAGGTTTCGGATGCTCAAGCCAGACCCAGTGGCCTCTTTTCTCTGCCTGCTGCCTACATTGGGGTGTAGCATTCTCTCAGCTCCTTCTCCAGCACCGTGTCTGCCTGACAACACCATGACAATGAATTAAAGCTATGAACTGTAAGCCAGCCCCAGTTAAATGCTTTATTTTACAAGGATTGCCATCAGCACGGTGTCTCATCACAGCAATAAAACCTAACTAACACAACACAATGCCTTAGTAGAGATTTGAACTAAATCCTAAATTCAAGGAAAAGCAGGAAGTCAGAGGTGCTGCCCAAAGTGGAACTAGGTGAGTAGAAAACTTCCTAAGAGCGGTCTCAGAGTCAAATGATTAGTTATAGACAGATCTCACAAACCCCACAGTATTTATTCTCTGGAAAGACCACTCCATGGCAGGACTTGCTGAGTCTACCTAGGCCTTTATCCTGACTAAGTTTGGCCCCTAAAGACTTAGTTGGTCTTTAGTGGCCAATGACCACTAAAACACTTTCTTGTTTTCTTTGAAAAATATTTGTCCACTTCTAGCTTAGTTGCTGGTCTCCCCTTAAGCATGCACAGAACCTTCCGTTGGAATTCGGTAGAACAGGATTTGTGACTAGAGACGCTACTTACTATCATTATCAAGCAAAACTTTCTACAAATAAGAAGTAAAACAAATATGAGAAGCTAGACTGCAGCTTCTAAGCCCAGAAGACTGGTGTTGAGAGTATTCTAGATGTTTGCCATAAGGACAACAGGTGCAAACTGGAGAGTTCCCAGGATGTGTTTTGAGTGGCTCTGGAGACAGAACTGGGTTAGTTCTCAGCTAACTGCCCTCCTGGCCTACACAGCCTCAGGCAGAATGTTGGCTCCCACACAAACCATTGTGTCCCTTCTTCCAAGTTTATATTAAATTCTCAAACTGTAGTCTGTATGACTTCAGGAAAGGAGTCCTACTCTCCAATTCATGAGATTGGGAAGAAAATAAACTTGAGTTTGGAGAATTATAATCATATATGACAGGAAAGTAGGAGTGTTTTATCTGATAGCTGAGCATAGACTCCACAACAATCCCTAGAGACATGGGTGCATTTTCCTTTTCTCGCAAACGCACAAACACTTCAAAGCTTTCTGCCTGACCAGGAAATAAGACTTCCCCCTTTTTCCCTCTTATGGGAATACCATAGCTAGGGGCTGTGGTTGTTTTTCCAAAAATTTTTAAAATATTTTTTTTTCCATAAAGTCAACCCAGTTCCCAAAACCTGATTCTATGCACAATATTCTCCAGTATGACATTTCAAAGCCTTGGTAATATAACCAATGTTCCCAATTATGTCTCATTACAACAAGAACAGATTCTTACGGAAGTCATGCCAATAGCTAATTGCCATGAAAATATGAATATTCAATAAGAGTTTCCAAATCCTAAAGGCATCAAGTAGGGAGAAGGAGAAAATATAAATGTTTCATGTCTGCCTGCAGCAGTACAGTAACGTAAGAAGGCAGAGTAAAGCATCTCGATATGCAGCAAAAAGCGTGAACGAACTGGCATGCTCTAATCTACCACTTGCAGAGTTGGATCTGCAAGTGGGAAACCCACCAGTCTCTGCAGTGACAGTCTGCATTTCTTGCTCCGGTGAGAAGTACAGTCTCCAGATGATATGAGCCAGGTCAGAAAGCAAGGTGACCTCATTCTAGTTGTAAATGCTTTCAGGTGAAAGTTACAGTGACTCAAAGGCTTTAGAATGTCCATGATTAAAAATGTCATGAGAATTCCTAAGGAAAAAAGTTGTAAGAGTCTTCACCTATCATTTTAATAATCATAATGCTAAAACCATAACAAAGAGAGTTTAAAGGATTATTTACCTCTGCTAGTTAACACAGACTTCCTTGATGTCAACTCTAGAGAACTTGTAAAAAAAAAAAATTCACTAAATAGCCCAATAAGGAGCTGTGTATAAATCTTTTTGAGCACAAGATTTGTTTTAAAAATCGTTTTAACAGACATGAAAGCTCATAGGCATAAAATATTCAAAAGCTCCTGTCTCCTCATGTACACTCAATATCTGCATTTCCCCTGAAACATGACTCTATTTTCTTCTACATAAAAACGAAAAGAAATAAAACATTTTGAGTTTTTACCAAGTTCTGTGTAGAGTCCCTGGGCTCCTCTCAATTTATACATGTTGCTAGGGACTGTGTCTCCCCAAACAGAGGTTTTTTGGGAAGTTGTGCTGCAGAGGGCCTTCCTGAGACACAACTTCAGGAAGTGAGAGTAAAGGCAGAGATGGGGGTGATGGTAGGGCCTCAGCTGGTCTACTGGGAACTCCAGAGCTGACACCAGCTTGTAGTTGTCCCAAGGGTCAAGGGTTGGGTCTATAGGCATGTTACCACAACAACAGTTCCTGATATCCACAGAGGAGGAGAATACAATTGCTTGAAACACAGTGATACACTTTAAAAGCCCCTTTCCCAATAACTCAGAGGTAAATAATTTAGTCCTGGCCAGAACACTAGAAAACAGGCCATACTGGGTACCAGGAAGTCTCCAAACCCTCACAGAAACTGATTGAGCATTCCATTTGGTTCTTGATATTAGACCTAATTTTTCTGAAATAGGCTGTTGCTTGAGTTTCATCAACCATTATTTGATAATACCAATATGAATTTCATAACAATTATTATTATTCAATGTTACACACGTTTGCTGTCATATTTTGTTGCCTTTTTAATGTGAAAATCTGGACTGATGTTGACAGCTTTATCTATCACTGCATCAGTAAGACGCAGAAAGCTGATTGGTACACAATGGTACTCTCTAAATGCTGTGTAAAACAATGAATAATGAGCACTTACTCATCTTCTTCTTAGTCCCAATTTTCACTGTGCATCTTATCCTGATGCAAACTAGATCTGAATGAAAAACAAGCCCTGGCAATACATTTTCAAGATATCCATTCTTTAATTACAGCCCATCCTTGTCAGAAATTTTAAGCATTCCTTTAAAAAAATGCTATTCATATTTTAAAATTAAATCCTTCGTTCAATAGAAAATGATCTTCCCAATATCTTCTCAGCTTTCATCTATGCATTTATGAGCCTGCTTTTGAGAACATGCAGCCCTGGAGAACACAGTCTTGAAAACATTTTCAATCTCTTATCTCTCCCCGGATGCTCTAATTCTCTGACTTTCTTGGTACAATGATGAATTTCCCTCAGAGAATTGATAACGTATCAGGAACTGTGTAGCTTTTTGGAACTTCTGAGGGAGTGTTTGCAGTTAATCTGCTCCAGAGTTATTTTGCTTCCTGCTGCTGAGTCGCTGGAGATAAACAGTCACAGCAGGTTGGCTCTGTCTGGTTTGTAATCAACCTGCAGTTTTAATGTCTTTCTCCAGTTTTAAATATGTTTTACCCTTCCCATTTATCTCCCCTAATCTAATTACTTGTTACTGAAGACTTTCTGATTAGTTTGCAGACCACAGTGCCTGCTGAGCCATTTGAGTTCTAGGGGACTAGAAAAGCAATTTTATATTTGCTCAGGGATGGCAAGACAAACTAATCGTTAATAATTACTGTTATTATATTAAAGTACCATTCCCACTTTGTATGTCATTCTGTATTTCTTCCAATATCCTACATTCCTCACAAAGTCTTTTTATATTTTTCTTTGTGAATTTACAAAGGAAACTAGATTGGTCAGACAGCTGTCTATCATCAAGACACAGGAACAAGCAGGAGTCAAACGTTAGCTTACCTGTGCTGTTGCCACCAGACATGAACAGAACATTCCCTTCCTTATTCAGTTGACATTCTCAACTGTGATACTATTGACCTTGTCATTTCTATAACTCTACCTAAATGTATGGTAAGAACAAACATGGTAGAACTTTAGGGGTACACACTTGTTTTCTGCAGCCTTAGCGAGTGACAAATCCATTGTTTGGGCATACATATTTCTCTCCTGTAACCTACCAAGCAAAGTTTTCTGTGATGTAACTGTGACTGAACTGAACGTAGAGAATCCTTTTTTTTTTTTTTTTAAGAATTTAAAGGGAGCCTTCTAAAGTGGAAAGCTTTTGGATAAATGTATTTACATCCATTTCTCAGATTGCTAGCAAATTTCATAGAACTACAAAAGTAAAGGCGGATGATACTAAGTACCTTAGCGATCAGCCAATTCATGGGTGATCTTGATTATCGACTCGTAGAACCCACTGGGAGACAGAACTCAAGGCATATCTTGAAGAGAGTTTTTTTTACAGTCTCAGTGAAAGAGAACATAATCTGAAGAGCTGTGCCCATCTTTATGAGCTTGCTGGCGGCGGTTGCAATGAAACCAAGCACTTCAGGCTCTTGCTGTGAAGATGTCCCCACTGTGATTGACTGTACTCTCTCAAAACTTCTCAAGCCCCTTCGAAAACTCGTCTTCTGCTTCTGCTTTTGTTTCTCCTTCTCCTCTTCCTCCTCCTAGTTCTCCTCCTCCTCTTCCTCCTTCTCCTTCTTCCTCCTCCTCTTCCTTTGTCATATTTTATTTTTAAATTTTATTTTTTTTAATTTTCAAATTTATGGATATTTTGACTGCTGCATGTCTATCACTTGCTTGTCTGGTGCCTTAAAAGATTGGAAGAGGGTGTAGGATCCTTTGGACTGGAGTAACAGACAGTTGCAAGTTGCCAAGTAGATGCCGGAAATCAAAGCCATAACCTCTGGAAAAGCATCCAGTGCTCTTAATGGCTGAACCCTCTCTCCAGCCCTTCTTTAAGTCACTTATAGCGGATGTTTTCTTCCAACAAAGAAAAAATGTATCTAAACTACCCATTTTACCACTAGCCCTGGGGGAAAGATTTTCTGAGTTACATTGTATTCAACAAAATTTCCACTATCCTTTTTTAAACCCCTGCTTAGTATTTACTCTCATTTATCCAATCTGTCTATAAGCTTTCTTGCAATAATCAATATTTCCTGTAAAACTATGACTGCTTACAAACCTAAGATATATATAAAGAATTTGTAATTTTGATTGGCAGGATTGCTTAGGGTTATAGGGAAAGAATTAAATGAGAACAAAAACATCATGTAGTGGATTATTCCCACCTCATTACAGTTTACTTTGAAATTTTATTGTACATACTGATAGTTTAAGAAAATAGAGCTAAGTTGGGTGTAGTTCCTATCTGTAATCTCAGTTTTCAGGATACTGAAGCAGGAGGATTGTTTTAGGTCCAAGGTAAGACTGGGTTACAGATCAACTCAGGCTATACCATGAAACCAAGCAAAACAGATAAACAAGAGAATGAAGAAAAAGCACAAAAGGAAGTAATAGAGTCAATTCAAAATCAAGGTTAGAACCATGATGTGCATTTTAAGCATTGCAAAACCATGAGTAAAGGATATACATTTCTAGAGTTTTATTGAGAATGTTAACTATTTTTAAAGTATGATGATTATTAGTTTATATTAATCAAAACATTGATACTGAATGAAAAGTTTAAAAATATCAATTGCAACAACAAATTTCATTTGAAATTTAATATACACCAGAGGAACAAATTTCTCAGCCTAAAATCATTCTAACACTTCATGAAGATGAACTTTTTATCCTAGGTAATATTTAATCTTCAGTAGCAAGTAAACTAATATTTTGCATGTGACTTCAATTTTTTTCTTATGTGCAAATGATTAATGTAAATTAGTAAGCAAAAGAGTCCAACTTGTGAATAAATACTTTCAAGATTTTTGTGGTCAACTCAATAGGTAGAAAAAGATCAAACTTGTTTTAATTATAGAAATGCAAGTAAAGGCATACCAGCATGGCATAGCTTGGTAGAAAGACTAGTTCAACACTGATTGCCGCTGCTTCTCTTTGATTGGCCTCACAAGGTAGCATATAAGATAGCAAACCATGAGCTTAATGTGCTCACCAAGGATGAAGCACCAATACTTCTGGTACTTACAAATATTGGGTCTGCCTGTATCTCCACCGTTATTTCTGTGATATTCAGTCAACTTCAAGACAGAGTCCCACTGAGACAGACAGATCGTTGAAGGACAGGAGAAGACAGGTGTATGTTCAGAATAGACAAACACTCATATACGGGGTGACCATTTTCATAAGACATCTAGGACTATTAATATTCCACAGATGTATGCAATGATTAGAATTTTATGTTTGATTAGAACTCAGACATCCTAAGTACCTGCATTTATTATTTACAATAAAGGTATTATCAGCTGTGAATTTATGCATACGCTTTGCAGTTATAAGTCAAATGTGTTCTTTGCACGAGAGTTTTCATTCCTTCCCTTCCTTACATATTTTATTTGTGCGATCAAAAAAAGTGTGTTTATTTCTAATAGATTATTTTTTGTGTTGCATCTCTACCAATATATTTGATTTTCAGTCATTTGAATGTGTCTCAAAAGATGAGTCACTTCAAAAGATAATTTTAGGCTCTAAGCATAATGTGCGTGTGTTGGGGGGGGGGATAAAAAGAAGGGAACTGTTTTGAAGAAACCAGATGAGTAAGCTCAGATAGCCAAAGGGTGGTAGCGTCTGCTGTGGTGAGAGGCTTTGCATGCTTCTTGTATTAACGCGGTTTCCATAGCAGCCACCACACCACATAAAAGTTCAATGTAATTACTAATTGCCAAGACATCTAAAAGAGATACACCCCCGGTTCTAATAAAATGTTACAGTCTGGGAAATGCTTCTGAGTTGCAATCTTTGAGTCAGGCAGAAGCACCTCCTGATATCTATTTCATGACACATTAAACAAGAGTAAAAATATTCCAGCCACCTTACTGGGTCAGCGGTTCTCACCCAGCTTTGGAGAGTGATGTGATGTGCACCACTAACAAACAGCACCATGGTAATTATAACTAGAAAATTCCCAGAGTGCTGTGTTTCAGCCCTTCACCAGTGAAAGAAACAGCACTATATTTGTTCCCAGGGCCACATTAGTTTAGTAGCAAGGTAAGTATGAAAGCCTGTGTTATATGTCTCCATACCCAATACTGTTGATCTTTATCCCTCTATGTTATTTTCTGGGAAAAGCATGGGGGAAAATGGATGAGACAAACAAGTTCAGAAAATAAGGGTTTTTATATGCTAACAATTTCAGAGACTTTGTCTGTGTTCATCTGGCCTGGGACAAGACAGAAATATCGTCTAAAGCAGAACAGAGAAAAAATACAAACATCATGGGTATCAGGAAGCAAAAGTACAAATGAAGGATCCAAAAACAAAGTGAAACCCTCAAATACCTGACAATAGTGAAGAAGTTCCTCTACCAGGACCTATCTCTTAATGGTCCATTCAGCTGTGACCAGCTACATTAAGTATGGCGGTATCTCAGAAAATTGGAAATTAACTTACTTCAGGACCTAGAAATACCACTCTTGGTCATATACCCAAAGGATGCTCAATCATACATTTGCTCAGCTATGTTCATAATAGCACTATTTATTATAGTCAGAACCTGGAAACAGCCTAGATGCCCCTCAACTGAAGAATGGATAAAGACAATGTGGTGCATTTAAAAAATGTGGTACATTTACTCAGCGAACATCTTAAAATTTGCATGCAAATGGATGAAACTAAAAAAAAAAAAATTCTGAGTGAGGTAACCCAGACCCAGCATGATGAACATGGTATGGATTCACTCATAAGTGATTACTAGCTATAAAGCAAAGGATTATGAACCTACAGTCCACGATCCTAGAGAATCCCATTAACAAGGTAAACCCTAAGAGAAACATATAGATCTCCCTGGGAAGAAGAAATAGACAAGATCTCCTGACAAACTGGAAGCATGGAGGTGGGGGGGAGAAGGGAGGGAGGAAGAGGAGGGGAGAAGGGAAGGAGAACTTGAGGGAATGGGATAGTCAAGATGGGGTAAGGACAGAGACAGACCACAAGGAAAGAGATATCTTGATTGAGGGAGCCATTATGGGGCTATCACGAAACCTGGTTCTAGAGAAATTCCCAGGAATCCACAAGAAGGACCCCAGCTGAGATCCTAAGCAATAGTGGAGAAGGTGCTCAAACTCGCTTGATTGATGACTATCTTAATGTCACCATAGAGCCTTCATCCAGCAACTGATGGAGACAGGGGCAGAGACCCACAGCAGAGCACTGGGCTGAGCTCCCAAAGTCCAGTTGAAGAGTGGGAGGAGTGAGAACATGAGCAAAGAGGTCAAGACCATGATGGAGATACTCTGAAACAGTTTACCTGAGCTAGTGGGAGTTTGTCAACATCAGTTGAACAGGGAAGGGACTTTTCTTGAAGTGAGACACATCTGCTTCTGGAAGTCCCAGCTACTTCAAGAGGAAGATGGGCATCAAAGAGGCTCCTTATGGAGTTTGCTAGTCATTTGGGCAAGAAACTGCTCTTGCCTGGACTGCTTGATGGTATGCTGTGTGAACTGGACATACAGGACCCACAGAGAAATGACTGCTGAACTTGCCTAAAGTTGAGACCGTCCTTCAGGATTCCTGCTTCATGAAAGAGTCTGCAAGACATTCTGTAGAATACAGAAGAAAGTGACGGACAAACTGCCAATATAGGCTGACCTGTCTTTCAAATTTTCTGCTTCATGGAAAGGTCTGCTGGATACCATGGCTGAAGATGGGTGCCCCAATGTTACAGAAGAACTTTGTGACTGTCCAGGCAGCAAGATGTCTCTGTTAATTCTAGAGGTTTGGAAGTTGCTTACAATACACTTCCTGTCAACTTTGGTAATATTATATCCTTCTGGGGTTTTTGATGGAGTTGAAGAATAGATAGTTATAATTACAGCTTTCCTTAGTTATGATAAAAAATAAAGTAGATATAAATATTGTAAATATAATTCTTGTTGGTAACTTTTTTATATGTAATTTTAATATATTAAACTTAAAATCTTCCTTTTTATTTAAACAGAAATGGGGAGGTGATGTAAGACTTCTTTTTGTGTGCTGTGACTATCGTTGGTTAATAAAGAATTTTTATTCTGGGGCCAGCAGGGCAGAATAGAGGTAGGTGAGGAAAACTAAACTGAATGGTGGGAGAAAGAAGGCAGAGTCAGAGAGATACCATGTAGCCAGAAGTGAAAGACACAAGCTGCCAGATAGAACCTTGCCAGTAGGCCATGGGCCTCATGGTAAAATATAAAAAAATGGAAATGGATTAATTCTAGATGTAAGAGCTGCTAGCAATATGCTTAAGCTCTTGGCCAAAAAGTATTGCAATTAATACTGTTTCTGTGTGGTTATTTTGGGGCTGAGCAGCCCAGAACAAACAAGCAGCCACATAAAACAAATATCTAAAATTTGTTTATAGTTAGATAGATTAGTGGAAAGAGAGATGATAGATAGATAGACAGACAGACAGACAGACAGACAGACAGACAGATAGATAGATAGAGTTAGATACATACATATATGCATACATAGATGATAGATAGGTGTAATGGGGAGAGTACACTGTATCCCATTGCCTGGCTAGTTTAGCCCCTGAAATAATTACACAGAAACTGTATTCGTTTAAACACTACCTGGTCCATTAGCTCTAGCCTCTTATTGGCTAACTCTCACATCTTGATTTAACCCATTTCTATTAATCTGTGTTTACCACGAAGTCGCGGCTTACTGGCATGAGTCTAACCAACTTCCCTCTTGGGCAGGAGAAGCATAGCATCTGCCACACTTCCCTTCTTCCCAGCGTTCTGTTCTGTCTACTTTGCCCACTTAAGGGCTGCCCTATCAAAAGGACAAGGAAGCTACTTTCTTCAACCAATGAAATCAACACAAATACAGAACAACCTTCTACACCAGATAGGTAGATAGATATAGTTAGACACATACATATATGCATGCATAGATAATAGAGATAGATAGATAGATAGATAGATAGATAGATAGATAGATAGATAGATAGATAGATAGATAGATAGATGAATGATAAATGGATAGTGTTTAGATGATGGAACACAGATTTTTTCTAGCAAAGCATAGTTTTCCATATTTTGTACTTTAAAAGGCAGCAGCAAGTGACCACCACTCCATGCTAGTATTTACAAGCTACTATTGTACACTTTGTAAAAGTCAGTAAAGTATCTCTCAAGTATTTGTACTTGTAATGTGTATAGCTTTTATTAAGAAGTAATACGCCCCTTGGGCTTCTCCACACCATCATTCACATCCGTCTTCATTAGATAGATTTCCTACTAGCATTCTCTTTATAAGAGCTTCGACTCTAGAAATGGAGTGTTCTGAAAATTTTTAACTCCACCAGTTTTATAATTGTCAGCGTTGAGACCCAGAAAATAACAGATTTTCCAACTTGTTTGACAGCAATGCCTCTCTGGTGCGGGAGAATTGTCTGTATTCTGTCAATCATGTATTTTAATAAAACGCTGATTGGCCAGGCAGGAAGTATAGGTGGGTCAACCAGACAGGAAGTAGAGGCGGGGCAATGAGAATAGGATAAGGCTAGGGAAGAGAAAACTCCCTTAGCCACTCCTGCGCAGACCACTGGAGAGGAAACATGTAAGCTGCCCAGCTGGAAAAGGTACTGATCCATTATGGCTAACATAGATAATGATAATGGATTAATATAAGTTACAAGGACTAATAATAAGCCTGACCTATTGGGCCAATCAGTTTATAATCTTATGGAGTCTTGTGTGTGATTTTCTTTGGGGTTTGCCGGCTGTGGAGTACCGGGTGGTACAGATACCCCAACAAGCCGGCCCTCATGTTACACCTCTCAACATCAGTCTTCATTTAACAAATTCGTTTAAATAATAACATTAGTTTGTTATCCTTTGTTAGCTGTTTTTTTCCTTTAAAGAAATTTTTGAAATCACCAAAGTTCAGGCTCAGCAGTTAAGAGCATTCAATCTTCTTGCAAAAGACCTGAATTTGTTTTCCACGACTCATGTGGACAACTCATGACTATTTATAACTTCTATTTTAGCAGAATTGACAATTCTGATCTTAGCTGGCTCCCTCACTCATACCTTGCTCTCTCTCTCTCTCTCTCTCTCTCTCTCTCTCACATACACACACACACACACACACACACATGCACACACACACAAGCAAACTCATAAATACACAAATTTAAAAAATACTTTTTACAAAAAAGAACACTAAAGCTTACCAAAAGCTTACACAATATCTAACTAACCTATGCCATCTTACTAGAATATAATCACTGAAAACAAAAAAATAGCAACTTTTTCAATCCTTAAAGACAGAAATGGTGATTCAAATGAACGTGACATGTTTTAGAAAGCCACTCAAACAATATTGAGGAGCCCATGAATCCCTGGGTCCAGAGTGCAAGATTTATATTTATAACTACACAAGTACATAGCAAGAAATCAATTACCTGATATTCATATTCTTTGGAATTTAATGTTCCCACTTTTGGTTTCTCTCTAGACTCCATTAGTCAAGTTTTCTGACAAACTATAATTTTAAACAATGACTCATTCTCTTTGGTGTAATTCTGAACCTCGTAAGCGTTCAGTAAATGCTGAGGAGTAACAATAACCCTGAGCACTGAGAGAAATTTGTCATGGAGTCTAGCTACCTTGAACACAATCTCTGTGTTTACAGCTTGGTGACTTGGAAAACTATCCTTTGGTATTTAGTTTCATTTTCTTCAAAACAGAGCTAATGGCACCACCAAGGGCTATTGCAGGATCCAATTTGGTGCTGCAAAGAAAGTATGTTGAAATTGTTTGGCATAAAAGGAGCACCCCCAGAATGTTAGCAGCTATAGTTCATGCACTGACAATTTCTTTTTCATATGAAGCAAATGACAAATTCTGACCACTGTTTTATGAACACAACCTGTGCCCAAGTTTCAGCTCCCTCCCAGTGCATGGTTTGATCAAGTATATTAGCATTTCTGTTTCCACTTGCATATTTTGTCAATAAGTAACACAATATTTGCTACTTTACAATATAGTATGGAGGCGTTTTGTCCAAATCACAGGATTCCCCCAAAACTACCTTGCAGTCCAAACTCATATGCAAAAGAAAAGAGCCTTTATTCAAACTCAAGCTTGGATCCTCCATGTGTGTTCAATGCAGTGGTAGGATCAGAGAGTGCCAAGTCTTGGTAGGGGAGAGATTTTATTATGCTAGATAGAGGTTGGGGGTCCTTGGTTTAGGATCCTTGGTTGTTTGACATGCGTCTACGGGTGCCCTGCTGAAAGGAGATAAGTACATGCTGGGCTAAGCTCTCTGGTGATCCTGTCTGCAGTGGTTGGAATAGTAGGTATTTCCTTTGGAACCTTGTGTTTTTCCCCTTGGATACTGATTGGACCATTCCTTGGTGGTAGCAGGGTGGTGTCCTTTGTAGTCTTGCCTGGAACCAGGTATTGCCTTAGGGTAAAGTGAAACCTTGACAGACTTCTTCTGAGTCTGTCATGGCAGCAGAAGAGTCAAGCTACTCAGGGCCCCACAGAGGTTAGCTGAGTTGATATATGTAAACTTATTTTCCTATATTAAGGAAACTTCTTATATAGGAATAATATAGGAATTATTATAGGAATTATTATAGGAAATATATATAGGAATAAATATAGGAAACTTATTTCCTATATTTCTCCTATAGTACACTGTATACATTTATTTACTATTGTAAATCTTATATGCTAAAATGGCAGATGGTCATTGAATCTAAGACTTACTTAAATATGAAATACAAAAAGTAGGCAGTTTTTTCCACTATTTGAATAAAACACCTCTTACTCTTACTGTACAAAAACTCCTATTTTTCTGTCTCACAGAGAGTGGTTTGGAATAATAATAACTATACGGTGCACATTGTTCTCAAAGCTGTCCTTGGTTTGGGGGAGACTGCGTTTAATTAGCTGAACAATGCGGTAACCTCACCACCTCCTAATTCCTACCCAAATTCTCCTTGGATTTGTGGATTTGTACATAGAAGAGATTTAATTAAATTGCAAAAGAGTACAAATGTCAACATTTTTATCGCACAAGCAACCATTCTGCCAGGGGGAATTTGTCAGGCACACTGGTTAACAAATCCTTACAACAAAGGTTACCAACCCCTGGGCCTCAGAGAGCAGCAGGAAGCAGTTGTGGAGGGGATAAGTGAATGAATGAGAAAAGGGAAGCCATGGGGGCTCACAAAGACAGTTCACTTTCACTTCAGTATTTGTTTCTAGAATGTCTATATTGGGGTTATTTTTAGATCATCACATAAAGGTCTGCCTATGTATGTTGTGTGTACACAAAGAACAAATAATAAGTCAGCATATTTTAAAAGAAACATAAAAAAAATGCAGCTCATCCAAACAGTCCCTCTTCATTTTCCCCTCTGCTTATGTGCTTTTTATTATAGTATTAAATGTTTTCATATGTTGATTAGGAGTTTTTATCCTTAAAAATCAAGTGTTCACATGGTACAATATGGTGAACCCCAGGCATGGTGTCGTTGTTTGCTGCGTACTACATCATTTATTCCAGTAATTATAACTGATGTAATTATTCATGTCTCCTATGTAGAAAAGGGTTATTCTCTAGAGCACACTGAATTTCTGACACCTTGGAGACTGTTTAGCTCTGTCTTGTAAGAGGGACGGAAAAATAGAGCTATGTATTCACACCTTGCTACTGTCGTGCATTGAGAACAAAACAGTTGAGAAAGAAATAAGACTGGTGCACCAGACATGAGAACAACCAACATTGCTTCTGCCCTTAAAATCCAGGCTGTGTTTGGCCCGAGATGCTTTCCTGAAAGTCCAAAGGAGTAGTAAATCATTTTCACTTCCAAAGTAGAGACAAAATACTGTCATTGCTTGAGGAAACTGACAAGAATCGACGTGCAATCTATCCTTGCCCTGGTCCCCTCTCTGCTCACTCCATCGTGACCCAACATAGACATAGATTTTCTCGTAACATTTCTTCCTTATCCAAGCACTGTACCAAAAGAATCACTGTGCTCTATTCAATGAGAAATCAATTATACGTCTATTATTTTCACAACCTACTATCCCAAGTAAAGAGAATGTGCTCCAAATGAGTTTATCATTGTGTGATACAAAGGCGTTCTCAAACAAAATGAGCATCACAGATTCCTCTGTATCTCCCAAAAGCACAGTTACATCATCTAGACCCCAATGTTTTTAGGATGCGTGTGATCCAGGATGGCCATGCAATCCTCAGTGACAGACACACCTGGCAAGGGTTAAGGGTAGGTCTGCTGTCGCTAGAAAGGACTTTTCCAAGTCACCTTTCTATAAAGGTTGGAATCTATCCACCACCCTGAGCCCCTTGTTCTGTGATTTCTCCTTCGTCACAGAGGAACCTCAGCCTCAGTTACATAGGTCATTCAGAGCCAGCCCCAGACTTGCTTCGGGGAGTCCAAGGGCTATGGTGCTTTGATCTTCTAAGGATTGTTCTTGGGGGGCGGGGTTGTGGTTGTTATGTTTTTGCATCTGTCTTGTCTTCTTGGCATTCATTTCATTTATTATACAGATAAGTCTCTCCACCTTCTGAAGTCCGGTCTAAGGGATTTTCCAGGAAGAAGAAAAGAAGACAGTGGCTCCTCTAAAGGAAACACTGCTGAGATGGACTGAGCGTAACCAAGTGGTGGCTACTTTCTTCCTCTGCTTTCCTTACGCTGCGCTGCCTCCTAGATCACTGGCTCACCTCTAGGAAGCAGTGCAGTCTAAGAACAAGAAAGGCTCCTTCACAAAGTTCTACCTTGGTGAAGTCCATGGTGTAAAGCTCTCCTGCCTTACATTAAAAAAATAGTGAATGTATATAGCTGGGCAAACATGGTAGAATTCTACTCCAGAGAAACAATGATGTCAAAGCTGTATCTCCCTTCTTTTTGAGCAAGTAAAACTATAAGAAAAATTAAGGGCAACTTCAAAACACTAGAGACTACAGAAACAGGTTATCCTGGACCTATCATGGGGTCTTTCATGTCATGTGATCGAGATATCACCAAATACTCCCATGTGTGGTATGTGTGCTCACACCCATGCTCATGAATAGAATCAAACGTGCTCGTATTCTACTTCATTCCTGGATAAGAGTTGTGATGGAGTTTTATCGAAAATTTGGAAAAATAAGAATTGCTACATCTCCAATTTTTTTTCCCTCCAAATTCCTTTTTAGCCTTAGGTGAAAAGGAAAAAGACTGTGTATTAAAACAAAAGACCAGAAGTGTTTCAATATGGTCACTTGGAACTCTACCATTCTGTATAGTCAAGTCTCTCTAAACTGCAGCAAATTTTTGAGAGAGAGAGATAGAAAGAGAGAGAGAGAGAGAGAGAGAGAGAGAGAGAGAGAGAGAGAGAGGTAAGATGGCCAGAGTACCAAGAGAATTAATAGAATTGATGTTAGATTCCTGAAGCCTGGATTCATGTATCTGGGGATTCATTGTTTTGTCTTGCCTTTCCTTTATCTGCCTTGGAGAGTCCTGATGAAGATGCCCCACTTGGAAACCTTGCAAATTGTCATGGAGACGCTTCTTAGGCAGCTTGCCTGGAAAGTTCACCCCGGGTATAGACTAAATACCCTCCTGTCTCTGCAATCCTAGTGTTAGGTGTTCTCTCATGATGACAGGAGCAGGAAGAATATTTTCTTTTATTTTAACCTAATTTTGCTTTTGTTGTCTTAATGTCGGTTATTCAGTATGTAGGCCAGAATACTAAATTACTTGTCATTTTCCTGCCTCGGCTTCAAGTGTGCTGAGATTGCGAATATGGCTGCACCCTGCCAAACTGGAAAGAGTTAGAGATCCAGGAAATAAACCAGTACTCAGTAGAGGAAGAAGCTTGTCTTCCTTAGCGTTCGATTTCTGTGACAAAACCCCATGACCAAAAATGACTTTCTGGGGAAGAAAGTGTTTATTTCACTTTATAACTTATAGTATAACTTGGAGGGAAGTCAGTACACACTCAAGACAGAAACCTGGAAGCAGAAAAAGAATTCAGATCTAAAAAGGAAATTTTCTGCCCATGTCTTGCTTGGCTGTCTTTCTCATACATATCAGGATCATCTGCCCAGGGGTGGCATTGCCCAAAGTACTCAGGGCCCTCCCGCTGTATCAACCATTAATTTCTTAAATGCCCTACAGAATTGCCTACAGGAAAAAAATGATAGAAGCATTTTATCAGTTTAGGGTCCTCTTTTCTATAACTTTACCTTGTGTCTTGTTGACAAAAGTTACCTAGTACACTTATTTTTAAACGGCAACTGGAAAACCTAGAAGAAATGGATAACTTCCTAGGTACAAGTAACCTATTACAATTCAGTCAAGAAGCATAAACAATTGAATTGATCTATAATAGTCAATGAGGCTGAAACAGCAATGCCTCTGCCAAGAGCAGAAGGACCAGAACCAGATAGATTCAATCCTGAACTCCACCAAGCAATCACAGAGGGCTAACACAGAAAGGAATTATTTTTATAATATAAAGGCATATCTAGTTGTCTTAATTAGGGTTTCTATTGCTGTGAGAAGACAGCATGACCACAGCAACTCATATTAAAAAAAAATAATGGGGATGGCTTATATTTTCAGAGTTCACTATCATTATGGTGGGACATAGCAGCATGTCGGCAGACATGGTGTGCTTCATCCTGATCAGAAGGCAAGGAAGGTGGACTATTGCATTGGGTGTGGTTTCTGATACTGCAAAGTCCATTTTAAAGTGACACACTTTCCCCAACAAGACCACACCTCCTCCCACCAAGGCCATACTGCCTAATAGTGCCATTCTCTTTGGGGGCCTGTTTCTTTTAAACCACCATGTTCTACATCTTGCCCCCCTCAAAGCTTGTAGCAATATCATAATGCAAAATGTATGTATTCCAATTTTAAAATTTCCCACAGCCTATAACCATTTTGACAATGTTTAAAATTCCAAAATTCGAAGTCTCTTTTGAGATTCATGTAATCTCTTAACTGTAATCCCTTATAAAAATTAACAGAACAGATCACATACTTACAACATATGGCAAAAGATACACATTACCATTCCAAAATGTAGGGAGGAAATACTGGATCAAATCAAGACTGAAAACCAGCTGGGCAAACTACACTCTGCGCCTCCATGTCTGAGGTCAAAATGCTCTATATATCTCCAACTCTTCTGTTTTGTTGACGGCTAAATACTTCTTTCTCATTGTCTGGTTTCACTCCCTGTTAGCAGCTCTCCTCAGCACTGTTCTTACATTCTATCATCTTGGGGTCTCCAAGGCAATTCATCTTCACAGTTCTTCCTTCAGAGCTTCACACAATGGCCTCTCTAGGCCTCCATTAAGGATACATGCCTAGCTCAGTCACTTTCCTTTGTTGTGGAGGAAGGTTCCATAATTCCTTTCTTCTGTCCTTGACTCTAGAGCCAGAACCACGTGACCAAAGCAGCCGAATTCTGCTGGTTGCTGGGACTGGAGCATGACTGTCTTGTTTAATTACATCTTTACCAGCTTTCTGTTTTCCATGATTTCACTGTCTAAGTTTGGCTGTTCTGGCACGTGCTCTGTAGATCAGGCTAGATGTGAACTCAGAGATGTTTCAGTTGTTTCTTTACCAGCTTTCTGGTTTCAGTGATTTCCTTTACTCCTTAAACTTGGCTGTTCTGAAACTTGCTCTGTAGACCACGCTGGTCTTAAACTCAGAGATCCACCATATTCTGTCTTCCACGTGCTAGGTTAGTGCACTTCCAAGTGTACCCCCATACCCAATTCTAAGCTTTTCTTTAGCTCCTTTTCACAAGTAAGAGGTCACCACTACCTTTATTCCATTTTTTAATCTATTTATCTCCTTGAACACGGGAATTGCCTCCATTCTACTTCCTAGCCCTCCTTTCCTTTTAAAATTTTACATTTTCTTTCTCCTTTTAATTATAAATCTATAAAAGCACGTGCAGTAATAACCATACAACAGACTCGTCACTAAGCTATTTTGAGATTTTCTTTGTCAACAGAATTAATCCAAATCATGTCACTTCTATCTCGGGCAGACTCTTACAAAGGCAAAAAGCAGCCGCTTTCTTCACCAAAATGTCATGAGAATGATCTCTAGGCAACACACTAACATTCTTCTCCTCTGGAAAATCTTGAGCAAGCCTACCACAATTCAAATCACTCTTAGCACCACTGCCTTCCAGGCACCTACTGGTATGAGCCAGCAAGCAGCACTTACAGCATGCCACTGCTTCCTTAACCCAAACTCGTAAAGTCCAAATGCCTCCAAACAAAATCACGGTCAGACCTTTCACAGCAATCCCCCAGTCCCTGGTACCAACTTCTGTCTTAGTTATGGTTTCTGTTGCTGTGAAGAGACACCATGGTCACAGCAACTCTCACAAAGAAAACACATTTAACTGGGGCTGGCTTACATTTTTAGTTCAGTCCATTATCATCATAGTGGGGAGCATGGTAGTTTTCAGGCAAACATGGTACTGGCTCTATCTTAATCAAAAGGTAGTAGCAAGTGGGCTGTCTCACTAGGTGTGGCTTGAGCACATATGAGACCACGGAGTATGTCACCCCAGTGACACCCTTCCTCCAACAAGACCAAACCTACTCCAACAAGTTCACACCTCCAAATAGTGCCGCTCTCTTTGACGCCCTTCAAACCAGCACAGGAGCCCAGAGTTCCTGTCGCCTCTTCTGTTCCCCAGCTCCCTCTTGCCTCTTCTGTTCCCTGTGCTAACCCGATTTAAGAGTCCTCTTGCACTGTCCTTTCTCTGTACATTGGATGGCATGGTACCACTTGGTGCTCAAAAGCTTTCAGGTCTGGATGCTTTGAGCTCATCAACACAGCAACACCACTACCAATTAACTGTCAACAATGAATTGCACAGCAGGAGTTTCACCTGGTGCTGGCGATGCTCACAAATACACTCTGCGTGCCATCATCATTGCGGAAAACAAGCATGGTTAAAAAGAGGGTAGGTGTTCTGGTAGACTCTCATTCCTTATACTCAAGGGATTATTTCATATTAGTAAAGCGTTCTGGCAAATATGAATAAGCTTTCACAGTTTATACAGCAGATTACACTAGTGGTACATGTCTTTAACCCCAGCACCCAGGAAGCAAAAGCAATGACTGTGAGTTCAAGGCCAGCATTGTCTACTTCTTGACGTTCAGATCAGTCTGGGCTACGTAGTGAGACTATGTGTCTCCAATAAAATAAAATAAAGTTTTATGATGCTATGTTTTTTGATCATGACCACATTCATAGTACATGTTACCATCACTATGGTAATGGCAGCTATGAAAATATCTAGAAAAATTTCTGCATTGGAGTTGCTCATTTCTACATACAGAAGATCCTTCCTATGTCTTTGATTCAAAGATGAATTCTTCTAAGGTCTGACTCTCTTCACTTCTCAGTTTCTAGTTCAAGAAATACACTGTAGAAATTATGACATTTTACTGATAAATATTGGTCAGAGTAATTTTTCCAGACTTCCCACATGACACTTGTACACTACTGTAATGTAAATATTCCAACACTATCCTTCTGGAAAACAGCAAAGTTATGAACTGTTGTATAATTTGTAGTCATGGTTACATGTATGGGATGTCCCACTCAGCTAGATTCCAACAACAGTCCAACCAGACTCCAGTTTATCTGAACAGTTGCATAACGTGTTAGTGGTATCATGCCACAAATTTCAAGTGTATAACAAGATAAAAATTCCTTAGCCAGCACCCATTTTCTATATCCAAATTTAGATTGAAGGCGAGTAAGTAGAAAATATGATCAGCCTTCTAACAAGGCACACGTAAGATTCATTTGTTCTTATATGAAGTATATTAATTTATCTTCATGATATTCAAATAATGATCAATGAACAAATCTCTTGAAAATCACAGAGTGTATACAGCATTTAAAATAACAATTTATCAGATTGTTTAACATGCTTCTTAATGAAAATACAACTTCTCATAAGTAATTAGATGCTTCCTATACTACATGCAAGTGCAGCTGTACTTGGTATCCATGGCACATTCCAGGCAGCTCGGCAGCAAGCTTATCAGTCTCAACATCTACCAGGGCTACCACACTTCAACTGCTGACCACCTGGACAGAGGAAAAGTTTAAAAAAAATAAAGTAGAATGATAAGAAAAAAAAGAGGGAGACACAAAGCCCTGGAAATTTTAGAAATTCCCAACAACAGATCTGTCACATTCATAAGAGAACACATTCTTTAGCTACAGAGTTGGACAGGATCATTATCAAGTCTGACTGTGTGAATTCTTCACGTATTTGTGAAAAAGTCTGTGAAGTTATTTATACGAAGAAATAGGATTGAAGAGTTGAAATTGAGGTTGAGAACGGAAAAAGAAATTAAAGATTTGGCTTTAAAATGAGAATTCTGGCTCAGTACTTCACCAAGTTTATCAGAATCTGTTTAATCTATTGGTAGCTTTTAAAAGATGAGACTCTTACAAGCTATACAGAGAGTTAAGAAAAATATTTGTTGGCCTGATAAAATCCTACTGTGCATTAAACTAGATCGGAGGACCTATAGAATCAGTTGTCAGTGTCTGTGGTGTTGGGCAAGGAAAACACAGAACGAAAAGGAGGAGAGAGATGAATGGAGAGGAGGGGAGGAGGAAGGGGAACATTAAAGAGGAAAGCTTTAGATTGAAACTCCAAGTCTAGGACTTCCTCACTTTCCAAAACTACAGTTTTTAAATCACTTATTCTGAGCCAAATCTTCTTCTCTGAGTCTCACTCAAGGAGTTGCGTATTTGGGAGTGAAATCTTTACTACACAAAGGCTTGTAATTCTGCCTCTGGATCGTCAACTCACTGTTAGTGAAAATATTATTCAGATAAAATCATTATCCAAATAATCATGACTTAACCAAAAAGTCTTAGAAATAATGACCTTTAGTACAATTGACTCAGCATAGTCATGAGTAATCATTCTGAGCCAACAAAACTTATCTTTGATAAATAAAAGTGTTTGAGAAATGACTCATATGTGGGCAAAATCCGTAGGATATGTACTAATATACACATGTATATACATATAAGAGTGTTTGTATACAGATATATACATTATAACAAATATGTGTATATGAGCACATACCCCTCTATATGTATGTCGAGAGAGATACAAAATGTTTTTAAGTTGAAGTTTGGTCTCCTCGTTAAATATCTTTATATAGACTCATCAATGCTTAACAAATAGTTAATAAATATCTATAATGTGTAGAACATGCTTTTAATTTTTGCTTGCTATCACTAATGGACAATTTACATTACTTTCATATTAATCATAACTAAGAATCAAGTTAATTATGGAGCTATTTTTAAAAAATAAGTACATAATCTTTCCATTTAAACCCAGATTGCCACATCTGTTGTTTAAGTTTCTAGTTATTCTTCTTGGTTTGTCCTGATAGTTGGATCATTTCTAGTACATCCATGCTGCTATTATTTTGTCTTGTTTCTGTATGTTGTCCATGAAACTGATTTAAGGTTAAATTTTCAAAATGATAAAAACTTGAATCTTGAGATTGAAGAAATTTTGGACATTTTGAAAGAATAATATTTTATTTAATATTGTTAGTAGTTGCTCTATGATTTTCGAATTAATTGCCTTAATGTTAAAACACAAAAGGATTTATTACGGAGAAAAAGAAAATATCTCATCCTTACAGATTTTTTCTCTTTACTGTAAACTTTGTCTATGCCCATGCAAAAATTTCTACCCATATACAAATATACATACATCAGTATTTATGTGCATCTATATCTGTCATAGACACACGTGCTTCCTATAATATTAGCTAATGTATAAACTGGCTTCCACAAAAATTAACATAGTTAAGTTGTCTCTTCCAAGTGAAAATAGGTTCTCCTTGTGGATTTGCCAAAATCTGGGGCAAATATCCCTGTATCTTTGGACACTTCTGCAAACTCATTTATGAGATAAACTCCTAGCCATGGACCTGTTTTTACGTTCATGATGACTAATAGATATGACTAAATTAGCATCCATACAGGTGAAATGATTTACATTTCCACTGTGAGTCTATATAATGAGTATGTATTTACTTACGCGCTCATCAACATTGAATTCAAAGAAGAGATGTGCACATCCGGATAATTTTTCCTTGTATATGCCACTGTGTTTTTTCAGCAAAGGTTAGATAACTACAATTTACAAATGGTCCAGGGCTCGGTAAGTAAATGAGAGTGACCTTGTGCATTCCTTTTGTTGATCTTTAAGAGACCGAAAGAAGGAGACACATCCTGTTGTTTTTGGCTGCATCAAGGCTAAAATTTACTCAAGGTCCATAGACATCAGAAATGAAATCTAAAGCATGTACTTTCTTTGTTCAACAAATATGCTCTAATATTCACTCTTCAAAATAAAATCTTTCAGAGCAGTATTTTTTTTTCAGCAACATAAAATTATATCTGTGTGTTACATTTTCTGATGCCGAGTGAGGATACGCTACTGCCTTTATTTGGCTGCTGTGGGGTCAATTGGATGACACAGGAAAGAACAGAGTGACATGCGTTTTCAAAGAATTGGAAATTGGATTTCTACTTGCAATCTAGTTTTTCCAGTGAAAATACTAACTTAGGGGGGAGGTCACACAAAGTATAAGGGATATCACCACTTTTTATTCTGTGCCTTAACGAAAGAAGATAAAACACAAAGTACTCTCATACTTAGGAAACTCAGTTAATCAGAGGAATTTTCTCATTAATATTCTTAAATAGGAAAAGGATGTTATAAGTTCAAGATATGTATATCCTCATAGCAAGAGGAAAACAACAATGAAGGCAGCCTCAGAATTCTCTATTGTCATGCAGTTACTGCTGCGTATAAACAGTTTATTCCAAATGTTTAATGCATGAAAAGGCAGAAAATTCAAGCAATAACATGTTTGCTTTTCTTCCCCTGGGAATGGCTTATCAATAACTAATTCCATTCTTTCAGTGGTACAAAAATTGTATTTTGTTCTCAGGTAGTTATAAATTTCCTTATGCTAGATGCTTAGTATTTTCATATATGCATCTCTCTAAGTTATTGGTTGACTTTGTCAATGAACACATATTTTTGGGGTGCTCTATAAATTCAGCGACCCATAATTTGAGGGTGTAGTCTGATATTTCAGTATATTTTGAGGATCAAATGAAAATATTTGGGGGTATTTATCCCCTTAAACATCTTTCACTCATTTGTAAGAATGATCAAAATTATCTTTTCTAATTATTCTGAGATATGCAATATTGCTAGATTTATTGTCTCTATTTCATACAAGAACGCTTACTGATTGAATTTTACACCAATTGACCAGTCTCTCCCCATGCTATTTCTCCTATTCTTTCCCCCTCTGCGCAACACAATCCTACTGTATACCACTATGAGACTACCTCCATTACATCTTGGTGAGACAACATACAGTTTGTCTTTCTGTGTCTCTATAGGATTCTCAAGTTCCCTTGATTTTGCTACAATGACAGAATTTTATCCTTATCAGTTGCTGAATAATATCCCATCGTGTATAAGTAGCACATTTTCTTTATTTTCTTTCACTTGCCGAATCTGGCCACTGTGAACAGTGCTGAACTAAGTATGTATATTTCATGTCTCTTCCCCATATTCGTTTACTTTGGGTAAATCTTTATTAAGGGTCCTTTGCTGGATCTAGTTTTCATTGGTTGGCGAAAGCCTTCCCAATCTTTTTTTTTTTTTTTTGAGATAACTACAGTGATGTACAATTCTCTATCAGTCCCCATTTCTTCACATACTTATTAGTGATTATTAGCCTTTATCTTTTTCAATGACAGTCACTCTGAGTGAGTGAGCATTTCTCGCTGTGTCTTTGCCTTGCATTCCCCTGGTACACACTAGTGATGATGAACATTTTAAATATCTGTTCAATATGTAGTCTTCTTTTGAGAAATATTTATCCATGACTTTTATTCATGATTTTAGCTTGAAATCTAGTATGTTGTGGCTATCGAGTCAAATACTTTCCCATGTTGTGTGGTGTTTCCACTCTGTGTTGAGTATTCCTTCTTAACATAGAAATTGTAATGCATCTTTGTTAGTTTCTGTTGCCTGGGTTTTTTTTTTTGCAAATTCAGTAAAATGTTTCCTATAACAGCATGCATTTTCATATAGTAATCTTGTCCTTTTTGCATGTGGTATTTGTTTTTGTCAATAGTGAGAGACAGGGCTTCCTTTCATTCTCATTTTGGAGACATAACAGTTTTACCAACACCATTCACTGAAGATACTGTTTTCCTCCAGTGTGTGTTTCTGACAACTTTGTCAAAAAACTATTTGGCTGACAGAATATGCCTCTGGTTTGGAAACTATAAAATGACTGGATGATGCAGGTGAAAATCCAGCTGTTTTAGCTCTCTGGTGAAAATAAAAGACAAGACAAAAAAATATTTTTAAGAGAACATATACAACTCTTGGTGAGAACCCATGCTTCCAGCTCCTTCTTCTCAGTCCTTCTCCATCCTTCTCTGTCCCTGCTAACCCAGAGGCTTTCCCACTTTTCAGTCACAATCCTTGCCTAGAATACAGACAAGTGTTGGAGCCACAACAAAATGATGGAAAATCCACGCCAAAACGACAAGACCAGACACCTACACCAACCACTATAATTCCAGATGCCTACATCCTAGTAGAAGAAACAAAAACATGTGCATTCAAGACAATCTGCCTCCTCCAAAGACAGTAACTGTGTTTTAATAGGCCCTGGAAAATGCAGTTTGCCTGAGGTATAGGACAAAAACCTCAAAATAGCAATTATGAATCTGTTCAAAGACTGAAAAGGAGGTATGAATAAATACCTTAGTGAATACTTGTGAATACATAAGCAGTAGCATGGATAGTGGAGTGAAATAAAACCTTGAACATTTTAAAACATGTAAGTAAAAATAGCATCACTAAAGAAATCCCAAGCTGTTGGGCGGTGTTGGCGCACGCCTTTAATCCCAGCACTTGCTAGGCAGAGGCAGGCAGATCTCTTGTGAGTTCGAGGCCAGCTTGATCTAAAAGAGCTAGTTCCAGGACAGGCTCCAAAGCTACAGAGAAACCTTGTCTCAAAAAGCAAAACAAAATGAGAGAAAGAAAGATAGAAAGAAAGGAAGGAAGGAAGGAAGGAAGGAAGGAAGGAAGGAAGGAAGGAAGGAAGGAAGGAAGGAAGCCCAAAGTGAAGTAAAACTGGAAATTAAAATTTAGGTTGCCAAACTTGAGAGATAAGTCTGTCTACTAGATTATAAATATGGAATAGAGAGTTTTGGGTCTTGAAAAGTTAGAAAAAACGGGCAGCTCATCCAAGGAAAAATGTTAAATATAACGAATTTCCAGGAAATTTGGGATACTATAACACAACAAAACCTAAGAATAATAGGAACACAGAAAGAAGAAGAAACCCAGGTCAAAGGCACAGAAATTATTCGTATGAAAATCGTGGAAGGAAACTTTCTCATTTTAAAAAGGAAGGTGTCTATAAATGTACAAGAATCATACCAGAAGCTAGGTCAGGACCAGAAAAGGTATCCCATAACACATAAAAAACGAAATGCTAAGTACACAGAACAAAGAAGAAATATTTTTAAAAATGCACAGGAAAAAATACTAAGTAACATGTAAAGAAAGTCCTATTACAACAACACTGCACTCTAGCACAAACTATTTGAAACTGGTCCATAACCCAATGAATGAAAAATGGGCCATACATACAATAAAAATCTTAATTAAAACTTCTTAGAACTGAATCAAAATTAAAACAAAGCAAACTAAAATCTATGGGTCACAATGAAGACCAGTCAAAGAGGTAAGTTCATAGAATTAGGACCTATGTTTAAAAAAAAAAAAACTGGAGTGATCTCATATTACTAACTTAGGAAATTATCAAACGCAGGGCTGAGATAAATGTAATAGAAACAAACAAATAAATAAAAGAAACCTAAATAATTGTTGAAATAAAGACTTGGTTCTTTAGTAAATCAAGGAGATTGACAAATTCGTAGCCAAACTAACTAGAAGACACAGAGAAAAGATTCAAATTAATATAATTAGAGACATAAAGGGGACATATTGCAACATATATTAAGGGAATTCAGAGAATCTTAAGGTCATGCTTTAAAAAATTATTCTGAGTGAAATAAGGCAGACCAAGAAAGACAAAGGACAAATATGAAATGTATTTGCTAATATGTGGTTATTATCTGTTAATTCCATAATAACTAAGATATAATCTGTAGAATCACAGAGGTTAAGTGTAGAATAAGGCACTTGAGGGCAGATAAATCTCCCTAGGGAAGGTAAATATGATAGTTATGGATGGTTGGAATAGGACTGGGATAGGGGGATCAAATAGGGAGGAGAGGGAAGATGGAATGAGAGAGGGAGCAGAGCGAGAGACAGCTAAAGGTAAGGGCAAAGTGGCAAGTTACGATAGAATTGAGAAAGAATTTTACTAATTATACATTGAACTGAAAGTCAATGCCTCACTAAATCCACGAGAGAAGTTTCTTCTTGTAGTAGATGGGAATAAACACAGAGACACACAACTGGACAATGCCTAGAGAGTGAGAAACTTTGCAATGCACAATCCTAACTTCCTATCTCCTCTTCTGAAGGCTCAGGGAGCTAGGCAGAAAAGAAATCAGAAGGACTTTGAGAGCCCGCGGTGATCAGTGGCTCCAAGTAAAACAACGGCTTCCAGACACAACAGGAAGGATTCAAATATAAACTCACTGTGATTGTGTCAACACACTCAAGACAGACACAGGTTCAAGCCAGATAAAGTCTCAGAACTTATAGAAGGAAGTGGACATGGGTTCCCACCCAGATCAGGAAGCTACAGTTGATACTTTGTAGGTAAACAACAAAATGTTTAGTTCAATGGAGTCTCACTGTGTATATTAACCACACTTTGGGACAGGCTGTATGTGATCAATGAGTAAGTGAAATTTATTGAGCAATTAGCAAAAAGTAGTAGAGAATGACCAAGACAGCTAATGAAGAAAAGCTACATTCAAAACTAGGATCAAATAAGAAATGAGTCTCATCTGATCTCCTGGATTTTCTTCTTCATGCTATGGGAGTCCTCACTCTATAAGTTAGTTGTAGAACAAGGCATGAAATGGTATTAATCGTCCCATTCTGTTTGTATCATAGTGGTTTTAACACTTTGGTTCAATGTCTGGAGTTTCAGTAATCATATTATATCATGAGGTAAACCTGAAAAAAAAATGTGTGCAGAGCAAAAAGGAGAAGAAATGCTATGACTGCTTATTTCATGGAATATCAATCTATAATTACAACCAGATTCTGCCACAATTTATAGATTCATCTTACATAGCCTACTTTGTGGTAAAGCTTCTGTGTATTTAATTATTCAAAGTCAGTAACCAAAGCTTGCGTTTTAGCTACCCATTCCCAGTGTATCTCCCATGTCATGTCCTCCAGGGAACTTGAACACTGACCCCAGCATCACACATTTCACAGGCTCTCTCACATCATTATCTTTCAATTTGTACATTGTAAACACTTAATTAAACCACAAATAATATAAGAACAGGAAGTTTGTCTATTCATTGACTTATGGTAGACCTTTGAGTTGCATACTGTTTGAGGCAATGGCAACCAAAGTTGCTGTGGTGATGTTTATGCGTGTGCTTGTATAGACATAATTTTTTATTTCTCCTGGATTAAATATTCTGGAGGGATGTGACTAGTTATTACTATCATGTGGGTTTTAACGCTTTGAAGAAGATGAGCAGATACCTTGGAAGGTGATTATGTTGTTTTACATACCAAGCAGAAGTATATGTTTTACTTTTTCCACAGCCTTCCTAACATTCAGCCAATCAAATTTTTAATGCTCTACTAGAAATCTAGGACTGTCTCAATGTAGTTTTAATAAGTGATTAAAGTGATTCTCCAACAGCCAGTAACATTAAGCATATTTTATTTTTAGTGAAGTGTCCTTAGTAAGATGTCTTTTCAAATCATTTTATTGTTTGCGTTGATTTTTTGGTTTCTTTTTACTTTTATTTTAAAGATAGTGTCTCATGTAGCTCAGGTCGGCATCCAATTCACAACACAGCTGGGGATGAGTAGCAACTTCCGCTCTTCCTGCATTTGTCTTCCATCCACCAGTGCTAGAAGTACAGGCATGTAGTACCACATCTCTCATATTCAGTGCTGGGGATGTCACCCAAGGCCCCATGCCTCTCAGGCATTCATCATACCAAATGAATTACATTCTCGGTCACTCAGGCTGTTTAGATATTTCTATATATTCTGAATATAGTAGATTTGGCAGATACGTACTTCTTTTCCATGTGTATTTAAAAAGATGTTTGGTTGCTCAGCATGGAAAAGTGTACAGTTGGGATGCCTTCTATGCAGAGAAAAGAATATAAAACACAATAGAAAAGCAATAACAAATTTAAGAGTATTTGCTGGAAGTAAATGCAGCTATGTTAATGCACACAAGGATGCAAAGTTATTCTATGACATGTGAAACAAATAAAAAAGCTAGGGCGGCTGTAAATTGTGGCTAGAATTAGCTACATCAGGCAGAAGTACAAAGCGGATGCAGAAACAGCCACCTCCCACCTTGCCTTGATCTGGCTTTTTTCTCCCGTCATTTCTGTGACTGATCGTGGATAGTTGTCTACAGTTCAGCTCATTAGCTATTAATGACTGGGTTAAAATTTCCTGTTGTTCAACCCACACAGCCTTCTAAAGGTCCATTTTAAGCTCCTATTAAAGATTACACAGGAAACAGATTGACTATTTATGGCACAACCTTGAACGTATTTTCTGGCAGGCATCTTTCGAGGCCAGCATTGCCTCCGCTGTGGCTTCTTAATGTCAGTGCTTTACCTCACTAAGTGCTAAGCCTGGATGGGTATGGCCAAGTCCAGCCATTTTAATGGGAAAGCAGGGAAAGGGAGTCAAGAGTAGCCAGTTTCTTGCTAAAGAATGAAGCAACACTTCAGTCACATCAATGATATACTAATGACCAATAGGCAAAGCATCAACTCAAGAGGTTTTGGAAACATTTCCTACCTAAAATATAAAAGAAAAGATGAAAGAAAGTTTTTATTGGAAAAAATTCAAATTGGTTTTAAACCATGAAAATCTTTATAAAAATATATATATCTCCATAGTGGAGCTTAAAATTCCACATAGTTACGTAGGGAAGATGGACAAAAAAGGGTGAACAGGGGTCTCTCGTTCCGTGGTAGCATTTGGTATCCATGAGGTCACTAGCTTGATCTTCAGAAGGCAACGGTGGAGAAAATTAATAAATTAATAGTAAACAATAGAAGAGAGACTTAGTCATTGAGTGTTTAGCCCTAGACAGGACGCGTGTGTCACACATGTGCACGCCACCGCTCCTCGGCCAGCACACTACTGCACGCTTGGACGGGAAAGGAGACAGAGAGGAGTGCTGTGAACTGCTGGCTCCTAAGCATGACATGCCTGGCTCAGGTCACAAAAAGGAGAAAGGAACAAAGAGGGACTTGGAAGTAGAGTGGAACTTAGAGAGAGAAAGCGATTTACCAAGAGTGGGCAGAGTAAGCCGCCAACTGAGTAAATTGCATTATATACATGAATGAATTTATCAGATGTAAAATATGCAAAACCAACAAAAACTAATGCCTATGTTGAATCCCTGGCACATGACTCTCGTTATTAAAATTAAGAAGTTGCAAGTTTGTGTTCTCTAAGCTCATAATCCTGTTTACATTTCACTTTGCTGTCCATTGGCTCACACCAAAGAAAGACATGAAAGCCACAGAGGCAATTTGACCATAGTCTTCCCTTCCTCAGTGTAACAGTCATAAGGGATGTCTGGCATACAAAGCTGTCTGTCACTTTTCTAGCCAACATTCTGCTTCTCTGTTCCCTCTAGGTTTAACTACATAACTCAGTCACTCAATGAAATTAGCTGTATTTCATTTTCAACAAAATTTTGATATCAAAATATTTACCATTCCACTCTAATTTAATATTGTCATCAGACTGATTAGATGGCTAAGCAAACTAAATGCATATTTTAAAGAACATATATACTCAGCTCACATTTCAAAAAATAAAAATAAAACCCTTAAAATATTGAAATTACATCTTTCCCGGCTAGTGACAATAACAGTGCCTCATGGCTAACAGCTCTCTTATTCCTACAGCCACACTTTGCTCTTTAGAAAAATGTAATAACTAATTTCAAACAAATATGTTTACTTTGGGTTTGATTGTGTGGTTTCTGGTATTGTTTCATTTGAATGAAGAAAATGTGTCCCCATTTTGACAACAGAATTATTAAATATCAAAGCTAGAATAAAACCTAAGTGATAAAGAATACATGTGTTGACTTATGAAAGCCAGAGTAAGTAAGCATGGAGTTCTGATAAGACATTAAGACCTACATAGTCTAAACAATATCGTTTGCCATTACGGTATTATTTCTTTACTTGGAAAAACTCAAGTAAACATGAATTTACCTTGGGAAAAGCATTAGACTCTGGGCCCTACTTCTCAACTCCATCTTAAATGAGAGCTATGTGATGAATGTCCTTGATTAATAATTAAGCCATTTCCTAACATGACCTAAAAGTAGCTCTGTCCTCATAGTAAAGTTTATTTTATAGGAGTCAGTGTGTTCCAGAATGACAAATGGTAATCCCTCTACAACAAAAATATTCTTTTTTAAATCTAGCACTATTTTTTTTTAACTTAAAATGGTTATAGATACCACTTTAGGTTAAAAATGTGTGATTTTATCCTAAGATGAGTTTTATAAGTGAGTTTCTTAAGGGAAGTACAAGTTGGCCATTTATAGTAACACTCTGGGAGTAGTTCATAAATATTTTTTGAAGGAATGAGTCACTAAGAAACAAATCCCAGTAAAACGATGACAGTCTAAATGAACTTTTAAAGGATTTGTGTTAGGATCAAATATGAACACAAACTAGAAAAGATGCTTAAATTGCCTTTGAAGGTAGTCATTGATTATGGAAGTGGTTTGGATCAATAAATAGGGTAAAATCCATGGAAACTTACCTCTAAAAATAATCTCCAACACACTGGACTCTAGGGTGCTGCCGGAGTTGGCAGAACTGCTTGCAGAGTGACCAAGGCTTGGTTGCCATGCCTACCCAGGTCTTCTGCCTTCTTTCTGATCCTTCCCCACTTTGCTTGTCTACTCCATTTAATACATTCATGCTGTGTACACAATTCTGCTATACTTGCTATTGTATGTACATGAATAATAAATATTTTACTACATAAAAACAAGATTTAAAATGTGTTCTTAATCTAACCCATGCTTTTTTCCTTGGGTGGAACAGAAAATTTTTTTTTATACATGCCAAAGTTAATCACTTGATAACCAATTTAGTCTTTCTTCTCTGGCAGACATTTTTTTTTCTGTTAGTGAACATGAACTAGGCACTACACACAGACTCAGACTAGCAAGTTTGTTAAACTCTGACATCTTCGGAGTCCAAGTTCTAAACCTTGCTCAACAACTTGATTCTATTAAATTCTTTATCTGATGTTATCTTCATGGTGTACACAAAAGACCAAATGTTTCCTTAAAAAGCTTTGACACAGCATCACTTGTCTTAATCAGACTCACATGCTTTTGCCTGTTGCTATTTTCTATACTAACTGAAAAGTAAATGTTTATGTTCTCATTCTAAATCAAGGTCTTAACTTTAATCCTGGTCAAGGATCTTTAGCTGTTAAACCTATTCAAAACCTAACTGAAATCCCATCTTCCAGATCTGCTTTTCCCTTAGCACTAGTCATGTCTGACCCCTTCAACTTTTATTCTTCCCTCTATAAATTGAAAGCATGTCAGGGTTTAATAAGTACAAATCCGGAAGTAAAGAAGTCGATTGTGTATATTTCCAACAGGAGTGTATTGCCTATGGTGATAAGTTGACAGTTAACTATAAAAATTTTATTATACCATAAAATTGCAATGCTCAATAGAAACTGGCCACATACTATATGCATTGACCATTTTCTAAAAGGAATGAACTGTAAATTTAGTTATTGCGATGGTATGAAAGGAAAAAGCAAGTGGTTCTCGTAGGAGGTGTGGCCTTGTTGGTGTAGGTGTGACCTTGTTGAAGGAAGTGTGTCACATGGAGGCAGGCTGTGAGATCTCATAAATGCTCTAGCCATGCCCAGTGAGATACACAACTTTCTGTTGCATGCAGGATCAATATAGAGCTCCTTCTCCACTCTCACCTTTTTCTCTAGCACAATGTCTGCTTGCATGCCACCATGTCCTCCATGATGATAATAAACCACTGAAACTGTCAGTCACCCAATTAAAGAATTCCTTTATAAGAGTCGCCTCCTTTTTCCAGCTGCAACACCCACAAAAATGGGCTATGCACCTCATCTGGGCAGCAAGGCAGAGCTGATTCTGTGGACGGGGCACAGGTGAACCAGTGGAGAATGTGAGTGTGGAAGATCTGTCCCAGGTCCTCATGTGCTAAATGGCAGCATGGATGGGGTGAGATGCCTTCTACCTTTCCTGCCCGCTATGTCTGAGATAGGAGAGATATGAGATAACTGGCCCCGAGGTCATAAGAGAAGAGAGGAAAGTTGCACCTGCTGGTCACCAACTGCACTTGGGAGAACAGGTCCTCCTACACCTCATCTGGGTCGCACAAGAGAACTGATTCTTTTGGCAGGGATAAGGGATAGCCAGCCCCAAAGTAGTGAGAAATGGAGAACTGTTCCCACAACTTGGCTATCATGTTGCAGTGTGGCATGGTGAGAGATGCCCCCCATTATGTCTTGCCCCTCACCAGCTGGGACGAACAAGGGAGCTGACCCTCCTTTTCACCAGCTATAACATGCAGGAAAACTGGCTGTTTCTCACCTGGGCAGCACAGCGAGTTGACCCTGTTGACTTGGAGCCAGTGAACTGCCCCTGAGGATGTGAGCATGGAAGATCTGACTCTGCCCCTCATTTGCCATATGGTGGCACGGGTGATGGAGAGAGATGCCGCCTCCTACTCCTGGGTACCTCTGATAGGTGGGAGAGCTGCCCTGAGATCGTAGGGGAGCTCTCCTTGCTCCTCATCAGCTACAGCACTCTGGAGAGTGGTCTGTTTCTTCATTTATGCCCTCTGCCCTCCCCACAAATAAAATAAAATAAAATTTAAAAGAAAAAAAGGGAAAACCTCATCATGGAATCTGTAGTGTGACACAGTGAGTCACGCAGTAAACCCTTTTATCTATGTATCTTTATTGCAAATGTTCATTGCAAAGAGTCTTTGGTCTGGTTAGAGGTCTGTGTTTTCTGCTACATTATCAATGCTGGGCCCTTCCTGGGATGTCTCTAGGCTTTCCTTGTTGTTGTTGCCCTGTGTTACCGTGGAGATTCTGAAAGTTCAGGTCATGTGGACAGGAAATGAATGGGATTGAGATGCATGATGGGAAAGACACAAAAAAATGAACAAAAAGAAAGTTAAAAAAAAGTTGCCATGGCCATGGTGTCTCTTCACAGAAATAGAAACTCTAACTAGGACAGTCAGGAAAAATGAATTTTTACAGGTAAAAAGTATTGCATGTAAACCTTGTCAGAGCATTCCCAATGAACCACAGTCCTCTCGTTCTGCTGCCATGATGGTTTCACACTTCTGTCACTAGCCATGCTAGTGGTTACATGCAGAAAAACTTCACTAAGACAAAAAAAGATTACAAATAGTACCTGAATTTGTTCAATGGCAACCATATTTTTAATATATTAGAATATTATGGGTTAATAATCTATTTCAGTGTTTTCCTATTACAACATTGTGAATGAGGTATATTTCCTCATATCGGTACAACTTTCTTTATTCAGAGAAGCTTGCTATGCCAGTACTCACTTGCAGTGGAGACGCGCATTACCTGTGAAACTACCTTGTATACTGTGAGCACGTTCAGCGCAAATAAAGAAATGCTAAAGATTGCGTATAATGTGGCTCTTGGTTCTGTGGATTCCGATACCATAATTTTGAATAAATAATTACAAAACAGTAGCTACAGGCCATGGTGTACACAGTTACCTTATGATGGGATTGTTAGGATGTGACATTTGATATATTTTCTTCTCCATAAATTTCTGAGTCCTTAATAGGTGCAGTTCCGTTTCTGGATGATAATGACTGAGCTTCAGTATTCTAAAGATCATATGGCATGTTAAGAGAAACAGTGATGAGTAAAACCCACAGTTTGATGTACATATATGCATATCGTAGAGCTGGAGGTGTATCGTGGTGATAGAAGATGGATACCCACCATTCAATAGTCATGGGTTCAGTGCCTACCCTCACCACAAAAGGCAGAGAAATTGGAAACTCGGTGTATCACATCTTCACCCAGACTTGCTATTATCTGTTTTATTTGAAAATATAGACTACTTCTGACTATTAACTATCATAACCATGTGTAGGGCCTGGTCTACCATTACTCCTTGGGGTGCATGTTGAGGTCAGTTTCTGGTCAGCCAGCTAAGCATCCTGTTTGTTCCTGTGCTCCTTCTGCCCTAGCCTGGTGATTAGCTGAAGGGCATTGTTTCATCTTTGGTATGGTAATTTCCCACCTGCCTGGGAGGAAATCCTTATGCAGCAGCCAGGTATAATAGATTTTCCCCTAGACTGAATAAACGGCATTCGGCTGATCTCCTTTCCAGTGACCCAGGTCTCTTGTGTGTTTCGTTCAATCTCCAGGCCTTTGCCCGGACTCGCGATCGGTACAGAGACACATGAACTGTACCAAGGGGGTAACACAGAATCGGGTGTTACAACCATGTGCTTCTGATTTCCTTCACTTTATGATTTATGTAGTTAGGCACTGTTGCAACTTTCTATGTGCTTACTCAGCATAACTTTTCTGGAGAAATGGCTATTTAAAACTTCTGCCTACTTTTAGGTGAATATTTTATTAGCAAGTTATGAGTGTTCTTTATATTCTAAATATAAGTTCCTAATTTGATTCATGATTTTTAAATATTTTCTCCTATTCCATAGCTTGTCATTATCTTCCCCAGTGGGATATGCTGTGAAGCCATGTTTAATACAGTCTAGTGATTCTTAAAAAAAAGGATGCTGCATTTTTTCAAATAAAATAGGAGAAAGTGAACATATGAATTTGAATACCTGGGGAATAAAAGAGAAATTTTAATAAAATAAAAGTCAGAAAATCTCTGACACTAATGATAATAGCTATCAAATAAAATTCACAAAAAGAGAGAAGTAATAAAAATAATAAATCAAAATAAATAGCATGGTAAACTATAGGAATAAAATCAACTGTACATATACTATAGCACTAAATTTCAGAAGTGTGTAATTAGTTCATGAAGTACAACATTGTGGTCTGTGGATAAACATATTCAAAACAAGAACTATACAAACACTGAAAATTTTATAATGGGCCAAAAGATATTCTGTAAATTTGAACAAAATCTGAGTAGTACTAGTTATGCTAACGTCAGGGGAAAAAATACTAGGTTAAAAAGAAACAAAGTTGAATTGTTTTGTATAATATAAAATATATAACCTTTGTAACTTATTGATCAAAGAACATAGCAGTTAAGGTACAGTATTTAAATTTTGCCCAAAGTGAGGAAGGATTAGAAATCTAATGTTAAAAGCCTTGAGCCACACTGAGTGCTACTGATTGCCTTGTACAACATAACTGCAGAGGTCAGTGTGAAGCAGACACAGCACCCTACAGTCAATGAGACATGGTGTAAAAACTCTCAAATAAAGCTCTAGTGAACTGGGGGCCGGGGAGGAGTTGAGGGACAAGACTATAAAGTGTCTGAATGGCCGAGTTGGGGGAGGGAAGGAGAGGGAGAGCAGCAAAAGGGAAATCTTGATAGAGAAGGCCATTACTGGGTTACCTGGGAGAAACCCACGTAAGACTCTGAGCTATAGTGGAGAGGGTGTCTGAACGGGCCTTCTCCTATAATCAGATTGGTGACGATCCTAATTGTCATCATAGAACCTTCATCCAGTACCTGGTGGAAAGAGCAGAGGTCCACAGCCAAGCACTGGGTCGAGCTCCAGGATTCCGGTAGAAGGGGGAGAAGATAAATTATATAAGCAAGAGATGGGGGTGAGGTCAAGATCATGACACAGAACCCAAAGAGACAGCTGCCCTGAGCTCGTGGGAACTCACGGACATTAGATGGACATGCAGGGAGGCTGCATTGGACTGACCTAAGCCCTCTGCAAGTGGGTGACTGTTGTGTAGCTTGGTGTATGTGTGGGGTACCGGAGCAGTAGAACCAGGATCTGTCCTTGAAGCATGAGCTGACTCCTTGGATCCTATTCCCAGTGGTGGGATGACTTGTTCAGCCTTCATACACAGGAGGAGGAGCTTGGTCCTGCCTCGACTTGAAATGCCTTGCTTTGTTGACTCCCACTGGAGGCCATACTCTCTCTGAGGGGTGGGTAGGGGGACTGAAAGGGAGTGGGGGGAGGGATACGGTTGGAGAGGAGGGAGGGGAAACTGTGGTTGGCATGTAAATAAATAAACTTACTTAAAAGATCCAATACTAAATATGAAAACTATAAAATTCCACTAAATACTGGACGCATCCTTAGGTATGTCATGTCAGGTTGCATTTTAAAGTTTGCTCACAAATTCAACTTTCCAGCCATGTTGGAGAACTGACACATTTCAAGGTAAAATTGTATATGGTAGGGTGGACTAACGTACATTTTAATGTACTTTTCGTTAAAATATGCTACTTAATAAAACAAGTATATGATATTTAATTTTCCTAACACTTTAATTATAGTAGGAACCCACCTAGGCCATATCAATGACACTAAAGCCATGTTAGAAACAAGTACAATTAACCAAGGGCAGGAGCAAGAAGGCAAAGGAGGACACTAAAGGGAGCTGCCTTCTCGGGTCTCCCCATAAGTGGCTCCATCCTGCTCCTACATGTGACTGGGTGACACACTGTAAGTCAACATTCCGTTGATCAACACTGAACATAGGAATCATAGGTGATGGAGACACCAAGAGAGCATGGCCCACTGAATCGAGTAAGCAGGGCTCACATGGGCTCCCAGAGACTGAAGCAACAATCATTGTACCTGCATGAGTCTGCCCCGGGTCCTCTGTATGTTGCAGCTGTTACCGTGGTAGTTTTGGGAAACTCCCAATAGTGGGAGAGAGTGAATCTCTGAATTTTTGCCTGCCTTTGGGCTCCTCTCCCCCTACTGGGTTGCCTTGTCAAGCCACAATATGAAGGCTTTTACCTTGTTTTCCTTGATCTATTTTGTCACGTTTGGGTGTTGTCTCTTGGTGGCCTGCTTTTTTTTGAAGGTAAAGAGAGAAGAAATTGATCTTGGGGAGAAAAGAGGTGGGGACATTTCGAAGGAGTGGAGAAAGGGAAACTGTGGTCAGGATGCATTGTATGAAAAAAGAGTCTATGTTCAGTTAAAAATGAAAATGGAGGAGTAAGATTATCATTTAGGCCTTATCTTCTCATTGGCTGGAATAAAATATGAGACCCCATTATAATGCAGATACCAGAGAAAATTATATTAAACATGAAAAATGATTTCAGAGAAATAAACGAGAAGGAAGAAACCAAAGTGTAGAGATGATAAAGGAAGGGATTATGCTCTGTCTAGATAACTTGTAGACTCTAGACTAATACCGATACAGAGAAATAATTCTTGAAGCAAGTATTACACTTTAATTAAGAATGGAGGAGACGACAGAAAATTATTTTAGTGGTACTTGGATAAAGCCCACGCCAAAAGATCATTCTTGAACTGGAGAGCTAGCCTAGAGGGTATCAGAGCTTTCTTTGCATGTATTAGCACCAGAGAGTACGTCCCAGAATCTATACAGAAACTGGCTGCAGACATGTGCACCTATAAATCTAGCCCTGTGCAAGAAGTAGACAGGAAGATTGCTGAGGCTTGTTGGGTGCCATCCTTGCTCCAACTTCAGTCAGTGACAGAAACTTTCCTGAAAGGAATAAGGAGGAGACTCATAGAACAGACACTCAACATGCTCTCATGAGCTACACACAGACACACACACAATACTATTCACAAAATCACATTGGCACACATATGCAAAATCAATAAAGAAATAAAATTAAAAAATAAGATGTCTTCTTATATGTATACAGTAGGAAATGTTTTGACATGACAAAATATTTCTGAGTTGGCAAGATATCTCAGTGGGTGATGGGACTTGAAGCAAAGCGCTGTGGACACTAGATAGAGCCATCTCAGCAGAGCACAAGACTATAAGGGAAAATGGTGGAAACTTATACATAAAAAAGTAACTTTTTCCCTCTAAGAACAAAAACTGAAAGCTCTACATTATACTCTTGTCCAGCGCATGCCCTACATAAAACCTTAAGTCTTACAACATGCTGAATACCATCAAGGAATGAGTCAACCATCCGTTCTCTCTTAGGCCTCCACTTTTACTCAGTATCTGACTATATTTCAGTAGCTATTCTGTATCTAGAACCTCACAAGGCAACTGTAGGGGATGCTCTATCTTTCATGACAGCTAAGGCTCAGAAAAGAAACCGACACGCTTTCTTTGCCCAGTGCCTGCGATACAAAGTGGCTTGTTGCCAAAGATGACTAAGTTATTGGGGAGAGGAGCTGATCTTGCTTGATTTAATTGTTGCTCTGTGTCTTACTGTAGTAATTAAAACCAGGAAGGAGACATGTTTTAAATCTTTGCTTGTCAACGGTTTTTCCTCATCAATGTATTTTAGAAAACATTTCCCTAATAACTTCCCATGAAATATGAACACCACATATATACGTTGGCTATTTACTATGCTATGATTTATACACTGAAGTTTGATCAATCCCCTAAGAACCAACATTTTGCACTTTGGAGAGATATTACTCCACAGCATTTGCACAGTCAAGTCACACCACTGCATGCAATGATATTTATGTTTGCAACTTACATGCCCTTAACCCTAATTGCAAAACTGGAATGTGCCACTAAATTTTGCTTTAATCCCTAGGAAAAAGACTCAACACAATATTTGTGAAACTGCTATGGAGAAATCACTTAGATTAAGCAACTAAAGAGAATGAGTCAATTGGAGTTTGTTAACATGAAGTCAATAGCCGGGAATTTTTCATCCTTCCCATTACTGGAACTTAAGAAAAAACACATTTAATGGTTTTAGAAATATTCTACATATAATTAGCAAGTTGTGGGTATTGTAGTCATTCCCTGTTCTTATCAAGTATCTTGTTTCAAGAGCATATTAAATCATAAAGGCAAGTCTACCTAAGGTGTGATTTAATGGCATTTGATTGTGGAACTGGATTTGCTTATTAGTTCTTATTAGTTGTGCTTATCCTACTAAACATTTGAATTAAAAGCAGAAAGTAATGCTAGGAACAACCTCCCATATGTGTACCTAGACACACAAAGGAAGGGTTGCCTTCCTTAACAAACCACGGTGTTCTTTGAAATGATATATGCTTCATACTATAAAACGGGCTGCTTGTATTCTTTATGTGGTAGAAGAATCAGCCTTTGCCTGTTTTTCTTGAGGAATCAAGAAGCAAAATGCATCTTCTTCTCAGCCCTATCCACCCTATTCATTAATCATGTGTCTCTGTCCCACCTGCCTCAAGGTGAAAGTAAATAGCTTTCTGCCTCCAGGAGGCATCCCTCAAGGTTTCTGAAATTTAGAAATGGGCGAGATAAGCACGTTTTACTTATCTATGCTTATGGCTTATTTATTTATGCCCATTTATATACTAAAATATGTTTATTTTTGTTCCTGTCAATGGAAAGAAATTCTCGTGCTCCATGTCTTAAGCTTTAAGCGGAGAAATCTGAAAAGAAAATAAAAGATGCCATGAATTTTTCACACTGCCATCACCTGATGGAATGAAAATGAAGCCAACCGTGCACAGGGTTTCTGGGGATTCACACAAATATGATTGGAATCAGGCCACACGCCAGCTGCATGCCCTTGCAGAAGATTGCTTCAGTTTTCTGTGCCTTTGATTGGGCTTGCTTCCTAGCTTGCCTATAAGGATTGCAAGGCCAGAAAATATCCTAGAAACATTTCCAGCACATTGTAAGCATCCCAACGTACTAGCTATTAATAACAGTAAATTATTCTGTTTCTTGATTCTACGGAGATTGACTGTTGTATCGAAAATATCTCTATATGGTGACTATTAAAAATGGAAGATATTTAGTATTCAGATACTCATGTTCTAGTTCAAGTGGTCATATACTTAATGTGAAAATATCTAGGGCAGGGTAAACAAGCACAAAGAATATAAATTGTTTTTATACCACATTGAAATTTTAATTTCATAAGTCTCATAAGTTAAGAATTGTTGAAGTGATTAGTTTTTATCACTTTCAAAATAGGTCTAAAGGATCCAAAAAATGCTTCTCAAATGTAAGAACAGATAAATTTCCAAGGTTTCCATTAAAATGCAGATTCTGACTAAGTCACTCTGAGAGGGGGAGATCAGTGGGGATATGCATGCAAGACCAATGCTGCTATCTCAAACTGTGGTTGAAATGAGAGGATCTGCGGTTTTCAAACACTTTATGTTGCACTTGATAGAGGAACTTGTCAATATGCTATGCTGGAAGCGTAGATCAAAACTGCAGAATTTAATGAATAGCAATAAACTCGTAAGTTTCTGTGCATACTATTGAGACTAGTGGACACATGTCATAAATTCAAGCTATAGAAATGAAGTACCCAGCAGAAGATCCCAAACCATAGGGAACAAAGCAAAAGACTAAAGTTCTGACCTGTAGTGAGAAAAACATAAAATTAATTAATGAAGTGAGAAGAACATACATTTCATGTAACACTTTTGTTGAGATAATATAATGTTCCAATAACCTTGGAATTAAGACATTGTATGTATTGTAAAACACTAAAAAGCATATAAAAATTAGTGAGCCAAAGCAAGTATTTGCATGCACTGTAAGAGTAAAGGGAATACAAGTTTGCAAAGAGTTGTGCATTTTAAAAAACTATAATGACACTTAAGGAATATTATATAAATTAATGACAGGAAAAAGGCAAAAGTTATTTAAAGTTCTGTGCTGCATGAGTCCTAATTGGTCTTAATAATAAAAACCCAGAGACAGATATCGGGGCAAATGATGCAAGATCTGAGAAAGAAAGGAGCAAGCCACAGCAAACTCTTACATTGCTAGCTTCTCAGGCAAAAAGGGCCAACCTTATGTCTCTTCCTGCCTTATATTCCACTCTCTGTCCAGCCATATTACTTCCTGTCTGTCTGTATAGACCTCCAGACCTCTATGGTTAACTAGTGGTTAGCTCTGCCCTCTGATCTGCAGCAAGCTTTATTTGTTAGACTACAACCAAGATATCACCACAGTACTGCCACTTTAATATATGATACATGTATTTAATGTAATTAGGGGAAATCCGTTTTCTAATAAATAATGTTTAAAAATCAAAGAGGCTCCCTTCCTATAGTTTAGTGTCACTTAAACATTAAGTCAGAGGGAATTACAGAAATTGAAAAAGAAACTATGAAATATTTATCATATCACTATACACAAAACAGTTAAAATAAATAAGCATCAGACCTACAGAAAATGTTGAAGATTAAACCATTAAATAAAAGTTATAACAAAGATCACTGTAGGAATGAAATCAGCAGGAAAAACTATATAGTATAAATAAAGAATATTTATTATTCGTTGACCAAAAGAGAAATACATATTTAATATGAAATTTGCTTGACTAAACTGGAAACCACAATATATAAATCTTCATTTATTTAAGTAGAAACCAAAATGTTTCCCAGTAGAGAACAGCAGAAGTCTAGTGAAATGGGTGTGTTTGGGTACTTCTGGTGAGACCGCACACTGACAGCCGCCGGTTTAGAAGGCAGCTGGGCAGTAGGTACTCCACTGTTCACTGGGTCCCCTCTGGCCCCTGACAGCACAGCTGCTGTAGTAGACCACCTGAAACAACCGCAGGATCAGTGCACAGATCACGGTGCATTGTCTACTGAAACTTGAGGAGAAACTGAGAGGGAACCACTTTCTAGAGAAGCTGTTACCTCTTCAAAGGAAAGACACAAGCATGTATGGTCTGAGGGCTGAAAAATTAGAGTTGTATGCAGCATATTTACAAATGCCTACATGCTGGAGAATATGTATACATGATACATATGATCTATTTCTGCATAAGCCTTTGGTAGCAGGTCAAATAGTGGTCAGGAAAAAAATAACCTCCCTAGAAGCCACAGGCATTTCTTATTCAAAAATTGTTGTGTAAAATATAATTATTCTCATCATTTTTATAGCTGGACAAATTTAAATCATATTCTTTTTATCTTTATATGTGTATACACACACCATCTCTCTATATATATATATATGTGTATATATATGTGTATATATGTATATATATACATACATACATGTGTGTGTATGTGTGTACATACACATGCTAAAGATTAATTTTTGTTGGAGCTTATATCCATTCCATAGATGCTTACACCGAGTGACATCTCCAACCCATAAACTATGTTTGGAACACCACTAAGGATTCTGTCATTTAAATAAACAACACTGTATTTCATCATTTTTCATGATTGACCATGTTTTTCTAACGGTAGAATTTATAGATTTCTATAATTATTCACAAGTGCTGCTCTCTGCTGTGTCTGTAGCAGGAGAGCTGCTGTGCTCAGTGCTGTGTGGACTCTGAATATTTGTATATCTGATCTCATCTACACAAGACCCAGGATGGACATTTCTTTGTCTTCTCTCAATTGTGAGTCCAGGAGGTCATATAGAGACCTTTTCTTCGTTCACAGACACCCCTTCTGTAATTAGTTCTTATTTTACTTCTTAAATATGTGGTTATCTTTCTAGTTCTCTTTGCTTCTACTTTAAAATAGCAATATTTTAAATATTTAGCAATATTTGTAGCATATATGTAAACATAAAATAAAATTATTTCAGTTGGTGCATATTTGTAATTCCAGCAGTTGGGAGATTGGGGCAGTAGAATTGTTGAATTGGATTAAATCCCATTTGGGGTGTACGTAGAGAGACACTGTCAGAAGAAAGGAAAACTCAGAAAAATTATTTGCCAAGCTATTAAAAAGCTACAAAAACAAAGGACACTTTCTATGTAATGCTATTTTTATCATAATTATCTTGTGCCTTTTATTAGTGACACCATTACAGTAAAGTTATTTTATGTGCCTTCTCTATTTATTTAAAGAATCAGCCACTATCTTTGCAAGTATCTGATATAAATGATGTTTTCAATAACATTGATAGTGGTATAACATTGTTTCTTGATTGACCGGAGCATTTGGAATGAGAGGCATTCAACCATTCTATAAAGAATTTTTTTTAACATAAAGATCAACATGTCCATGATAGCCTCTGGCTTATTTATGTATTTCCACAAGAGAAATGCTCAACCACAGATACTCCCTTCATGCCCAATAACTCCCTAGCCATCACCAATTTATAGAAATAAGTATTTGGTGGAGACTGATGAGCCTATTATAAAATATAATTGAAAGCACAGTTTCTTTCAGAGATCTGTCAACTTCTTGCACACAGAGTCATGTCCTCTTTGATTTATTCTTGCGCCATTTGTTTCACCTACAGACTTGGACTTTATTTCGTCTGTTGTCCTATATATTCTTTTGCATGACTTTTCCTTATAGGTATGATAACTCCTTGAATGCTGTGGCTCTGATTTTTTTTACTCTCATGTCCCCAGTCCCAATCACAGGTCTGAAACTTGGTGTTTACTAATATTTGTCAAGCTGTAATTAATTAAATCTAACTTAAAAAGAAACTAATCATGTTTCATGTTTATAAAATTAGAAGGTCATAGGAGGTAAATTTGATCAGGAAAATAATATACAGAGATAAGTTTGACATAATCTTTCATTATATTTTGGGTGATAAACTTAATAAGACTACTCAAAGATTACACCTCATCATCATGTATAGAGTTGAAGACAGCAAACTATACATTATTATAGTTTGAGAGTGTCCTTCGGAATTTCATCCTCAGCAAGGCAGAATTAAATGCTGAGGTGTTTGTGTCAATAAACAACTGAGTGTTAAATGTCTGTTATAACGTCAGCAATAATAAATGCACAAATGAGAAAGTACCAGGGCAGCTACTGAACATGGATCAGTGGATATCTTTTTCTGGTACCTACTGGCTGATGTTCTACCACAATAATCAATTTACTAGATTGGTGTAGGAGGTTCTTCTGTCTCTGAGTTGCTTTTATTGGTTAACAAATAAAGAACTGCTTTGAGCCTATGGCAAGGGAAGAACAGAGCTAGGCAGGAAAAGCTAGACTGTATGCTGGGAGAGAGAAGGGCAGAGTCAGAGATACACCATGGGGCCACCCAGAGTCAGACATGCCAAAACTTTAGCTGGTAGGCCACTGTCATGTGGCGATACACAGATTAACAGAAATGGGTTAAATTAATGTGCAAGATTAGCCGATAAGAAGCTAGAGCTAATGGGCCAAGCAGTGATTAAATTAATACAGTTCCTGTATGATTGATTTCAGGGCTAAGCTAGCCGGGTGACCAGGATGAACAAGTGGCCTTCCTCCTACACTAGACTGTATTTCTTATGAAATCTTTGTTTTCTCTATCTCATGGGATAGCTATTGTATAGTGTAATATTGAATATAGGCAATATTTGTCTTAACTGTTTAACTTTCTTGTTATTTGAATATTAAGAAAATAGACTTTATGTGCTAAGAAGGTCTGATAAGACAAAAATAAATAAAAAATAATCTCGGACTTTCCTGTATCCAAGTCTGTTTATTTCCAGATCACTGACAGATTTTAATATATAACGAACATCTCAGGTAAAGTAGAACAGAGGTTATATAACTGTGTCAGTAACATAAACTTAAAAAATATCTATTTACATGCACGTTTTACATAGTTATATGTGTGTATACATTGTAGATTTTTGAAGTTGACTATAAATAACAAAAGTTTTACAACTGGGAAAATATTACATGATTCAAATGTTTTTATTTTGCTGACAAAAGCATTTGTCCTTGGTCTACACTGTTCATGTGTGTCTGATCAAATCAAATCAAGGGGGCAGGCTGCTGGGTAGAGAGGAACTAAGGAGAAATGAAAGGACTTCGCTCCTCCACTTTCTCGCCCTGGGAATGCTCTATGTCTATATTATACAGTTCTTTTTTTGACACATGTTCTTTCAGGGACCTTTATTTCTACAGCTGCCTTTCCCTACAGGGTCATAGTGGAACTTAGAGTTGCAAGATTGTAGGCTGAGAACTCTCGTGGTAATCCACAGCTCACACTAAAACTGACTTCAGAATTTTTCAATTTAGGAGTGGTCTTGCTAAAAGTTGATGATATAGATATTAATTGATATATAGCTGTATTACGAAGATGAAAAAAAGTCATTAAACCAGATGAAAAGCGAAAAGAAACTTTTTCACGAGTATGATGCCTATACCAGTGACGTTATCAGGAAGCTGACTGTGCTGAGAGACCACGTTGTTGACAGGAGCTGCTCATGCAGAGCACACGAAAGCATGAGAACAAAACCCACTCACCATCTGAGGAAGGTAAGAAAAGGAAGAACACATCATGTAAATAACAACAGAGAGATGAATGCAGAACCACAATAAATTGAATAAGCATTGACATGGTTATTATTTTCAAAGAAATATAAGATAGACATATAACTGATCCCCCAGGTCCTGTCTGGCTCCCTTTACCAATGATAGAAATTTAATTTATGAAACAATTACTGAAAGTTGTGTAGTAAGATTTTAGAAGTTACATAAATGTCAAATTGTTTGACATTACCATATGAGAGAGAGAAAAAGAGAGAAAGAAAGAGAGAGACCAGTTTTACAGTATTCCCAGGTCACTGGAGGAAAAGTAAAGCATTATTAAATGTTGCTAAGAGTGGCAGCTTTGTGTTGAACATTCTTCCAGTCTTTCTTAAATATGCATTTGGTGCGGGAGAATTATCTGTATTCTGTCAATCATATTTTAATAAAACGCTGATTGACCAGGCAGGAAGTATAGGCGGGAAAACTAGACAGGAAGTAGAGGTGATGCAATGAGAACAGGAGAATTCTGGGAAGCAGGAAGCTCCCACTACACTCCTGCGCAGACCACCGAAGAGGCAGCAGGTAACTTGCCCAGCTGAGAAAGGTACGGAGCCATGTGGCTAATGTAGATAAGGATAATGGGGTGACATAAGTTATAAGAGCTAATAAGTAGCCTGATCTAATGGGCCAATCAGCTTTATAACTTATAGAGATCTCTGTGTGATTGATTTTCCTTGGGAGTTGCCGGCCACGGGGTACCGGGCGGAACAGATACCCCAACAAGCCGGCCCTCACACTACATGCATTCTATGTTGATTTGGTTTTTATTTTATGTGAATGAGTGAAATCAGTTCATGCCTTTGAATAAGCTTCTCTTCTTCATGGTGTCATGGTTTGAGAGCTGTCAACAAGCAGCTCCTTCTCTGGAAACCAGGCACATCACCATCATGGCAACACTGCTGCTTTGAACATTTTCAGATCACTTTGAGAACACTCCAGCTGTAAGGACCACACGCTGAAACCTTGGTCATGCTGCAGCAAGTCTGATTCCAGTCACAGCCACTCTAGACAATAGTGTAAGTCAGCATTCTAGGAAAGACAAGCTCCATGACTCTGCAACTACTTTCACCAAAAATACAAAAAGTAGCACTTCTCCGATAAATATGTAAGAATATAGTAGTTGTTACAAGAACCCATGCTATGATTGATATAAATTCTTTTCTTCATTTGCATACAACACACCCTCTCGAATACAGTCAAAGCTGTTTGCCTTAGTTTTTGAATCACTGGGGAGCAACTCTCCCAAATGTACTACTTTGCTGTTTCACATGACCATCTTAAAAGCCTTCTCACTAATGGCCTTTTTGCCTACTTGGGGTTTTTATCAAAAATCAGTGAACTTAGGTAGTAGCTTAAAGAGAAGACAGGGGGCTAAAGGAACAAGGACAGTCTCTACCAAGGGCTCTGGAAAGAGTGAGAAATAAGGATAAGAGAAAGTAGACAGTCAATATGCAAAATGCAAAACATGGGGAGTGACAGACTTAGTGATACTGGTTGCTAGAAGGATACCTGGGAGTTCCCCAGCCTTGAAGGATGAGGGCCCACTAAACTTGAGAGCCGTAATATTAATTGGGATGACTGCCACCAATACTGACATAATTGATCGCTACTCTGGACTATGGATTTCATAGTTCTTCGGTGCCATGATATTAGCAAACACAAGCCAAAGCATTAGCAGTCTAGCATAAGCAAAGGACTGAACCCATGAGAATCTAATTCAAGGGTCTGGACCCTAAAGGTATAGGAGGCACAGAGGTTCTGGTGCTCACTAGTAAGCACGAGGGAAACCAGAATATTCAACATGCTGGGTTATCTCTTCAAAGGAAGAGATATATGACCTGTAACCTGTTTCTTGACCAGAAGGCTAGGAACCGATCAGTGTATAGAACTCATCTTTATGGAAGATGTCAATTCTTCTTTGCAAAGGGTTTTGATGAAGTCATGTCTTACGCTTTTTTGAACACATGGAAAACTACAATCAGAAAAAAGTTCAACAAATTATGCTGTGCTTAAATATGCCTAAAATCAACTCCTCAGGGTCAGAATTTCAAAGTCTGAGCCAACACTGAGTCATGCTGCACTGGACTCCCTGTCTGTCTTGTGTGACCCTCTGCACTCTTCTGGCCATGCTGTTTGCAGAGACACCCTCCCCTCCCAACACTAAAGGTTTAGTTCCAGGGGTCCTTCAACACTCAGTGTCTTATAACTACGTCTTATAACTAGCAACACTAAAAAGCTAGTTTTCCAGCTGCTCACAATTTCCTCCTCAGAAGAACAAAACACCCCAGGCAGCATAGAACTAAAAAAAAATCTTAAAAAAAGATCTTAGCTAAAGAACAGCTCAGTGATATGAAAAAATCAACAAATAAATCCTTCTTGGTAGCACTAAAAAGAAACCCACCTTATTGATATTAGTTATAGATTCAAGATCTTGAAGTTAATCTGTTCATCAATATTATGTATAGACCTGAAAAAGGTACAACACTTTTGTTGACCTACACAGACATGCACAAAGTAGCAAAACTATTGAGTTACTGTACTAATATGATCAGATCAAAGATGATGCTCTGACTTCTTGTAGTGACTTGTAGAGGCAAGTGGAGAATAGAGCATTTAGCAGGTCATGTGCTTCAGAGCAAGAATTCCTAGTTTCAGATATCATTGAGTTAAGTTTGATTCCCACCTCCAGCTTCTGGTAGTGGACAAATGAGATGAGTCACTCAACAATCTTGCTTCCTCTTTTGTGTTATGAAGAAGATGAAAATTCACCAGGATGTAAGGGGTAGAATTTTTCCACATTTGATGCTTTTTCTCATTGTTTCTCTTTTATAGTGTTTGTTTCTTTGTTTGTCTGTTTAGAAAAAATAGCTCAGTAATCTCTCAATTCCATGTTTGCAGAGACCTTATCTAACAAATGGAGGCACTGGTAATTCAAACCGATTCCAATAGTTACGAAGACAAGAATATAAAGGCAGAAATTCAAACGTGTACCTACATGGAATATCAGATGCCTCAAAAGAAAAAGGAAAGAAAAACATTGAAGAATCATTTGGCAATTAATTTAAATTAATTTCAATTAAGTGTAATTTAATTTCAATTAAATGTAGACTACATGATTGTGTATTGCAAAAATTCAGAGAATACCTCATAAAATCAAAATAATTAAGCTAATAATAAATAAAACTTCAAAATAGAATGTGTTGTAAAGTAACTCCTACAAATTAATGATAAAGGGAAAATTGTAAAAAATAAGATAGATAATAAAATAGGATTGGAGCATGTGATCAAAATGGACACTCTGAACGTGGCTGGCAGTGAGGGCTGACTGGGAAACCAAGGACAATGGCACTGAGTTTTTATTCTACTGCATGGACTGACTTTGTGGGAGCCTGGTTTGTTTGGATGCTCACCTTTATAGACCTGTATGGAGAGGGGAGGACCTTGGACTTCCCACAGGGCAGGGAACCCTGACTGCTCTTAAGACTAGAGAGGGAGGGGGAGGTGGGGAGGGAAAAGGGAGGCAGGGAGAAGGTGGAAATTTTTAATAAATAAATAAATAAAAATAAAATAAAATAATAAAATAAAATAGGATTGGGAAGTTGGCTCCATTGGTAAACTGTTTGTCCTATAAGCAAGAAGACCTGGGTTGACCCCCAACACCCATATAGTATACTATATAAGGGTAATTCACAAATATAATCCCAGCATTGGAGAAGAGAGACAGGGACATTTTTGTGACTCACTGGCAAGCCAGCCTGGCTTAATCAATGGCAAGCTCAAGTTTCCAATGAAAAAGACTCTGTCTTATGAAAAAAGTAATAAGGTAGTACCAAGGGAAAGAAATGCAATATTGACTTCTAATCTCCAAAACACAAGCAAGTACAAACAAATATGAACTGAATGTGCAAACAAACACACACACTGTGTGCAAAAATTATGTTGTATGGACTTAAAATTTAATCAGTAGTTAAACTTACCTGGATAAAAGACACATATATGTTTTGTGTGGAAATTGGCTAGACCAAGAGAAGACAGAGGCTGAAGGATTTTGTGAGCTTCTCTCCTTTTGAAAGCACAGGAAATGGTGGAGCTGGGATTCCAAGGTTTCACGTGGGAGGAGACAGAGAGTGATCTATCCTTGACAAATGGAGAGCTGCCTGTGAACACGTTAAAGCAGTCGTGTCCTCGGTCACACATTCTTTTCATGTTTCACCAACATTTCTTGTCTTCACTCATGACTCCCTACTCTAAGTGCATGAACTATTCTAGGCATCTTCATTGTAAGACCCATGATAACCAGCAGTTTGCTGCACTTGCATTACTTCCAGGACATCCAGGGCTACACAGGAAAAAAAAAAACACTGACTCTAAAAACAAATAAAAAAGAAAGAAAAGAAACAGAAAAAGAAAGAATTCTATTTAAAATTGTTAATTAAAAATAAAAGGAGTTGGTGAATATAGATAATGTTAAGCACACAAAAAACGAAATATAGAATAATCAATTTTGACTAATGTAAGTGCATTACCTTTATGGTTAAGAACAACTACCATGTTTTTTCTCTAAATAATTAAATTCTAATAATTTATTTAATAAGCAGAAAATATATGTCCTATCAAGGAAACTCAAACAAATATTAAAAGTTATATTTAACAAAAAGAAAGGAATTACCTTTTTGGAGGTGTGGAAACATAATATGTGTATCTTGAATGTCATTCTTCTTTTTACATATTCATACTTGGAATATATCTAATATGTAAATGAAAGATTAATCTGTATTAATTCTGCTATCATGGAGCTACTTCACTGTACAAAAGTCTGAATACATTCCAAATTGTTTCCAGAATCAATTCTATATTTTTTGTGCTACGTAGATGTTAGCAATAAGTAAACTCATTTCCAGTCTATAGAAATTTATTTCTTACAACGACTGCTTTAATTAAGGTCTTAACTAACTATTCATCAAGTTCTCTTCATATCGCTAGGTTCAGAAAAATATTTTATCTTCTAAAATTTTCTTCCTGCCTATCACTTTGATCTTAGTCATTCAAAGGGTTTTTCCTACTTCACTCTTAAGGTCATGGGATAAATTGAGAGAAGTTTAAAACAGACATTAATTACTTTGAGACTTCCAGTTATTGAATTGGTCTTATGAAGACTATCAACGGACTGCTAGGCATTTATGGTCTTCTGAAGACTATCAATGGAAAAAACAGTGCAGTACTATAATATTGCAGTCCAAATACACTGACACAGCAGGTCAATTGTCATAAAAGCTGATCTCTTTGGCAAGTTGTGGAGTTTGTTTATTTGATTTCTTAAAAAAGGACACAGTATGTATAGGCTGTCCTTGATCGATAATGAATTTGCCTAATCCTCCAATGATCTATGATTACAGGCATGTGCCACCACTCATTAAAACATTGACCTGTATGTAATTATTTTTCTAATGTCCCTGCTATGACAAATAGAAAATTATCCCCAATATTTCAAAAATATTTATTCGTATGTTTTCTATACATCAAAAGATCTTCACACGGCTGGGAAACATTGATGGTCAAGACATGCTTCATTCTTGTTCTTCTATTTTAATGGAAAGAGAGAGAAAATTAACAGACAAACAAGATCATTTCAATGTGATATTTATCAAATAAATAGGGTGATAAAAATTTAAAAGAAATAAACAAGACACAATTAGAGGTTAAATCCTCAGGGTCAGTTTTCTTACGTTACCTTGGAAAGGGCACATCATTTCAAGAGCTGGATCACGAATAATTCAAGCATTGGTACTTGGAAGAACAATGAACCTTATGAAGGAGCTGGTCTTAAGAGAAGGCCCAATACATTGACAATCTGATGAGGACAGGGGAAAAATAGCAAGCTGAGGTAGGAAAAAAAGGTGGAGATAAATGCCCAGGGCCTTTTGGAGTATAGTGTGTATAAAGTTAACGTTCTGCTGCTTTGATAAAATACCGTGACAAAAAGTAAGTCACAGGAGAAGGAGAAGGAGAAAGGGTCTGTGCTGACACACATTTCCAAGAGATCCAGTTCATCGTGGTGTGAACAGCATGGCACCATGCAGGAAAGGCACGGTGGTGGCAGCAGCAGAAGGAGAGCTAGTCACACTTCGTTCATACTCGGGAAGCAGAGCATGAACAAGGTGAAATTGTCAAGGCCTGTCTATATTGGCCATGGTGGCTGAAAGAAGAAATGTTCCCCACAGGTACAAGAATCTGAATGCTTGGCTCCCTGTTGGTTGTATTCTTTTTTGAGACTATGGGGTAATTTCAGAAAGCATAGCATTGCTGCAGGAAGTAAATTATGGGGGACAGAGTTTGAGAGCTTATAACCTTTTCTCTCTCCCAGCTCCCCCTCTAGGGTTTATATCTGCAGCTGTAGGTGGGATTGTTCAACTTTCTGATATGGCCTCCTTCTGTGCCATTGTGGACTCTCCCATTTTGCTCTTTCCTCAATAAAACATTAAGGAAAAGCAACTTGAGGGAGAAAGGGATTTATTTCGGCTTATGAGTTACAGACCATCATCAAGGGAAGCCAAGGCAGGAACCTAGAGAAAAAAACTAAAGCAGAGATCACAGAGTCAAGTTGAGTGCTTGTTTTCCCTAACTTGTTCAGCTACCTTTCTTATACAACATACACCCACCTACTCAGGGATGGCACTACCCACCATGGGCTGGTATCTCCCACATTAATAAGAGATTAAAAAAATGCTCCACAGACATGCCCGTAGATCAATCTAATGCTCCAATTTCTCAACTGTAATTTCTTCTTTCCGAGTATGTCTAGATTTGTATTAAGTTGACCAACACTATGAGGCTTAGCATCACTAGAAATTTATCTAATGCTTGAAAGCAAGAAACTGGGATTATACTTAGGCAAAGTTCTCTTCAACCCAATTCTTCCCAATCTCTTTCTTTCCTCAGTGGTATTATCTTCTACATCAAGGAACTGATCAAAAGTCATCTATGTTAAAGACACCAAAGACTACTTGACTGTGGTTGAATAGAACCTGCAGAGAATTGTAGGTTAAAATCCAAAGTTATCCTGAGCTCTCTTCAGTCTCTTTTTTTTCCATTTGGCTCCAAATCCTCTTAAACTTTAGGTAAAACTCTTCAATGTAAAATGAGTGTAAGACATTAAATTGTAACCATCCCTATACTAAGAATGTAGTAGATAGCGTATTTATCCTGTGGATTTCCAGAAATACTGTAGGTCACTAACCTAAAATCTTTTCTATATAGTTTTAAAAAACATTCATCCCTATTCATTATTTTTTCTGTGACTATAAAAGTTCATACAACTTTTTAAAATAGTTGTTTTTTATTTTTGAGATTATCATATGATTATAGCATGTACCCTTCCCTTTTCTCACCCCGAACCATACAGTATACCTATCTTTTTATAATATTATTTTAACTATGTAAAGATTTGTTAATGACTGTGGAATATTAACTGTGTAAAGGTGTGCTACGTTTGTTCATGCAGTACTTGTTTAAGGATGTAAGAATGTGTGTTAAGTAATGTAAAGATGGGCTGCATTTGCTTCACCTTGCAAGCCTAACACATCTGATTGCTCTAATAAAGAGATGAATGGCCAAAGACAGGATAGGCAGGGTTGGCAGGAGAGAGAAGTAGGAGAGGAGAGAACAAGGGACACACCCAGGGCCAATGGCTAGTCAGAGGAAGGATAGGAGGGGCTGACAGGCAGAGGGATTAAATAGAAGAAATCTAGGTTCGTGAGAAGAACAAGAGAGAAGAAAAAGAAGAGAATGAAGAGAGGGACACACATGAGGTCGGTCAGTTTGTCAGACACAAGAAGCAGTGAAAGTAAGATATACAGAGGGAAGAAGGTAAAAAGCCCTGAGGCTAAAGGTGGATAAAGAGAAATAGGTTAATTTAAGCTAAAGGAGCTAGCAGAAATGAGCCTAAGCTAGGCCGAGTATTATTCAAAACCATTAATAGTTCTGCTTGTCAGGATTTGAGAGCTCGTTGGTGGCTGTCCCCCAAAAAAATCTGACACACCTTTCTTCCTTTCTTCTTCAAGTTCATGACTGTTTTTTCCATTGGTTGATGCTACAGAGATGTGTGTGTGTGTGTGTGTGTGTGTGTGTGTGTGTGTGTGTGTGTGTGTGTATTTCTAAATACATAAAAACAACCTATATGGGCCACTTGTATGTATGTACTTCCAAGGCAGACCATTTGATATGAGACAACCAACTGCTTTGCTCTTCTTTGGAGAATGGTATTTTGCCCAACCTCAACTAATCAAAATGCGGAGTTGTAGAGCCCAATCACAACTGATGCATCTACAGCCCAATTGCTGCTCATAAGGCTCAGAGATCATAGTAGTGACAAGATTGCAAGAATAAAGAGAAACAGATTTGCTTTGCTGTGATTGTGCCTCCTAGGAATATCAGAGTCTCGACACATAAAGTCTCACCATCATGTCTGTCTCAACAGGAGCTGAGCAATAAGGACACCAGTAGACATACTAATGTGGACAGAGCAAAGTCTATGAGGTCTCAATTCCACACACCCAATAACTTGATGCACCTGTTTTAGTAAGGGAACATACTGTTTGATGTCATTAGAACCCGTGTTCCCAGGCCATATTTACTCACATTTGGCTCAAAGTGTGGAAGAGTTCATGGTTTTAAATCCAGGTTTCCAATGTACATCTCTCAGACCTATGCACCAGCAAACCTAATGCCTCTCCTAACCCAGAAGCTTTTCTTTAGCTATGAAAAGATTAGAAGAAGATAGAAGCCCAAATGAGTAGCTGTGGGTGATGCGTATGTGTGTGGTGTGCGTGTGTGTGATCATTTGGGGACATGGTTTCACTATGATGCATATATGTGTGTGGTGCATGTGTGTGCATGTGTGTGATTGTTCTTGATACGTGGTTTCACTATTTTTGTACCTGGCTAATTTGTAACCTGGACATTTGGTGTCACACTGGGAAGAGCAACTGGTCTGACCTTTACTGTGTTTATGCCCATATACTGTGGATTAAACTGTGGTCTCTGGTCCTTTAAGATTCTCTACTTCTCTACTTCTGGTAGAGAAGAGGCCTAAAACTGGCATTTTTGCAAGCTAAATAATATCCTATTTCATTTCTGTCCATTTCCTACTTTGGTTTCTGGAACAACATGTGCTCTTTTAGGTCTTCAATGCCCAGCTTGCTATACTCCATCCGCATCTTGTATATTTCATCTTATCCTCAAAAGTTCTTTTTTATTTTATTGAAGTTTCTGTTTCCTTGAAATCAATCTTGAAGCATTTTGCAAAGGTCAGCCTAGTCACTGCTCTTCTGAGACAAAATAAACACTGTTGCGTCAAAGAACCCTCACTCTGAGATTGGGAACGGCAAACAATTGTCATTGAAAACCACTCACTAAACAGTCTGATTATAATCTGAAAAAATAAATGTTTCGGGTCAGAATCTCAGAACACAGAAATGGATATTTACTTTTATTCCATCAAAAATGTTGGAAATAAGAACGAAGTATCTTCAAATTAGATCAAATTAAATTACTTTTTTTCTTTTGAAAATAATCTTGTATTTGTTATTTGGAATAGAATTTTCATGCAAAAGATGAAAAATTGAAAATATCTTTTTTCTGGAATTCATATAGCTTTTCAATTATGGAATAAAAGATCCTATTTGGAAATTGAAAATACATGTTCTGGTCACAACGGTAGCATTTTTTTTAATCTTAGAATTTATAGTATACATTTTTTATCTACTAGATGGATATAGCTTCCCCTGACTTGCTTATGACTAATTCAACTATTACGCCATTTCACCCACAGAAAATGCATGTAGATTCTAGGTATTACTTTAAATTCCTTAAATTTAGATAGTGTTAAAGTATATAATAATAGTCTTAGGTCCTTTTATGTGTTTGGCAGGATTCATGCAAGGGTGCGCGCGCACGCGCGCGCGTGTGTGTGTGTGTGTGTGTGTGGTGTGATGTGTAGTGTGTGGTTGACTGTGTGATGAAACAGACGTAGAAGAAGGTGCTGATTTAATATTCAAATATTCCTATGAAATAGATATTATTGTATTTATCTTTTCAGATGAAAACTGTAAAACAGAGAAAATATAAATAATCTGCAAAAGGCTGACGATGAAAAGAGTAAAACAGAGAAAATGTAAATAATCTGTACAAGGTTTCACAGCTTTTCAATTATTCCATAAATGTAAGTATAGCAAGAACAAATGAATTTTTACAACAAATATCCAGAAACGGACTTGACCAAGGCACAAGATAAACACACATTTTTTTTATGAAGTTGAATGAAATGATTGTGTATGGTGTATGTATCCATGTATATGTGTGTGCATACACGTACCAGTGTAACTAAGAGAACTCAGTACTATTCAGACTTCCTCCCACATCCCGGGTTTGGAATCCTGTGATTCCTGTCAGATTGCCTGCCCTTATACAAACAGTAAAAAAAAAAAGCCGACTGGGATGCCATGTCATTGTTGGAATTTTAGTTAGTTTAGAACACGAAGCATAAAATAGTATTACAGTCAGAGCCAAGATGAGATTTAGCGTTGGTGACTCTTTGCGTTGGTGACTGGTGAGCTGCCTCTGCAGTGTGTTCCTTCCCGAGCCTCCTCTGCTGAGGGCTGCCATCCCACGCCACTCCTTCATTGGCCTGAGCTGCCTGCTGCTTACGTCAGTCCGAACCACGTCACACTTGATCAGATTGCTTTGGCATGAAACATGAAAGTCATGTTCACCAGAAGCGCTACAGATATGTTTAAATCTGTTCACCATTAAATTGTGCCAGCAACAGTTTTGCGGCAGGATGTATACCAGTGATGATTAAAATACAGGGGACATATAAATAAATGAGTCTCAAAAAAAAACCCCACAATTGAAGGTATAAAATTTTAAGTGTGTTTCATTTGTCCTTTAAAATCAAAGGTTATCACTACTAGATGAATTTTGTTAACACTCAGATTCTATGGCGTAGAGTTTGAGTTTGATGGGAGCATTTAGAATGGGAGGAAGAGGGAATATTGCTGTTTCTATTTTCTGAGATTATCTACCATGACTGCTCTATGTGTTTTATGAGTATTCCTCTACAGAAGCGTCGAGAATATGGCACCGGGTTTCCAAGACAACAGAATAATCCCAAAGGATAGCAGAACAGGAGGTGAAGGCAACTGGCAGCCAAAAGAATATCCTGAGCTGAGGGGAGGCACCACCTCAGCAGGGAATTGAATGGAAACCTCTGGATACCCAGGCGCCAATGTGAAGAAGGAGAGCCTATTCAGGAAGGAACACTAATATATGGCATGTGTCCCAGAATTCTATAGTGCTTGGGGAAAAAATGTAATTGTCACTCCCGACAACTTTGTAAAATGAAATTAATCTCTGCCAGGTCCTTTACTATGAAAGATAGACTCTTTTCACCTGGAATTATTATTTTTGTTGTTGTTGTTGTGGAAAAATCATTCTAATGCCCCTTTCCAGGCTGTGGCGAGGAATGACTTAACTGATTTTATGTGTGGTGGGGAGGAGGGTGGACAATCACACTGTGCTCAGCTGCATGGTACCTTGCGCTCTTCACCCTCCTGCTTGTGAAGAAGGATGCCTAAGATACTCACTGTCCTTGAGACCCCACCCTTCTCTCTGCTACAGAGAAAGCCTGTGACTGCTCAGCTCTGTTCATGACAGGACACATGCATTTATTTATGAAGTAAAATATTAGAAAGTCCAAATCGGCTACATATCAAATCTCCTCATTCAACTCTGTCTTATCAGGAAAAAATAATATAAAAATTTCCATTTGTCTTGTGGCTCATCTTCTTGGTTAATGCTGTACTTGAGAGATAAAATAGATATGATTTGTTTATGCTTGGAACTGCTAAGACATTCTTGCTATATTATTTGTGTATAAGTTTTCTGTTACTGACATAATGAATGATCACGATTTCAGCACATTTAACCACCACAGATTTATTTTCTTTTCACGTCAGTAGGTCAGAAGCCCAGCACAGCAGTGTCAGACTCCGTTAGAATCAAGCAGGCTGGCGTCAAAGTGTTGGCTAAAACGGTGCTTATCAAGCAGTGTTCAGAGTCCCCACAACAACTGATCTGGTTTTTTTATGCCCAAATGTATTTGTTCCTCTTGTTTTCAAGGGATGCTTCCGCCATCTTTAAGCCAACTGCTGCTCAGATTGGGTTCCCACTGTGATCGTCATGTACAGATTAATGGAGATGGGTTAGTTTAGGATGCAAGAGTAAATAAGAAATATGCTTAAGCTATTGGCCAGAGAGTATTGCAATTAATAGAGATTTCTGTGTGATTATTTTGTGAGTCTGGGCAGCCAGGAAATGCAGAAGCAGCCTCCCCTAACAGAGCGAGGCACCAATCTATGAGTATAGCAGAATATTTGTTAGGATTCATTACATTGACTTTTTTTTTCCCTCCAGTCATGCTTGGTTGTATCCTAAGTCTCTGGACCATTCAATTTCTGGGTCCTGGGGCTCTAGTCAATGTCAGGATTAGGCTTCTTCTCATGGTATGGATCTCAGACTGGACCAGTCATTGACCGGTCATGCCCACAATCTCTGTACTACCTTTACCCAGACAATTTTTTTTTTTTAAGCAAGGAAAAGCATTACCTGCAGCGGGTCAGATTTGGATGTTTTCATGTGCTTGGATTCTTGTCCAAATAACTGAAAATAAAAGATCACACAAATTTGAGAAATTAGCAAAGAAATTGTATTTGGTCAGGATTTAGAGTCCAGGTTAGAGAGGACTGTGAAGACTGACACTGGGCCACTCCAGTGAGGGTACACAAAGGCTCTGATGATTGTGTGAGACTTCTTTCCATGGAGATCAGGAGGAGGGAAGGAATTTGGTTGCTAAAGGACATAATAAGGGTGGTTCTCTGTCTTTATTGATAAGCTAGGGCACATAATCTTTACTGTGAGCCTACCTTCTCACAATTCACTTAATTTAACTATATGCACACTCAACTGTGCATGAGTATAAAATGGTAAATAGGAGATTCTTCCTGCTTTTTATTTGCAGCACAGTTTGCCTTATTGAACATTACTAAAATCTCACTCAGGTTTTATCAATCTTCTTCGTCTTCATACATAAATATATTGGGAATGTTTTGAACAGAAATTCTCTAAAGTGTTGTTCAGGGTGGGGATGCTTTTCTCAGTGTTCATAAAAGGGTATGTACATACCACAATGCCAGTAGAGGTTTGAATTTTCTGGGTAGATTTTTTGTAGAGGGGTGTGTGTGTGTGTGTGTGTGTGTGTGTGTGTGTGTGTGTGTGTGCAGAACGTGCAGGAAAAGCAGAGAAGAGAGTCAGTGTTACTAAAGTATTCCCTATGCCCCTCTGCCTCAAAAGAACACATAAAACATACAGCATGCCTGAACCTTGGGCGTCTTACTCTCTACCCATCTTAAATAGACTAGAATGCCTTTGCTTCCACTCTACATCCCGTTAGTTCTCCGTGTTGCTCTTATAACTGACAGCCTCTCTTCTCACCGAAGTGCCCTGCACTATTTTCATCACTACTCCCAGGCTCAGATTTGATATAAGCCTCGGGCAATAACTGTTTTCTACAATTACAGCCCACGACCTCAGCTCCCCCAAACACATGAAGCAAGCTTTCTTTATTTCAAATTAAATACATTTTCCTAAGAGCCTTCTGCTTCTAAGGTTCATGGTGAAACATGAATTTTAATGGGTTCCGGGAAAACTAGGCCTATACAGGTTTGGGCCAGTGGGTATCCTAGAGATCCTCTGGTCCTATTACTAACTGCAGACCACCTTCTTCTGGATAGCCCTCAAGTTGTAGAGGGCTTTGTTTGAAAATGGGTGTCAGCATCCAGGGTATCACCTACAGAATAAGGGTATCTGCTGTGTACAGCTGTGTCCCGCTTTGGAACTGCAGAGTCGGAATAGCAGGGTGATCAGGATCACTCTTGGTGATCCATCTGGGGACATTTGTATTTTCCTCCAGTATTTTTAGATCTTAAAAGACTAGCAGTTAAATCCAACTTTTGGCACCATGATAGGATGTTGTGGTCCACAAAACTGACACTTGAGAATTGTGCAGTACAGTTGCCAAACACACACGCACACACACACACACACACACACACTCACACACACACACACACACACACACACACACACATCTTATTATCTCTTAGGAAACTATGATTTTACATTGGGTTGCATTCATAGCTACCCTTGGCCATGTGTAACCTATTGACTGTAGTGTGGGCATGACTGATACGGTTTCCAAATCTTAGGAATAGCAGTGTTGAATCTTAGATTACTTCTACTGCCATCCCTAAAGACAAGGGACTAGCCGGGAAATAAGGAACTGTCGTCCAAGTAGAGATAATCGACTCAAGCTTCAGGAGGAGGCAGGGCAGCCATTGTATACTGAGGAGGAGAAACTGCAATATATTTGCCGTTCAGGAAGTTTACTGGAAAGTCTGTTGGTGCCGCTGTACTGGTTTCATATTAAAGGACAGTAAGCCCATCCTGAGAAAAACACAACAACAGAGGATTTCAAACTTCCTCGATTAAAGTATGGGCAACTAGCACAGGTGGAGGAGTTGGCAGGTGGTATCCATCATGAGATCAGCTGTATCACTTGCACTGCACAGTGCATCTTGGTAACCCTTCTCTGATAATTTTGGGAAACAAGACCCACTAGAGTATTGGACAAGCGTTTCCCTGTCAGAAAGGAGTCATTTCGAAAGCAAGTAGTTGGGAAATCCTCCAAGAGTGAACGCATCAGATAGTGTGTTGCTCCCACCAGCTTCCTTTTGTACAGTCACTTTCTTCCTTCTCTTAACGAGCGGGCAGGAACAGCATCTCTGCTCTATATTCTGTGTGATAAGGACACATTTGGAGCTCACAAAGCTAAAAGAAACCCACATGTACATATAGTAAACAGTTCAGCATACACACATTTCTGTTCTGAGTCAGTCTTTAGCTCAGGTGGTACTTTGGGTAAACTTGGTTTCACAGAGATAAAAATGATGTGACAGTTCTGAAGACAGAAGAAAAGAAGCATCAACATCACGTGGACCAGGGTCAAGGCTACCTACAGGTTCAGGAGATAGGATTAACTTTGGAAAGTCTTCCTGACTTTGTTTCCACTCCGTATGATGTTTGCTGACTGGAGATGCAATGGAAGACATATTACGGCCTTCATCTGCCCTTTCTTAGATCATCCCTTCTGTAAATAAAGTCAGTTTAAAGATTGAGCTACTGTTACTCATTGACATTTGTGGTAAGGTGACAGAAACATGAATCCTGGTATCCTGGAGATACATATTTCTCTGTATATTGCTGTCTCCAAAGGCAGTCGTTCTCTATGGCAAAAAATTGCCAGTCAAAGTGGGCCAGGCTATTGACTGCCCCATATGAGGATAGTAACATCTGTTACTTTGGGCTCATCTAGAAGTATTTGATGCTTCCCTACAGGATCCATGAAGAGTTAAGACCATAGATCTCCTTCCTGCTTAATCCTACCATTCTGACCAGCGCATCTAATTTCAAAGATTCTTCAGGCATAAACTCTGTTGCCGCATCTGTTCGGAGGGACCCAGTCTAAGACACAGGTGTCGTTACAAGCTGCTGTTAGTAGTTCTAGTCTAAGACAAATGTGCCATACAAACTGATGTTAGTGGACTGTAGACAAAAGTTTCCGTGCTGCCTGATGCACAACTGTTTGTGTTTCAATAAATTATAAATTCATAACTGGTATTGTATACAATAACTTCTAATTAATACATGGTATACATGTATACACATTCCAGACTTGATGGGGTAAAGTCCATGGAGGATCAACCCTACATAAAAACCTATAGGCCACCGAGAAAGGTGGGGAGCAGAAGATGTGGACTTCCCCAGGAAAGAGCAACCAACTGATTGTATAGTGCTAAATGTTGACCCGCAAAACATGTACAAGTAACAGCATATGGATTTTACAGGTTATATCTGAGAGTATATAAATGTACATATATGCAAGTAACAACCGTTAATGAAAAGAGACCATGAATTTGAAGTAAAGCAGGAAAGGCTTTGTTGGTTGATTTAGAAGAAAAAATAAAGGGGAAGGAAGAAATGTTGTAATTAAATTACAATCCACAAAGTTAAAAAAATTTTTAAGAAAGTATATATGAATTATGTGTATCTTTAGCACTTACTCATTAAAAGACATAATTTTCAGCCACCTTAATGTTACATTTTTATCAGACAAATTGTTTTCTCCTCGACATTTACTACAAATTTTTTGCTGTTTACTTTATTTAGAGATGGAAACCTAATGTTGCCCAGGCTGGCCTCGAACTTGCTACATACCTGACCAGCGTCTTGAACTACTGCCCCGCCAGCTTTGCCTTCGCTCTGCTGGGATCACAAGCACATGCCACCACGCCCTCCACTCACTGATTTTCAATTTCTGAATGCTAAATGGATGTTAAAATTTGTTTACTTTGGCAATTCAGGGCATCAATGTACTTTTTTTCAGAGTAAAAAGCATTGCGGTTTCATTTTCTTAAATTATAATTAAGAATTCAAGAGAAAACTGCAAAAAAAAAAAGAAAGAAAGAAAGAAAGAAAAACGTGCTTAGAAGTCTGATTCCTCTGGTTCTGCGCTAATATGTAGTGTGTGTTGGGGGGGAGGCGGAGAGAGCCTTGAGTTCCCAATGACAGCATCAGCAACCCAGTCTAATCATTGATAAAAATCGCATGATATTTATATGATGAATATTCTCACACTTCTTTTCCTTCTTTCTTTTTGTCCTGAGTGGTGCAGGAGCCCTGACCTGAATCTTGCCTGTTGTAATAGCTGCTGTCTCCCACATTAACATCTGTTAACATCTGTTTACTTCTCTTCGCTGGTGCATGCACATCAGACAGCAGGCGCCTCTTCTCTTCTGTGTCCTATGTTGAAGCTTGCCTATTCACTTCAAGTCTCTAGGTCTCCAACACAGATTGGTTGTAATCTATTTCGTCTTGGGAAGCTCACTCTTTATGTGTAAGGGGGGTCTTTCCGATCCACAAATGTTGTGCAATATGTAATTGAGTGCGTTGAAATAGAAAATAATGTCCAGTCCTACCCCATTCCCTCAAACCAGCAATGTACAATAACTTCCTTCAGGGACCACTCCTTTTTAGATTGTGTTAAGCATACAGTTTGCATCTGTATTCCCAGCCATAAGGTTCAGTCTGGCCTCATAGCAATCACTTCACTAAAAGTTTCTTCGTCTCTTTAGACTTTAAAGCATCTTTTTAAAACATCTCTATCAAAACCTACGTCTTTCTGCATCTGTGTCAAGTATATTTTAGCTGGTTCAAGCTAGAGTCATAGCTATTCACTGCAACAGATAGAATTTAGAAATTCCATGCGTCTAAATCATCACCAGGAGGCTACAAGGAGAGCAGAGAACATCCTTCTCAGACAGGTGTACAAACATTGGCTGAGATGTTACAGAGGCCCTGAAGCCTTATACTACGACTTCTCTACAAATATTATCACAGTATAGTCTACCTCTAAAGTTTTCAAACTATAATCCTTATCAGCATCACCTGGAAACTCTCTAGAATTGCAGACTTCAGCTGTTCTGTAGATGAGTTGATTCAGGGTCTCTGAAGGCAAGAATAGAGCATCACGTTTGTTTCATATACCAGAACTGGGAACCACTGAGAAACCTGCTCATGGAGCAGGTCATGGCCAAGCTTTCAAGCTGGGTTAACAGAATCACCGGAAATTGTTCTGAAAACTAGATCCTGGGTCCCACTATGTAGCTCCCATGAAGAAGACTGCAGGAAAATGCAATTTTACTAGTACTTCCCAGGCATGTCTCTTTCTCAGTTAAGTGCTCATGACTGCATACGTATTGTTTGTTCTGTGCTCTTCCCATTTTCTCTGTTGAAAGTGGCATTCTCTTCTCTTTGGACCTGCAAAGGAAAAGAAGGCAATGATATCTGAAGTTAGCTTGTATGAAAGAGCATGCTCATATACCAAAGTCATTATCTCAAACACTGGTAATCCCAGTACCTGGGAGGTGGGAAAAGGAGGACATCCTTAGTTACATAACAAGTTTGGGGTCAGTCTGGGCTTTATATGACTCTGTGCAAAAGAGAAAGGGAGTAATTTTGCTCATTTATCACTGCATTCATTTTGAAAATCATTACATTCCATAGTTGCCTATTTACTGATATTAAGCATCTTGGCTTGCATCACACACACTGAGTGATTCTTGAAATTACAGATGTTTAGATTCATTGAACAAGATCTGTGGTTATTAATTGATACACAAGAGTACATAGGCATCATTAGTACATCCAGAACATATTTAACTCTTCGGAATATGTTATCATCTACATTATCTATACCTGAAAAATAAATATGATACAGAACATACCTATTGACTATCTAATGACCATGTGTAAGTTCTGTGTATCAAGTTCTTGGTGAACAAAGTAGAAGTGTTGAAATAGTTCATCTTTGATGTTTCTTGCTTTTCAAGCTACGATAATTAAATTACTTTAAAAATACTATGTACTATGATTAAATTACTTATCAACTTGTATACACAGTCACTTCCAGGAATCATAAATGAAGATTAAATAGAATTCCTTTGAACTTCTATTTCTTGGCATTTATTGCATTGGCCACAGGCAAATATTTAAAATTTATTACCCCCGTCAGTGCAAAGCAAAGCGCAAAGGATACAGACAAGATGTTCTAAATAGTTTATTCATACTTTGAGACACTTACTGTAACTTTACTGCTTCTAATTGATAAAAAATATTTCAAATAACAATCAAATTCAAGGGCAAATTCCAGAATGAATTAGAATCAAAGAAAAGAGTAAATAATTAAACCACCCCAATCCTGTGTTGGGTTTCCATTTGCTTTGGAGACTTTTAATTGGGAAACATTTGTTTTGATTTATGGTCTCAGACATTGCATCATGGTTACTTGCCCCTGTTGCCTGTGAAAAACCTGTTACAATGAGAAACCAGTGGCAGAGGAAGCAGTACCCACGAAGCAATGGAGGAGACAGGAGAAAGCACTTTCAAACTATTTAACTTCCACTTTTTAGTGGTGCTCCAGCTCCCATTGGGATCCAGCCCTCAGCACGTGTGCCTTTGGGAGAATTCAAAAGCCAATCTCCAGCAATCCGTTCTCATCTCAATGTACAATACTTAAAGATGTAATACTTGTTGGAAAATGTGAGTCCCATCCCCAGCTCTACAGTAGAACACACTCAGCAGACTTCTGTGACCCCATGCACCTTCCTATCAGTGGTGGATCCCACAGATCCTCCCCTTCTAATCTTCCTCACCCCATTTGTTGCATGGCCCCAGATTCCAACCCTCGCAGGCCCCTCTTGTTAATCCAAGGACTGTTGCTCTCAGGGTAACAAGTAGGCTAAAGGCAGACCCACACCTCTCTCACTGTTCCTGAGATTCAACACCCAGCTACCCCCCAGTCTCACTCCAAGTTTTGTAGCCTGGAAATTTTCGTTTTCCCTTTCCTCTCTGACATCATCCCCAAGAGGTAGTAAAACTTCTCCTCCAACACACCTACTCCAACTCATCCCAGTATTCTTCCCTGTAAACATACCAGCTGAGCACACCAGGAAAACAGGCAGCACACTACCTAACACTCTCCAGAAATCCAGAAAGGAAACAGAAACCAAGGCAAAAAGAACAAAAACCCACCCAACAAAATGAATCCAGAAATCGACACCTAGACCTATAATCATCCCAAACCAAGATGCCTAGACGTGAGTGCAAAAACAGCATCAATAACAGGCAGGGAAATATGTCCTTACAAGAGCCCCTCTATCTGACCACAGCAGGCCCTGAATATTCCAGTGTAGCTGAAGCACAAAGAAAAGGCCTTAAAACCAACTATTTGAAGCTGACAAAGATTCTTTAAAAAGAAATGAATATTCTTTTCTTTTTTTACTGTTTTTATTAATCTATACATTTTTTTTTCTCTAATCCCCACCCTTCCCTCTCTCTTTCTACCGTCTCCTATGATCCCTACACTCCCAATTTACTTAGAATATCTTGTCTTTTACTTCTTCCTATGTAGATCCATGGTTGTCACTCTTAGGGTCCTCTTTATTGTCTAGTTTCTCTGGATTTCACTAGGCTGGTTGGTTTTTTAATGTCTAAAAGCCATTTATGAGTGAGTACATATTATATTTATCTTTCTGGGTCTGGGTTACCTGATTCAATATGTGTTTTTCACATCCATCCATTTGCCTACAAATTTGAAGATGTCATTATTTTTTTTTCCTGCAGTGAAAATAATCAACACTATTGGTCACTGATACCTTCCATTATCCACGGTCTCAATTCCCCAATAAAAAGACACAGACTACCAAACTAGATGTAAAAACAGGATCCGTTCTTCTCCTGAATCCAGAAAATCTACTTCCATTTCAAAGACAGATATCACTTCAGGCTGAGGAGTTGAAAAAAAAGGTATTCCAACCCAATGGACCTAAGAAGCAAGCCATTGTAACCAATCTAATAGCTAACAAAATAGACTTCAAACCAAAACTAATATAAAGAAATAGGGAAGAATACTGTATATACATCAAAGTAAAAATCCAACAAGATGAGATTTCAACACTTACAATCTAGATGCAAAACAAAATGCCACACACATTTTCAAAAGAAACACTGCTACAGCTTAAACACATAATGTCCCTCACACACTTAAAGTGGGAGACTTCACCATCCCACTCTCAGCAGTAGGCAGGTCCTCTGGACCAAAACTAAACTGAGAAATACTGAACGTAAGAGACATTATATATCAAATGGACCTAACAGATATTTACAGAACATTTTACCCAAACAAAAAAGAATATACATTCTACTCTGCATCTTCTGGAACTTTCATCAAAATTGACCACTTACTTAGAAACAAAGCAAGTCTCAACAGATATAAGAAAATTAAATAAGTTCCTGCATCCTATCAGATCACTACAGATTAAAGTTACATATCAATAATAATGGAAACAAGAGAAATCTTGCAAACATATAGAACCTGAACAACTCTCTACTCAGTGAAAAATATGCCAAAACAGAAAAAAGAAATAAATAAAATAAAATGACTCCTAATGATAAAAAAGGAAAAAGAAAACAGGAAAATGCAACCTCAGTTAATATCTTATATGTTATAAATAGCTGATTTGATTATAGATAATTATTTGTATATTCTACTAATGTTTCAAACAAATGTTTTTTTTAATGTGATGCAATCCAAGCTTGCCTTGACTTTAGCACCTTCCCATTTCAGCCTCCTGAATACTGAAACTAGTATTGCCTATCACAATAACAAACCTTAAAATGTCCTTTCCATTTGATTACATTAATTATAAACACTATATATTTAGACTAAAAGTAGACCTATATGAGAAAGCACCTAGTTTACTCTTTTACATTGGTACTAGCTAGATATTCTTGACTGGAAATTAAGAACTTTGTGAATAAGGACTCCAACGATAATGCACTAAACACGTTTAGCATGGTTTAAATGGTAAAGTTTTCTAGGTAGATCTCTTTTATTATTTCTGTAATAATGAAATTTTTAAGATTAATAACAGTAACCAGCATATGAAATAAGTGTATACATCAGGAAGGATTGAAAAGAAGACAAAATTGTTCAAAAATAGATAATTTTACGTATAGTCTCCGTGTAATATGGTAATAATCCGGAATGCTAAGTAAATGCAGAGGTTTTGTTTATTCACATTTCCTGTACATTTCTAGCATGCTCCACATAGGTAATTTCACAGTCACCTTAGTTTATTTAATTTTCCAGAGTAGTAAAGTGCTGTAGATTAATGACAAGGGAAGGACAAAACCATGGCAAGTGGTTATGGTCCAACAGCGCCCAGTCTGTTGGCCTCAGGCTGAGTGAAGACTCCATCTGTTAAGACAGTTTCTTCCTAACTGAAGAGAAATCACCTGAAGTTTGCTTCTGAACTCACACGTGGGCTTGATGGCTTTGGTTTGGCATGTCTAGCTTTTGTGGTAACTGAAATTGCATTTTACAAGCAAGAGTTGAGACCATAATCAAATTTCTGATCCTTTCATATTTTTCATTACTAATTAAACTAAGACACGGGAAAGAAAGCATAAGTCTTGTAGACATATGCCAACCATTTTTCAAATTTATGCATAATTTCTCAATATGAAAATGCCTTGCTAGCCACTACTCTTTACTGACCATCAGGTACGAAACATGACTGTACGAAGCAGGAAGAATCCTACAAAGAACAAAGTAACTGACATTGTGGCATAACATCATTAAAAAATGAGATTTAGTTAATGAAAAATTATATTATGAAAAAATAGTTAGACTTATGACTTAAATTACATTTAATCTGATTAAACCATGATTAGGCTATTAGACAGGATTTTAATTTTAATGAGAACTTTGAAGTGATTTGTGTATATTGTGAAATACTTCAAACTGGACTAGAAAATCAAATTTTCCTTGGTCATATTTTGTTTAAGGAAAGGGGTCTTTTATAAATTATCTAAAGTTTTTGGAAAATCAGAAGAACAAAATGGAAGTATAAACAAACCACAAAATGTTTAATTTAATTGTGACTCTAATTTATGAGATTTAGCGGTGGTAGTTACTGGGTCCCGTACTGATTTAGAGAGAAATGTGTGTCAGACATACCACTGCGCTGAGGATGGAAAATAAACCTTTACTGAAATTATGGACAGTGGTGAATCTTCAAACTAATTTTTATGTTCCCTTACTAGTTCTCAAACCATTGGTTTCATCCTTCATTTGAATCAGAATAAAATACTATTAAAAGGGGACATTTCATCACATAAATAATTTTGAAGAAATATATTTATTTCTCAGATCTATAATATAATAAAATCATGCCATAATTTTTCAATTTCTATTTCCATTATAGTGTTTTTGCAATTGACAAGTGTATTTGCTAGAACAAAACACCATACGAATGCAACTTAAGGGAGGAAAAGTGTTTGTTTTAGCCCACAGTTCCTGGACAAGGAAGCCAAAGTGGTAGGGGCTCAGAGTACCTAGGCATAGCACATTCACAGTCAAAAGACAGAGAGAGATCAATAATGGCTTTCTCGTTTTCACTCAGTCACAATTAAGGTCAATTTTCACATCTCAACATAGCCTAGAGCAGTGGTTCTCAACCTTCCCAAGACTACAAAACTTAATACAGCTTCATGTTGTGATGACTTCCAACCAAAAAAAAAAAAATCTTTGTTGCTACTTCATAGTCATAATTTTGCTACTGTTATGAATTTTAATGCAAATATCTGTGTTTTCCAGTAGTCTTAGGTGACCTCCCCCAGGGGCTGGGATGCACAGGTTGACAACCACTGGCCTAGACCGTCGCTTCCAAGCATATGTAGAGACTTGTCATCAGGTATTTCTAGATTAGGAAACTGATATGCTACTGATGTATTTGGCAGCATGAATCTGAAAGCACAGAATATAAATATGAGGTGGACTAAAGTCTCATTTAGCAGCCATCTTTATTCAGAGCCTCAGACGATTTGTATCCTGAGGATATTCAGAAGGTCATGTGAGCAAATCTCACATGTTTAAAGTTAAATGGAGTCACAAAGGCAAGATCACGTTAGTTCAAGCTGAAAAGAGTGAGGAGGACAACTCGTGCTTGGAAGCATCATTCTGAGCAACAATGGGTAAGATGACGGTAACCTAAAGTAAACCTACTCATATTATTGTAACTGGGAGGAGCACAAACTCATATGCCAGGAATAACTCATGTTACAGAGGAACAGAGGTTACAATACTCTCATCTTGTTTACTTGGAGCTTCTTCACAAGCTCTTGGAAATCTCCTTACACAATTCTATTCATTTCTTAAGTGCAGTATGTCCACAGTGGTTTTAATTCAGGATATTGACAAATCTAATTGTCACTTAATGTACAAGTACCTTATAAGTAAAAAAATTATAAACACAATGAATAACTTTAGGCCAGTGAAAGCAGTCTTTGTGATACTCTGCTAATGAGGAACAAGGGTCCATTCCTTCTAAAGGTTCAGCTATTCCATCAGCCATACCCTTGAAGAAATGCCTGGCAAGCAACGTGAAAATGCATCAAAAACTTTCTGCTGTAACTGCATAACATCAAAACTTAAATACATTCCCCAATCCTGTAAATGTATTCCCACGCATAATTTTAAACATCCCATAGAACTGACGGATTACAATTAAATCAATGACTATTACCCAAAGAACAGTTAGCAGTAAATGTTCCATGAGAATTGCAATCAATAAACACATGATCAGCAGAGTGACTGATTTTCCTTTTTCATTTTGCCATCTTTCTAATAGTAATAAAATGTTATGATACCAATAGGAAGTGATTCAAGTTTAAACACCGTACCTCCTTCAGATGGATGAATGCATCTAATTATGGTCCAAAAATCCAGGCATAAGCACAGCGTCATTAGTAAAAGTGACAGGAACGGGTGAGATGTGTTCAGAGACACCACAGATGCACAGGTCAAAGAAGCTAGCAGCAATGGAGAAACATCGTCAGGTGACATAGAACTCTGTGTTTTGTAGAATAATACCTCTCACTTGGTGCATGGGGCCATAACTTGCTCCCAGGTGGGAAGACTTGGCTTCAGATGATATGATCAAGATCTCCATTTGTCCTTTGCCCTTCAGCTGGAGGTTCGCTATCTTTCTGGTGACTTCTGATGTCTCCACGCCATCTGCCAGATGATGGCCCTGGGCCATAGGAGCAGAAAGAGGATCCATAATGTTTTAATGGATCACACAGTCTTCAATGATACCCTTTCTACATTCACAACCTTTTGCAACATTTCTTTTCTCTCTCAAGTCAGATCAGTTTCCGTTCTCAGTGCAGCTCAATCCTTATGTGCCAATTTATATATAAGGTTAGTGTTGAACCTCAGTCTTCCTTCAGAATACCCATTTTGTGTGAAGATAGGCAGACTGGGGTTCCAAAGCTGCCCATTATGATTCAAAGACTCTGCGTCTTCCTTAGTCCACACAATAAGTGGCCATCCAAATTTAAATAAACAGCAGGTTCAGTTAAAACAATGGCTGAAAAATATCTAATAAAAGCTGATTGGTTACAGCAAGCTGTAGAGCTGTAACCATTAGGGACTGGGTAAAATGTGTATGTAGAGTATGTAGAATTTGAATATAGAATGTATGCTTCTTGTCTTTTCAAAGAGCCATTGATTGCCCCAAAGATGGGAGAAGAAAGGCCGCTGACCCAAATCATCATGGCCAAATTAATTAAAGCAAGATTTTTTTTTATTCATGTACACTGTCCACCTCCCTCCTAGTCAGGATTGAAGAGGTCTGTTGACAGCTTATGTCCCATCCAGTTCCTCAGCCATTAAGTTCCAGAGAAATACACAGAGGTCTACCTACATTAATTATAAACTGGTTGACCTAGTAGCTCAGGATTCTTTTTAATTTATTCTTTCTCATATCTTAAATTAACCCACTATGTCTATGTTAGCCACATGGCTTGGTGCCTTTTTCAGTGAGGCAATCTCATCTTGCTTCCTCTCTGTCTGGGTGATGACTGTAGACTGAATCTTTCTTCATTCCAGAATTCTCCTGTTCTCATTGTCCTACCTCTACTTCCTGCCTGGTTGCCCCACGAGTATTTCTTGCCTGGCCACTGGCCAATCAGCATTTTATTAAACAAGGCAAGGTTTTTATAGCACTGGAGAAGGTGGTTTCCAAATAGTGGATTTGGTGGGTAAAATAGGCAGGGTTATAGTAGGAGAATATAAAAAAAAATATGTTAGTCATAATGACCTCTTGAGACAAAGATAAATTGCAAAGTGGGCATACTAACAGGTAGGCATGACAAGGTAGCCATAACAACCCTTTTGAAACAAAGTCAGGGTTGCAAGATGGTTATTGACTTTTTGAAACAAGAACATGATTGCCATTCCTGAAACAGGCAGTACAGAACCATTTGTAGTTAAGATTACAGGTAGCCCCTGGCCCAAGCCCTGAGAAACAGATTTAATCATGAACAGGAATGAAGCTAATTTGTCTTTACTGTAGGATGGCTTTTTACTATAGGAGGCAGTCTGGTTCTTCATCATCTATAAAAGCATTATAAGCAATCTCTATGGGATGTTTAGACATGATTTTAGGTAATATCCATGTTCTTGAAGCTCAGGTGTTACCACTCTGCCCTCGTGTGCATAAAGGGATGACAGACATCATGCAGCTGGACAGCTCTGAACTCTGGTCCAATAATGAAACAGAGACAAGCTCAAAATCCTGAATGTGCTTGGCTTCATAATCAGGAAGTGTGAAAGGCTGTGGAGTCCATTTGGTCTACCCTGCGAAGCTGTGTCCGACAGAAAATTTTCTCTCTTTTTCTCCATTTTTTTTAAGGTGGCCCAGTAAACTGCAATTGAAACACTATGCTGAAATCTGTCTTTGAACAGGATAGGTATCTAAAGCAGCTAATTTTTCTCTAGGTCCCCACATTTCTACATAGTTTTAGAAAGTTGGAACTTGGAACTCTGAATTCATTGAACCAAGTTTCTATTTGGGTGCCAGTGAGTGTACATAGTGAGTCTCTCCTGTCCACCTCATCCTTTGTAGGCATTTATGTCTGTGACCCTCCTTGGAAAAGAAGTCTTACCAAAAGGATCACTGAGATTTTAATTATGCAAAACCATCTGAAATGCCAGGGAAGCCAAGAAAAGCTTGCAAGTAATTCTTCCTAATCTCAGTTCCTCAGAAAGAAATTCATCTGGGAATGAGGATGTTTGGACAGTAAACCAAACCACACAGTCTCTAAGATCAGAGGAAAGTGACTACTCAGGGATCTCAGGCACTTATCCTAGAACTCCCTAAATAGTCATTCTGGAAAGAGAAAGCTTAAACACACACACACACACACACACACACACACACACACACACACACACACACAATCACACACATCACCTCCAACAAAGCCTTTAGTGATGTGTCCTAACTAGTGAGGAGAGCAAGAGAGCCTGAGAACTCCCAAGTATCAATTTTTATGGTGTATCTCACACCTTTCTTTGTGTTGTCCAGAATGGATGTTGACACAACCACCCCTAGGATCCGGTGCTAGCAGAGAGTATCTCACCAAACCATCTCCCTCAAGAGTAAGTGTGTTTGTCTGAGGTTTAGATATGTGCCCCAAGCAGGACTGAGTCTTTCAGGAGATTAGACTCATGCTGGGTGAGAAACGGTGTCTTTCATTTGGTTCAGAGCATACCAACCTGAAACTATGAAAAGGAGCTGTCTTTGCTACATGTTGAAAAGTTTTCATCAACAAACAGGTCAAATAAAATCTCAGCATGGATGGGGGCATTTGGCATGAAGTCCTACTTCTAACTAAGGAGCTACTGGCAATTTACAGTAGGTGGAAATGAGGATATGACCACTCCAAGCTGTGGTTGAAAAAGAAGGATTTTATTGTATGTATGAGGTAGATTAAATCCAGAAACATCTGGAAAAGTCCAGACTGAACAGAGCCATGATAAGAGATGGAGCAAGAGAGGAGGAAAAGAGAGAGGTCAGATAAAGGGCAAGCAGACCGAGAAATGGCTGAGGACAGAAGGACAAAGAACACAGGGCTGAGATGACAAGTTTACATAGGAAAAAGAAGCTGGGGGAAGGGAACCAAAGTCCATGGGCTAAAAAAGTTTAGGGAAGGGGATGGGTGAGATATGCTGAAGAGGGCCCAGCCCAAGACCCTGTAACAGGTGCTGAAAGCAAGAGTCTGGAGGCCAGCTTGAGCTTTGGTGTGTTAAATAGGCACCACAGTTAGCTAGTTTCCTGAGTTTGTTTAGGACTTAACAAGTGGTGGCTGGGACGGGGAGAGTGTGTTTTCTTTGAGGGTGTAGCCCCTGGTGAGTTAATCATGTTCCAGTGGACACTCATACATACCCAGGACTACTGGGCAACGTCAACTATACTTAACAGGTTATTTTGAAACAGAGGACACAAAGCTCTGTGGATAGGCGAGTGGAGGTAGATCTGAGAAAATGATGAGAAAGCATGGATATGACCAAAATATATTGTTTGAAGGTCTCAAAGAAATTAAAAAAAATTGAGAAAATGAAAATAAGAATTATGTCAGAGGCTGGAGAGATGACTCAGAGCTTGAATCTTTACTGATCTTTCAAAGAACCTGAGCTCAGCTCCCACCACATACAGAGGGCAGCTCATGGCCCTGTAACTTCTGATCAAGGGGCTTCAATGGGCACCTACACATACAGGGCACACATATATTTACACACACAAAATAAAATAAAATTCAGACACTTAAAATAAACCGAAAGATAGATAGATGATAGATATAGATAGATAGACAGACAGACAGACAGACAGACAGACAGATAGATAAATGAATAAGCAGAAAGTAATGAAGTCATCACAGAGGAAGACAGGGAGACTAGGTGGATCATCTTTGCTAACAATGAGTGACAAAGTGCTCAGAATCTGCTTCTTGTCTAGTTTTGTCGTACTTTAAAAGTGAACAACAGATACATTCCAAAGAAAACCAGGTTGCAACAAATATATTTGACTTTGACTTTGTACGGATTTACATTTTGTCTCTTTTTGACTAATGTATAGGCCATCTTGTTCACAGGAAGGAGCCACCAATGGACATGGATAGTAATTTGTTTAATTGGGGCCTTGGAGAACAAGGGAGATGCCCAGTGGAAATAGCAGAATAAACCGAAGTCTCAGAAATTGTGGTCAACCATTGGAATACAGGGTATGGAATCTGAGTTTGGCCTCTCACAGATTTCCTCATGGTATTGCTTCCTTAGAGTCATGGAAGGTCAGACCGAGGAAAAATATTTCTTAATTTTCTACAAGTGAATGTTAGAAGTTTCTAGAAAAGGAGATTCTTATACCTACTGGGATTTCGTTAAGCTTAGTGAGCTTTCTCACTGCAGTGATTTAAAATATAAGAGTTATGCATAACCAATCGAGCTATTTATATCAGAGGAGTAAGACAAGGTCATTTGAGGAAAAGCAAAGTGTTGACAGTGAGTATGTCCATTCCTATGGCTTTGAGAAGACCAAACTAATGAGATAATGTGAAATTATGGAGAAGGTAGTAAAAAATAAGCCTGGTAAATTATAGACAGGTAGGGTTAGAGCATAGCTTATCTGAAAGGCTTTAATTGGACTTAGGATGAAATAGGAGGAAGATTTTTATATTATTTATTAAAATGAGTTTAGCATAACTTGTCAAAGTGGCTTGCTCTACAAATATAATCAAACTTCTTATCTCCATGGCCTGCTCAAGTTTTTGTAGTCAACTTAAGGACCCTTTAAAATGCATATGGGAATTCTCTGATTCCCATTGTTCACGGGTCCAAGAATCAGGGAGCTAACTCAATGGAAACTTATTCTTTTTTCACACTCTATACAGAGAAGTAATTTGGCCCCATGTGGCTCACAGTCTGACAGTTTTTCCTCTGTTTTTGCTACAGTGCCCTTGCCTTTGCAGACACCTTCACGGGATGGAATGGCCACTGCCTTTTAGCTGTAAGCAAACAGACCTTACATAAATATTTATTTTCTCAGGATGTACTTCCCAGTACAGGATGTCCACCAGACTGGCTGGGTCTAAACCCGGGCTGAGTTTGAACAAGCAACACAGATGTTCCTAGAGGATCAACTCTAAATTTCACAAGCTCTGCCTCCTGGCAGCTGTTCAGGGAGTACACTTTGTAACCCTGCTGCAAATTGGCTGCCAGCATAATGAAACTAAGAATTCTTGAAGCTACGAATAAACCGCAAGCAATCTGAAGAACAGTCTCTCTCATTTAGGTGTGAGTGCTTGTGTCTACACAAACTACATTCCCCAACTATCTGCTGAAGAGGAGAGTATCCACAGCTGTGTTTACCGAAGATGAGGAAATGAACAAAAGGGTCAGTGGTGGAAAATTACTAAATGATGTAGTACATAAGCTGTAAAGAAATTAAGATTTACCAGTGAAAATATGTTAGGAACAACATATGGCAGGTGGATAAGGATCGCACTCTTGAATATCTATAAATGGAAGTCATATGAAAAGATCAAAAGTTGGGGTCATGTGTTTAAAACTAAAACTAAATATTTAGCTAAAGGGTCTTTCCATGCGCGTACAGGTATATATCATATACATATGGCATATGTATATAAACAAACACACACATATATATTACATATATGCTGAGGGAATAGAAATGTGCAAGGCAATTTGAGCACAAAAACCTATGTACTACTCAGATGTACAGAAGACAGAGACAGTTATGACCTGGAACAGGAAAACAAGACCCCAAGGACCATGCAAGTTCATGTCACATGGAGATGTACTTCTTTAATTTTCATTAAATATTTGATATCTAGATGCATATATATGTATATATGCATATATGTATATCTCCTACATCATGTACATTGTGCATACTCATTCATGACATTCTTAATTATAATAACTCTTAGCCTCATTGGGCTCTTAAAACTAACCTAAATGGGAATCCAGTCAGTCGGTCTTTGGAACATCTTCTAGACTCTATACCTCCAAGAACTAGGGACAGGAAAATTCATTCATGCTACAGTCATTAGGTCTCTTTAAAGAGAAAGAATTGAAATATCAGCTCTTCTTGGCTATGCTCTGGAAATAATTGAAGACAACTATCGTAGTAGCTCTAAAAACTGGACAACATCTCCTGCACATATTCAGGTCTCCTGTGCATATTCAGGTCAGTGATAAGACTGGTATCTTCCTTCACTGTAAAGCATCTCCCTGTGGGCCACCACAGCACCAGAACACAACCTTTTAATCATCCATCTACCCCACCTTTGCTCAGCATCTCTGCTCTCCTAACTTTGCTACACATTTTTTTTTCCACCAAATTTTCCTACTATCTCTACTCGCCTTAATTTTATATTTGTCAAATTTGTCCTTATTGTCACTGGTTGTTTTTTTACACATATTTTTGAGTTAACTCACTTGTGAACTCAGACAACAACTTGTGGCCAGTTTTCTGTCTCCACTGTGCGGGTTCCAGGAATTAAACTCAGTTACAAAGCTTGGAGACATTGTTTGCACCAACTGAACTATCATCACACAGGCCTTAAGAGGTAGAGGACGAGGTGCTTAAGGATCTCAAGGTTTCAGATAAAGTCCTTGAATAACAACCCTTTATGACCATTTCATGGAAAAAATTGGAAGTCAGTCAGGTTCTATTACTTATTATTAATATTATTGTCTTACTATTAAGCTGTGACAAAGGGGTCAACTTCTCTTTATTCTTAGTTCAATTACAGAATATTTAAAATTGTTATCTGTAGTATGAGCACAGTCCCTTTGTTCTGTCCTACCCAACAGCTTACACCCAATATAATCACACAAAAATTGTATTAATTAAATCACTGCCTGGCCCATTATCTCTAGCCTCTTATTGGCTAACTCTCACACATTGATTTAACCCATTTCTACCAGTCTGTGTAGCACCACGAGGTCGTGGCTTACTGGGAAAGATTCTAACCAGTATCAGTCTCAGGTAGGAGCTTCATGGCATCTGTCACACTGCCCTTCTTCCCAGGATTCAGTTCAGTCTACTCCACCTATCTAAGTTCTGCCCCATCAAAAGGCCAAGGCAATTTCCTTATAAAACCAATGAAAGCAACACATTGACAGAAGGACCTCCTACACCAGTCATCTAAATTTTAGTAAACATATAGTAGGCCACACATTTTTATAATTTTAAGCTTAATTTGTCAAGAGAAAAAAAACCTCACTCAAACTCATTTTCCATTACTTTCTATGGATTCTTTTCTCTATTACAGGATGACTCAGCTTAAGATCCTTCTCATTACCAATCATTTTCAGATAATGAGAATTTCCAGCAGTGGGTTCTCCTAACTTACATCTAAGGACTCACTTTGAAGTCTTGACTGTCCTTTTCAATGAGCTCCTGATTCTGTCTTTAAAAATTGCAGGTAACTGACGGAGCATGTGCACAGCCTTGTTAAAAGGCCAACCCTTTCATCTTGGACAGGCTGGCTTTGGAGTTTTGAGCACCTCCTTGGTGATCCCAGGGCAATGAAGTGAGCCTCCAAAGGTGCTAGACTGTCGTCTGAGAAGCATTGACTAGGTCATTTTCCATTGTGCATGGGGGTTTGCAGATGATTTCAGTTAAAGATCTGAAGATGAAATGCTAGGCCCGGATTATCTCGGTAAGAGCAGAGTTCTCATAAGGTTCCTACAAAGAAGGTGGCAAAAAGGTCATAATGCACGTGACATATGTTAGGACCGAGAAAAGGCTACAGGAAAGATGTGACACTGGAAGCCTTGAAGACAGAGGCAGAAGTCATGAGCCAAGGACTGTGCACTGTTTCTAGAAGCTGAAAAAGATAAGGACTCAATGTTCTCCTTTGATGTCTCCAGGTCAAGTGAAGGCCTGTGCATCTATTTTTATTTTTTAAAAGTGTTTTGCAGATACCTGAGAAGACAGCTTAAACTGGCTGCCGTAGAAAGATCTAAACTTGTGCCAACCTAAGTTCAGTTCCACAGAGCCCACATGAAAGAGCCCACCTGTAACTGAAATGGAGGGTTGGCCAAAGGGACAGGAGACCATAAGATTCCAGTATTCCTGATACACATTGGCCAGACTGATTAGCAGAACTAATTAGTTCTGGGTTCCAAGAGACAATCTGTCACAAAAGAAACAAACAGACAAATAAATAAATAAAAAAAGAAAGAAAGAAAGAAAGAAAGAAAGAAAGAAAGAAAGAATGAACAATAGAAATAAGGGTGAAGAGTAATGAAGAAAAGAGACCCAATTCTTGCCTTTTGTTTTGACATAAATGTGTGTACAACAGCAAGTAAGCAAACAACACACACACACACATACACACTCACAATTCACACATCTATTTATCTTTTTATATGTATTATAGTACTTCGGATGGATCCCAAGGTCTTAAGTTCAAAGCTATCTTATCTACAGAATTTATAAGACTGAGTTATCACTCTCATTAATTTTGTGTGTATTTGTTACTACATAAATAGGAAGAAAATAGAAGCTTAACTGGATTTGATTGTTTCTTTTTTGATTGAATGAAAGCTCAAAAAAAATCTTGGCTTTCAAACTGTGTATTTCCTCAGGGACAGTTTGGCAAAGAACAGAGAAATGCTTTCTTTCCCTCTGCCTCAGGTCCTTTCATGAGCCAGTGGAAAAGTATTTTCCCTGTATAAACTAAAATCCCCCAACCTACTGATTGTATTTACTTAACCACAAGCCCATTCTGACAGTGTAGTGTTTTAACACTGCATGCTGGGATAGTGGAGATGAACAGGGCTGGACTGGCAAAGATGACATTTCTTCTGTAGTTCCACTTAATTTTTCTCTGCATACCAATTAATTGTTGACAACATCTGTCCCTCATCTCTTTCTTCCTAGCCTCTAGTTCCCATATGCTCATCACCACCCTGAAATTGCAGTTGCTTAGAATTGCCATCTTATTGTATGTCTGGTGCATCACATGAACCATTAACCTATTTAACCCTAGCTACAACTATAAAGGGAGGTCACTTAAATCATCTCATTTCTAGGGAGATACTGAGCCCTGGGGAGATTAGACCACTCAAAGCTGTAGACCAGGCAGCAGCAGGGTCAGCGTGGAGATTTGGAGATGTCAGGTGCAAGGCAAAGGATACACACTTCCATTCTGATCCTAAATATTGGAGGAAAACGGAACTTAGTGTACAGGCAATAACAACCGTGGAGTAGTCTGCATCTCATCCAACTCTCTGTGGCAAGCTAAGAAAGAAGAAGCTGTCCACAGAGAGTTTTGACCTTGGTTTTATCAAACTAAAATTAAAATATTAGAATTGATTAGGGGAAGTAAGAGTTATTGAAAGGAATAGGTACTTTTTTCAAGTTGACTTTGTGTTTAGAGTGTAACCACAGCATGCCTGCCTATAAAAGGAGCTGGCAACTGTACATTTCTCACCAGGGCAGTTTGTTCACTTGTCCTTGAGAGTAACTATATGGAAATTGTAATATTTAATGAGAAAAGAAAGTGCGTCTACATGGCTTTGAAAATGTCACTGTGTCTCTGTGTGATGTGTGAGACTAGATATCCCAGGGACCTAGAGTGAAATCAGATACTTCTGTTCTTTAAAAAAATTGGCAGCAAGATGACTACTAAAGACATTTTGCTATACTCATAGATCTGTGCTTGTTCAGTCATCGTCCATTACCTTCCTCCCGCAGCAGACAGAAACAAATGCAGAGACCCACAGACACATTATGTAGAAAGTGAGAGACCTTGGAATGCTCAGCTGTAAATGAGTCTCCATCAAAACTCTCTGTTTCTTTATTATTGTTACACACACACCTAAGTGCATTGTGTGTGTGACCATACTGTCTGTGTGTTGTGGACCCACATTTCTACATGGTGTGACAGCCAAGTTCTATGAGTCTCCATCAAAACTCTCTGTTTCTTTATTATTGTTACACACACACCTAAGTGCATTGTGTGTGTGAACATACTGTCTGTGTGCTGTGGGCCCACATTTCTACATGGTGTGGCAGCCAAGTTCTCAGGCTGTCGCTGCCCTAACAAAAGCTCAGGATATATTTTTTTTGCAAATATGTAGATCGCCTGAGAAGAGGTGTGACTTCCAAGCTAGTGACTGAGCTGGAATGTGATTTAGGAGCTGGCTGGATGGACAAAGATTTGCTACAGTTCAAAAAGCTATGAATGTTAGAAGTTTGATGTATGTGGGTCCATTAAGGCTGAACTCTTCAGGTTCTACCATCTTCCATCACAGATACTTATTCAACAATGTTCATTGCCACACAATTCACAAAACCCAGGAAGTGGGAACATCTTAAATGTCCTTTAATCTTGTACAATACATAAAAAATCTTGGTACATGTATATTATGTATACTGTATAATGTGATACTATATATAAAATGAAAATGCGGTACACATGAACAATGGAATATTATTCATCTGTAGAGCATAATAAATTTCAAGCAAATCAATGCATCTAAAAAGATTATTTAGTAAGGTAACCCAGATGTAGAAAGACAAACACCCCAAGTTCACTCTCATATGAAGTTCCAAATCTTCAGGTGTAAATATGCAGCATGGAGTAACCACAGAAACCTGGGAAAATGTAAATGGACCACAGTTATGTGGGTGTTCTTGAGATGGGAATTGCATACAGGTTTTTGTAGACAGGGAATGTGAAGTGTGACAGAAAAATGTAGAGGGGAGCTCCACTGGGGAGAAGGAAGGCAAGGCATAAAGAGGAAGAAAGATGATGAGGGACAAATAGCATCAGTGTTTAATAAGGCCTTAAGGGATACACACACACACACACACACACACACACACACACACACACGCACGCACGCACACATATGAACGTTAAACCACTCAGGCTGACAATGATCCCCAGAGTAAGCATAGACTAACAACACCTTCATACCAAATACAATACATATCCTTTAGAATGGTTGGGCATGTAGTCCAGTTAGTCCTTAAACAATATAGACGATGGTTGTAGCCCTCGGATGCCACTCAGAAGTTGAAGGTAAGCCCCTCTTCTTGAACACACTGAAAACTAATGACTATAATTGGGTCTAACCTGAAAGCTTATGCTATGCATGATACCAAGGGAGGGATGCAATTAGTCCTACATCTATGAACCACAGCAACGATCATGCAAGATCTGCAAAGGAGCAATGAATGGCATACATAGGCTAGTGGTGATCAATTGCTGTCCAAATGGAGCAAAAACCTACTCAAAAGTAAGGAAGTCATCCTCGTACTAGAAACCTAGCCAGCATCCTGGAGTGAAAGAGGTCATGTAGCTTAGAGAATAATCTACTGCCTCTGTTTTACTGAATCTGAATTCTTTCTTACTACGTTCTCATCTCATCTTTTGTCTGCTCATCAGAGAAGCTCCTCCTTACTACAAATGGAGATCATCCCAGAAAGCCATGGCTAAATGTCTTGATAGTTTTAGTAAATGATAAAAGAAATTACTGACATCTTCTAATGTGTGTGTTATATGTCATACTTAAGTAGAAATTCATCATCATTCTCATGCAATACATACATACATACACACACACACTCTGAAAACAGATTTGCTTGTATATGCACATATGTATAGCAACCTTTCTGATGAGCCTAAATGGACCTAATCAAAAGGACAAGTACAAATCTGGTAAGCTTCAACCAGACAGATTAGAAGATTTTTATGGACTATTAAATAACTATTTGTCGTCCTTCTCAAAAACAAAGCTGTTCAAGGGACTCCTGGAGGGGTTTGGTGTCCTGTTGATTTAGATCCTTGGAACTCCAGCTCCCTTTCTCCTCCTCGTCTCCTGAAGTCACTCCTTCTGAACCCCGTTAGGAAGGTTTTCCTGTCATGCATGATTGGTCTAACCTTGTGCTGTGGGAAGTGTGGGAGGAAGAAGGAATTGTAAGGGGGAGTAGAAACATATTTTCACAGAAATACAACACAACAACACTCTGCACTTGTGACTTGGCTGCAGGATACTGGGAAACGGGCCGTAAACCTATGCTTAGGAATTTTCTGCTATGCCATGAGTGAGCCATCTCCAAGTATCAGGACTAAAAATAATTCCAAAGTTCACTTCTAAACCTTGGACTTTCAAACGTACGCTCGTCTGTTCTGTTACAGATGACAGATCTGAAATGAAAATTGGGCTTTTTTTCCTCCCTCTGCAGCGAAGGCTGTATTACATCCAGCCAAACCACAGCACTTTGGACCTGAAATAGTCCAGTCCCTCACAGAGATGAGTCACTACAGTAGTGACTCGAATATTCACTTCTTTTATATCTAAATTTTTAGCTTTTTAGTGTGTCTTCTGCTATGAAACTTAGAAACCCTTTCACGGAATTCAAACAGATTTGCTTTGGGAGAAAAAGAAAAGTTATCTGAGGTTATATTTCTAATGATTCTTGTTACAAGAGCATTTTCATCGGACTATAGAGCTAGGCTGTTTGAGCAGCAACTATGGGGCCCTCAGAGAGAAGACAGGGGCCTGTGCACTGACCCTAAGCTTTCCACTCTGAACTCAGTTGGGAAACTTATCAGACTTTGGGTTATTCCTTGTGAAAAGTCAGTTCAAATTAGGGAATTTGATAACAAACCAGAGTGTGGACCCAAATATGAAAACTAAAGTGGTACTTATGACAGGTAGACTGGCTTGTGCAATAGGGTCCTAGACCTTGCCTCTTACGAAGGGTAATTCTGTGTACTGTAAATAAAGGAACCACTATGCTCAGTGGAGCACTGAGAAGCATGTCCCAGGTAAACCATATTACAGAAGATGTTAGAGGGACAGTCAACACAACAGGCTAAAATCCGAGAAAATAACATCCTATTCAACGAAAAATAGAAAGCTCTGAGACAGCTTTAGCTTCAGTCTTTTGATTTGAAAAGCAGTAACAGAATGATATTCTGGAGCTTTCATCTACAATGATTGTGATCCAAACATGGAATCCAGAAAATTTTAGGTAATCAAATTACATTTCTACATGGGTTCATTTTGAGGACAAGTTTCACAGTGAAAGTGTGCAGTTATTTGGTAACTTAAAAAAAAATCAAAATGAGGATAAAAATGCTACAAAACTATAAATCTAATTAGGTAAAACCGGAAGCTGCACTGAAATCGTCAATGTGTTTTTGCTTGGAATGTCTGGGAACTCATGAAGCAGCAAGAACCCCCCCATCAGCATTTCCTGCCTCTTTGACATGACAGCCAAGGCTGAAAAATTTACAAAGCGCAAAGACGTATTTCATATAGTTCAAAAGGCTGAGGGTCTAGTGTCGGGAAGCTGCCAGGGAATCACACAGTAAGGATGTAAAATCTGAGTTTAGAGTTCCCTTTTTCTTTCTACAAAGCCACAAATTTCAATGTGGGGCCCAGGCCTCCTTAGTTCATCTGGTCATATCTGCCTCCTGGAGCCCTAACCTCCAAATGCCACAACATATTGAATTTGGGATTAAGTTGTCAAAATGCGAGTCACATTCAAACCACAGCGTACTTCAAAGACTGCAGAGGGAGAAGACATTTCGTCAGTCTTGCGTTCTCAGGGTTTTGCTCTATAAACTTCTTTAAAGAGACAATGTGTTATAACACTCAAATAGGAAGGACACCATTATTAACCAGCACTAGATGAACAGTACTTACTTAGGTTGGTCTTCCACATATGCTTTCTTCAACAAATCTAATTTTCTATCATTTATAATTTTATTATAATAACTCTTCCATTATAGTGGTAGCACATCTTCATTCTATGGATAAAGTAAAAATATTGGCAACAAAATCACAAAAGCTGTAAAGGCTTGATTATTTGCGTGGTACCCAAGATTGCACACATAAGCAAAGCTGTCAGAGTCAAGCTTCGCTGTCTTTGGTCTGGGCAATTCAGCCAATTCCTGTCTGCAACTTGGGTGTCTTTAGACTTGATGATATGTGTTTTATAACTTTTAATGTAACTAAGAAAATCGAAGTAAATTTAAAAAAACACTATAAACACCAAAGCAATCAGGGGAAATGCCTGGGAAACAGGCCAATGAGATTGTGAAGTACAAAACTGAATCTAAATGTTATTTTAACTATGAAGGCAGGGTTATGAAAAGGAAATCAAAAAAAATTTCGTAAGTTAACTTTAAGATTGCAAATCTCCCATAGATTTCACTACATTATTAAAAATAACAGCTGCCCCCAAATTGAGAGCATTGTTCTCTCATTTGAGTTTCCCAGTATCAGCAGCCACATAAGACACCGGGAGGGTTTTAACCATAAAGGTGAATTATGCAGATAGTTTTTGAGGCCTTTCACACAAAATGCTCACCAATATTGATTTGTTAAGCACTGATTATGATTTCAATCTCCAAATCCTAAAATGGGGTTTGGAGAAGTTACTCAGCAGTTAAGAGTGGGATTAGGTTCCCGGCACATGGTGGGGGAAGCACCAAACAGCCAGTGACCCCAGCTCCAGGGAATCTGACACATCACTGGTCTCTGTGGTCACACACACACACACACACACACACACACACACACACACACACACAGTGAATGAATGAATGAATAACAAATCTTCTTTATACCTAAATTCACATAAACTTTAAATCGACAGCAGCCATTAAGATGAACGGTCTATTTTCAACCACGTTCCTAAGATGATAAAAATGAGTCAAAACAAGATGGAGTAACAAGCCCAAGTTAATCAATTAATAAGAATCCAGACTGCTGTAAAATAGCATACTAAGCAATCTATGATCACAGTTGCAGTACTGATCACATTATTAAATAAACACATCAACAGTAAGAAGGGTAGTAAATAGTTCTACAGATACAAAATATGCAAAAATGTGTTACTATTGTGCCCTTCACTATATTGTCATATTGACAATATAGATACCAACATATCTGGTTCTGTGTTTTTGTGAGCTAGAATTGTATTAGTGTTCAGAGAAACTCCAAAGTCATGAGTGCAGAGAGGTGGGAGAGTCTTCTGATGGCTCCTCTGGAAATACGATAATTCCTTAAATACCTCTGACAGACAAGCAATCGTGTGTTTGAAATCTTGATTTGGCTGTGGAAAATTAGCCTATCAGAGATGTCATCTCTACCAGTTGGCAGCATTCAGTGAGAACTCACACATTTCTGCTTTTCAAAGAGGTTGAGTATTCTTGAATCGGATTAAGTAGAAGAGTAGTTTTTCAGAGATGTACTGAAATGAAGAGTATCCTACAATCAAGAAAGTGATACTGGCTCTAAGAATGGAAACTGAGACTGTATGTGGGTTAGTCTGGATCCCCTGCTCATGGATGTGTGGTCAGATTGGTTAGGCTTAAGTCAAGAGACAGGAAATAAGCATGTGATTAGAATGGCAGTACCCAAAACTGTACAGCTCTGAATAGCCCATACCTGAATGATCACAAAAAACTATATTAATTACAACACTATTTGACCAATGACTCTGGTGTCTTACTAGTTAGCTCTGACATCTTAAATTAATCTATTTCTATCAAACCGTGTATCTCCACAAGGCTGTGGCCTACCAGTAAATTTCCTAAGGTTCCAACATGTCCTCCGCTGTTTGCATGTAGTATAAAAACGAAGCTGGAAAGTTGATATGAGCTCAAAGACAGAAAGGCGTTGACGAGGAGGCTTTCAATAATATTCAATTATATTAAGTCAGAACAAGTGTGGATTAAAATAGAGGGCAACATAGTCCCAATGTTATTATTAAGCATGTCAATCTAGATTTCAAGGGGTTGACTGAATGTCATCAACAATTTTCAGGGGAAGCTCAACAAAGAGAAGAAAACAGAGGGAAAGAGATAAAACACCCTTCCAACCATAAACTAGCAATGATTCAGAGAAAAAGAACTCTGCAACTAGAGATGTAGACAGAGAATATACAAAGTTCCAGATGGCCAATTTCAACTTAAAGATTCAGGAATATCCTCTCTCTCAGTTTCTGTCTTTTTCTCTGATAAAGCTTTAAGTAAGTTTAATGGTCATGTGCTTGACTGCTTTCCTAAATGTCTTGAATCACATACGACCTCTGAATTATGTGCATCTGAAGTTGTTACTCAACACGTATGTGATGCGGTTTTCTATAACTACAAAACACATCTGTGATAATCAACTTACAAAGGAAGAGGGCTTATCTTGGCTTATGGGTTTGCATAGATTGATCCCACTGTTTGAACTCTGAGGTCAGGTAAGCTGGAAGCACACGGGAGAACGAATCCACTCACCTCTTACGCCATGCATTAAAGAAAACAAGAAGGGGCCAGATCTACACAAGCCTCTTCTAAAGGATACCCTCATGACCTAAGGACCCCAACTTCTCCAAGAGTCTGCCACCTGCCTTCTAGCTACCCTTGGACAAAGAAATTTATACATTGGTCTTTGGAGGACATTCAACAGCAAAACTATAGCAACAGCTAAAGGGTAATAATTGATTGAAGAGAAAATGATGAAGCATTTGTTTGCGGCAAGGTGATCTAGGGGGTTGAATTTCCATAAGGGGCTTGTAGGCAGGCAATTTTTTATATCACACTGTAGAAGAATATGTAGATAGGGTAAACTCAAACTTCTCAGTCAAGTAAAGCCAACAAGACAAGTAAAGCACTGAAAACAGGAACGAAGCTCCCGTACACGGATACCTAAGTTCTAATGCAAAATGAGTTCAGTCAACAGGTTTGTAAAATTTTAAAAATTTAAATTTATTAGGATGTATTAGTAGCACAGTTACACAGAGTAGACTTCAGGGATTCACCAATGATGGTCACCAATGTGCTTCTTTGTGGTTTTTAAACCCTATTTTGCATCATTCAAATTTTTCAGATAATCGTTGAATTTCATACATAGCTTCACAACCTGGGTCTGACAGGTCTTCCATTAGTAAAAATGAATGGAAACACACATTTCATGAAAGGCACATAAAATAATCTAAACTAACAGGGGAGGAGTTTCGATAACCTCGAATTTCTTTACATTGCAAATAGGAAAACCATTTCCCCCAAAGTAAACCATGTGAATGCAGTTTGTGATTCTCCCATACACTTACGTGTACACAAATGGCAACAAGAAGACTAAGGAAATGTTAACATCTGAGGCAAGTGAGAAATCGCACGCTGGCACAGTCTACAGAAAGACTCCACTTTACAGGATGAGTCAAACAGGGGAATGAGCCGGGCACTGTTCCTCATTTTGCTGAAACAAGGGCACATAGACACAATGTAAACCATTAAAAGAACAATGGCACTAACAAAGTTCAGCATGTAGCTCTTATGTAACACCTATGCAGGCACACACATACACACTCACTGATCTTGTTAAATACTACTATTCAATTTCTAAGTATAACTGTCCTCTTAATGTCAGAAACCACAGTGTAGCTTTAAAGGAATATGAATTCCAGCGAGTGGAAGGAATTTGAAAATCTAAGGGAAAAGAAGCAATTTTGACATAAATTGATAAACTGGAAATTAGTGAATTAAAAAGCTTGTATACTATCAGTAATAGAGGGTTTTCTGGTTAGCTTCCAAACAAGGAACTATCACGTATGCTTAATTATGAGGGATTTGTCAAAGAAAATACATAAATGAATGTCTCAAAACTCACATACTAAAAATTTTTACCCACAAAATTGTTTTCACCACTCACCTAAACTTTGTCATAAATAAACTATGATTATTTCAGGGTATAAAATTAATCTGGCGTCACCCAAAAGCAATGCAGAGATGCCATCCGGATACTAAGGTTCAATTGAAACCAAGTGGTGGACTAAAAGCCAAGTGTTTTTAAGTCTAAGATCCTGTATCTTCAAAATTCTGAACCTTTAGCTTCCTCAGACAAATTTAAGGTAGAATCGTAACATCATGCATCCCGTAAAGAAAATGTCAATGCGCGCGAGGCTTACGTAACTGATACAAAGGCAGTGTGCTAACCTCGGTAAGAACATCCCCCCGCGAAACACATAACCTTTAGAGAACAACTCGTGGTATTAAAATAGTCTGTGCAGTGTTTGTACAAATAACATTTTATGAATACAAGTATACATATAATCAAGGTAAGGGCCGTGACATTTCCTACTATTAATTAGGGTACCTAAAATTTATAGGACACGAACATAAATAAAGCTGTTGAAAACTGGCGAACACAGAGCTAGTCTGTCATTCAGTACAAGGGACTTAATATTTATGTTATTTCCAAAGCCATCCCACTAGAATCGTAAGTTGCCACTCTTACAACCTAAACATAATATGGGAAATCAAAAGATATAAATACATCTTACATTTGCATATTTACACTTACACAGAAGTCACCCGTTACACTAGAGCCCCGTTTCCACCTCACACCTCCTTTTTGCCATTGCAGGACCCCCTTTCACCTTTGAGAAAGGTCCTCGTCCTTCCAGATAAAGACACAAAACAGAACAACTTTGGTCATGTCCAGGATGCATTTGCAGTATACTACATTCTGTGTGGCTGGGAGACTCTAGTCTAGAGAGATCCGAATATAAGTACTCATTTGGTTTGAAAACGCTTTTCCCTACCAACCGTGAAAGTTAGAAGAGACCGCAATCTTTTAGGTTATTTTTGATGATGACATCTGTGACAGCGTCAAACACAAACTGTACGTTCTTAGTATCCGTGGCACAGGTGAAGTGGGTGTAGATTTCCTTCGTGTCCTTCCGTTTATTGAGGTCTTCAAACTGACACTGGATATACGCAGCTGCCTCCTCATAGGTGTTGGATCCTGAGACGAAGAAAGGGGAAGGCATACGCAAAAAAAGTTAGAGGGGATAGGGTTAAGTAAAATGCGCTTTAAAACACAGGCTGGTTTTCTGCTTATAAAATATAGGGACTCCATAACTCCACGTAACCCTCTAGAACAAAATGATTTTTTTTTTCCAGTTGAAAAACACCTGGGTAAACTCCTCTTCACAAGCCATCTTTAAACGTAAGAACTCCTTCACATGGTAGTCTATGTTTGCATAGAACATAGAAGCATAGTCATAGAAGGTAGTCTATGCTTCTGCTTAAGTTTCCAGGAGCCAGACCCCTTTCCATCACCCTCCATCATCTACATCCCCACGCTGGAAAATTCAAGCCACTGAACCCTAATGGTGGCTTAGTATTATTGGGCTAACCCACCGGTGAATCAGCAATGCCAGCTGAATTTGTCCCCTCCCCCTTCGTATTTACTCATTAGTCATCTTTGGTAATCATTTTTATTCAAAATCTATATCATGTCTCTAATAGGGTAAATGTTACGAAGCTACCAAAAAAAGAAAAGGAAAAATGATGGCCTTCTCCTGCTTTTAGGTGAGGGGCTTGAGACTGGCTCTGAGCCAGAACCATTTAGAAAGGGCCTGGCGGAATCTGGGGATAAGCACACACATCCTCTGACCCAGAAATTCCAGGTGTTAGGAAATTCCAGGAGAGCTTTGCTATGGTCAAATAAGTTCACAAATAATGCTAGCAGAACACGGCCTTCTGCTAGAGGAAATAGGGCCTGCAGAGAGGAATTCGGGCTGACAACATAATTTTGCCCAGTTAAGAATAAATAGGACTATGCAAAGAGAGTTAACAAAAGGAATACAGGGCTGCAGATGGACTTTGGTGAAACGGCAGCTCTCCGTGATAGGAGAGGAAGTGCATTGTAAGGCAGCAGAGGCAGGACACACCCAAGGGGCTGGCAGGGCCACCCAGGCGTTATCCATACAAAGCCATAGCCACACGATCCAGGAGCTGATGCTGTGCCAGCAACAGCTTAGCCATTCACCGAGCAAGTAAGTCGTGCAGATTTGAAATTATAATCTTAGCCTTTGGGATATCGAATAATTACGTGATATTCAGTGTTTATCAAAGACACTTCCTTTCTGCATCCAATGAGACTCTAATTAATAACAGCTTGACTGGTGCAGATCTGCAGACATTGCATGATGCACTTGACTGATGCAGAGCTGCAGACATTGCATGATACACTGGGATCTGAAGTTGGACTCCGTGGCTGCCCCGAACTCTTGTTCTTGTCCGAACGGGGTTACCCAGGTGCACACACCAATGGGCTACCCAAGGTCAGCTGTGTGAAGACACTCACTCAACAGTCACCATCAACCCACTCAGTGCAATGCTAACTCAGATTTTATTTAGACTTTAAGAAGTTCTTGAGAATTTTTTTGTTCTTTCAAATAGACTGAGGCAAAGGTTAAAATATTTATATTTAGAGTTCGTACAAACTAATGGCAGTTTTGTTTTTTGAAGGGAAAGGGCCCCTCACTTATACTTAAATATGTATTATATATAGATATATATAATACATATTTAATTATGTCATATTAATATACATATAATATAAACATACACGTATATGAAAACTGATTTACTTTGCTTGTACTTGAAGGCTGGAACAGCATGAGTGGGATGGGTACATATTTCTCTTCTCAGCACTCAATTTTTGTTTTGGAAACAGGTTCCCAGATACCCTGGTCTGTCTTTGGACTTACTATGCAGTCCAAGATGGCCTTGAAGTACTGATCTTCCTGCTTCACCTTCCAAGTCTGGGGCTTACAAATGTGAACACCAGACTCATGTTCAATAGTGGCTCGGGATATGATCCATGGAACTAAACCAAATTTTAACCATGCTTTATCCCTATTCCTGATTTTACAGATGAGGCACTGGAACCTAGGAAAGGTATCTGCCTTGTTCAAGATTGTGGGTTTAATTCTGTAAAAGCTGGGTCTTTTCTTCAAATCTGTTCTGTTCTTGGAGCTCATTGGCCAGCACATCAAAACTCAAACGAGCTTCCTCACTGGCTCCTCTTTCCTGGTCTGCTTAAGTCATGTTCTGTCCATGAGGCTGGGTGCCTACTGTTGTTCTTCATGGGCTTATTAGCATGTGTGTGTGTTTGTGTTTCCCAGGAGCTAGCGAACAGAGACAGATCTTATCTTTGCTCATCCAATCTGTCATTATCTTATTGTATGAGCAAGTCAGTTTTTAAATTCATTAAAGACATGGAGTCACCTTAGGAAATTACCAAAACCTTTTCCAGAAAATGGACAAGAGAAAAACCCATCCCCATCTTCAGGAAGTGTCTGTGTTCAGTTTGGAAAATACTATGTCCTCCAGTGCAAGAATTAGTAATAGATTCAAGCCAACAACTGAAAATCATGCTTTCGGGGAAGTTCGCCTGGATACACATGATTCGCTAAGTTAATCTAAGAGTCCAATACCTGCATATTCCGGGTAGCAGATTGTGAGGGGGCTCTTTTTGATTTTTTCTTCAAAGAGGTCCTTCTTGTTTAGAAAAAGGATGATGGATGTGTCTGTGAACCACTTGTTGTTACATATACTGTCAAACAACTTCATGCTTTCATGCATTCGATTCTGAAACAAAAAAAAAATCATTTTCATGAGCCCTGAAGGTTTTGAAGAACCGTTTTTTTTAATTTAATTAATAGTTTTCCCTTTAGTTTTCATACTGACCACAGTTTCCCGTCCCTCTTCTTCTCTGTTCCCCCCCCCACACACACACACTCCCAACTAGCCCCATCTCCATTCACCTCCTCCTCCTCCTTCTCCACTCAGAAAGGAACAGGCCTCCCAAGGGCTTGAACACAGAACAGATAACATGGCACATCAAGCTGAGGTAGGACCAAGCTCCTCCCCCTGTGTCAAGGTTTGCCGAGGTTATCCAGGATGGGGAACAGGTTCCCAAAAGCCAGCTAAGTGCCAGGGATGGGTTCTCATCTCCCTGCTAGGAGCCCCACTAACAGACCAAGCTATATAACTGTCACACACATGCAGAAGGCCTAGGTCAGTCCCATGCAGGCTCCCTAACTGTTGGTTCAAAGTCAATGTGCTTCCCGGAGTTCAAGTCAGCTGTCTCTGTCGGCTCCTCTGTCATGACCTTGACCCACCTGGCTCCTACAGTCCCTTCTCCCTTTCTTCAGTAGGGCTCCAGAGCTCTGTCCAGCATTATTTGTCATAGTCAGAACTTGGAAACAATCTAGATGTCCCTCAATTGAAGAATGGATAAGGAAAATGTGGTACATTACAGAATGGAGTATTACTCAGTGAAAAATATCAATGACCTCATGAAATTTGCAGGCGAGTGTATGGAACTAGAAAAAAAAATCATTCTGAGTGAGGTAACCCAGACTCAGAAAGACAAACATGGTGTGTACTCACTCATAAGTACATATTAAGAGTAAGGTATAGGATAACCAGCCTACAATCCACAGCCCCAGAGAGGCTAGATAACATGAGAGGTTAGCTACAGGTTGCATGGATTTCACTGGGAAGCAGAAATAGAAGAGACCTCCTAGGTAATCGGGGGTGGGAGGGCAGGGGGTGGGAACTTGAGGAAGCAGGTTATGAGGGCTGGGTGTGAGGTGGATTGGGGGCTGGAAGAGGGGGAGAGTAATGAAAGAGACATCTTGATAGGGCAGGACACTTTGGGGTTAGGGAGAAACCTGGTGCCAGGGAGGCTCCAGGGAACCCCCAAAGACAAAGCTAAGACCCCTAGCTATAGTGGAGAGGGTGCCTGAACTGGCCTTCACTTGTAATCAGATTGGTGACTGTCCTAATTGCCATCATAGGGCCAGCACTCAGTGACCGATGGAAGCAGAGGCAGAGATGCACAGTCAAGCACTGGGGAACGGTTTTAAAGAGAAGAAACGTTGCACTAGACCAGACCTTTGCAGCTGAAAACCGTTCAACACCCCGAAGGACGGCCCAGCTGTTATCTCAACTCCAAATTTGTCTTAACCTGCTCCGTCTGAGGCACTTGGGCTGATTTCAAACTCAAGCAAGGAAAGCCTTCACCGGTTTATCCCCTGTGCTGAGACGGAGGGTAGCCCTGAGTGAAAGCTATTACCTCCTAACGGGAAACGAACCGCTCTCCTTTCCTACAAGCAACAACAATTTTCTGAAAGCCAGCAGGAGACCCTGCACAGCCAGGCCTGCGACAATGATCAAGCAGACCAGGGTTTGACCCAGACAGTGGAATGAGGCATACCCCTCCCTCTTGACTGCCGGCTTTTCCGTCCTCATTCAGAATCCAAGAGCTTTTCTCACTATCCAACAAGTGTCTAGGATGGTGAGACCCTGTTCTTCCCATAAGGCTGTACCGAAGGAATAGCTTCCACTTCTTCCTGACCAGCCACCTTTTAATTAGACTACAGAGATGACCGGTGGCCTGGTCCAGTCGACTGAGGCCACTATCCAGTCAGGTCTCTCGATCAAGAACTCATAATCATTCTATAATAACACATTTTTGTCATCTCTACACAAGCACAACTTGGATTTTAGATAAGCTGAGTGTCTCGGCATCACATAAACACCGCTGGCTCAGTGCCCACTGTGTAATGTCTAATGCCTGAGGTCCTGCTGCCGCAGCAGGTTGTAACCAAGGGTGTTCATGTCTGAACCCATCAAAGACATGTCACTGGTGTGCAGATCACCTAGGCTGAGGAGGCAGGTGGGAGCTTTGGAGAGTAATTATTAAGTTGAGCAAACTGAAATCCAAGTAGGTCCACACTGTGGAAATTAGTAAAGATGATTTCCAGTTTTGTTTGCTGCCCTTTGAGGGGCTGAGTTCAAAGAAGACCCTGCCATGTTTTACTGCATAGGACTGAAAGAAATGTATATGTGATGTTGTTTTTCCCTCCTGGCCAACAGCTGTTTGTACTTGATATAGAAAAACCTGAAATCTCCACTAAATTTTCTTTGTATTTTAGGGCCAGAACTTTACATCCCGATCTACGAATGCTTCCCCAGGTGAACGATACATTTATAAAATGCTATTTGAAAATTATTTTACTATAAATATCCAGGGGTAGCATATATAAAACAACAAGCATCAGAGGAATGCATGACAAAGTGTGGGCCTGCAGTGGATGCAGGAAATGCATAGGTGTGTGTGGGGGGGGGGGGGCCTACACCTCCCAGCATCTGTACGCCCCAGGATGCAGCAGAGAAGCCACAGCAAACAGCCTCAACTTTCAAACACTTCCTTCGTCAGCCAGGATTTCTCAGAAACGTTCTTGGCAACATCTGCCGCTGCTGGCGTTTCATGCTGTGCCCCAGAAGTGGTTCTACTTGCCATTTCTTCGTCCTCAGCTAGGACCAGGTCATAGTCACTCAGGGCCACACAGAAGATGATGGCGGTCACGCCCTCGAAGCAGTGGATCCACTTCTTCCTCTCTGACCTCTGACCGCCCACATCGAACATTCTGCAAGAGGAAGATTAATGACTTGACACCACATTCCGTGTTCAAAAGCCCCGACAAGTTCTGCAACGCCAACAGAAATGCTCCGCATAGCTTGGGGACTGTGGGACAGAAAGAAAGGGACGGAGTGGGAGGGGAAAAATGTTACCAATTTGTTTTCTCAAAGGCCCGGGGTGGGGGGTTGTTATTTTTTTAATAGATTCTTTGATTGCAGCAAGAGTAACTCTAAACCAAATGAAAAATATTCTTAACAAACAACACATATGGGCCCTTGATATGTCTCAGAAGCCTGAGTTCAACCCTTCGGTCCCTTCCACACGCACTCTGTGGCATGTGTGTATGTATGAGTTCATGTGTACACACACATACGTACACACACATACACATACACACAAATGATGAAAAAATTAAACTTAATTTTTTAAAAGCACAGACATCCATTAACAAACATAAAAGCACTTAGGATATCAAACCAGCAACAGAATAATGGACCTCACTGCTTGTAAACATGGACAACCACATGAAGCAATGGAGGAAATCACAGGCCAAAGAAAACACACTCGACTTGCCAGTTCAAAGCAATAGAACCACAGGACAGGGCTCCCTGTTCGTATTGAGAAATGAGTTCGGGCAGGGCAGAAAGCAGGAGGTTGGAACGTCAGGGAAACCATCTCAGTAAGAAGAGGTTTATGAGACAAAGTACTTTTAGAAAATGACCAAGAGGTTTGTGTAAATTATAGACTAAAATGAGAGAGAAGGGGTGATGGACCAATAAAATAAGAATTCCTCAATAATTATATAATATATAACCATGGACCACTGGAGGTTAGTGTACCTGGTTCTGGCACAATCAAACAATAACATGCCAGTGACCTTTCCTTCCTGTTCCTGGCAAATCTATGAAGTTAAGCCAAAGTTTAAATTTGCATAGACTACATTATACAGCCTAGAAATAGCCGCTTATATAACGGAAACACTGTGTAAACAGGCACATTTTAAAGGCCCCATTTATCTCAATGGCGCACTAATTAAAACCACTCCTCGCTAATTCCCCACGGAGCAGCGGTGGCCTAAAACCAAATCTGGATCTGTCCACGAGTGCCGCCACTTTCGTAGTCTTGGTTTATCTGGAAGCTGCTCGTTAGCGTTTGCTACAGCAGGACGATCCTACCACAGCATAGAAAGAGACCAGAGGGCAGAGGGGTAAGATGCAACCCACTGAAGCAGAGAACAAAGGGAGAACCGATTTAATTCCACTAACATTAATACAAGAATACCATGTGTAAACAATTTTACCATAAGCTTAGATAGTTTTTTTTTCACACAGCATGCCTCGCCCATCCATCTGGAAGAACCCATCCCTTCCTCCACTTTGTCTGCTCTGCTCACTCCGTGACTCAGTCACTTACTAGTGCTTCTGTGCTACTGATGTGGTCGATGTCTAGAGATGGCTGACTTTAAGCAATGCGGACTCTCCTTAACAGTGTAGCCAGGCTCCCTGCAATCAGCCAGGAGGGTTAGGACCAAGGCTAGGGTTTCTCAGACAAAAGATGAAACTATCCTCATGATGTCACCAGAGCTTTTACTGGAGCCTGAGAGCCTGCTCTGCAAACTCAGGTCTGCCCCTGCTTTCTAACAACCTAATCATTCCTGCTGTCTGGGGAATACTGGGTGGTACAAAAGGAAGAACCAATAAAGAGAGATACTGTAACAAATATCTACAGGTGTGAAAATGAAAAGGGACTTGGAACTGGATACATGAGTAGCATCTTGAAGTGTCCTGAAGCATGTCACATAAAAAGAAACAACCAGATTTTCTTGAAATATAGATAACATAGTTAATTTCATTTCAAATTCAGTTGAAAGCAAAAACCCCCTGAGTTTCTACAGTCTTAGGGAATGCATAGACTATGGTGAACAGCCTGCAAATACAAAACTGGTTAGAAACAGATTTAATGAGTTCTCAGAGCAAAGGGAAAAGGCCCACTGTAGGGAAGGTGATGCTGTAACAGAGGGGCAGAAGTGGCTGCGTGGCTTGTCTCCATCAGTCTGTAAGTAGTGGACTTGCCTTCGTATAGGAACACAACAGCAGAAAAGCAAACTGAGGAATAAACTCCAAGCCAAAAGGGAGTCCCTCTCCCCCACACACAGGAAAGAGCGACATATGACCGCACAGTTGGCAGAGGTATAAGCCAAGGTGTGCCATGAATTGCCAGCAGCTACCAGACACTAAAATCAGGTCAGGAATATTCTTCCCTGGAGCCTTGAGGAAGAGCACAGTCTCCCAAAACACTGATTTCAGTTCTAGCCTGAAGAACGGGAAGATGATGGATGTTTACTTGTTCATGAACCCATTTTTGGGCAATTTGCATAGCAATCCTAGGGAGTGAAAATATTATTTGCAAAGAATAGTCTTTACTCGTAAGCTCTATTTTCTGACTTAGCAATTACCATCTCCTAAAAATTAAATATCTGTTTTTGTATCTGCCTTTCTCCTTAAACAGTTTAAAAGCAAAGACTGTCTCTCTTTGCTTGTTTATGTCCCCAACATTCGATACACAAAGAACTCTATAAATACTACTAAATAAATCAACCATGCCTACTGAATACTTTTCGACATTTTCAAGAAATAATAGACTAATGTTGTGTTTAAGATTTGGAAACACTTTCTATATCAGGGGAATGTTAAAACCAAAGATATTTCATTATAATGTGACAGTCAGGTAATTTGAGTATAGAAGAAACCTCCCCAACTTATTTAATTTATGAATTATAAATGAATGATGGTCCTTCATATATTGGTCATATAATGGAAAATTCATTCTACACCAGTGGTTCCCAAGTAGCATCAAACAGAAACAACAATTGGGAGATGCTGAAGTCACCGGTCAGAGATTGTGTTTTGAGAAAGAACCTGAAAACCAAGGAGCAACAATAGCTGTGGCCAGATTTTATTTAAACTTATAACTACTTAAAAAGCTAAATGAAGATAATAACCAAATTAACTATTTTACTACTCTTTTCAGATTCCATATAAATCACAGATAATTCAGAAATGTCATAATTATTTCTTCATAAAATGTTAATTATTAATGTAATTCTTTAATATATTGTTTCTCAAATTCTGAGTATCTATTTAAACAATAAAAATTTCTCATAAAATCTGTTCTCCTTTATATGAAAAGGCTGTTAACAACTGTTAACAACTAGAGAATCAGGTTGAATTTCTTAGGTATTTTTGTAATGTGAGGTCGAAGGAAATGTTTCCTGAGATGCACTACCTTAGCCTCTGAAATCATCTAGTACCAAGTGGCCAAGCCTGACCAGTACAAAATTAGCTAACTGTATATGACTATCACGCTCGCTAAGAGAACAGTGCGTCCCAAAATCTATTACACATTTATATTATAGAAAGGAAATGGAAGGTTCTCTTAAGTCATGTCAACTTTATAACAGAAAGGATACGTGAAATCTATATCTGGAAATAGATAACCAGAGCTGCTCAATTCATTCATTAGACAAAGACCCTGACCATAGCAGCCCAGTCACATAGATAGATCCTTAAACTCTAAGAAAATCTCCCATAACTCATCTTCTATTTGCTAAGCCAATCATATAAAAATATGAAATCTATTTCATTTACCAGTTAAAGTCAGACAGAGAATTGTAACAGGAAATATACCGAGCATTACTGAGAGAGTACCACAGTCAATGGTTCGTAGTACATTTATTCTAAGTACATTTCTGACCTAGTTCATTTCAGGCCCATTTAACCCAGAAAAAGAAAAGTTAAAAGCATATATAAGCCATCATTGGGATTTACAACCCCAAATCCAAAAGAAGAGCATCTCTATGTCACTATATTAAAGATGAAACTCAACAAATCCTGTGACACTGTCCCTCAAGGGTCCCCACCCATGCAGTAAAAATGGCTTCTTGGCAGGATCACGGTGACAGTCAACCTCAGCAAATCCTAGGGTCTATTTGATGTTGAAATGACAACTTCGACAAAGCTAGGAAACGTATGTTCTGGTAGTCAACACGTAAGACTATCCTGAAACATTAAAGTGATTTCATACGGCCAGACTGTCTTAGGACCCAAATAATACAATGACATGCACTGCCATCATCTGTCACATTGGTGAAGTTTTATCTTTACTTAATTATTTTCAAAAGGAAAAATAAGACTCATTATGTTATTGCACTTCTGATTAAAGGCAACATGCTAATATCCAAGCATCTCAGTGGGGTTTACCCAGTTACTTAATGGGAAAAAATCTATGTCCAAATTCCATCTGTTTTAACTGAAATGCCTTCCAATTCCTCTTTAGACAACCCCACCTCACAATCAGCCATTTCCTCACCAAAACACATTTTCTTAATCCATGGTCACTAAAACTAGAAAAACTAGTGGATGTGGCAGGACAGCCTTTTAAATCCAGAACTCCAAGAGGCAGAGATGCAGGCGGGTTACTATGAATTTGAGACTCGCCAGAGTGAGCTCTAGCCAGCCAGGGCTACAAAGTGAGACCCTGTCTCAAACACCAAGCAAAACAAAACAAAAATGAACAAACAAATCTTAAGTAAACAAAATTTTTGAAAAATCAGACTTGAAGATGTTTTGTAGTTAGGCAAATACGTTTTAAATCATCAAACAATAAACATTTTATGATTAAATATCATTGCATAGTTTTAACACAAATGGATATGTCTGATGTGGGAGTAAACTCTGTGTGATGTGATTACAATTAATGAATAAAGAAACTGCCTTGGCCTGTTGATAGGGCAGAACTTAAGTAGGCTGGGAAACTGGACTGAATGCTGGGAGAAGGAAGGCAGAGAGAGACGCAATGGAGCCACCACCAGTGGAGATAGAACTGCTGAAACTTTGCTGGTAGGCCACAACCTTGTGGTGATATACAGATGAATAGAGATGGGTTAAATTAAGATGTAAGAGTTAGCCAATAAGAAGTTAGAGCTAATGGGCCAAGCAGAGATTTAATTAGTACAGTTTCCATGTGGTAATATCAGGTGTAAGCTAGCCAGGCGGCTGGAAACCAACAAGTGAACCCCCTGCAACATATGTCCCCAGACCAGATATTGCATATGGCTACTCAATAACCTACACTTTTATCAGGAGGGTTACAAGACAAGAGATTCAGTAGGAAGGAAAAATATATCCACTATGAGGTGCAAAAAAAAGGGGGATGAAAGTGGAAACAATAAGAGTGAATTCAAAACCACTCCTACTAAATAAAATTTGTATTGAAGATCAACAGTCTACACCTTCACTTAAGACAGTAGGGAAACAGCCTCTTTTTTGAGGGAGAGAGAGAGAGAGAGAGAGAGAGAGAGAGAGAGAGAGAGAGAGAGAGAGAGAGAGAGAAGCTGAGATGCTCCAACTTCCCAGCTTGGAGTACTGAGCCTACATTAGGAAGTGAACTGACAAAGGTTTGTTTTGCTATCAGATCTCCAACTGACAACCTCCTTGACAAAATTTCTTTAAAAAATCCTGTTCCATTGTCCTTATCATTTGAGAGAGTCGAAGCTACCTGAAGCAGTCTAACCCATGATTCATAGTAAAGCTTTCTTTTGAATAACAATCTTGAACCAGAGCATTTTACAGGCAAAGCAAAACAAAACAAAAGATAGTTTCAATAACAACATAAACTAGGCCATTTCAAGCTAATGTGGACAAGGGCTGTTGAACAGATGATTCAGCAGTTGCTGCTAGCTTTGTTCCTTTGTGCCTTCAACTTTTCAGATACTGTGACGATGGTGTAGAAGAAAAGCTAAGGGAATATATATATATATATATATATATATATATATATATATATATATTCTTTTTAAAACAATCTTATTTTCCATACCAACTCCAGTTCTTTCTCCCTCCTGCTATCCCACCTTCTCTCCACCCCTCCACCATCCAGTCCTTAGAGAGGCTGAAGCCTGCATGGGGAGTCAACAAAGTCTGTCACATCACTTGAGGCAGGACCAAGGTCCTCCCTCCTGTACCTAGGCTGAGCAAGGTATCCGTCCATAGGGATGAGCTTTAAAGAGTCAGTTCATGCACAAAACATAAATACTGGTTCCAATGCAAGTGGCCATACAAACTGCCCAAGTCACACAACTGCCACACACATTCAGATGGCCTAGTTGGGTCTTATGCAGGTTCCCCAGCTGTCAATGCAGTCACTAAGATCCCAGTAGCTCAGGTCAGCTGCTTCTGTGGGTTACCCTATCATGATCTTGGCCCTTTACTCATAATATCATTCTTCCCTCTCTATGTCTGGACACCAGGAGTCCGTACCAGTGCTGATGTGTGGATCTCTGCATCTGCTTTCATCAGTTGTTACTAGATGAAGGTTCTATGATGACAATTAAGATAGTCATCAATCTCATTACAAGGGAAGGGCACTTAAGGCACCTTCCCCACTATTGCTTAGATTCTTAGTGGGGGTCGTCCTTGTGGATTCTTGAGAATTTTCCTAGTGCCAGATTTCTTCTCACTAGCCCCATTATGGTTCTCTATATCAAGATATCTCTTTCCTTGTACTTCCTCTCTGTTCGTCACCCAACTCAACCTTCCTGACCGCCTGGCTCCCCTTATCCCCTTCCCACTCCCCTACCAGCCTCCCTACTCAGTACCTCCATGCTCCCAGTTCACTAAAGAGATCTTGTGTATTTTCCCTTCCCAGGATGGGGAATCTTGAGGGATAATGCTCTTGTACACTGTAAAGATTTGTCACTCATTTTGGTTTAATAAATCACTTACTGTCCATTAGCTATGCAGGAAGTATAGGTAGGGTGACAAGACTAGGAGAATTCTCAGAAGAGGAAAGGCAGAGAGTCAGTCACCAGACAGATGCAGAGGAAGCAAGATGAGAATGCCTCACTGAGAAAAGGTACCAAGCTATGTGGCTAAACATAGACCAGAATTATGGGTTAAAGTTGTAAGAGATAACTAATAATAAGTCTGAGCTAATAGGCCAAACATTTTATAATTAATATAATCCTCTGTGTGTTTCTTTGTGACTGAATGACTGTGGAACTAGGTAGAACAAAAACTTCTGCCTACAAAGGGATCCAAGTATGTATTTTTTGAGTTCTCCTTGTTTCCTGTATTCTCTAGGGTTGTGGACTGTAGGTTAATTATTCTTACATTATGTCTAATATCCACTTATGAGTGAGTACATACCATATTTGTCATTTTGGGTCTGGGTTACCTCACTTGGATTTTTTTCTAGTTCCATCCATTTGCCTGCAAATTTAAAGATTCTATTTTTTTTAACCCCTGAGCAGTACTCCATTGTGCAAATATACTACATTAACTTTATCCATTCTTTGGTTGAGGAGCACCTAGGTTGTTTCCATGTTCTGGCTATTATGAATGATGCTTCTATGAACAAAGTTGAGCAAATGTTCTTGTAGTATGTGTGTGGATCCTTTGGGTATATGCCCAAGAGTGGTATTGCTGGCTCTTGAGATAGATGGATTCCCAATTTTTTGAGAAACTGTCATACTGATTTCCAAAGTAGTTGTACAAGTTTTCAATTCCATCAGCAATAAAGGAGTGTTTCCCTTATTTCACATCCTCTCTAGCATAATCTTTCATCAGTGTTTTTAATCTGTCATTCTGACAGGTGTAAGATGGTATCTCACAGTTGTTTTGATTTACATTTCCCTGATGGCTAAGAATGTTGAGTAGTTCCTTAAGTACCTTTTTGCCATTTTAGATTTTTTTTTGTTGAGAATTCTCTATTTAGATATGTACTCCAGTTTTAAATTGGATTATTTGATATTTTGTTGTGTAGCTTCTTGAGTTTTTTGTATATTTTGAAGATCAGCCTTCTGTCAGGTGTGTGGTTGAAGATTTTTTTCCATTCTGTAGTTTACCATTTTGTCTTGTTGACTGTGTCCTTTGCCTTACAGAAGCTTCTCAGTTTCAGGAGGTCCTATTTTTTAATTGTTGATCTCAGTGTCTGTGCTACTGGTGTTGTATTCAGGAAGTGGTCTTCTGTGCCAGTGCATTCAAGGCTACATCCCACTTTCTCTACTATTAGTTTCAGTGTGGGAGGATTTATACTGAGGTCTTTAATCCATTTGGACTTGAGTTTTGTGTAAGGGGTAAGATAAGAACCTATTTGCATTCTTCTACATGCTGATATTCAGTTATGCCAGTACCATTTGTTGAATAGGCTTTCTTTTTTTTTCCATTGTATGATTTTAGCTTCTTTGTCAGAAATCAGGAGTTCATAGGTATGTGGATTCTTTGGGTATTTGATTCGATTCCATTGATTCACCTGTCTGTTTTTGCACCAATACCAACCTATTTTCACTACAATAGTTCTATAGTAGGGCTTGAAGCCACAAACAAGAAAATATCTTGTTGTAACTCTAAACAAACAAATGAAAGACTTATATAATAAGAACTTTTAAGTATTTAAATAAAAATATTGAAGAAGATATCAGAAAATGGAAAGATCTCCCATGTTCTTGGATGGGTAATATCAGTAAAATAGTAAAAAGGGCAATCTTATGAAAATCAATTTCATGCAATCCCCATCAAAATCACAGCACAATTCTTCACAAACCTTGAAAGAACAATACTCTACTTCAAATGGAAAAACAAAAAACCCAGGATAGTCAAAACAATCCTGTATAATAAAGGGTATATAAATTTTAATTATATACAGTTTGAATTTATATAAAGCAAGCATAAAGCACTAAAAATAACCTGGAAAAGAAAATGTGTAATGCAAAACATAGGGTATGAATATCATGACAGTTTTCATAAGGAGGACTCATCGTGAGTTTCTTTTCTAATAACTTCTGTAATGACAAGTGGGGTCTGCTCAGTCTGAGTCATGGGATCTGTAGCATCCTGTGGGAACATGAAGGCACCTGGGTGGACTTACACATGAATACAGCTGCAGTGTCCCTAAACCTATCTCCCTCACACTGGTTTAAGGACACAACCAAAGGAAACCCCTGCCTGCTGAACCAAGGAAAATGATACAAAACCCACGCAACACATTTAATTCCAGCCTTGTATCCTTTCTCTGGGGTTACTAATTAGCTGTTATATATACGGTCTAGGGAACATGGTATTTGATACAGTCTGAGTAATCTACTGTCAGGTTTATGTGACGGGGGCCCCAGCAAGCTGTCCAAAGGTTTTACATCGGGATCCTTGCCTTTGGACACAGAACTGACACTTAGGGAATGTGCCATTTTAAATGAAATTGAATCATAAGACATGCGGTATTGAAAAACAATCTCCTCCAGTTCCTGTATAGAGCTTCAGAATATAGAAACATAATATCAAGGAGGGAAGATTAGTAATGAAAATCATAAACAAGTATATCATTTTCTTCAACACCAAGTAACAGCACAGTGGTCTTGGCTTTCTATGAAAACACTGTAGTCAAGTTATTGTTTTCAGGCATACATAGTTATATGAAATATGTAGCCTTGTTTTCCTTGATTCTATCGTCATTGCTTAAATGAGAGTAAGGTGGTCAAAATGAGGAGCAGCAAGGTACACGCTCAGCAGTTCTGACTGGAAAGGCATGGGGTTAGCAAGTCGAGCAATACAGCAAAGAAATAGGGAATAAAAAATAAACATAAAAACTCCAGCAGCAGATATCGACAAAGGGACCCTGGATGAAAGAAATTACCAAGGAGGCTTTAGGGTTGGAGGTGGACGGGCAAATTAAAATTTGGTTGGGTTTGACTGAGATTCAATCCCTGTCTTTCTCATGTTTTTGAAAAGCATTATTTATTAGAAGAAGAGAGATACAGTTTTATGAATGTCTGTATGATGAGTCATTGCCTTCCTCTGAAACTGGCTCATTCCAAGGAAGGAGTTGGGAGGAACATCCCCCATACTCCGTCATTCCTAATGCTCCATTATGTACCACTCTTCACACACAGTAGTTTCACACTGGACACACCTGAAGCAAACATTGCCCACCACCAGATTTCAAATAGCAGTTTGCTTCATGAAATTTTTCAAGAAAAAATTCAAAGGCACCTTTGTGCTGTAATATTTTGTTTCTGATCTAACAAATAAAGCTTGCCTGAAGATCAGAGTGTGGTATAAGCTACTAGTTAGCCATAGAGGCCAGGCAGTGGTGGCAAACACCTTTAATTTCAGCACTTGGGAGGCAGAGGCTGATGGATCTCTGTGAATTCAAGGCCACCCTGGGCTACACAAGATTGAACCATTGTAAAAGAGAAATGAAGCTAGATGGTGCTGGCTCACACCTTTAATCCCAGCACTAGGAAGGTAGAAAAGGGAAGGGATATCACTTGCTGGAGAGGGGAATGTAAGGTGGGCGGAGACAGGAGCTCAGTCTAAGAATTCAGTTTGAGGAATTCATGGAGAAGGTGAACTCAGTCTAAGAATTCAGTTTGAAGAATTTATGGAGACAGGATCTTGTCCACCCTGGGTCCAGATTTGGTAAAGGTTAAAGGTCTCTCTAGTATCTGGCTCCTTTACTTCTCTGATCTTTCAGCATTGATCCCCTAATATTTGATTTGAAATTTTTAAGTAATAAGATGAATTAAAATTCACACAACACCTTTCTTGAAACACAGTTTTCTAAGTAAGCACATATTGTAAAACTAAAATTTCCTATTTTACCTAAAGACAGACAACGATGCCCTCATTAGAAATATGCTTATATATTAAAGACACATCTTCTGTTTTGTCAAACAGCCAGACATTATTATGGTTTGGGCACTGGAAAAATAGTGAGCAAAGGGCACTTGTCTGGTTATTTTTCCTTAAATAAAAGTTTAAATATTCTTCCGAAAATGTTCTAATTCATTTCCATACAATTATCTTGTCTAATCTTCTGAAAAAAATTTCCCAACAGTAAAAATGTTATAAACAATTATTACTTTGCCTTTTGTTTCTAAAGCAATGCATTTTATAGTCAAGCTTATAAGCAATATATTTGGAAGTTACTCACTTAAAATGAAGATCTTTAAAAGTAAAATGGGTTTCCACAATTCCTGTTGTTTTCACCCTGGTTCTCAGGACGTCCTGCTGAGTTGGGATGTAATTTGGCTGTGCTATTCTGTCCAAGTCATTCAAGTAACTGAAAACAAATAACAAGCACATTGTCAAGAGGGACTGGAGCCAAAAAGATGTCTCAAAACAAAAGCTACAGCATAGTTTAATTATGCAGCGTTCTGAAGTCTTCAAGGGTCTTTATGAGTATATAAACAACCAATTTAAGCATCTCTATCACAAAGTTACTCACAAATCTTTTAGTGCCTGTTTAAATTTGTTAAGCTTTGTTTTTGCAGTTATAGAAATTCAAAAGAAAGTTGCTTAAAAATGCCTAAACTGAAAAACATCATGAGCTTAAAATGTTTCTTAAAATTCTTACTTACGCTTTTCTGTATAACACCATGCTTGGGTCTATACTTTGCACTCCGTTAAAGACTTTACAGGTCTTAATTGTGGAGGCAGTGGTAAGCAAGCTCAGCAAAGGCTGGGTGGAATGTTCTTTCCTTCTAGCCTTCTATTTCACTGTTCTGTTCTCTGATTCAATAGCTCTACAAACATTGAGTTCCCCCAAAATAACATAGGCTCTTGTCAGTGGCCTTATTTTGCCCATCACAATTAAAGAATAAGACACTAATGTGAAAGGTGCCACACACTTCAGCTTAATTAAGATATAGAAAAAGCAAGTTAGAACAGCTTCTTCCCTGAAGGCAAGCGTTAAACTCCCAGAGATGCTATGCAGCTGCTGGGGGAAAGAAGACATCACAGGGCTGGTGAACCCTATGAATCAAACATCCAAGATGCCAAGCAAGACATTCCCATCTTTCAATAGTGCCACCACTCTCATAGAAGTAATCAAGTGCTGTCTCATTTTATTTGAGACCTGCTCCACAGATGAGAATCTCACTTGTAAAAGGAGCGGTGGGCCGCTTCCTGCCGTCTAGCTCCCAGCTAGCTTTACCCGAAATAATTACACGGAAACTGTATTCATTTAAACACTGCTTGGCCCATTAGTTATAGCCTCTTACTGGTTCACTCTCACATATTGATTCAACCCATTTCTAATAATCTGTATCACCACTTGATTGTGGCTTACCGGCATGAGTCTAACCAGCGTCCTTCTCAGAGAGAACAACCATGGCGTCTGCCTGACTCCACTTTCTTTCTCCCAGCATTTTGTTTGGTCTACTCCACCTATCTAAATTCTGCCCTATCAAAAAGTTAAGGCAGTTTCTTTATTTAACCAATGAAAGTAACACATCGACAGAAGACCCTCCCACACCACTCAATAACAACCTTAGTCTGGGGAAGTCGTAGGCCCAACTATAGTTACTAAATTGATATAACATAAAGCTACTTTATAAATATCTATGTTTATGCTCACAGACTAGAGCTACTCCCGGTCTTAACCAGAGAAGCCTCTTTTCACAGTAACTGATGGTCAACATTGAGACTCGTGGATGCCTAAGATGAAGAAAGTAAGAGATGGCTGAGGGCTCAAACCTAAACAAGGCATTTACACTACCCTCTCTAAGGCACGGAGAACTTAGGAAGGGGAGGAGGGTTTAGAGGAGCTAGATCAGTGCTCTGAGAAAAGCAGAGGGAGTTTTCAAAGCTTCAGTGACATTCTTGGAGGTAAACTGGAGAAAACCCTGTTCCATACAGTTCTAAGTAGAGATTAAACATGATCTCTAATTGGAAACATGGGTAATAACAGCATTGCTACCACAAACATACAAACACACACACACACACACACAACAGGGAAAGCATTCAAATATTGTCACTCAGGAACCATGAGTTGCATGTGCCCCACAACTCTCCAGGGCAAGTGACCTGGAGACAGATTTGCTAGCAGAAGATCATTCATTAAAGTTTGGTTTCGAATTTAAGCGGTGGCTACTTACTATGCTGCAGAATCATTCAGCTGGTACTCCCGGGATCTGTTGAAGCAGGCTTGCACACCACTGTCTTTCCACAATCTCTTTATGACTCCGGCGAGCTCTGCCGTCATAAAGCCTTCTTCCGCAGCCCCAGCCAGCACGAAAAGTTGGCGAGCGTCATCCTGCACATTCGACAGAACAAGAGGTGTTAAAGTTAAAGGATACAAATGGAGAGATGAGCAAGACGAAAACCACAGTTGTGAATTTCCTTCATGGTTTTTTATAAAGGGCCACAACTTTTCTCTCTCGAAAGCACCACTTGCAAAGTTGGCTTATGCAAAACAAAATTACAAGCTTATGTTACGAGCCTCTGCTTTGTGGTACAGGCGGCAGCTATTGAAACACCTGGAGCAACAAGAACAACTAATCACGGCGTGTGAAGAGACCTTCGCTATCCACTGACAGAACGTTGTAGACTAACACTCATTTCAAACAGAAAAAGATGGGTGATTCAGAAAGTCATTCTTCTCCAAAGTCTTTTAATCAAAGAAGCACAGCATCCTTAAAGACCATCTACAGCACAATCTAATTAAGTGTTAGCATTTTGATTCAGTTTACAGATGCAAAATATTGTCAGGGAAGAGAGAAATCAACGTGGCGAAAGCAACAATGGTTTCACAGAATTGTCTGTGGATTCTCACGATGTACACATATTGATAATCAGGGAGGGAGGGAAGCTAGGAGCAGGGTCTGTTAACCCAGGCATAGGGAAAGACATCTGGAAGCTTTGGAGTAGATGCACCCACCATCCGCATGAGGACAACACACACGAACACACACCAAGCTCTATGAGACTGGGTATAAAGGGGGCCTGGTTCTGCATTGGAGATGAAGCTGCTACAGTTGCTGAACCACAAATAATAACCCACTCGTAGTCACAGTTGCCAAAGAGAAACGGGGGGGAGCCTCTGGGTGTGATCCAGGCTGCCTTCCACAGCCATGCGCCGGGCAAAATGAGCTCCTGCTCCAAGTGCACTTTATTCACACCAAGTCTTCCACATCTGGTCTGTCGTGCAGCATAGCTTTGCTAAGACCAGACACATATTCAAGTTCTGAGCTCCGGGTGTGGGTAGTAATTGCCAACCCTGGTAGTAGAGTGGGGACTTTAGGTAGAAATAGTCTAAGAAAAAAAACCCTTGGTGTCACAAGTTACTACTTTACTCAGGTTATTTTTAGCTTGAGATGTGTGGTTTTGTTTAGTGTGGAAAAAAAAAATACTGCTATTCCTAAGGGCCATCCTTCCAAGCTACAGCTGGCTCTCCAATCTTCAGGTTGAAGGCATTTGGAAAGCATGTACTGGGGAGGCATAGAGGCTTTAATATTTTGTTATTTTAATCATTATTATATGACAAATGCTGTATAAAATCTATTAGCATATATGGTCAGGTTCTTATTAACAGTAACCTAGAAATAATTTAATGTACACAGGTAGGATTTCTATAGATTACATGTAAATATACCTTTTGGCTTTTCTAAAGTAGATTTTTTACTACACAGTCCAGACAAGCATTGAACTTGTGATGCGCCTGCCTCAGTGCCAAGTGCGGATATTATAGCAGGGGACCACCACATCTGGAAGCCAAATTATACATAAACTTGATCACCTTCAGACTTTGGTGTTTGCTGAGCTTCCTTGAACTAATCTCCCACCACTACTGGGGGATGAAAGCATTGCGGTTGAGTCTGACAGACGAATGACGGAGTATGGGGAAGAAAAATGTCTCAAGACAGGCGTGAGGAACAGACAAGCTGACGATACACACTCATCCTACCGCTAATTCATGAAACATTTTCTTGTCAGCTGGAACGCGTCATAGAAACTAATTAAGTTTCTCAGCATAGGAACACGTTATTCAAGCATATGCTTCCTTCCTTAGTAAACCACAAGAGAACTGCGTGCAAGCCAGCAACACGCACACGTCCTTAGTAAAGCTGTCCCGCAGACCGCAGCCATTCTTGGTACCTTGGACCTGTCTCCAGGAGCAATAAGGCCACCCACCTTCCACATAATAACCTATGCACAAACAACCTGCCCTTTTTATTTACCGAACTACCGAAAACACAATTTTGTTTAGAAAAATACCTAAGGAGTTTCGAAAAACGCATCCCATTATGCAATCTCTCCTCAATGATTGTGAAGTTTTGGCAGAAGAGAACAAGACCCTCCAGGCTAGATCATCGGGTCAGAGCCCTTTCTTGCATACTTTCTAGGAGGAGGCCCTAAAGAAAACACACAAGGAACTTTGGACGCTGTATTTATAAACTGCACTTCCCTCCCGAGGCACGCCAATGTCTCTTCCGTTTTTAGACTGCACACGTCAGTGAGACCACGCGATCCCTTTCTTTCCATGTCTGCCTCATTCGACTGAAGACAGAATCCTCCAAGTCAGAAGAAAATGTTGGCCAGACGTGCAGAGGTAGAAAATTAAACTGGGCCCCACCCCCGGAGGAAAGGAAGTGGGAGAAGCAACAGGGAATGTTCTCGGAAGGATAAGCAGCAAGAGGCAGGTGGAGATTAGATAGCATAAGGAGCAACTGCACGGAACCTAAACTCAACAGAAAGTTGAGTTATTTTATTGTTTTATAAAGTTATTTTATTTATTTATAAGTTGAGTTTATTAGAATTATGTTAATTATTTATAAATAATTATAAATATATAATTTAATATAATATAAATATAAAATAAAGTTATTTTATTTATTTATAAGTTGAGTTTATTAGAATTATGTTAATTAAACTCATTTTAGCCCCTCTCCTAAATGTGAAATCACAGACATCTTAACTTGCTTTCCTGTAGTAACTACGCTATTATCCTGTGGATTTCATAACATCGAACTGCAAACTCCCAAACTACACAGTAAAACTAGCATAAAAAAACAAAACAAAACTAAACAAAACAACAAAAAAACCTCTCTTCTTCACAAAATGTCAAGCAGCTTCTCTCCCTAAAGTAACTGGAAGCCTGGCATGGTGTGATGGTGGACAGCTGTCGTCCTGGTACTCAGGATGCTGATACAGGAGCATCTCAAGTACTAGGCCAGCCTGGGTTGCATAGTGAGTGCAAAGTCAGTCTAAAATACAGTGAACCGCTGTCACAGGAAAAGCTAATGGGATTTGAGCAGAACGCATTATAGGAAGATTTCTACCTAACCTTCTGTGTTGAATTAACCAAGGTATTTTGCCTCAAACACCACAGCCCAGTAATCACATAAATCAGTACATAAACAATCAGTAAGTCCTTATTGTCTGAAATAATTGCCTAGAGATATAAAATATTCGTCTAAAAAAAATAAGTCCTTTTCTTCTCTAACACAAGAAAACGAAACTGTAGGACAGTGACAGTGTTTATACTCCACTCTGGAACAAGGTATTTATAAAATGTACATAAAACAAAACTCAAATTCGTTTGGAGAAATCAACAGGAATGCACGCAGTAAGAGATAAAAGGCACAGCGACCACAGACGAGAGGGCTGGAGTGAGGTAAGCCTGTAGCAGTTTGCAGGAGCCTGACATGGTGTTAAAAGCAAAGAAGGGCTGGAGGGCTGGGGGGAACTAAGTCAGAGTTAGACTTAGTTCGATTTCCAGCCTACCTACCGTCTCCAGACCAGATCACACTCTACATACTAGACAGCATGGTAAGCAGCATGTGGGGCACAGATTATGTATGTAATGCACACACACGCGTAGAAATAATTTTTAAAATTTAATTTTTCTTTTTAAAGACAGAATGGGTATGAACATGGAAGTAAGCCAATTAAAATGTGAACCTGAGCGTGTAAGTCCCAGCTCATAACTAAGCCGTGGAGCTCAGAAAGGAGCCACCTCAGTACCGCACTAGGGAGATAGCACAGGCTTTCCCAGGAGTAGCTAGACACCGGGCTGGGCTGTGCATTTTATGTGAGACTCTCTCATAGTCTATCCAGGATGGGGAAGACTTTGAAGGACCAGGATGGTTGACCTTTGACATGCTAAGGGTCACGAAAGGCACAAAAAGAATATATTTCCTATTGGGTACAGAGCAGAAACAATACATTCTCAGTGCCAAGCACATCAGGATTCGTTCAGAAGCTCAAACACTCTTGAGTAGTCAAAGCAATCTGAAATATGGAATCCCCAGGGGAGGCTTTTAAGGCAATGGCTAGATGAGTAATCACAACAGAGAAGACAAAACGCCAGTAATCTTTGCACACAGAGCATCAAAAGACCCGTCTAAAATACAAGGAGAAAAATATGATAAACTAGGTGAAAAGCAGCAATCGCTCTGAACTGAAGCTTACAAGGATAACTTCCGGCCGTCAGGTCTGACACATGAATGGACATCCCTTGTCCAAGTGCTTACATCATTTATAATATTTGTCAACGATATTGGAAATCACACAATGATAGCTTATGTTTAACCTACTACATTCCTGTAAATATGTTGCAATATATATGTGTGTATACACATATATACAAATAATATATACACATATAAATATATATACAAACAATACACATATACACAAAGAATAATAAATATTCATAAGTAAATAATAAATAAAAAGTTCTGAAGCATCTTAATTGGGCAAAGAAAGAATTTGGTGTGTTTGACACACTGTGGCTCAGTGGCAACCTCAGATGATTAAGGGCTGCTTTAAGGAGCATGAAACTAAATATATTTTCTCTACAATCACAAGTAAAAATGACAAAAAAAATTGTCAGTCATTTTCTTTCACCATAGTGGTTAAAAGGGTAATAAAATAAAAAATAAGTTAATTTTAATTCCATTTAAGATTGCAAAATTTTTTGCTAAATTTCAGTGAATTTATGAGGGATCACTGTATTAAGAAAGGAAATGACTGATATTACCACAAATAATTTAATGCATGTTTATGACAATAAATATATCCAAATTCATAAAAATAAAATATACTGTCATTTCTGTTTTTCATGTGGATGTTCAGAAGTCAACAGAGACCCAACAAGACATGATAAATACTAGTGAACTAAGACAAGGAAATAGCCTATGCTGGAAGAACGCGTTACACTCAAATTTTCCTGTCATCCTCAGGATGGGAACCCATACAACCACGAGCCCCTCACCTCCTTGCTCTAATGTAAAGTGGAGCACTCCTGTGAATGCCTCCGGTGCTCATCTAGCAGGCACAGCGAGGGAAAATGCCTCAGGGACAATTTGCAGAAATGAGATTCAGAAAGAGTAGAAATTACTGGCTATTAAAAACCTCCTACAGTATGTAGAACAGTCTGCATTTAATACAAGCCAGGAAGATAAAAATACCAACATAAAGTTGTATGATAGAGGCAAATCGCTGGGGAAGGATGTGCTTATCTTCAAACACTGAGAGATAACAGGCTATAAATAGGAAAGTACATACACACCTTATTCTATTCGTACCGGTGGCTAATAAGTTATTAATAGGGAAGCATAGCTATGGCATATTGTGTTCACCCAACAGAAGGTTTCAGAGGGACTAAGGAACAAACAAAAATACTGAAATTCACTGCCTCGCAGAACCTTTAAAGTCGGTATAAATATTTGGTAAACCTTTGGTCAACTGAAAACGTTCTAAATAAAACATAGCAGAAATAATACTGTAGGGAGCTTTAATGATGAAAAAGACCCAACAATGAGACAAAGGATAATAAAGAAAATATTAGAAACTGGCTACTAACTACTATTGGGGAACAAATGGCAATGCAGGTGGACTTAAAAACGAGCAAACAGTGGGTAAGCAAACAGGGCACATTCCACAACAGAAAATAATACATAATAAGTAAGGGTGTGAAAAACTATACTCCTGAAAGCATTCGCATGACACTGACCTAGGACTCACTCACCACAAATCAGGCAATTCCCTTAACTTTGGCTGCCTAGGGTAAGAAGAAAATGTGTACTCAGACTGCTGTCAAAGTGAACTGCTAAACATTCCTCAACAGCTATCTTGCAAATCAGGCAGACAGACATAGGGTAACCAACAGGCTGATGAAAACAAGCCACACAAGTATTCAAGGAGAAAGGTGTCCATCTTCTAAGGGCAAACTGAGGCTGGTCAGGAAGATGCTTAGTGGATCTTGGGCAGGCTCGGGGTTCCTCATAGCATAAGGCACGAGTGCAATTATTAGCTGCGTAATAATCCTTTATAATATTAATAAACATCCTATAATACATACATAATATTATAAATAATAATAAAATCCTATATAATAATAAAGCTGTAATAATAAATTTACATTCGTTTCCAATTTATTTCAGATACAATACTACTAGAAAAATAAAATCCAATGATAGATAAATAAAACTTCCTATCTTTAAAGATAACTTAGCAAACATTCTCTGCCAATCACGATGAACCCATATAAACCTGCTTTCTGGCTGTCCTCATTCTGTGCATTTTATTGTAGGCTAGACCATTGCTCTAATTAGAGTAACAAGGGCCAATCATATGTTAACAGCTCTACACAATGCTTCCTACCACATAGTAATCTAAAGTATCAATACTTCAGTATGCATAGATGGACCACCCTCACTCTGAGAAAGATTTAAAGAGACAGCAGCCATAAAGGTAACTGTACTATGTCGATCTTGAGAATCATTTGCCGTGGAATAATCCTTCTGAACACTGTGAATATGTATTACTTTCATGGGTTAATAAAGAACCGACTGGCCTATAGCTGGGCAGGAAGAGATTGGGCGGGAGACCCAGATTGAAAAGATGCTGGGAAGAAGAAAGGCAGAGTCTGGAGTAGTGAGTATACACAAAAAAAAAAAAGCAAGATGGAATGGATATGCCGTACTGAGGAAAGGTTCCAAGCCATAGGACAAAGCATAGATAAATATGGGCTAATTGAAAATATAATAGCTAGCTAGAATAAGCCTGAGCTATTGGTTACGCATTTATAATTAATATTAAGCCTCTATGTATTTATTTGGGAGCTGTTGGTGGAAAAGAAACAACCACCAACAATTATTTTTTTATTTTTCACAACTAAAATATATAATGTTGGCTGTGACTATATCAGTTTAAACATGCCCGACCTTGACAAAAATTGCCAATGTCTATATTGTGTACAAACCTGCTAATTGCAGAAATTACCATACATTAGTCATAATTTCTGAAAAGTCTATTCCTTTTCCCCTCAGTTCTCAACAAGTAAACTGTGTATTAAGATAGAATCTCAATGCAGATGGGGGAAATCTCACGCCCCCCCAGATGAGGAGTTATAAGCAATGAATAACCACTGAAAGAGGGTGAGACAGTCTCCCATGAAGACAGCCCTCCTACCTCATGTTATACATGAATATATATAGTATTTATATAATAAATATGTGTTTATTCATTTATGTGTATATGTAATGACATGGTTAAAAGAGAAGACCTTAATTAGGGAGAGAGAGAGAGGGTAGAGAGGAAAAGGGAAATTATGTAATTATATTTTAATTAATTATTTAATTAAAAATATATACTCCCCACAAAAACGACCAGGGTTTTTTAGTATTTGTTTAGTTTCAACAGAATTAGAGAAAATTAATTCTCAATACATTTGAAACAGAAATGCATACTGGTCTTATTTGTTTGATAAATAAATGAGGCAGTGTGATCACAACCTACTAGGTGTCAATTAATCTTTGAAGCAACGTAAAATACCACCCTGTGAATCTGTCAACAATATCAGTACAATTATAGATATCAAAATTAACAATTTGTTGAGATCTGCTATGTTCAAGGCATGTTGTTATAAACAATCAGTACTGATTTTATCTTTTTAAAAATCCTATGAGGTAGATGCTCTTAATTTTTCCTGTTCCAATATAATAAAACAAGATAAGAGGCATTGAGTGACAGAACTGGTGGTTTCTCTGGGAAAGAACCAAAGTCACATCCGCAGAGGGAAAGAAGCTGACTGTTAAAGGTGGTATTCCCAAGTCACTGGTGAAGGGACTCGTTACTCAGTGAATGGCAGTAAGTCAGGAGTCAAATCATATGACATACTTAGATCTTATTTAACAGGAAACACCCACTAGTAGGTGGATACAAACATGTAGCACAGAAAAACCATGGTAGTATAAAACTTAGAAGTTTCAGGTTGAGAGGATGGGTCAGTCAGTAAGTACCTATACATAAGCATGTGTACCTAACTCAGGTCTCCATCACCCAGGTAAGAAGCCAGGCATGGCATTTCTAATCCTAGTTTGGGGAAGACTGAGATAGGAGGATTCCTGGAACTCCCTGGATAGCCAACCAGGCTGAATTAATAAACTCCAGGTTCAGTGGGAGTTTCTGTACCAAAAAATAAAGTGAGAGCAATTGAAGAGACAAAAGAGGATGTGGACTTCTTTTTGGACACAAAATGCACAGAAACACATATAGTTGTGCGTGCACGCGCGCACACACACAAACACGCAAACACACACATACACACACACACACACACACACTCTCATGTTTAAGACCAACATTAGATCTACATTGGATTTGGTACCATTCTAGGATACATGAGACCCTGGCTAAACAAGAACCGCAGTAATCAGAGTAATTGTGAAAATTGTCTTTGTATCAAGAGCAAGACAGAAGTGTTAGATTTAATTGCCAACAAACAAACAAAACACCAAGCAAGCAAACAAAAATATTCTGTAAGAAGGAAAATATTTACAACAGATGAAGGGTGAATGTCTCTAATATTAAAAGAAACCTGCTGCGAAAACAACCAATTTAACAAAAATGAGAATATTTAGAGGAATCCATGATGGAAGCACAGATAAAATATTATAAAACATTCTCATCTTTGATCAATGCCAGAGAAAAATGAAAAAGTGACACCAATAATCTTCCCCATTTGTCAGCTGTTCAAACTAGAATACTGGTAATATTTACGTCAGTGTGGCCCTCAGAAAACATGCAGTGATGAAGGCTTGCTACTAAAGATTATCCACTCTGCCTTCACGTGTGAAGCAGATCTGTGGTCCTTCGCAGAACTAAACATCTATTTTTCTTTCACCTTATAACACTCACAAGGATGGCTACTTCTGAAAAGAGAATTTCCAAAGTGCTTTTGCATATCCTATTCCTTGGTTGTAGACTGCCTTTTTCTTCATTTTTTTTCTCTATAGACCTCTGACTCGGGATACAATATTCAGTTCAGGTGTGTCGTCCTCATGGGTGGCTCTATTTAATTCATCTTTATATCCTTAAGAGCAGTTGCAAGGGCCTTGCAGTGATTTAAATTCTACCTAGATGCAAGGCACCCTGAAATACAGGACAGCTAGAAGGGCAACAGACCCTGGGAGAACACACCCTGTGTGTGAAGCGGTGACCGAGGAAGGCTGTGAGCATCAGAGATAATGGACAGAGAATAGAACGCCACAGCTGCTGCGTGCAGTAGGGAGCCTAGCAGAGTGGATGCACACACAGATCCCACAGCCGCAGGAGAGCAGTTAGCCATAAACTAGAGCTAAGGCTAAGCCAAAAAAGTGTATAAAAAAAGAGTTTAAAAAAAAAAAAAGAATTCTGTCGGCGAACCACATGAAAATCAAATGTCTTCTGATGAAGTTGCCTGCATTGTCCCTGCATGCTCTCTCAGCACAGGTTCGAAGCATTTTTCCTTGCAGCCACGGGACAGTCTGCTTCACAGTGAGGCAAGTGTGGGTTGTTGAGTTTGGTTTGGTTTTCGAAGATGAGGTTTCTCTTTGCAGCCCAGAATGGTCTGGAACTTATCATGTAGGTTTCTGAGCTCAAACCCATGACAATCCTCCTGCCTCAGTTTTCCCAAGTGTTAGGATAAGAAGCATGAGACCCTGTAACTCACTTACATAAATGAATTTGCCAAGTTTTCAATTGCCACAATTGGTATTGGTATAAAGTATGATTTCTGTTTACTTTTCCTCCTTAACCTCAGTGTGGATTCCATCTGTGGCATTCTTTTAAACAGAGATTAAAAAGTTGCTGTTGCTGATATTTCCAAGAATATTTCAAAATAATTTTTAATAATTCATAATATTCTTCTAAATTTTCTTTTCTGAAATAAGATTTGATAATATCAAGAATATCTTATCTCATCTACTAATCATTCACTCTGTAATATATGCATTTATCATTTATTCCCCTAACAAATGTCCTAAATGTATTGAATAAATTAAAAAAAAACCATTATTTAAAATGATCATGACCGAAGCCCCCAAATTGTACCTTTGCTCTCTAGATTTCTTTGCCTTATATATCTGCTACTTTGCAGACTTCCAACCACACACCTTCATTCCCTTCCACTCTACCCTAATCCCCTACTAACAATTGTTTGCTTTTCTCTTTGATCCTTGACTTCTATATTTAGTTTTGATTTAACACATATGGGAAGCCAAATAGTATTTCCTCATCTTTCATAATATTGTTGAGGTTCATCCATGGGGCAAAAATGGCAGACTTTCCATTCAGTGGTACATCAACAAGAGACAAGTAATAACCCTGAAATAGACAGATGAAGCATCACATGGAGAGAAAGAAGGAGAAAAATGTGCTCTGTGGAAAGGCCAAGGCTCTTTTCCACCAAACTGAAATCACATTGGGGTTCAAGGGAGGCAGTCCAGGCCAGCACCTGGACCAACACTGAGCTTGCTGCCCTCAGAGCCTGTGGCAGTTCTGCCATGTAACCCTCTGCCTTCTGGCTTCTCTACCAGACATTGGCTTCTCTACCAGACACTGACTTCTCTACCAGGCACTGCTTTGTCTGCTGACGCACTGTTGAGCTCTGAAACTCTGACTCATGTCTTTAAACAACCAGTATTTTCCTGTTCCAAAGATAAGCAAACTCAGCGAGCGATCCCATTTACTCAAGGTTCAGTTATCATCGATTTAGTCTAGGCCCAAGAACAAATCACTAGATCATTTCAGTGCTCAAATGTCTTGTTTTCTTGTTGTGTAGCCCAGGCTAACACATGACTCACAGTGTGGTCTAGTTTGGGGTGATTGAAGCATTCCTCCTGCCTCAGCCTCTCCCATGCTAGACTGAAATATCTAAACTTGTGAGCCAAAATAAATCTTCCGTCTTTTTATGCTAATTATTTCTAGGATTCTCATTATGGTGATGGCATATGAGTACGTGGACACAAAGGCATCTAAATGTTATGGTCTAGATATAAAAGGGTGGCAAGTGTCCATGTGCTAAATATGTGGCCCCTGGCTCATGGGAGATCGAGAGATGTCTGGATTGGCAGTGGGGTGGGTTATAACATCATCACTAAACTAAACCACTGGCAATTTCAGAGGTGAACGGGCAATTAGAATGGGGACCTGGCTGGCGGAATCAGGTCACATCATATCCCTGGCCCCTTCCTGTATCTGTCTACTTCTTGTCTACCATGATGTGATCCCCTGTTCTATCACACACTCCTGGAATGCCATGCTATTTCAGCCTGGCCTTAAGACCACAGCCATGGTACCAGCCAACCACGAACTGAAACCTTTGATGATGTGAGCCAATAGCAACTTGTCCCCACTTTATGTGGGTTTGCTCAGGTGTTTTGTAGGATTGCCAAAAAGTTCCTAAGACTCTAATGTACCTGTTATGTAGAAAATACTTCAGTGATTTCTGGACAGTCCAGATAAGCCAGGAGAAACAGCAGCAAGGCTGAAGAGTACACGTCTTTGCTCTTCTTCTTGTACTTACTTCCAAGGCTCCTGACTCATCCCTGTCCTTTTGACTTCTTGTGGAAAGCATCCCCAGTAGCTGTGTGGCCTCAGTTATGTAACTACAGCACTATCCCTGCAGGGGCTGAAGTGTATTATATAGGCCCATATTCCTACATTGTCTGGTGGTCAGAGAATTCTGAGTGAGCCACAAGGCACAATTTGCACCTGCCACACAGAAGGTGGTCGCCTAGCCTTTTGATAGGGCAACAACCTGATGCCATCCAAAGCAAGTGGTCAGGATATGCTAATGTCATTCTGCTCCTGCTATTGAAATTTAGGAGGTCACCTGGGGAAGAGGTATTTTTCAGTCTATGGGACAAAGTGGGCATGTGCATGGCTGTGAAAACACAAACATAGCTACAGACATGACCTAAGTCTTTCCCCTCGTTGCCTAGGAAACAGATTGCTAATGAATGTCCCCCTCAATTTACGTTTTGATATAAAAGCTGTTTGGATAATAAATATGGGTGATTTTCAGGATGTGAATTCAGGATTTCTTGAAGGATCACTGAAATTTCCTCCTGAAATAGTTGTATGAGTTGTGTACTCATTCCCAGACTTCCACTCTGGCATAAGAAATGGTTTATGTCCAGACAGGTTCCAGACATATTGACGCCCAACATGGGGCCCAAACCCACCACTGTGAGATTCAGAGTCTCATGCTTTACCGACAAGATCCTCCTCAGACAAGCTCCAACAACGCCACTGACTTACTGCCCGAGCAGAGTCTCCGAAGTCTATCTTCAACCTCCCCATGGCCCTGATGATGGCAATGATGGACTGGATGGTGTTACTGTAGACCACCGCCTTGTACTGTTTACACTCTTCTTCTGAGTAGCCAGCTTCGTGGATGATTCTGAAGAGAGCAGAGGAAAATAAGCTTTACTTCCTGTACAGAGGTCACTCAGAGACGTGCAAACATGTCTAAGGGCTCCATCCACTTACTTCATTTGCTTCACAATCGTACTTTTCCCGGATTCGCCAGCACCTGGAAAATAAGGATTTTCTCTTTCAGTATCAACACTTAAGTATCTCCAGCTCCCATGACACACACACACACACACACACACACACACACGTGTGCAACACCCTCTGTGTCACTTATATTGAATCTTGTATTATATTACAGCAAGATACAAAGCAGCAACTATGGAGGATGAAGAAGTACAAAGACCAAAGGTATAAGGTGCATCATACAGTCAGTAGGAAGTGGTCTCAGAACTAATGTCCTTCTTTCCTGACCTCTTCCTTCCCATTCTTTCTTGTGGTGCTAGGGATCAATCCTCAGGTCTCACATATTCAAGGCAAGTAAATGCTCTACCACTAAACAATACCCAGCCCTGTATTCAGGATTTTGCTAAGTAAGTAGATTTTAGCCATTCTTACCACTGGAAGAAAAATGGGTAATTGTGTGAAATGATTGATGTTATTTTTTTCATGACAGCAACCACTTTACTATACAGAGATCTCTTCATAGTATGTTGTACATCTTAATACATTATAAAACAATAAGATGTAAAATTAACTTTGTTTCCAGGCATAAGAATTCTCAAATTTAAGTCTATTTTTCTATTACTTCATAATACTCCTGTCAATGTCAATACACTCAGCTGAAAAAAAAGTTTCTGGTATTGTATATTCTCTAAAACATTAAAAGTATTCAGTCTTTTGTAGGCAGAGACTGATCATTCATTCCCTGCTGCCCATACCTGAAATAATCACAAAGACTGTATTAATAAAAACACTGCTTGACCAATAATTAGGCGTCATGCTAGCTAGCTCTTACATCTTAAATTAACCCATTTCTATTACTCTGTGCATCACCATGTGGCTGTGGTACATGGAGTTAAGTTCCTAGGTATTTGTCTCCTCCAGCAGCTACATGGCTTCTCACCGACTCTGCCTACTTTCTTCTCTATCTCTGCTTGGAATTCCCACCTTTCTCTAGTCTGCCCTGTGATTGATCCAAAGTTCTTTACTAACCAATGGTATACAGAAGGGAATCTCACATCAGTCTTTGGCTGGGCATGGTAGCTCACAGTTATAACCTGGCATTTCTGAGGCTTGGCTACCTAGTGAGTTTCAAGGTAGTTAGTGGGCATCTATATCACAAAACCAAAACTATGAAAATAAAAATAAATCAACTCTGATTGAAAATTGAAGTATTATAAATTGTTTTGATCATGGTTTTCCACATCAGTAGGTATTTCAACTGTTGGACAAGTATCCTAACAGTAACTTCTGGCTACTTTGAAGTAGAAGGACACTGGTATAAGAAGCCACTTGAGGGACTGGAGTGATGGCTCAGTAGTTAGAAGCACTTGCTGATCTTATAGACACGCAGGTTTTATTCCCAGTACCCACATTGGACAGCTCACAACCACCTGTAATTCCATTCCCAGGGGATTCGGCATTCTCTTGTCTCTGCAGGCACAAGGCATATATGTGGTACATATCCACACATGTAGGCAAAAGACTCATATACACAAAATAAAAATAGATATTTAAAAAAGAATTCAGGGAGCCATGGGGATGGTTTAGCAATTAGGAACACTCCCAGGTTTGATTTTCAGCACACACACACACACATGGCAGATCACAACAACCCTAACTCCAGTGCCAGGAGATTTGATGCCCTTTTCTGATACACGCAGGTGACAAGCTTATACATGGTACACATACATAAGGCAGAACATTCATGTATACAAAATAAGTAAATCTAGAATAAGGAAGAAGAGGGGAAGGGGAAAGGAAAAGGAATAACAGATGATGGGAATAGAGAATGAGGAAGGGGAAGGACGAGGAGATTTAGAGGATGAGGGGAGGGAAAGAGGAAGGGGCATCCATGTCCATGATAGCCACAGTCTCCAGGGACTGTAGAGATGGCTCAGCAATTAAGAGAACTTGTTGATCTTGCTTAAGACCTTAGCACCCACATGGTGACTTTACAGCCATCCGTAACTACAGTTCCAGGGGATTTGACACAGTCTTCAGACCTCTGTGGGTATCAGGCACACACATGGTGCATATACATATATGCAGGCAAAACACTCACGCGCATAAAACAAAATTTCAAAATCCAGAAAAAAATTAAAGAAGCTACATGAGGAAATTTTAGAGTAAATGTTAATAGTAAGGGCTCTGCACTGTCTGCCAATCTCCATTGCTAAAGACTAGCACATGGCCGATGTGACTCGCTCATGCCAGGCAGCAAGGTTATGCCAGACAGTGTTTTTTCCTTCTTCCTTTCACGGAGGTCACCAACCTAGGAACCACTCTCTAACCTTCCCCGCTGCCCACTTGCTACCTGCAAAAAGTTGCCTAAGGAGCCAAACCCTAGCTCTATGCGGTACTAAAGCATAAATATTAGCAAGGAAACGGGGTCCCCCTTCCTTCTCGTCCCACTCAGCAGGAGCTGCTCTTACTATCTTACACTAGACCAACTACACTTTCTATGTGTTGAGAACATCTGAGCACCGCACACAGGGATGTCTGACAACTTCACACATGTGCTCCCTCTTTGGCATAACCATGTATCCAGAACTTAGTTCCTGTTTGAGAAAGAGCATGGGTCATGTGATTTTGTGAGCCTCATTCTTCTGTTTTCCTAGGGGTGTCCCCATGGTGTTTTCTGCTCAGCATTACTGAAGAGCATAGACAGGAGAATGCCCAGGGTTAATCCCATTATAATTCTTTAAACACTATCTCCCCTGCCCAACACCCACTAATCCTGTTCAGCTTCCTCCGGCCATCTGTGATCTTCTATCAACCACACTTCTCTCCTCTGCCAGCCCCTCCAGAGTTCCACAGGTGATACTCCCTGGCTTCCTGCATCTGAATCTACTAGGATTCTCAGCCCCTGTCATCACACAGTCAGCCAACCAGAAGGCAAAAAAGCTGTTAGGTTGAAGATTTTAGAACTCATAGATGCTAAAGTTCAGCATTGCCTTTGTCTTTTCCTCCTGTAGTGACGGACAGACATAGAACACACATGCACACATACACATACACACACACACACACACACGGGGCATCTAAAAATAAGCTATCGTTAAATGACCTGTTTGAAACAACTCAGGAAGAAACTGCCTAAGTTTACTGTGTTTGGTATTCAAGCAACCCTCATGACAAAGAGAAAAGCAGGCATTGAATAAACAATAGGGCTATTCTTTGTCTACAGACAGTCTTTGAATCTTTCATGGCATCTGCCCATAAAAAACAATTCCAAGATAAACAACCCATCATTTGCTATCAGTGACAGCGGCTTGGCTCTGGGAAAGGCACAATTGCAGGCATTGTGGCTCACACATTTCTCTAAAACCAGGGCTGGGCCCCCTGAGCGGTACAGGGTAGGCAGTCCCCAGGAGGGCAGTCTCTAATTCTGCATTTAGAATAGTGCAGGCGCTGAGAGCAGTGAGCCATGCCGTGGTAGAACGTTGTCAAAATATAGGGTCCATCGGGACACAGGGCAACCACACAGGCCCCCTCGTCTGTGCTGTTAGTGAGACCGTTCCGAGCTAGAGAAGTCAGTGAGGTGTGACATCCTTGCAGTGGAGAAAGTCAGGGGACTGAATGAGACTCTTCTCAGCTGACTATGTACACACAGATTAGGATTTACTTTTGCTTACTTTGTTTTGTTTTGTCTTTCAAGATAGGGTTTCTCTGTGTAGCTTTGGCTGTCCTGGAACTCACTCTGTAGACCAGGTTGGGCTCAACTCGGAGAGCCACCTGCCTCTACCTACCAAGTCTGGGCCACCAGGACCTGGCTATAACTTTCAAACCTTACAATGGAGGGAATAATTTTAATGCTAAGAGTATCTTGAAATTCTAAAGCACTTTTTCTCTCTCTGAAAATAATTGGTGACATGGGGTACTTGGCTTTTTCTGTAAGGAGCACTCCGCCTATTGTTCCTGTTGACGTCTGCGTAGGGTTGAAGAGCAGAAGCGGCCATCTTATTAACTGGGCATCCCCTCTTTCCACTGGCAACAAAAAAATCTCTGGACAACAGGTATCTAGAGGCGGAAACCCTGAAAAATGCTTTAACACTTAGCAATGTATGTAGTTAGTTTTTGATTCTTGCTTCCCTGCTAAGAAGATGCTAGCGTGAAAATCATAAATCCTTCCTGCTGTAGTTTCAGCATTCCAAATAGTGATATCCTGCCTACTAACATCACAAAACAGTTTAAAGGTTGTTCTCTGCAAACCTCAGTCAGAAACAGTCGCATTTAAGAGGGCAACAGGAAGCAACGTTAAAAATCAAACATCAAAACCTGTAAAGTGTCAGAAGGAAAAGCCTGCTGTCCCCAGAAGTACTCCGCCAGGAGGCTATTACTTTCCACTGACATCTAGAGTGAGACAAGAAGAAAACAGTTGCGCAGACTCCACCAAGTGCAGCTTCAAGGAGAACATGAAAGGCTCCCGTACAACATATCGGACAGAAAAGTATCAGGTGTGAAAGCATTTGGGTCATAGGCCCAGAAGCTCAGGGTGACTCTCTGGTCACAGTGATGGGAGGCTTGAGAGGAGACAGAGAAGGGGCAGGGACGCCTAGGGGACTGGGGATGTGTACTGACATGCATAGGTCATGATGGGCCCGCAGAGCTAAAAGTAGAGGCTTTGAGGGGAGCCCTCCCTTCCCCCGGGCCTCCTTTCAGGAGGAAGTGACTGGCAGAACATTGCATCTCTGGGAGCCCATGCTGGGCACAGCATGTGTGTGAAGTGGAGCTTAGCAGAAAATGACTGCGGAAACAGATGCTAGAAGAACAACAGCGGTAATGTAGGAGCCCCAGGACACAGAGGGAAGGCCTTGCAGCAGGAGGTCCCTCCAACATGGCAGCCCAGCAGTGGGACGGCTGAGAATACACTGAGGACAGCTAGGGTGAGGGAGGGCAGTGAATGGGAAAACCTAAGCAAATGTAGGACGTCCATCGTCAATAGCCACCTGACTCAAATTCCTTGAACATAAGCACCCTGACTTTAGAAAACAAATTCTTTGGTTTTGTTTATTTTTAAGGTTTAAGACAGAGCTATAGCCCAGGCTGGGCCTCCAACTCACTTGTAGCTCAAAGCTCTGATCCTCCTGCCTCCGCCTGTGGAGGTCTGAGTTCACTGGCAGGCACGCACCACCAGGCCTAACTTTATGTTTCTGGGATGGAAGCCACGTGCTGTTCCAGCAATGCAACCAAGGGCTTCATGCTGAGTGATACCGTCACTACAGCACCTTAGCGGAGAGTCATCTGCCCAACTCTCTGCTTAGGGCCGTATTTCTAACACTTATTTCTCGGCTCCAGGCTGTAGGCCACCATCAGTAGTCGCTGATCAGATGTTACCATGGGGATCTTGTCAGGTCATCACGGTGCACGCCAGCACAATTATGGAGTTCCTGCTGACATCAAATTTAACTTCTTCATTTACCTTGAGTAAAAGTAAACTAGTGCTCACATTAAAGTGGAATATAGCTCGGCCACGCAGCACCTAGGGATGGTCTGCTTCAGGGTGCTGCGGTGATGAAGTGATGGATATAGAAACCTTTGACTTTAAGAAGAAAGTAAACAGAGGGGAAGGCAATCGCAGCAAGAAGTGAAGCATCAGGGGCTGCTGCTTCTCCTCTTAAAGGCAAAAAGAAAACATTCCCCTGCCTCCTTTCTGTAAAGAATTTATTTTACAAAAATTACAATTAGAACTATTCTCTCTTTGAAATACTCACAGATATTCTCTGTCTCCCTCCCTCCCTCCTTCTCTTCCTCCTTCTTCACTCTCTCTTTCCCTCCTCTCTTTCTCCCTCTTTCTCTCTCTCTCCCTCCATCCCCCTCCCTCCCCCATCCTCTCTCTCCCTCTCTCTCCCACCCTCTCTCTCCCTCTCTCCCTTTCTGCTCTCTCTCTCTCTCTCTCTTTCTTTCTCTCTCGTATGAAACATGAACACTTGAGGAGATTGTGCTTCCAATCCCACAGCTTCAGTAGAAAGGCAGCTGCCTATTTCCCTCCTGTCCCATGGACAGATGTTGTTTCCCCCTCTAGACAGAGGCTGCTGAGCTAACACAGAGGGTTGCTGCCCTCACAGTGAGGAGGGATTGTGTGAGAGTAGAGAAAGTTCTAATTCTCCTGCCTGAAGACTCGGTTACAGATCAACTCAAACAGGCATTCTCAGCTCGACTATACAATCTCTTAGCAGACTCTATAATACACATTGCCTATCACTTTAATGGTTATTCAATAATAAACATACTCTACTACCTAGGGAAGGTTTCTGGGCTGTGTGATTTTTGTTATTAATTGTAATTCCTCAACAGTTGAAATAATCTATAATCCTTTCTACTTTGCTCTAAGAGCTCCAAATGTATTTAAATTATATTTACAATATGCCTGATAATCTAGGATAGAAGGATAACTTGATGACTGTAACCCCCAAAAGTTTAAGATCTCAAAGGAATCCATTTTCTTCAGGTAATATAAAATTATTCACCATAAAGAACGAGTATACAGGAAGCAAAATCAGCCTGACCCTGAGCTATCCGCATGCTCACTATGGCACTAGTCCCACGGTTAAGATGGTCTACGAATCTAACTGAAGTAGTTCGATAACACATGATGATGGTGTGCATGCCCGTGTATGTGTGTGTGTGTGTGTGTGTGTGTGTGTGTGCGTGCACGCTTCATGTGCTTATGTGTGTACTTGAAATCTGTTGGCAGCAGATTTTAAATATCTTCAGCACAAAAAAAATAACGGTAGGTATACAGTGATGGATATGACAACTAGATTGATTAAAGCACACATACACATATGTACTAAACACAGCATTATACACTGTAAGCATACATCTTTACATCTATCTCAAATACACATGTATATTGCATGTCAAAAAGAGGGAGGAAGTGATCCTACCAACACCTCAACCTTGGAGCTCCAGCCTCTAGAACTATGAAAGAATAGTGTATGGTCAAAAAAAGAAAAAGTCGATGTGCTGACTAGGGAACCACAGAGAGAGAGAGAGAAAGAGAGAGAGAGAGAGAGAGAGAGAGAGAGAGAGAGAGAGAGAGAGAGAGAGGATAGCATTAAGGAGAACTGTGCAGCACTCTGCCCATTCCGGGCACTGCTATGAAACACACCACAGGCAAGCCAGACAAACTATGGTGAAGAAGAATGGAGGACTAGATGCTACAGGCATCCTCCTACAAGCGTCTACAGGGAGTTTTAACCCAGCGGTGGTTTTTGGACAGCAATAATAACAGCTTATTCTACCCCATTCCGAGTCACTTTCATGGCTCCATGAGAGACAAACAATACCAAGGTCTCTATCACAGTTTGTGGTTATATTTTCTTGAAATCAAATTTGAAGCATGCACTGGCGATGCTGAAGCATGCATGGGCAGTCCGTATATAGCGGTTCTGTTGAACTTGTCCGTATTGGGTTTCAGGGTCTAAGTTGATGAGGATGACTGACCATGTCTCTTCCTAATTGGGTACCAGATCTCATTACAGATGGTTGTGAGCCACCACGTGGTTGCTGGGAATTGAACTCAGGACCTTGGGAAGAACGGGCAGTGCTCTTAACCACTGAGCCATCTCTAGTCATTATATTTTCTTAGCAAGCATCAAATACTGTGCACTATAGTTGGTTATGTGTCAATTACCTAACCAGCAACCTCCAAGGATGGAATTATGTATTTTGAGCTAGACCAGTGTATACTACTAGGGCTGAAGCTCCTCAATTTCGCAGGCCTTAAACGAAGTAGTCAAACAAATGACTACATGCAACAACAACAACAACAACAGCAGCAACAAAAATCTCTCTGGATACAGGAATATCTCCCTTCCCAGGATACAGGAGCAAATCAGGTTCTTCCCATTCCCTTGACATTAACATTAGCTCCAAATATCAAGCCACTAAAAGAGTGATACAAAATTGAACACACTAAAATCACTTTGTATGATCAAATGATGGCAGGAACCAGCATAAAAAAAACAGAGCCCAAAGAGTCCCGAGAAGTTGTGAAAATGAAAAGATTCACTTATCTGCTCTGTTTATGCTTCAGGAAGAGGGGGTGGATGCTAAGACAGGTCACCTACAGCCTAGACCGGTCTCATGGCTCCCTAGCTATAGAGTCATAGCTAGTCTTGAATTCCTAATGTTCCTGCCTTGGCTTAGAATGGACTGGAAACACAGGTGTGCCTCCACATCTGGCTCTGTTTATGCTTGTAAACTGGAGTTAATCCATCACCATCACGACTGATCAGACAAACTAGGAAACTATGTAGTGTGTCACCAAAGATAAGTCTAACTTGGTATCCACACTTGCTATTAAAAACGAATATAGTCTATAAAGTAGATAGAGCCCCATCAAATGAGACAAGTACTATGGTTTTACCCACTAACAAATTTCTTAACAAAAGATATCTGGATTTTCATAATCATTTGTGCATTTAATATATTTCTTTGGTTGAAGAAATGTGCAAGGAAAACTCAGTTTCACAAGTTATGCAGTTAGAAAGGGGAGGGCATTTGTACATCATTTCCCGATAACTGGTTGTCTTTGATTCGGTATTAAAATTTTATGAGAGGCTTCTCTGTATTTATCCACTGGTAATTTCTTGTACAAGTACAATACACATGGATCACATTTACTCTAATAATGTCTTAAAGTTTGTTAGAACATAGAATCCTAAGCCATTTCTATGAACTCTTCATATTTTTGCTCAGGAAAATCCATCAGTTTATATTGTAGACTTTGACGTGGGTGTTTTTCTGTTCTAGTGCATGTCTGTTCTAGAAACTGGCTCACTGATTGACACAGAACTGGATGCTGATGTATTTCATTATGAAAAATTTTAATCCTATTTTATTATACATAATTTCATCAGAAAATGTGTTGTGGGGGGGCTACAGTTCCCATTCCAGAGACAAATAGTTTTCTGTCTCGAAAGCTTAAATGTTATTCCTCGCTGTACTGTTCAGTGTTTTCCCTGGACTTAAAGACTAAGGTCAGAGGCTCAAGTCAGAAGGACTATAATTTTGCAGCCTGGCAAGTAAAAATGGTTTCCAACAAAAGCAAGGTAAGTCCCTTTCATGATTCAGTTACACGTCTGCCTTCTCGGGAGCATGATTACATGTTGGGACACTGCAGAAGCACTTTGGGTGTGCTTCTGATCTAGTTATATACAACTTTAAAGAAGGGAGCCCGGTGACCCACACTAGTAATTTCAGCAGTCCGGGCAAGAGAGTAAGGAGTCCAAGGACAACCTGGGCTACAGGGCAGGATCCTGGACAAAACAATACCAACCCGATAGTTGTAGAGATGTGTGCAATTAAGAGTAAATAGTTAACAGAAAATGACTCTTAACTCTCATTTTTCTCTTTTAATCAGAAGGTGCAGGCTGCAGACACAGTAATTACTAGTACAATCTGATGTCACTGACTTAATTCCCTCTCCTGACCAAACATTCTGACCCGTTATTGCTGGGGTACTGTTAGTACCAGGAAGAGCACAGCAGGAAAGAACAAAGATCCTATGACCATCTTATGAAATAGTATCCTAGAATGCCCCACACCCAGGGTCACTCTGGTGATGTAATGTCATCTTTGCCTAACTCACTACACGCCCAAAATAAAGAGAACCCATGTTTTCCACCACCGTGAGATCCCACTGCATACTGCTGCATTTAACACATAACAGCAACTCAATAGATTATAATGAACTGGCCAGAGGAAGAGAAGAAACACCCCATGAAATATAAGAAAACAGGGTAGATATGTGGACTGTGGGAGAAAAATGAACAGTCCGGTGGCAGCCTGTGTCTGGCTGGCCACGGGAAGACGTTCCCTCTCCCTTCTATTTGGGCAGTAGCTGGGCAGTGTATGGTAGCAGCCTGTGTCTGGCTGGCCACGGGAAGAGGTTCCCTCTCCCTTCTATTTGGGCAGTAGCTGGGCAGTGTTGAAGGGCAGCCCAGGAACAATGCTTCCCTTGCAAGCTCAAGGGTCTGAGTTTGGTCCTAGCAATGTAAAATATAAAGTCGGGAGCATGTCTGTGATCAGATTACCTGTGCCCCTCATGCTCTCCTGCTGCTAAAAGGGTGTTGTGTCACCAGATTTGTCACCAAAGCCCAAGCCACACCCATACAAAGCAAACGTGGCCACGTGGCTTCTAATTCTTACCATTCTATATGAGGAGACTTATTCCTATGTACTTGTTCTACAGTGTGGATTAAGGCAATGCCCAGGAGATAAAGAAGCAGTAAGATGCCAGGACCTGGTCCCTGAATGACTGGAAGGCTACCGCATGACTCTGGGGTACCATAAGCATCTTCTTTGGTTAAGTTTCTCGGATATAAGAACTTGACTTCCAGGAAGACTTTTCTTTTTTTTTTTTTTTTTTAAATTGGTCAGAACCTAAGTATGTTAAAAGAGTAACACAACCACATAATAGGGAAATGTTCATAAAAGTAAAGATTTAAAACATGGCTTTTTACTAAGTCATGAAGTATCAATTGATAATAAAAGAATTCCAACATTAACAAAGTGCAGCAGCTGATAAGAAATTCCGGGGTGGGGGTTGGGGATAGAGCAATGGATCAATGGCTAAAAGCACTTGTAACATTTTCAGAGTACTTGCTTCAGTTCCCAGGACCCAAAGGTTGGCACACATCTGTCTGTAATTCCAGTTCAGATGTTCTCTTCTGGCCTGTGGTACCAGGCACAGTATGTGGTATACATACGCACACACAGACACTTAGTCACACAAAATAAATCCTTTTTTTTTTAAAGAAGAATCTTTGACAGTGTAGATTATCATCTACTTCCCAAAAATATTCCAGGACTCCAAATGATACACTTATTCAATATATGCTGTGTCCCAGGCACTGATTTAAACAGAAAAAATTATAAAAACTCTGAGAAAAAGGCATAAACAAAAAAATTTAAAACTATTTATAAATATATGCATCATATATTTATAAATATATAAGGGAATATAAATATATAAGAGAAACTTAAAAGGGAATCTAGCATAATGGTATTTATATCTGAGTTATATCATCAAACATGTCTGCGGTTTCCCACTTTTTATATTGTACATAAAACTGAATCAAAATTATGTAATTTATTTAGAAAAATTCAGTCGCATTTCTCCCATGTTTAAAACTGAATAAAAATCATCCTCGTTAGACTCATTTGCATCTACCCACCTTCCCATCTCATCAGCCATGCACATAAATCTCACACTCCAGTTGTAGGAATTTACTTTTATTCTCAGAATTTCATGATCCTTCTTGCCTGCCTTATTCCCTGGCCACATGCCAGAGCTGAGCACTGTACCAAACTGGGTTTAAAAATGGTAAAGCACGTGGTTAGCACCGGAGCCACTGGGGTTCAGTCATCCCAACCAAGGCCATTCTCACTCTCAAAGGCTGTGCTACGTGCGTTGAAAGATGTTGAGCTGATACATGGGCCACCATGGTAGTAGAAGGGGCAAAGACATCAAAGCTACACAGTGCAACCTCGGACCAAGGGAAGCATCATGAATCGCCCAATCAGGTGCAGACTATGCTTGCCCAAAGGAGCTCAGGTGCTTACTCTTCCCCACCCCCCTCAAACCCACTTTCTCTCCCCCACACTAGTGTCACAGAGCAGCAAATAAGGGGGAGAGCATGAGAAGGAACATTTTCCTGCAACATCACATGAACTGACTGTTCAAATGTCTGAGCATTATTAAGGCTCCCATGAGTCGTTTTATCATTTAAACACACTCTAGTTCTCCCTACGAACCAGCAGGCCATGATCTGATTACAAAATAAATTCGGATGGTATTTCTTTCTACATGAAAGCAACCGTATGAATTAGCCCCTGCAATCCTCACTATTCACTTATAAGTAATAGATCTTGAAACATATTTACAAAGGGAACTGGATGTTAGATTTTTACTTCCATCTCGAATGTCAGCTGACTCCATCTTTATGGGAGCTTTGCAAAGAGTGGGAAGAAGCACAGAGAGAAAATGGAAACATAAAAAAGGTTCTTTCCTAATAAAAGCATAAACCCAAAAGTTCCTGTTGCTTCTAGTCACATCTCCATGGCTACAGCACACTGTTCCAACTGCCCTTGGTTTAAACTAAGACTCTGAACTACACTCACTAGGTATGGGGAGATGTCCCCAGAACAGTCACTAAGGGCTGCTTAGGAGACAGCCAAGGACTTTGCAGCGTGTATAATCCTATTCTCTCCTTACTTTCCCTCTGTCCCATTGCTTGCTGAAGTGAGTATTACGTGATTCAATATACGCAAAATTAAAAAGTTGAAGCAGTGTCCAGTATGGGTTCTATCTCAAATATGCGCCTACAGTCAAATCAGACATTGCTTGGTTGCTCCCATAAGTTTGTGCCGCCATTGCTCTTAGTGTATCTTGCAGGCAGGACATTACTGTCAATCCAAGGGTCTGTGACTGCATTGGTGTTTACATTTCTCTTTTAGTAGCATGAAGAGTACCTTACTATACAAAGACACTAAAATGTAAGTTTCTTTTTTCCTTTATTATGATCTTGGTTCTGTAATTTAAGTTGGATGCCTTGAAGAAACGAGAAATAAGAAAAATAACTTTTTAAAAAGCCATGAATTCAATAAGGGCAAGGCCATGGTTAAGCATGGAACTTAACTACGCAGTTTGGAAGGACTCTTCATTCGGATTGCTTTCTGCCATTTAATTTTGAACCATGTCAAAGAAATAGAGGATCTATCTTGTGTTTGGAACAAAAGGAAAATCAAAACTATCAGCAATGAATCGTAACAAAAGAAAGTCATGGGCCCATGGAGAACATAGCTGGGTAAGAGAATTTTCACAACTTTTCAAGTAAGATAACTTTTATTTTAATTTTAGAATTTCCTCTCAAGAGAAGTTGTTGTTGGCTGTCAAATTCTGATACCAAAAGACATTCCCTGCTTGTTAATTCAAAACTTAATTGCCTCCATTTCCCATGAGAATGGGAACAACAGTACCAATTTTTTAATGCAGCCTTCCAAGCGCAATGCATAAGCATCCCACAACTGGCTCCAAAAGCCTTCTAGACTCCCCTCTTTACATACATCTAACTACCTAAGGCCACATATACCTCTAAAATTACTTAGTCCACACAGTCCAGACACTGCGGCCTCTTTTACCAATAACTATACTTTTAAACTCAAGCAGAAGAACGAAGGGTAGAATTTCCAAAGTCTGATCTTCAGTCCAGACTGCGAGCAAACAGAGCTACTAGAGCACCTTTGCATTCATTCAAAATTGTGGATTATGTAGCTACCACTTGATAGGCACACTGCGAGACACCAAGGAAAGAGACCACGAGAATAAGGTTTGTGTTTCCTGCTCATAGAAGGGGGAGAGCAGGTGGCAGGAAATACTTCACACTGAGTGGGAAACAAAGGAAGTAATTAGCATCCATGGAGCCTAAACTTAAATTACTAACACCTGCTATTAATGGGGATCAAAAACATACATAGGAACTCATCTTGAGAATTTAAATGAAGGAAAAGCAAGATGTGACAATAGAAGATTATAAAGAACTCAGGATAAACCTTGCACACACACAGACAGCAAAGTTCAAGGTCTGTCTGCTGCCCTATTTCGAGTTCTTTTAGTCCCCTGCCATTTCAAACACAATGCTACACAAAACCACCCTTCTTGAAAGGATCCTGGGGGGGGGGGGGAGATTACAACCAGAAGATGGTGTAAGAAAAGACAAACTGTTTCCATTTGAAGGGTGATGAGGCAGGAAATGTTAAGAAGGGAGAAAGGCTAGAGGTAAATAAGATATCTCATGAAGAGCTGAAGATCCCTCACACAGAATGTATTACACCATGTGACAGACGAGAGACCAGAATTAACAACGGAAACGCAGTTACAGATATGGGACTGGGGCTGGAGAGGTAGTGATCTGTTAATCATCTGATAGCAGAACATAGCCCACTCTATCATTTGTCATAGACTTGCTGCCCTCCACACCGGACCTTTACTGTTAAATGTTTCACTGGGTGACATCAGTGTGTGACTTTGATGGAAATAGGAAACACTACTCACTCGCTGGCATGCCTGTGAAGTACAGACTTTGTCTACCCTGATTCAGGCAGAGATTTGAAAATTTTAAGTTGCGTATAAACATCAGTGAAACCACCATAAAGTTGTCACATCCTAGACATAGCCAGGTCTACAGCAAAACAAAGCACATGGAAATCAATAAATGATTAGACAGACTGCCTTTCCTCAGCATCTTTCTTCCCCCGACTAGAGGGAAACTAAGTATGACAAATGACAATGTGGCTTTAACTCAGCCCCTCTACCTCCCCATATCATAGACCTAGTGAACTAAGGTCAATATAAAATCATAAACAAAAATGCTTAGCAATCAACAACTTAATATGCTTCTCTTTATAAGAAAATATGAATTCTATGAATTCTTTCAGCTTTTTCCTTTTTCTTTTCTTTTCTCTCTCTTCTTTCTTTATCTTTTTTTCTTTTTTAGAATGAGAATATTGTATCAATTTCTTTAAGACTGACCCAACATGGTAGAGCAGAGTAGAAGCTACTAGCCATTCATTCAAAAAAAAAAAAAGAAGAAGAAGAAGAAGAAGGAAAAAGAAAAAAGTTAAGATGACACACTATAAGTTATTTGAAATCTTAAGCTGGTAATAAGAGACAGAATTGGTTAGTCTTAATATGAGAGTGTCAGATTTTACAAGTTGCTATAGGGATGAGAGAACCCAAAACAACAGACTTCTTAACTGTTAAACATGTTATTTTTTATAAAATGTCTTTTCTATAGTGCTATTACATTTACTGTGAGATATGAGGTGCTCAAAAGTGTAAAAAAGTGTGTGTGTGTGTGTGTGTGTGTGTGTGAGAGAGAGAGAGAGAGAGAGAGAGAGAGAGAGAGCGCTAATGAAACATGCTCTGAATCCCCTTGATCTATTCCCATTAATAGATGGTTATAGCAGGCTAATGCTTCCACTGGCGATTCTAAAGTATAGTTAACTTCTAATAGTAATGAAATCAGTAGGCCTTAAAAGATATTCAGTACCACTAGTGACAGGAGAAACTAATGTGAAAATGACAGAAAGACACTACTAGGACTTCAAGACTAAAGACAGCAGAATGAAAGTGAAAATTTGGGACCTGTGGAGTCATCCTCACACAGTTCTGGTGGGACAATGAGCCATGCAGTGATTTTGAAAAACACTGCTAGAGACCTGAAAGATGTTAAACAGTTACCGTTCAATGGACACTTCCAGCCCTACATGTGGGCACCCAACAGGAATGATTGATACCTCCAGCTCTACATATATGCATCTAACAGAAATGGTTAACACTTCCAGCTCTACATATATGAATCCAACAGAAAAAAAAAATCTGTCCAAATCATCATCCATGGGTGTTCACAGAAGCACCGTTAACAGCACAAAGCTGGTAAGGATCCAAATGTCCACTGTGGGTGGGCAGAAGGCAGCTCATCCTTAGCATAGAACTGCATGGCCATGTATGGGAATGAGGTTTACATTGGGTCTACGGCATCACTGGCCCAGGGCTGCAATATCAATCTAACTGAAGGAGAAAAAACTAAAGTAACACAGTATGCCACACGACTGAATATAAAATGCCCAAAGCAAGGAGTTTATAAGGACAGGAAGTAAATGAATGCTTTCTGGTGTGGGAGAATTGTCTGTAATCTGTCAATCATATGTTAAATAAATGCTGATTGGCCAGGCAGGAAGTATAGGCAGGAAAGCCAGACAGGAAGTAGAGGCGATGCATGAGAACAGGAGAATTCTGGGAAGCAGGAAGCTCCCTCCACCATTCCTGCCCAGACCACCGAAAAAGCAACATGTGAGCTGACAGCTGGAAAAGGTACTGGGCCACATGGCTAACACAGACAAGAATTATGGGTTACCATAAGGTATAAGAATTAGTTAATAAGAAGGCTGAGCTAGCTGGGCAGTGGTGGCGCACGCCTTTAATCCCAGCACTCAGGAGGCAGAGGCAGGTGGATCTAGGTGAGTTCGAGGCCAGCCTGGTCTACAAGAGCTAGTTCCAGGACAGGCTCCAAAACCACAGAGAAACCCTGTCTCGAAAAACCAAAAAAAAAAAAAAGAAGGCTGAGCTAATGGGCCAATCAGTTTATAATCTTATGGAGTCCTGTGTGTGATTTTCTTTGGGGCTTGCAGGCTGTGGGGTACTGGGCAGGACAGATACCCCAACAATCAGGTCCTTCATGTTACAGTTTTCCTTAGGGAGGGAGTTGAGGGTGGCAATGGAGGTTACTGATGAAGGCCACAGACTTGCTTTTAGAGATAAGTAGAATAGTCTAAGACTGACGCATGGTGGCAGCTGTGCAATATTGTGAATAGACTCAGAGAAATATCAAACTGGACACTTTATACGAGTAGCTCACATGGCTGGTTAATGGAAGCTCAAAGCCTCATTGAAGTTCATGAAACTGAATTATTGATGATGAGAAAACCATTGTGGTTTAAATGTGAACTGTCCCCAGGATCATGTACTTGAACGCTTCGGTCTCCAGCTGCTGGTGTTTCTTTGCGAAGCTGTGGAACCTCTGAGAAGAGAGGCACAGTGCCTGAGGTGGCAGGGGTGGGCATTTGGGGCTACATCACGGCCACCCCTGCTCCCAGGGAAGCAGACTCTGGTGCTGCCCCTCACTGAGCCTTCCGGCCCCAGGACAGAACTTCCTGAAATGGATTCAAGATGACTCTCTTCTCCCTGAAGTTTCTTCTCTCTAAGTTATTTTGTCAAAATGACAAGAAAAGTAACTAATAAAATAATGAGGAATTATGTTCAAAATCCTGAACATACTGAATATGACTACCTCACGGTTGTCTTGCTAATTACCTCACCTTGAAACACTACCACCGTGTTCCTCGCTCAGAGAAGACCAAGTCTCTTCTATACACAACCCTCAATCCCCTGGCTCCTCTCACCCAGCATCCTTTCTAACCACACGGTTTGCTCATGTCCGCTAATTTCATATAAAGTAGAAGTTCCACGAATTTTATACCCAGCAGGCGAGTGCTGTTTGGTGAGAGGCTGGTGTATTTACATTCCTTTACACCATCCTAGTAAAAACTCCCTTTGCAGGAACGTTTAGTCTCTATGTCTCCAGCTTCTCAAAAGTCTAAGGACTTAGGCCACTGGGTAGACAAGACAAATCTGGTCCTGGTGGAACAAGCCTGTTGCTAGGCTTCCTTAGCCTCCTTATACCCTAGAGAAAGGTGAGTGCGCTATCCACCCACTCTGCAGCCCGACGACACAGGACAATCACAAGTGATAGGGAGTCAAGTCAAAGCAGGAACTCAGTTTATGACTGTGTGCATCCGCTTATAAAGGGTAAGTGACGTCCTGTGATGTAAAGGGTACCTTCAGCCAATGAGAGGCAGCCAAGCCCTCCCTCTGGCTGGAGGGGCGTCTACCTAGATTTTGCTGTCTCAGTCTCACTCAAACTTGAGTCAGGCTTCTCTCTGTCCTACAGGCCTCAAGGTACAAGCCCTGAGATATTTTTGGCCAACAGCTTGTGACTACAGCTACTTGGGAGACAGAGGCAAGGAGGTCTCAAGCTAAAGGCCCCCAATTGATCCACAGTGAGGCAGAAGCCAGTAAGACCCTGTCCAGAAATTAAAAAAGTGTGCACAGTTTAATTGCAGAACACTTCTACAGAAGTGTGAAAGTGCCTAGGTTCAAAGTCCAGAAACACAAAAAGAAAAAGAAAAAGAAAAAGAAAAAGAAAAAGAAAAAGAAAAAGAAAACATGCCCTGATATAACTATATTAAAGGGGTCAGGAAGGCCACTGTGGGCAAGCACCAGTCATGTGTGAGATATCCAATCATCCCGTAACTGCCATCTTTCAAGAGATGACTCTCACTCTCTGATCTGAATCTTTACAATCTGAATTTTAAAAAGAATATCATGAGTTAAAAATGTTGCAACAAATGAAGTGGAAAATGAAATAAAGAACAAAAAGTAGAAAGAAGATAGTGAGAAAATGTCATCTACATGTAAAATAGGCTAAGATGAAATCAATACATCAATACAGAATAAGGAGAACACAAGAAACGAGACAGAAGCTCAGGAGCTGACAACTGAGGCACACACGGGCTCCATGTCCAGGAAATGCCAACTAGCTAAACTCATGCACTGTCAAAAAAATTCTTCAAAAAATACTTCAGTGAGACCAGTGAGCCAGATTGCTGGAATGTGTGCAAGGAGTCTGCTTGCTCCCTGAGAGCACAGCTATCGTTGACTTTCCATCCTAAATGCAAACTCAAGCATCCTTTTTAGCAATTGGTCCTAACACATTCATACGTTTTAACTCTGGGAAAAAAAATAAAAACAGTCAGCTGAAATATTCATGGATAGGGATTATATTCAGATCTATATATGCAATGCATTTTTAAAGCATTATATGTGATGGTTTGATAGTCAACACAAAAAGTGTACAGAAAATGCCATCACTTTCTAAGAGGACATGCATAAGGTTGGGATTAGTGCTGGTCTTCCTATTCCCTGCAAACCAAAAGCAACATGAGATAACAATTCACACCCCCTAGGATGGTCGCCATTTCACACACACAGACACAGACACACACATACACACACACACATACACATCAAATACATATACATACATATACATATATACATACACACACATATATACATATATATACATACACATATATACACATAGATACATATACACATGTGCATACGCGCATATATATGTATATGCAAGTAAGTGCATGGAAAAAGTGGGAGTTTTTCACACTAAGTGTGGGAATGTGAAGTTGGGCAAATACTAGAATAAACAGAATAGTCATTTAAAATAAAATTGCTTTTAAATGTACTGGAAGGATGGTTCAGTGGTTAAAAGCACTGGCTCCTCTTCCAGAGGACCCAGGTTCAATTTCCAGCACTCCATGACTGCTCACAAGTGTCTTTAACTCTAGTTGCAGGGAATCTAATACATTCACAAAGACATACATCTTGGCAAAACACCAATGTATGTAAAATAAAAATAAATAAATCATAAAAGATCATATGATCTTTTAAATTCATATATATTTCCCAAAATGCAATTACTATATGACCCAGAATCTTGGTTATGGATACATACATACTTACAAACACACATACACACATGCACTACCAAACCCATAGTCTCAAAGGGACATTTGCCCACTAAAGCTCACTACAGGATTTCCGAAAGCCAAACAGTGAAGCTACTCAAGTATACAGGATGCAGATGCACCTACCAACACAAAAGAACCTTGAAGGCATGTGATGCAAAAAAAAAAAAAAAAGCTAGACAGGAAAGACAAATATTTTTAGAGGGACTAAAGAGATTAATCAATGCTTAAGAACATTTTCTGCTTTTTCTGAAAATTAGAGTTAAATTCCAAGCACCCAGGTAAGTGTGGCTCAGAGCTCCATAACTCCAGCTCCAGAGGCTCTCAAACCTCTCTGGCCTCTTCGGGCATGTACACATCCACATACATGCAAATACAATATATATATATATATATATATATATATATATATATATGTGTGTGTGTGTGTGTGTGTGTGTGTGTGTGTGTGTGTATGTGTGTGTGTATGTATACATATGTGTGTGTTATACCTTCATGATTCCACTATTATGACTTTCATATATGAGTCAAACTCAAAGAAACACAGAAGAAAGGTGGATGTCAGGAGCTGGAGGAAGCAGTGTTGGGGAGATATTGTTTAATCATTGAGTTTTGGCCTGGACTGACATTAAAAAATTATAGCGAACAGACATTGATGATGCTTTAACAAAAGGTTGTTATACTTAATTCCACTGAATTGTATATCATAAAAGGAGCTTAAATTTACTTTGAGTATATAAACCTGTTTCTGCAGGTACAACATACAATCTATATACAATCTTTTTTCTAACCAATTTTACAGTGATTTCAGAAAAATAATCCAGTACCTTATTGAAAGGAGAATTAGATCCACAGTGGGGACTCTAGCTCACCTTGCAAATGGTCAGGTTCATGTAAGTCCTCTATCATTAGCTAGTACCAGGGTGTAGACTGCTGGCTGAAGTTCTAACTGAGTCAGCACAAGGCAGAGCAATGGAAAGTTTAAGAGTATCTTCAGTTATCTGGATGGTTGGGCACACTACCCCATATACGGAACTTCTCAATATATACCGAATATCTTCTTGATGTACATATTTCTGAGGACTCTCTGAGTATCCTACTTGGGAACAAATGGTAATTGCATTAGCTCTATTTTCACCATGAACACGGACCTTTTTGTATGGCTTTAAAATATGTTTAATATACGTTTTTCTTAGCAATGCACCTCCTAGAAAAATGCAGGCTGTATCGTTTGGAAAGTCTAGAGAACTGGAGCACCACACCCACAAATCATATCCGTGGCGGCACACAGATATGTGCAGTACAGGAAGCCACAGATGTTCTTATTTATAGAAGAAACGCCATTGGTTTCTGTAGTTAAAGTGCTGAGAGCAATTACATACTGAAAAACACAAATTCCCTTTTCTTCTTTTCCTAATACACTGCAGTTAGGATGGGCTAAACTTAGTAAACATATGACATAGACAGACAGGTTATGTATACATTTTGTTTCAGAATATGATATAAGGTAAAAACTATTTGTTTAGAAAGGGAGCACTGAATGTGATAGGGATGAGACGCATGAGCTGTCCAAAGTCTCAGCTTCTTTCCCCTCCACACATAAGTAACCGAGTTTTCCAGGTCCTAGCACAGAGCATCTTAAGCACAAGCAAATGATGCTATCTTACAGACTCTACACACATTGCCAAGGTCTGCCTTCCACAGGATGCACTGCAAAGGAAGGTCTCCTTGATCTTCTTCTCTCCCTTCCATCAACCCAAGTACTTAGAAGACAGATGGCCCTTAGCACAGAGCTGTACGAAGACAACGTTCAATTTCATATCAGTTAGGAGGCTACACCGGGGTCAACTCCAAGTTCCATTCCTAGTCTAAGTGTACCACATCACCAACTGTCCATAGATGGCTCCAGTTATGACCCGTGACCAGGCAACAAGCATCCACTAACCATTGTTATTGGCACTATCTTATGCCTCTTATCTATCTTCGTGAGCAAGGAAACACCCCAGGTAACACACTCTAAAGACAAATAAGTCACATAAAAATACTACATACCTTATCAACTCATAAGCCTGAAGTCTAAACAGCAAAGCACCAGAAATCTGCTGTAGGAAATGGAGAAATAACTTCAGAAACCGAAGAGATGTATGTGTGTCCATAGATAAATGTAGACAGAGAGACAAACAGATTGCTGAATGATTGATACATTACACAAAGAAGATTAACATATAATCCCACATTCCTATTCTTGAGATATAAGGCTAATATGGCAGATAATAAAAAAAACTGCTTTATTTTTATTTGAAACACTGTCTCATGTAGCCCCAGATGGACTTGAACTTGCTACCCAAGGATGTCCTCTTCTTGACCCTCCAGCCTTCAGCTCTCAAGTGCCAGAATTACAGTTGAGAAATGCTATGCTAAAATATTCTGAAAGAATTGTAGAAGTGTAGCTGCTCAGAACTCATATATAACTTGATGGGACTCAAGTTAATTCAAATCAAAATTCAAAGTGACTAACTCTAAAGTGAAGGGTTCAAAACATTAATGCCAGTTTGTAGATATGCAAGATAGAATGGACTTTCCTCTTCTTCCAATAGCATTCCATTATTGTTTAGGCTCAAAAATATGAAAACTCTCTAAAGCCAACACCTTTGTATGAATGGTGCATCCATCTGACATGGGAATCCCCTCTGTGTGTTGTGATTATCATTAATGAATAAAGAAACTGCCCTGGCCTGTTGATAGGGCAGAACTTAGGTAGGCGGGGAAAACTAAATGGCATGCTGGGAGAAAGGAAGCAGAGTCGTAGCCGCCAGAGTCAGACAAGCCAAATTTTTGCCGGTAAGTCACTGACACGTGGCGATATATAGATTAATAGAAATGGGTTAAATTAATATAAGAGTTAGCCAATAAGAAGCTAGAGCTAATGAGCCAAGCAGTGTTTTAATTAATATAGTTTCTGTGTGGTTATTTTGGTTCTGGGCAGCTGGGACAAAAAAGCAGCTCCTCTGTCTGCAACATCCATCTACCTTTTAAAAGAAAATAGTTATCTCTATTTTGGGGGGGGGGATGTTTTTAAGAATTTGAAAGATTTGTTTGGCCCAATGATTAAATTATTCAATTTGTGACACGTGTTCTGTGTAACACTGTAGTTTGATTCCTTTGGGACTCAACCTCCTGGTGTGGATGCAGGGTCCTGGGGTCCCTGGAATTATTCTCTTCCACCACTTTCAACCGTTTCTACCCCATCTTCATTCCTTTGTGACGCCTCACCTGGCCTGTAGAACAGTTCTCTACCAGGGACCCCACAGTTCCCCTGCATGGGTAAGACCCAGGAAGCCCAGAGTTTCCACACTTGGTTGGAACCCAGAGCAGAAACAGCACCCAGAGAACACAGATGAGACCAGCTGTCTCCATCAAGATATACCTCAAATGTCCTAAATCCAGATGCCTGGGTAGGTCCTAGCGCAAACACACAAGCATGAACCACCAGAAGCCAGCAGCCTTATGTTAACAGGCTCTGAGAAAAGATTGCATTTCTAGGGGGCTTCTTTCCACCTAATTTATTTCTTCCGCCTACTTTAGCCATGCAGGAATGTGTCTCCATAGAGGAAGTAATGAACATCTTCCTTCTTGAATACTCTGTCTTTAGCATTGTTCCTAATGAGCAGCGGCAGCGAGCTGAACGTTTTCACTAATACCTTCAATCAATTACCGCTAAGCGCTCACTGTGTGGCCAACACTGAGGAAAGCTTTCTGCTTTCACCATTTGTTCATCCTGACAATCGTCGTGTCCTAGCTAAGGCACATTTTGAATGGTAAAATTGAGGCAGACCATCTTCAAGGCAGAAACTTGCAGAGGTGAGATTCCCAGAGAGCATCTGTCTTTTTAGGTAGCTGATAGACCCTGCCCAGTAGCCATGTATTTTATATCATTATTGTGAAAAACACCTCCAATTATAGAATTATTTAGCCAAAAGCACTACCCAGTAAGAAATGATTTGAAGGCAAAATAAAAACAAGTGCACAGAAAAAAGAAAGAAATGTTCTGTCAAAACGTTAGAGGTAAAGAGAAAATAAAGGCCATCTTTAAAACTGAGCAGCCAGAATCCCATTGCTCTGAGAATTGCTGACATACCACAGGAAGTATGTAGGTCCTAGCTAAAGATGTGAGACGGAGCTTTATTTCACACTGAGAACAGCACAGCAGACTTGGCGGTCACTTTTCCATTAGCAGATTCATGAAGGAATGCTAACAGGACTTGAAATGACACCCAGAGATGGCACAAGACGTGAAAGGAGACTTGTGAACAGAGCCCGAAGAAGAAAGGACACGTGAAGGTCAGCGAGTCCGCGTCTGCCTGCGGGGGCGCTGCACGGCTCCTACCTCACTGCAGATGAAATCCAGTTATTTTTAAGAGAGTTTGGAGTGGAAAAATGTCACAACATTTCCAAAAAGTCATTCCAGGGAAGAAAACTATTTAGAATCATAAAATTCTACTTAGACTCAACACAGATCCTTGAATGACACAGTGTAAATTCATTTCCTTGTTTGGTCCCTCAGGAATGTATACAACTTTTGGCTATCATAATCCAACTTCACATGAAAAATCTTTGGCTTTCTCACTTCAGAGACAGATATGTCATCCTCAGCTTTCTCTCAAAGGCTTCACTTTCTCAACTTTTCAAAGTCCTTCTCCATGCCGTCTCCACCTTACCAGGAAGGAGGTGTATGATATTCTAATGCACAATGTCAACCCCTTTCAACATCTTTCTGGCTTCTCTGATTACCGGTATTTTTGTAAGTTTATCCAAGTGGATACAAACAATCATGAGTTACGTTAACAAAAGGTTGAGGTGGAAAAGGACCCCAAATGTAAAGGGAAACAGAAGCTAGACAAAGTCTAGAGTTGACTTCAAGTGATTTTGAAAAAAACAAAAAAACAAAAAACAAAACAACAACAACCCAATCCCTTTTAGAAATGATTATTTGACAAGAAAAAAAGAAAACTGGCTATGTCTGAGACCTGCCTGATTTCAGTGAAGCTTAATAATGTGTCCTATAATGCCACTGCACTCTATATCAGGATGCAAAGCCAAACTCAAGTCATTCAGTGAGTTTGTATCTAGAGGTACAGCCATGCCAAAGAACCCATCTGTAGGAGTTGGGATCAACATCTGGATATGCTACAATGTGAACAAAAAGATACGATGCCAGCTAGTCTCTTCTCAGAAATTCAGTAATAAGGACTGCAACAAACTCTTCACATATATGGAATTTGATATAAAACATAAAACATGTGCTAAAAGTGTTCACTTACTCACATATTTACTATGTGTTTGAGCTAAATACTATGCTAGTTCAATTAGTAAGTCAACAGTGAAGAGGACAGTAACTGAGAACCCACTATGAACAGAGTTTATGGAGATATGTACAGAGCCAGTCAAATGTTAGTACTCTCCAATGCTTAGATGATAGATGGACTTTGCAAAGAGGTCTGAGCATGCTCACAGCCAGGTTACTAGGATCCTGAGAGATGGGAGAAAATGTAATAAAGATGACCACAGGGATACAAGTATTTATATCATAATTTATTTATTATTGATAAAATAATAAAACAATCTTGATAGAGGTCATCTTGTACTTCTAGTAAATAAACAAAGATGTGGTATCAAGGAGTAATGACACCCATATTGCCTCAGACGGATAAATGCAAGTTCAGGGAGACACAGAGGACAGGATATGCAGCCTCTCAGGCAGCAATCTTTTAAACCTTCCTTAATAGAAAGTAAAGTACTTCCTATAAAAAAATAAATCTGGCTTTGCAAATTATTTTTTTTCAAAGATTTAACACAGATTTTATAGGGAGACAATGGAAAACATTTGCACAAGACACCAATCAGTGACTTGGGGTACTCTGGATTGTGAAACCCTCATGTCAGGTTTCACAAACCTATCCTCAAGTAACAATGATCCTGTAGATTAACATGTATGTAAATGTAATTTAATAATTTAACTGAATATATGTAATATATGTAAATGTAATTTAATAATTTAATTTAATAATATAACATACATATAAATGTAATTTAATAATTTAACTTAATAATAATTTAATAAATGTAATTTACTAACAATCTATAATGACCTTCTGAAAGCATACAACTTTTAATGAACCCTTCCCTTGTTTTTACAAACATTACCAAGGAGTGGAAGTTCTCTCTAGCACACCTAGGGTCAAACAGATGGTACTCTTGAGATTCATCCTCTAATCCATATATTAATTTTTAATCACCAAAGCCATATTCAATACTTCAAATACTTCTCAAAACAAGATACTGGTATGAGACTTAATTTCTTACTCTAAATCTAAGCCCCAAGCAAATGAGTAGGTAGGCAGCTGTGGGGCAGCCATGACCTTAGAGGTACATGACCTGTCAGGGAGACAATGTTTCACAGAACCGGAGCATCAAAAGATGTCCAAAGATAACAGCACTTTATCAGCTCCGGAGAACATGTGAATGAGTCTCTCAGAACACTGACGCGAAGAATTGCTAACACATGATCTGTGGAGGCCACGATACACAGTCCATTCAAATATACATTACACTTTCCTTTTTGAGGATTTATAAGAAGTTCTCCAATTATATTCAAAAGAAGACCACAGCTTTAAAGTTCCAGTTTCCTTTAACTCAACCCTTGCTAGAAGTAGTCTTGAAGCTTCTCTGCCATGGAGACTCAATAGAAAGAATATAAAGCATATACTTTCTAATTTACTTAAGAGAGACATTGTGTTAGCAAAATATTCTCCCCATTCACAGATTTTCTAATTGTTATAAGGGGTATAATTAGTGTTTACAAGTTCAACACACTATTTACAAATATTAAAACTTTTAACTTTCTAACCCGTTAACTTCTTTAGTGTCATAACTTAAAAACTTATTATGAAATTGTATTTTCACAACTTCATAAGGAAAAACAAAAGTTCAGGATAGGTACAACAGTCTGGAAGGAAAAATGAACTGCTGAGGGTATCCACTGTAGTAGAGATTTTAAGCTCTACTACAGAACTCTAGAAATAAAAACTTCATGGTACTAGCATAGGAGCACATAGGTTGGTCAATGGAATTGAGCTGAAGACCCAGACGTAAATCCACACAAAAATCCATAATTTTTGACAAAGAAGCCAAAATTATACAATGGAAGAAAGAAAGCACATTCAACACTTCAATAGATAGTACTGATCAAACTAGATGTATGCATGTGGGAAAAGGCAATACTGATCACTTTGCACAAAATTCAAGTCCAAGTAGATCAAAGACCTCAACATAAAACCAGGCACACTGAACCTGGTAAAAGAGAACATGGGAACAGCCTTGAATGCAATGGCATGGGAGACAACTTCCTGGCCAGAATACCAACAGTGAAGGCACTAAGATCAATACTTAATAAAAGGCACCTCATGAAACTGAAAAGCTTCTGTAAAGCAAAAGACACCATTATTTAGACAAAGAGGTAGTCTGCAGAATGGTAAAAGATCTTCAACCAACTCCACATTCAATAGAGGTGTAATATACAAAATATATTTTAAAAAACCCAAAAGATAATAGATATCAAAAACCCAAATAATCCCACTTAAAAGTAGGATACAGATCCAGAGAATTCTCAATAGAGCAACTTGTGGGTCATAACTGCTTTGGGAATCAAGTATCAGATATCCTGCCTATCAGATATTTGCATTATGATTCATAACAGTAGTAAAATTACAGTCATAAAGTAGCAATGAAATAATTTTATGGCTGGGGGGTCACTACAACATGAAGAACTGTACTAAATGGTCTCAGCATTACGAAGGTTGAAACCTACTGCACTAGAGGAATCACAAATGGCTGAGGAACATTAAAAGAAATGTTCAACATCCTTAGTCATTAGATAAAAGCAAATAAAAACTATGCTGTTGGAGGGCAAACTTTTACATCCACTATGGAAACCAATATGGTAGTTTCTAAGAAAACTGGGAATCTATCCACCTCAAGACTAAGTTATACGACTCTTGGGCATATTCCCAAAGGACATTCACCACCAGAACACTTGTTCAGCTATGTTCACTGTGGCTTTATTCATAATAGCCAGAACCTGGAGACAACCTGGATGTCCTTCAACTGAAGAATGGATAAAGGAAATGTGGTACATTTACAGCAATGGAGTATTATTCACTTGTTAGAAACAATGACATCTTGAAATTTTCAGGCAAAATGGATGTAACTAGAAAAAAATCATCATCATCCTGAGTTAAGGAAGACTGATCCACATATACAGTATATATTCATTTATAGGTGGATATCGGTTGTTAAGTAAATGATAATGATGCTACAATCCAGACCAGACACAGAGAGGTCAAGAAAAGAGAAGGGCTCTTGTGGAGAGATGCACTGGCCTCCTTGGGAAGAGGAAACAGAATAAATCTTTTGAGTAGATTGGGGGTGGGTGGAGACAGGATGAGGCAGGATGAGGTGGTGGAGAGGGATGGTAGGAGAGAGTAGGGGGGAAGAGAGATGAAAATGGGGAGCATTGTTGCAGTGGGACAATGGTTTGTACCCTGTCAATTGTATTTTAATAAAATGCTAATTGGCCAATAGCCAGGCAGGAAGTAGAAGCAAAGCAACAAGAACAGAATTCTGGGAAGAGGAAAGCTCATTCTGCAGTCGTGACCCAACCTCAGAGGAAGCAAGATGTAACTGCCTTGCCAAGATGGTACCAAGCCAAGTGGCTAATTCAGACAAGAATTATGTGCTAATGTAAGTTATAAGAATTAGTTAATAAGAAGCCAAAGCTAATGGGCCAATCAGTTTATAACTAATATAGACCTCTGTGTAATTTTTTTGGGGGGGGGCTAAACGACTGTGGGATCTGGTGGGACAGAAATCTCAGTCAATCCATTGTGGTGGCAGAAACACAGTGCAATGGAAACTTCCTGGAATCTATGAGTGTGAACTAACTTAATTCCAAAGAAGTGGCTCACAAAAGTCTAGGTGCTAGTATGATGGGTAAGACACTAGAACTTTTGCTAGTTGCTGTATCACTTATTTGTGTGGGGTAGGATAAAACTCTCAGCTTCATCTTGAGAACATGGCACAAGAGAGACACAGCAGCCCCAAGCCTTGTCAACAGTGGGCTATGGACAGCAGTGCAGATGTTGTACTAAAGTCAACTAAAAAGGTTTGAAAGAAACCTCAACCAGGCCACAGTAAGAGAGGGGACAAATGATTAAGCCCACAGAAACCAAGAACTTGAAGATGATGGATAAATCCCCCTTGACAAACCTCAGGGAAGATTGGGAGAAATTCAAACCTGATAGAGTTCCAAGAGCTGGTATCAGTAGCTTGCTGCAAACTGAGGAAATTGTGAGTTGACTGTTGTATTGCAACTTTTTACTAAAGGGTCACCCTTTGGTAAAGATTTTAATATACTCAAAAATACTGCTAAATATTAGCAGGATAATGAAATCTGAAAATCAAGAGTTAGGTTAGCTAGGAGACTGTTTGTCACCGTCAGCAAATGGATTCAAAAGTTTATAAAGAAACAAAAGATCCTGAGTCACCTTTGCCATGCTGAAGGAATCAACACTGGAGCAGCTACATTAATTACCAGTCCTCAAGACTTACTGCACTGCGCAGCTTATCAGAGCCATTTGCTCCTGGTCAGAGAGCAGAGGAGAGCCGACAGTGGGCCAGAGTGAAAGGCCAGCAGGAGACCCACACACCCACACAACCGTCAGCTGACCTTGGACAGAGGCAGGAAAGCAATGGAAAAGAAGCAGACAGTCGCCCCAAATGTCAAGAGTGTTGAAGCTAGACGTCTGCATGAAAGGAATCCAGGCAACTGTTGTACATGAGAAAACAATAAACCTCCTGGAAGAGAGTCTACGTGATCTGAGCTAGTCTCAACTTACTGGATTCAGCATGAAAGCAGAGTGTGTCAAGATGGGCCTTATCAAAATTGCACACTTCTGCTTGATGAAGGCACTGCCAAGACAATACTGGCAGAACGTGTCTCCAACATATAGCATACAGGGCTATCGTGCGAAATATAAAACGGTCTTGTCAGTTTAAAAAAAATAAAAAAATATATAAAATATAAAATGTGCATAGAAGTCTTAATAAGACATATCAAAAATTAGACCAATGACCTTAAGAATGGACACAGGTAGTAAATTATTAGTAAGTGAAAAGTTGCTTCCCATTTAAGAGCATCAGGAACTCACAAATGAGTGTAACTCTTACACTTCACGCATACCAGAATGTTCCAGTCACAAACCTGGAATGGAAAAGTGTGTGACAGGAAGGACTCTATTCACCGTTGGTGGAAACGGAAAAAGAAACAACCCATGTGGAAGAGTCAGGCAGTTACTGCTTCACTGCTGCAGAAGTCAACACCCCTTTCTGTTGACAAGGAGTGGAAATGTGCCGACATGGAAGTCCTGTACACAGATGCTTATAGCAGCTTTACTCATAACTGTAAAGCTCATACCACTCTAGAGACAGATACTAATAACACAGAAGACCAAGGACAGATAGCTTATCTAGGCATTGGGAATTCACTGTCTCCTGCTACAAATGCAAAAATGCTACAAGAAGAAGCCTATGCCTTTTGAAGGGTGCAGTTAGACAACAATGATTGCAAACCTTCCTGTCATTCACCAAGAGATTACCACACACTCTGGAGCTCTGTCACCCCACAGAAGGCAGTCCCCCTGCCCCCCATCCCCACAAATACTCTCTCCCTGTTGGCTTTCGCATCTTTAGAGCAAGCCCACAACACATGCCTAGTGAACACAGTGCAGTGTGTTGAGCAGAGTGGGAAACGGTTCTACACGTGAAGCAGCCTCCTGAAACAAGCAAGGCCAACAGCAACAGCTCCTCCTTCCTCGTGCCACAGAGTGGAAAGGCAGCCTTGCTTGCTGGTGGGTACATTAGCTTCCTAATTGTCTGCTCAGTGACACGAAGCTTTTTTCTTTTTCCCCTTAAGCACCCAACCGCATAACTTTGCTATCATTCCTCCTGGAATACCACTGCTACTTAGAATTTCAAAACCTCAATTATAATCACTGATCTTTAATAATAAAGACACCAGCCTACTCACTAACTTTGACACCTTAATAGCTACGCGTGCAGTCTTGAAAACCAGACTATACGAGATGTATTTAACGAAGTAAGCACATAGATTTTTCTTTAATTGTGATGAAATCATCTTATTCCAGAATAAGAAAAAAAAATCTCTGATCACTAAATTCTGAAATGGTCAATTATCATAGGCCTTGCACACAGTAAAAAGATCATTTTGTTAATAATTATACTGTCTGTTCAAACTGCAAAATTAAACATCTCTTGAAACAAGTATAATAAACAAAATTGTATTTACTTATTTATACTACAACAAAGTCATTTTGATTGTAAGCATCCTTGATCTAAATAGTGGGCTGATGGGAATGAACTTGGATATTTTGTCCTTCTTCAAGTAAAGAGACTATGAAGTGGACCAAGTATTTATTTTCAAAAGCACTAAAAGTTAAAAATGTACACAATCCCAGTCATTAATGTGGAAAATCCTCTGCGCTTTTGTTACAGCTGTAACTCAAAGATGGACAGGACATTTAAGATGAGTCCAAAAGCAGAATAAAAGAAAACAATGCCCAATGTATCAATCCAGATTTTCTGTAGTAGGTCATAGCTATTTGTCCTGAATATTTGTCACTAAGGTAAAAAGATACTTTATTGAAAATATAACCCACTTTAAAAGATACTCCACCTGTAACCTACTAAACCATAAATTCAAGTCTTTAACAATTATATTCCTCTTATCAGGCTGGAACACAGCCCAGAACTGCTGATCCTGGAATTCCAGTGAGAACCACTAAAACTATCTAAGTTCTTGTTACTTGGGAATAATGTCATTCTCAAGTGTGGTCATATAGTTCTATCTCAAGCATAGAATCTATTCATGATTTCCTTTAATATAAACAAGGAAAAACAAGCCTTCCAGAATAATGTAGTAATTAAATTATCTATCATCATGAGCCTATATAAAGGTGCTGGAGCAAATTCCTTCCCAGCATGAGAATGTTGTCTTCCATATGGTGACCTCCATGACAGCTTAACTTAAATGGCATGGCGTTCCCTCCTCCTTCTCTGTACCTACCTCCTACAGACAGCTGCCAAGACTTAAAGTTTGTGTGACCTTGGGTTTTTCTTTATAAATAAACATCTAATGAAATTCTCCTCAGGCTCAAAACAGTTATATGTGGTATGTATGTATGTGTGTGAAAAATCTCAAACTAAAGACTAGAATACTGGAATGCCTAGTTACTTCAATCTGGAAATCGATACTCATAAAGAGTATGCAGAACTGTCCCTTCCACCAGCTTGGAGAAGTGCCACTAGACCCTGGGTCCCAAGGCCAAGCCTAGTCCTCACTGTGTAACCACATAAAATTCATCAAATCCACACAGATACTTAAAAATACACCCTTAAAAATGCTTACAACCCATCACTCTGCCACAAGACAGTAAGGGCGTAAAATAATAACTGAAATAAAGTACCCCTTCCATTTATTTCCTGAAAAGATTAACTTAGTGGCTAACTAAAGCTGGTTTCCATGGAAATTTATGATTGGAATATGTCTGGGTATAAAACTAAGAGAAATAAAAGTTACAGAACACAACACTGAGATCAAAAATCCAGTAATCTACACACAAACAAGAAAGCAGTATCTTCTGTTGTTTTTCTTTATTTTTATTTATTCTTCTCTCCTACATTTACACTACATCCCAACCGCAGTCTCCCACACCTCCTCTCCTCCCAGCACCCATCCCACTTCCCTTTCTGAAAGGGGCTGACATCCCAGGGATTTGAAGCAAACACACATAGCAAGTTACAAAAGACCAGCCACAACCTCCTATATCATGGTCATACAATCCTGAACACGCGCAATCTCATCTGTTTGAGTATCTTAATTTCCCTTTCCTTGACAACAGAACAGAGGCTGTATCTCTTCACAATGGCATTTGGGGACAGATATCTAAGACTGTGGTTGGAATGATAATGTCATTGACAAATATGACCTCTCAAAAGAAAGTCAAAAGAAATATTCTTTCTATACCCCCATCACATTAGTGTTTGGGATGGCAGGAACATCTTGCCCCCAACCCTGCTGGCTTCGCTGACAATAACCCCACTAACTTCTCCAACAGCACCACATTTCACAACACTACAGTACATTCCCAGGCAAATCGGAGTTGGAAATGTCTTTAACTTTAATTAAGTCGTCAAAAACAAGTCAGTTTTCAAGCAAACTCAGAACGTAATTAGAAAACGAATGTCTTAATTTCCGTTTGCTAATTTTAAGATATATAGTTTACAAGGAAAACACTAAACCTAGAATGTAAAACTTTATTATGGCCACAAAAAGGAAGGGATACAAAGTCAAAATGTGTCTTTCAAGCTTTTTGGAGGCTAAAGTCACAAACTTCGTTAATATAATATTCCTTCTTCCAGTCTCCCTCATAAAAGTGGTAGAAGCCAGAATGCTAAGACATGGATATTCCTACATCGTGCCAAGTTCCCACAAGTTCAGTATTCTCGTTTACTTGATTAATGGAAAAGTCATTGAGATCTAAAAGGAAATGTAATGGAACAGTCTACAGTCTATCTTCAGTAAGTAGAGTGCATTAGGTGTAATTAACTCAGGACATGAGATAGCCTCAGGTTTTTCTTTTAAATAAATTTAACTTTTTCTTTGAAATATTTCATCCCTAGATACTAAAGATGTAGAACATGAGAGTAAATATACATGTATATTAACTCCAGCTTTATTCTGGAATTAGTTTTTCATATTCTACTTTTTGAAAAGCAACCCATACTATTTTAATGCATATAATCTTATATATAGGAAATTCATTCTCACTTTAAAAAAATATCCAGATTAGGCATACGTTATTATTCACATTAAGTGGCTTGTTTATTTTTTCATCTATCGTTATTATTAACTGGTTCAGTAAACATGTGCTTAGCATATATTCTGCCAATCCTCGTCCCCATAAGTAAGGGACACTTCTGTTCAAAGCTGCAAATGTCCACATTTTAAAAGGATGTAAGGAAACTTAGCTCAGATTTCAGTGTAGAAAAGTACTTAGAGGAACGACATCAAAAGACTAAAACATGGAAGTCAGAAGAAATGTAAGACCCAGTCTGGCAGCTCATATCGTGGGCAAATAAATTGGCTGTCAGTCTCGATTTCCTGCTTTGTAACATGATACTGACTCTATTTACACCATCTCTAGAAAACTGAGGGAAAGATGGAGCACAGAAAACAAAGAGAAATAAATGGAAAAGCATATACACATTTTTTAAAAAGACCAATGAAAAGGAAACATATAAACAATATGCTCTTTATTTGAAACAAAAGATTTACTTGATATTTGCATACCTGTGTGTTTGTGTATGTATTCATGCGTGCAGATGCCCAAAGTGGCCAGAAGAGGGCATAAGATCCCTGGGGAATGGGGTTAAAGGAATTGCAAGTTATCTAACCTAGGTGCTAGGGACCAAACCAGAGTCGTCTTGCCTTATACAAGATTCAATCCCACTCTCCAACTCACATCCTTTCTATATTGTTTTCTTCGACACTGCATTTCTCCAGGACAGAATCCACTCTAGACACAGGTTTGGATCCAGATCACAACCCACGACTGACAGTAACTTACTTAGGAGCATTAACTGATAATTTGCATTCAGGCAATTTAAAGTCAGATACAGATGAACCGTTGTGTTTTTTTTTTTAATACTCCCCCCGAAAGGTGATACTTGGAAGTACAAAAATGAGTCTTTTGTTTCCTATCATAGATGGTGCTTCAAGGAAGAATTCATTCTACTGAAAAAGGTGGAGCCACTCTTAAAGGGGATTTTTGCATTCTGAGGGGGGGGGAGTGCAGAACCATTCGGTATTTGGGAGTAGGCGCGGAGCATGCAATGCAGCCTAGGCCTGTGTGACATCACACCTAGATGTCACAGAGCATATGGTGTGAGCCAGACTGCTCCACTTGGGAGTTTGTAAGCAGTTGTTTGGCTTTGTAGTTATATAAATCTTCAATCTAATTATATGTTTGCATAATTGCACATATTCAAATGATGTTGAAATTTATTTAAATCGTTATCAGGAATCAATAAATAGTAATTTATTAAGAATCCAACATTCAATATTGGGAAGAAATCTCAGATTTTGTTCTTGAATTTGCATAGTCAAGAGTGGAGCAAGTGAGAGGGAAGGCATCCTGGGAAGAGGAATAAGGACACAGATAGAGATCGGAGCCATCGTTTACGCTTGACGTCACATTCAAACATGGGAAGGGCTAGAGACCGGCAAAGCCAAGTCATGGGAAATACGCAGAGGCAGAGTGGAAACCACACCCCGTGGAATCTTTCCTACCAGGCTAACAATTAGGGTGGTGCTCTGTAAAGATGGGAACCACCAGGGACTTCTGAAAAACGACTGATAAGATCAAAGCTGTCAATCAGGAGGCCTGTAGGCTGAAGGCATGCAGGAAGGAACACTAGGTAGGAGACAATTGCAGCAGATAGACTTGGGTAAAAATGGAAGAGACGAGTGGAGGGGTGGTGCAGACCACATTCCAAAGGAGGAGCAGAAAGACTCGGGGAACAATAGGGTGCAAAAGCTCAGGAAGAGACACGCGCAAGTTGGCAGGCATTGGACCGCGTTTTTATATGTGAAGTAATTTTGCCAAGAAAACAAGAAGAAAAGCATCTGAGTACCTGGCACCCTAGGTAAGAGTTGAAGCTTTACAACACCATGGCAACCCTTTTCCTCTTCCTCTGAGCACGAACCTTGTAACAGCTCAACACCATTAACCTAGGAATTTAAAGACAAACCCAGGAACATCCGCACAAAGTATGATCAAGGCAACAGACTACGCTACAAGAAAACAGGAAGACCGCAGTCGCTAACGTGAGACCGGTCACATGATCTGTGGAATGGATGGTAATAAAACAGGCCAAAATAGCTAGAATGCTTGATTTGATGGCAGATGTTTAAACACTGTTTTCCCTAACTCTTATTAGCTTCCCAAAGACTGTTCCATTCCAAGATACGTGGAGCTGCAAGCCATAGAGTTGACATGCTATAAATATGTATTAAATAGACGACACGTGCCTAAGAACCACATGTGGTGACTAATTTCGAGTAAGCCGAGTCCACAAGTGATACTCGGGAATGAAAGGAGCTGAGAACCATGGGCTACGTGTGATCACCAGGACTTAAAATTATTAATGAGAAGCTAAGTCGTAAGCTCAGAATTCCCTCTTAGATGCAAAAATCATGCCACAACTTCAGATTAGAAAAAAATTAGGTTATGAAAAAATACATGAATGACATACATGATCAATCATTTCAAGTCCAGTTACCATAAAAAACATGTTCACCTGATTCTCAGCATCCTCACACTTAGCAAAAGTCTCAATTGGTTTGGGCTGCTCTGACACCCAGACTAGGCAGCTTTGACAATGAAGTATCTGCTCCTCCCAGTTCTGGAAGCTGGAAAGCTGTGAGGAGAAGCCGTCACTGTCTGCTTCCAACTGTGATGAAGGTTTGATGCCCCTGCTGCACTCCAGCCTTTAGTACCTCTGACAGGCTCCATGCTTAGTTATTACACGGGGAATTCAGATTTTAGCAAGAGGTATGGGAGGACACAGAATTCAACCAGAGAGCAACTGCCCTATATTTACGATCAACAAAGGCATTTCATCACCAACATCAACAGAAGAAAACAGTCATAAAAACATTATGGGGGCACTTCCAGCCAGGCTTGAATGATCTTATCATCAAAGGGACTTCACTTGAAAGCTCTTCCACACATAGGAATAGAAGATTGATTGTCACTAACTATAATTTTGGGACAGTCTTCAGAAAGTGCATGTTTTCATGTAGGAAACTATTCTCCCTCAAAATGTCCAACTCAAATTAGGCTTCAGATTCATATCAGAAATTTATAGAGTAGCAACAATATTTAAGCATGAGAGATATTGACAAATATGTATGTGTGCATATGTGAATGTAAAAAAAACATAATAAGGGGTCACGTTTTACACATTAAATCCAATTGATAAAGATTACATGAAGTTTCATGAATGTGGGAGAGAGAGAGAGAGAGAGGGAGGGAGGGAGAGAGAGAGAGAGAGAGAGAGAGAGAGAAGACCAAGCATGAAAAGACTTATGAGGAGGATAAATGTGACAATCCTTTCCTCGAGGGTTGCACACTTCATAATGTGGACTGGCTGTGGGCCTGTAGCACCCAGATCCCCTGGGAGTTTGAGGAAAAAAAATGCAGAATCTCAGACCGAATGCTCCACAGTCTGAACCCCAGAGCTCAAGCACATCTATGCATGTTATAATGTTAAGAAAAGCAGTCCTAGAAAAATCGAGCTGGCACTCTTGATATAGCAGAGGTGGCTAAGAGGAAGAATTTCTGAGAAAAAAAAAATTGTTAAAAAACATAAAGAGAAGAACCTAGCTTCAGAGCAGGCAACAGAGAGTGTACTTTTCAAGGGCTAGAGAGAGGGCTCTGTCGAGGGGAAACTGAGTTCTATTTCCAGAATTCACATTAAGTGTCCAAGCCTTAACTTGGACTTAACTCCAGCCTTAACTCCACCCCCAGAGGGATCCACTGAAACCTACATTCCTACCCACATACTACCAGACATACACACACACACACACACACACACACACACACACACACACACACACACAAAGTATATATAAATTTTAAAAGAGGATGATATTTGTAATGTTTAGAAATATGCTGGTCTGCTGGTGGTTTATTTATTTTTTATTTTTTTTTGTACTTAGAAGAATAATAAGGAAAGAAGCAGACATGAGTGTCATCCAGATGGAGATTGAAGAATATCCAAGTGGCCTACTTTCCCAAGCAACCCTCTTGGCAAAGGCTGCAAGCTTGGGAGGTAATCAGTAGCAAAGGGAGACGGCAGATGGGGACAAGCCAGGCAGAGTCGGACCTCTCTCTTCGTTTCTCCTCTGGACCAAAGTTCTCAGGGTAACTGGCAGCCCAGGAAGAGGTACCATGCAGTCTGGTGGAGAAGAATGGCTAGGAAAAGCTGAACTGGGAGCATCCAACCTCATAGACAATGAACACAGTGCATGATTCTCCAGGGGCTTGAAATGACCAGAAAATGCAGAGCACTCTAGACAGTTCGGAGCTTGGATCCCCACACAGACCTTGCAGCAACAGGATGCCTGAGGCAAATGGTAACTGGGGAGGAACATAGCATCCAGAAGACAGTCAGTCAAGACAGAAAGAAAGGACGGGCCGGCCGAAACAGAAACAAGAAACAGTGGACTAACAGGTGCAGTGATGATTCAACGGGGTTTGCCAAAAGATAAGAACTATCTGAGGGTACTAGCTGCTGGTGATGGAACCTCGACATGACAGTCCGTAAGGATCCCCAGTACCAGAAAACTTCCACATTTTCGCATATCAAGAATTGATGGTGCCATCAACTGTGGAAGGAAAAAAAGTGGGGGAGGGAAGAGTGTCTAAACAAAGGGTGAGCAATGCTGCCTTGAACATATCGTGTTGGGAAACGTAGAATAGCCTATTCTCGCCTTGCAATGCACAGGACCAACTGGGGGGTGGGACTATGCCAGTAGTCACAAAACTCAAACGTTGCCCCATGTGCACTCGTGGGAAGGAGCCTCAAGGAGACACACTGTATGGTGGGATGACATCAATACACTTTGAACAGCAGACCACACAACTTTTCAAACTACGCACAGCAGACACTGACTAAAACTCTGGAAAATAAAAGAGGCAAATAAGCAAACTTAAGAGTTTAGAAATGGTTTCCAGAAAATGGTTTAGAAATGACACTGGCACCATTAAAAGGTCAGCACTAATATAAATTAATATAAAAAAGCAGGCTAGGTTGTCAAGGAGCTTATTAAATGAGGATTTGGAAGCAGCACAGAGAAATATGGAAAAGTCCAACTGAAATACAAAGTATTTCATTCAAGAGGTGAGAAAAAACACAAGACACTATCTCTTTTTAAAACAAACAACAAACAAACAAACAAAAAAACACGGATAGGTGCGGTAGCATGAATGTCTTTTATTTTCCTCAAGGCTTCCAAATCTGTGAAAAAGTCTTTAATTTAAAGTCACTTCATTAAAAGAAAATCCATAATGTAGGGAGATATGGTGGTACATGTCTCTACTTCCAGGTAATTTTAGGGAAGCTGAAGTAGGAAGTTAGTGAGTTCAAAGCCCATCTGGGATATACAATAAGTTCAAGGCCAACCTGGGCTATTGGAGAGCCCAACCCAATAAAAAAGAGGGAGAAAAATGTCTATATAGGGATATACACTGGTGCAGAACCTTGCTTAACAATCATGAACACTTCAGTACAACATGCAGTACCACCAAAAGGTGAGAAAAAAAAAGAAATCGATCTTTAATGACTAAATTATGATTTATAAAAGCAAAACCAGAAATAATCTAGCATTATTTAAAAGGTTTAAAATTATTGAGAAATACATGAATGGTTTTCTTGGTCTCATATTACTTTAATGCCAGCATGAGTTGAACTTGTCTAAGGAACAGGCCACAGGAGTGTGAGGACGCCACACAGAAACCATGGCGATGAGAGGAACAGCCGTTGGGGCAAGTGAGGGTGAACGAGGGGGCAGAAGCAGAGTACAGTCTCCCATCCACAGAGCAAGTTTACCAGCCAGTCATGATACAATTGCTCCAAGTGACTGCAAAGACCTGTGAAAAGTCAGGTTGCTAGTTATGTTTATAATATATAAAAATGAGTTTTAATTCTTGAAATTGTCTAAACATCGGGACCACTAAGTCAAAGAAGAGTTTTCTCTGGATCCCACTCCACTGTGATGATCTCACTGCAGCTTTTCTTATCTGACCCGTGCCTGCAAAACACGGTGATGCACAGAATTGGTGTGTATTAGTCTCTCAAATAAAAGGCAGCTTTCCAAGAAGGAGGATTACAACACAGATTAGGTAAATAAATTCTGAAAATAAAAGCTCAGGACCCTAGTTTGGGAGGGCCATGCAAACAGGAAGCATTCCTTATGACTCCTGGCTGAACCTTAAGAGACTCTTTTTACTGTTTGTCAAAAGGTACCAACACAGGGCTGGAGAGATGACCCAGTGGTTAAGAGCACTGGATGCTCTTCCACTGGACCCAAGTTCAATTCCCAGCACCCACATGTTGGCTCACAAACATCTGCAGCTCCAGTCCCAGGGGATCTAAGAGCACCAGGAACACATGTGGTACATAGACACATGAAAACAGAAAGTCATACACATAAAATTAATAAATAAAAATTAAAAGAGAAAGAAGAAACTGGGTGGTAGTGACGCACACCTTTAATTCCAGCACTCGGGAGGCAGAGGCAGGTGGATCTTTGTGAGTTTGAGGCCAACCTGGTCTATAGAGCAAGTTCCACGACAGGTTCCAAAGTTACAAGAAACCCTGTCTCAAAAACTAACAAGTTTAATAACTCATAATTTAAAATAAAGTCTACTATAACTTTTCAAGAGATGCATCTCCTCTTCCAAAAAGAAAATTCAGGGTAGGTCTAGAGTTTTATTTTTTTAAAAAAAAATCTTGGGAATCAAAAATATGGTAACTTTTGGAATTATTTAAAATGTTTTGGAATATAATCAACTTCCCCAGGGAAAAGCACATTCTTTTGAATCTGTCCAAATGATGTTTCATAATGTAGTCTTACAGGTTTGTTTTATTTCAAAAAAATAAAGAGAGAGAGAAATATAAAATGAAAATAGGTAAGAAAGCAACAGCATTTATTTTATTAGTGAGTAATACCATGGAAGAGAAATACTGTAAAATCATTTTAAAAGTCTTCTGACTTCAGAATTCTAAACAATGTACAAATATTTCCCTGGTGCAGCATCAGTAAAGGAACCTGAATCCACGAGGAATCTGTGGTAGGACCAGAAAAAGTAATTGAAATTGATTTTTACCTCCAGAAGTCTTTGCTATGCACACATCTTTGCTACAAAAAAAAAAAATAAATAAATAAAGTCAACAGAACGATTAATGTCTAATACAGAAAATGGCTGTACTCATAAGGCGGGCTGAAACTATAGTGATTATAACCGTTTCTATCTATTAAGAACTTGTGAGCCTCCTTTGTTCATATTATCATTCCTCCCTCTCTATGACTGGACCCCAGGAGCTCGGCCCAGTGCTTAGCTGTGGATCACTGCATACACTTCCATCAGTTACTGGATGAAAGTTCTATGGTGACAATTAAGGTAGTCATCAATCTGATTACAGGGAAAGGGCAGTTCAGGTACCCACTCTACTATTGCTTAGATTCTTAGCTGGAGTCATCCTTGTGGATTCCTGGGAATTTCCCTAGTACTGGGTTTCTTGCTAACCCCCAAATGGCTCCCTCTATCAAGGTATCTCTTTCCTTGGTCCCCTCTGTGTCCTTCACCCAACTTGACTTTCCAACCTTTAATGGTCACCTCCCCCTCCCCTTCACCCCATCCGCCACTCTCACTTTACTCAGGAGATCTCGCCCATTCCCCTTCCCAGGGGGATCCACATATGTCTCTCTTAGGTGATGGATAAACCCACAGAAACAGCTGACCCAAGTTAGTGGGAGCTCACTGACTCTGAGTGACAGCTGGCATGTGACCCAACTAGACCTCATGGTGGGTGACAGTTGTGCATGTGGCTTGGGCCCTTTGTGGAGCAACTGGTCTTGGAATCAGTATTTATTCCTAGTGCATGAACTAGTTCTTTGGAGCCCATTCCCTATGGAGGGATGCCTTGCTCAGCCTTGATATAGGGGGAGGGCCTTGGTCCTGTCTCAAGTGATGTAACAGACTTTGTTGACTCCCCATGGGAGGCCTCACTCTCTCTGAGGAACAGATGGGGAATAGGGTGGTGGAAAGGTGGGGGAGCAGGAGGAGGAAAGGGAGAGGGAGCTAGGATTGGTATGTAAAAAAAAATGTTTTAAAAAAGTAAAATAAAAGAATGAGAAAAGAACTAATGTGCCGTTTTCTGAGAACTTCGGTCATTAACTTATTCTGTCCCTAACCCCATGAGCTAGATATATTTATTATTCAGTATTTATAATTTAAAAATGGAAGCTTAAAGAATGTGAACTACTTAAGGCCACAAGTAAAACAATTGCCCCGAGAGTTCTCATTCACCTGACCCTCATTCTGGTGACCACCTTTACAAAGCTCAGTTAACCTAAGGGGACAGCAAAGGACCCACAGGGATGCTGGACCACACAGAGCTCACAGTCAATTAGGCTCAGATATGCTCAGAAAAACGTGATAGAGGTTGGAGAATTTAAAGCCACAGGCATTCCGTGCACTAAAAGCTCCCAAACTAAAGTCCATTCCCTACTGCTAATTCTATTCTCTGACTCCCCTTTTGCCTATGGAATTTGGATTTTTTAAATATAAATATATCATTTCTCTAGATATGATTGATAAGCCTAAGACTGATAACAAAAGCATAGGGCATACTTTATAAATACCACCAACAATAATTCCTTCCGCTTGAGGACAAGCCACTCAAGAAGACATTGTAGGTGAGTTCTCAGCGTGCCCTGCTGGAGATCGTATTATCCCAGGTGACACCCAGCTGTGAGAGTGCAGGACTCCCTATGTGCCTGCCTCCAGCTTTACGGAGTCAAAAGTGAAGAAGCCATGTAACAACCCTGTCCAAGACGAAGTACTGAGAATCAACAACGGCGAAACACATTTCCTTCTATCACTCTATTTACCAAGGCACACGGTATTGTTCTGATTGTGCGACAAGAGTCTACCACCAACTAATTTGTATAACTGCATAACGAATAACATACTGTTTTAGTTACTATAACCAGCAAACTATCTATCTATCTATCTATCTATCATTCATCTGTCTATCTATCTATCTATCTATCTGTCATCTATCTATCATCCATCCGTCTATCTATCTATCTATCTATCTATCTATCTATCTATAAATATAGATATATATACACATATATGATAAATGGGGATATGCTAATATACTGGGTATATTATTCAAATTACCCAAGATACAACACAAATATGTTAATTCTTTCCACATAAAGCCTACAAGTCAGTCTTAATCTTGACTCACATATGTAGTCACCTCACCAGTAATGAAGAGAAGGGTACTACAGGCCACCTCATCAGGTGGTAAACAAGTCCCACGGGATTCATTCTCTGAGAGCCAATCCCACAGAACAGGACAACCAACAATTTTTCTTTTAAGTCTGTGATTTCAGTATGGTGCAATCAGGAAGAAAGATTAATTTAGACTCGGTGATCAAGAAAAACCTCACCAACGAGGAGAGGGAGGGAGAAAAGCTACCTTCAGAGTATTATACATAAGATTCCAGTGGAGATACCTGACTGAGGCAGCTGTTGCACATCTGTCAGGATACAGTCGCGTTGCCCTGGCATGCTCAGGATGCACATGACACTGAGTTCTCTCCTAGCAAAGGCTCAGAAGAAAGACAGAAGCATGATTGCTTTCAAGTTCTCATGCACACCCCATTGGGACACCCAGGGATTGTGAAGGCAGCACAGAATAGCAACACGGAAAAGAAAGCCATTTGGTTAGGTACAAGAGTAAAGAGAATCCCTGTTATTCATAGTTGGAGACTCATGTGAGAAGCCCACTTGAATATTCAAATGAAAAGACTTCGTGTTTTTACATATTATAACAATAGTAACAGATCGCTATTACCATGGTGTAGGTGTGTTCTGCTTGGTTTAGCTTTTTCCTCTTTGCTGAGTATGATAAAAGGAAAAACATACTTCTCACATGTATGTTGTGAAGAAAATGAGGCTATAATACCATTAAAACTTTTTGAACAAGAATGGAATAACATCACTACCAGTTGCAAACATGTGCTCCCACGCCTGAAGGAAAGAAGACCAAAGGGCAGAGGCAGCATCTCATGGTCCAGACCCTCGGCAGATCTCCATGGACTTCATGGAGAGAGTGATAGAGAAGGGCTCTTTTCTCCTACTCCCTATGGACTCCATTTTAAATTGGTGTGGTGGGGGCGTGTCTAGATCTCATGGTCTCTTATTGTCCCATCGTTACATTTTGGAGCTGTCCACTTGTTCATCTGCTTGTTTGGCCAGTCCACAGACTGCCAATCATACCTAGACTCTCACCCACACCCAATTAGAAGCTTAGGCATTTCCACTGGTGCTGTGAAGGGCAGGGGCGCTGCAGATGCTTTATATGCAGAAGAGACTGGAACCCTTGGGAGCTACATACTTGGCTTGTTCAGTGAACGCCAAGCTCTGGCCTCAGAACCTGTGAAGGTTGACTTATCTGGTAAAATAAATGCTGCAGGTATCACTGTAAATCCTAAGGTGGGTCTCTTAGCCTGGAATCTGAAGGTGAGTTTGATATAATCGTAAGATTGTAATAAGTGAAAAAGAGCAAGGGAGGAAAACCCCAGAGGCCCCGTGGGCTCTGAAGAAGTAGAGGACTTCTCTAAGCCAGTGAAAACATACGGCTGCCTCTAGATCGGGTAAGGAAACAAAGCAGTCTCCAGAACCCCCAGAAGAAATAACTTGCCCTCATTCTTCTTAAGCTAGTGGAAACCGATTTGGGAATTTGATCCTCCAGGACCCCATAGTACATCTAGGTAGTTTGAAGCCACTTAATATAAACTAGTAAACATTTAGTTTAAAATTATTTCCTCCTACTAGTGTTAAGATTTCTAACTATCAGCCGGGCGGTGGAAGCACACACCTGAATCCCAGTACTCAGGAGGCAGAGGCAGGTGGATCTCTATGAGTTTCAGGCTAGCCTAGTCTACAGAGCCAGTTACAGAACAGGCTCCAAAGCTACAGAGAAACCCTGCCTTGGGGAGGAAGGGCGGGGAGGATGTCTAACCATCATTTAGTAAATTATGGGAAAGGTAGTTTGGGAATTACCAGATAATGGATGCTCTGTTAATCTTAGTTCCAAGGGTCCATCACCACCTCGGATCTGAACCTCACCAGGACTTTACCCTATGGAATCATAGACTGGGTAAATTGTGCCATTGTGCCAAGATGTAACCAAGGAACACGTGATCGAAGAATGTGACCAATACACTCCATTCCTCTCACATGAATGTGTCGATCTTAAATGTTCCCAGGACCCGAGAACAAACAAGAAAATAAAAATTCAGATTCTGGCTGGGTCCTCAAGTTCTTGTTTAAAAGCTTGCAATCAATGTTTTCAGGCTTTACCAAAATATTTACAGAAATCTAGTTCCTAAGTCCCTCACTAACTCCTGTAACATAGGTCTCATAGTTACTGCTCTTGATACATTTCACAAGTATCGGGTTCTAAATGAAAGGAGCCCAAACAAACACTTAAGTAGAAGATCTACTTCTACCAAAAAATAAAAAAATAAAAATAAATGCACCTAGATCACCAGGGCAACTGGAACAATAGTCTCTGCTGCAATAAACTGCCAATGTCACTTTCTAGCATTTATTAGATTTATCAAACAATATGGCAAGTGTGGAGAATTAAATATTACAGCATTGCACTTGCTTCTGGATACCATCCATTTACTTTGGACATTTCATATTTTCGGTAGTCCTTTATCTTTAACACAGGTTGCAGATACTGGAAATTGATGAAGATACAATCCAGCATAAGTTTACATGACTTAGCACACATTTCCACATGACCGAGCAAAGACAGTAAAGAAAGCGCAGAAAACAAGGAAAACATAAGGACATTGCCCCCTACTGTGATCACAGTAGTTAGACCCGGGTGAAAGACTAAACACTGGACATCAACCTCAAATATGATTAATCTCTGTTAACTCTTCGGTGGGAGGAGGGAAAACCCGGAGAAGATGAAGGTGGAGGGGACCCTGGTCTAAAACAAAAGTTTATCTGGCAAGCAATGGAGAAGGCAAGGAAGGTTCCAGATGGAGCAGACAGCATAGACGGGCCATAGGGAAAGGCAGGAAGAAGGGGCAGAAAAACCTTTAGCGAAAAGGCTGTGTGGGGCAATGAGGCCTGTGGATGGGGTGGAGTTGGGGTATGCGGTGAAAGATTGAAGAAAAAGTCAACATATTCAAAACACACCATCACACAACCAGTGGCTTCCGTTAGAATACTTGCTAGTCCAGGCAGACCTGGAACAGAGAAACACACAGCCCAGTTGAAAATGGCAGGTCCATTTGTCTAAGGAAGTAGACTTTTTGGATAACTAAGGTTCTGGGCCAGCTGTTAGGAAATAGCTAAAGCAACGCGAAATTAAAAGTCTGACTCAGCCAGAATCTCTCAGCTAGGGAAGGCATTGTGTAAGTCTGTAGGAAATAGAAGATCGACGATGGGGGGAATGGTAAGGAGTCCATCAACAGAAGACTCCAGATCTCTCGCCCGATTTCCCCCAGGCCTGTAATTTTAGTTATACTAAAGGACGGGGTGGGGCCGCGGGTTTTGATTTGCTTGTTTGTGTGTCAAAGTGGGTTCTGCGAAGACGAGGACTGGTGTGGTGGAGAAAAAAGGAACTCAAAGCATTGCAAGTGAACAATCGATTCATGAAAATTGAACTTTCTCAATATGGCACCTTTTATCGTAGAAAAATCATCACCAAATTTAATTTAGAAAATACCAGCAGTACAACATAGTCTAACTGAAAGACACTGTAGTTATAATCGTATTCCCCTTAAAATTATAAATTCCAGAATCCCAAAGACGTAACAAAGAAGGCACTTTCCTCTGAAACAATCAACCATGCATAGTGGAAAGAAAGCTAGGCACACACCTGTTCATGTAAAACTCTTAGCTTATTCAATTACTAAATGCTGAAAATTAAAGTGAAACCACTGAGTGAAGAAGTTCTTCCAGGTCAGTAGACCAGATGAGGTCCTCTCCATTTGCTTGAGCCTAATTCACTGCACCTAAAGAATCATGGGACACCTATAATTTAAATAGTAACTATTAGACATCCAGCACCCAAATAATCGCTTATTATTTCTAAATCTTATGCAGGAATCTCTCACTTCAAACGTTTAAAACAACGTAGGCTTTCATGAAGAACTACAACGTAACCAGACAGATAGACCTCTAAATTTTTTATGCTTTAAGTATTTTTAAGTAAATTGTTAAAAAAAAAAACAACTGAAGATGAAGATGTCCTGTTAAAAACCGAAGCGCAATTGGTTACAGGCTACCTAGGTACCACTTTCAGTCTCACATGACCAGCTTCTACTTGTTAGATGGGCGATACCATGCAACTACTTGCCCACAGCCTTAAATATCCAAACAAGGATCAATGGTCAAAATTCACTGCTAAACTCTGATCTGGGGGAACATGTTTCAAGTACTACAAGAACTAACATTTGCGAAATAAGTACACCGGCATATATCGATAGATAGATAGATAGATAGATAGATAGATAGATAGATAGATAGATAGATAGAATGAGAGAGAGAGAGAGAGAGAGAGAGAGAGAGAGAGAGAGAGAGAGAGAGAGCAGTGTATTAATGTCAGAACTCTGGCCAAAGGATAGGCAGGGTAGAAGACAAAGCAGTAGAAGCAAGAAGACAGCGATGTATTCAATTCTAGACCAAAGAGTCAGTTGTAGGGAAAAGCAAACACTCAAAGCCAGAAACAACAGGTAAGAAAACCCATTTGCCTCTGTTCGTTTGCTTTTCATCATTTTGAGATTTTTCTAAAACACTTGTTTGGAGGAATAAGAACGGCATAATTTCTAAGAACCAGGACTCTGGTCCGTCTCTCATTGCCTCTCCAAAGACAGTTAGAGAGATCATCTTCAGTTGTATGCTGAGCACTCAACTCTATTATTCTATTCAATTCCTTTTTTTGTTTTTTTTATATTTAATTCTTAATCTAAAAGATTAAAAATGTAGCCATCAGCAAAGGCTACAATTCTGCCTCCAGGGGGCATTTGGCAACACGCTGGGAGATTAGAACCAACCACGGGGCATCCATTAGCATTTAATGGGTGGAGATCAACAGCCTTGCTTGACATCCTACAGCACACAGGACAGCTGGTAAAGAATCATCAAATTCCAAATGTCAACAGTGTGGAAAGGGGATATCGTGACCTCTGAACCCTCCAGAAGCAGAAACTCTGTTTCCCAACCCTTTCATAGTTGTCTGGTTAAAGATAAGCCACCAAGGGCAGCTCCTTTACAAAGGCTTTCAATATGGTGGAAGGCAGCTCCAACCCATTAAGATATTCCAGGCAGGTGCACCGAAACCACAGGAAAAGATTTTCCTAATCGTTTTATGTGATAATAATTGTAAGTCACCCAACGGGCCTCTACATGGTTCAGTACCGAGTTGTGTGCCTTCTTCGGTCAGTATTCTAAAGACTCACCGGCCCCATGAACGCACAGTATCTTTTTAATACAAAAACTCAGGTCAATCCTATTTACAGAGAAAGATTTATGGGGGAGGCTGTGGAGGGTGAAAAATACCACCCAGCTCTTTAAAATGCAAAGTTATTTCACAGTTTGCTTGCAAAATGACTCAGATCGTTATTACTTTTAGTCATGCCAAGTTTGCTTCTTCTAAGCCTACTAGTAATGGGGAAAGAACGAAATAACCACCATCTTCCTGCAGTCGTTAAACCAATGAAACAGGGGCTTACTAAAAAGCAGATCCGGACAGCAATGTTTCTCTTTTATAACAACTGTTAGGAAAAGACAAGCAATCGCTGGAACTGCAAATGAAGATTCTAAGAAATCTGTCATCTGCCTAAATACCTAGAGCGTGGGAGGAAAACAAACAAAAGGAAACCCCAACTCACAAATCTGAAAGCCATGACCTATGGATGCTTTCCTAATAGATGGCTCAATCAAAATCCGATTTATTCTCCCACCTCCGGTTCAAAAAAAAAAAAAAAAGCTGGTAGAAGAACCTCCACATCGGCTGTCAGCTAACAGTGTTAAGAATGAATAATAATAATAATAATAATAATAATAATAATAAATCCTGATGCACCTGTCAAGCCTCGCTGGAGCAAGCGCTGCAGCGGAGAGACGACCCTGTCGTGGAGGGTGAGCCCCTCGCACCTGCCAGGGCCCTTTTCACCGCGAAGCATCTTCGTCTCCTACTATGCGAGCAAACGTAAGCCAACTTTGGTAGGTTTCCATCCCCCACCCAGGCAAAATCCAGCATCCAGCGCAGCTCTTGTTCTTACGCAGGAAAACCTACTCAGCGCTCTTTTCTACTCACTGAGTCGCCATATGAAGTTGACAGGCGAGACAACCGAGACCCCCACACGCACAGAGGCCACACAAAAGGCGCCCCGAGGCCAACCAACGTGACACTTTCCTCGGCGTGGGCAATTACGAGGCGGCAAGACACCTCTCTCCGCGGGGTGTCCGTGGAGAGGGGGTGCACGGCTTTCAGGTTCCGAATTATCCCTTATCTAGGGAAGGCAGAGCTCAACTTCCAAAATAGGGTTCCCACGCGTCCGGCCGCCCGGCCACGCTGTGCGTTGCCCGTGGGGTCGCGCGACAGTCACCACCGCGGCCGAGAAGCCGCCTGCGCTGTGCAGGGGCTGGGATGCCGCGCTCGCTCCCGCACCGTCCCCTGGTCCCGGGCCCCGTCCCCCACCGCCCCGCTCACCCAGCAGCAGCAGCTTGACCTCCCGCGCCGCCTTCTCGCCGTCCTCCCGGAGGTTGCGGTCGATCATCTTGCTGCGCTCCACGGCCGCCTTGTCCTCGGCGCTCAGTGTGCAGCCCATGGTGGCCGAGCGTCGCCGCGCCCTCGGCGCCGGGGCCGGCTGGCAGCGCGGGGAGAGGTTGGCCCGGTGGCGGCCCCGCTACGTCCGCAGCTCCCGCAAGCTGGAGGCAAGGTCTGCGAGACCGCACGCCGCCGCCCCGGGCGGCCGTCCCCGCCGGCCGGAGACACTCCGCGATCCGAGCACCTCTAGCCGCTGCAGCCGCCGCTTCTGCTGCTGCTGCTGCTGCCGCTTCTCCTGCTGTTGCTGTTGCTGCTGCTGCTGCCGCTGCCGCTGCTGCTGCTGCTGCTGCTGCTGCCGCTTCTCCTGCTGCTGCTGCTGCTGCCGCTGCCGCTGCCGCTTCTGCTGGTGGCCGAGCCGCTGCAGCTCACAGCCCGCGCGAGCCCGGCGTCCGCGCGCCCCCGCGGCCCCGCCCCTGCCCGCCCCGCGACCACTCCCAGAGCGCGCGCCCGCCCGTGCACGTGCCCTCGGACAGCGCCCCCTCCGACGGCCGCGTGCCCGCGTGGTCACCGCCCCGGGCGCTTCCCGCGCGTGCCCCCGAGGTGCCCAGCGCTGGCAGCCCTCTCTGGCCAGAGTCGGGTGTCCCCACCTCCCAATCTCCACCTCTTGAGATCCGCAGCCGGGATCAGTGCGTACCTGTCCCTTATGGGTGCGGATGGGACGGTTGCCAAAGTTGCCAGCAAGAAAGGAAAGGCAGGCCAGGGCATTTGAGCATGCCCGGCGCTTGCAGCCAAGCACGGGTTTGCAAAGGGTGTCGGCTTGTATGAAACACCGTGGGAAAGGGAGTGAAATGAGCGAGGGGAAACCCGAGGTGGGGACCATAAGCAACCAAGAGGGAATTGTGGAGTCTTGGGGCTACAAATGTCCACTTCCTCCCTGCCGCTTTATTTTCCTCTAGCCTTCCCTATAATCTATTGCTCACCTTCCTTTTCATAAGGGAATGCATTTTGAAGCATTCCTTCCCAGCCTGAGAAAACGTTGGACAAAGAATCAAAGGATGCATTTTAAACCGACAAGAGCAACAAGACACACAAACAAGGCTGGCTTCTGTCGTAACCGTTCGCCTTTAGGGCACATATAAGTTCCTAGCCCAGCTGTGTGGCCATGTTTATGACTGTGTGGAAATTTCTGTGCCCGTGGGCATGTTATTCTGCCGTTTTTCAGGTCTTAGCGTCTTTGCTGGTAAATGATCAGTTGATACACTCTGCAGTCCACCCTTCTGGACCCAGGTCTAGGCCTAGGAGGCTTTTCGCCCGTGTAAAGAGACAAGCATAGGTTTTAAGCTCTGGGCTCTGCCTGTTAGTTTCTCTGCTGGTTATAGAGGAAATAATGACTAATTACAAGACAGAGCCAGGAGCAAAGTAAATACCTTCCTTAGTGAGGTAAAAATTATGAAATTGCTCTTTGGCTCCCGTTTTAAAAATCATATTTTCTAAAATTCATTTGGAAAGCTGGTCTTGAGTTTGAAGGGGTGTCTGAGCTGACACAGGGACAATAGCTGTCTTTTGGATCCCTTGGAGATGGCGGGGCTTGTGGGTTCCCATTTTGTGAAGAGGGTCAACCCTGCTGGGCACGAGATATGCAATTGTAAAAACTGCCTCAAGCTTTTCTATGATTTCTCAAAACAAAACAGCCAGAATGGCACACTTTGGGCACTGGGCCACCTACCTTCTCTCTATCTCCTGACTTACTAAATGTTCATCGAGAATCCCAGAGTTAATGACACCAACAGTCAACCCAATGTGAGCTAACCAGTGGAAGCTGTATGTCTGTTGTCTTTACTATAAGTGTGAGGGTCCGATCAAGTGCAGGGGGGGCGCTTAGGACTCAGTGCTGGAGGGGGATTAGGGAGGACTCAGTGCTGGAGGGGGATTAGGGAGGATTGAGTGCTGGAGGGGATTAGGGAGGAGTGAAAGCTGGAGTGTATTAGGAAGGACTGAGTACTGGAGGGGTTTAGAGAGGATTGAGAGTTGGAGAGGGACTAGGGAGGACTCAGTGCTGGAGGGGATTAGGGAGGACTGAGTGACAGAGAGAATTAGGGAGGATTGAGTGCTGGGGGGGGCATTAGGGAGGATTCAGTGCTGAAGGGGATTAGGGAGGACTGAGAGTTGGAGGGGACTAGGGAGGACTGTGTGCTGGAGGGGGAATAGGGAAGATTGGGAACTGGAGAGGTACTAGGGAGGATTGAGTAAGGGAGGGGATTAGGGAGGACAGAGGTGGAGGGGCATTAGGGAGGGCTCAGTGCTGGAGGGGGATTAGGAAAGACTGGGTACTGGTGGAAACAACTTGGGTTTTGCTGAAGTGACGTTGTAAAGAATGACATGAATTGCGCCTTTCCTTTGAAAATCTTGTCAGCAGGTGAGGAAACCAAATAAATGAATAGAAAAGAAGCCAAACTTCTAAGACAACATAAAGCAATAGGGAGGGCGAACGGGAAGAACCTTTGAGGGAAGTGATAGCGGGCTGCTGGCATGGACTTTAAAGGTACCTGCTGGAGCTTCTGCCATAGCAATGTGTGGTAATGAGATAGCTTAAACAAAGGGATGTTTTTCTCACAGTTCTCAAGCCTGGGAAGTCCAAGATTAAGGGGCCAGTGGATCGAGTGCTCTCCAGTGAGGGTCTCTTTCTGGCTTGTGCAGGGTCACTTTCCTAAGTACGAAGAAGTGGTGGAAGGAGAGTGAGGAATGAGAGAGGTGGAGATTTCTGTCTGGTCTTTCTCTTCTTATACTGGCATTGACACCCCACCTTCAGGACCTTGTCTGTACCTGTACCAAAAAGCTCTGCCTCCCAGTACCATCACACCAGGAGTTAGGGCTTCAAGCTAAGAGTTTTGAGGAGACACAAACATCCAGTCCAGAATAGGAAATATTTTGTTTCATATAAATATCTAACTAAAAGATTAATCGACAAGGAATGCATAGAAGATGACAATTGTTTTACGATTGTCATCACGTCTGCTGTGATAAATGTAAGGTTATGAGACAATGAAGAAAGCTGTAAATATTAAGATGAAAAGTTAAATGTGATGCAGTGAGTTCTGTGTCCCTACATTCCCGAGTTAGGCAATAGATGTATAAAAGGAAAAAAAAATGCTCCTTGCATCATATGCAAAACCAAACAAACAAGCTACCAACAAGTGGGTGACATTAGTAATTCAGATATGAGATGGTAGCCCACGCTCAGGCTAATGATTTACATAAGTATGATGCTGTGAAATGTGATTCAACAACCTTGTCATGGAAAGGGAGCAGACATTACTAAACTGTGTAATTTATAGAGAGTCAAAGAGTGAAATTGGAATTACATAGGTTAAAATAACAGCTTCTGAATGCTTGTTTTCCTTTGGAACATCATGGTTGTTTTTAACAGTGATACTAAGACATAAATCACACCCCGTAACATCTGCCCATTTGAAGTGCACGGATCAGTGGCTTTCAGTGTAGACACAGACTTCTACAACCATACTGTTTATAAGATGTTTTGTGACTCCCCAAAGGAAGCCCCACATCCTATAGCTATTGTCGTCAATCCAATCCATTCCCCCGGCCCAAGAAAATCACTGATCTCATTTTTCTTCTATTGCCTTCTCTACACATTTACATAAAGAAAAGGAACCACAAACTCTTCTGTCTTTTATAACTGACTCCTTTTATTTACTCCCATATTGTCATTGGTTTCCTCTGTTACTTCTTCCTCTTGCAAAACTGAGCTTCATATGCTAAGAGGTAGACACATAAGTCAAGGGAAAATTTGGACCAGGTTTAGCTAAGAGCATCGGTTTAAAATAACTAAACTGTGTCATATTATTATCACGTACATTATCTTTGGAGGAAAATGTGTATATTTAATGTAGAAATGCTAAGGTGCAAGTAGCCTGACTGTTATTTCCAAATGAAAGAGGATAGGTCACAAATCAGACGCACCGTGACTTTAAATCTAGAATTACGGAAGGAATGCACCAGTAGAAAAAGCTACCTTGGTGTAGGAGGAATGTAAAGTGGGATGGGGAGGTCCTTCTGTATACGTGTTGCTTTTATTGGTTAATGAATAAAGCTGTTTTGGCTTATGGAAAGGCAGAATAAAACCAGGCCAGATGAGAAATATAGAGAAGAGAAAATGGAGTCAGGGAGATGTCATGTAGTTGGCAAAGGAGACAGATCAGTAAGCCACGGTCTCATGCCAATATACAGATGAATAGAAATGAGTTAACTAAAAATGAAGAGTTAGTTAAAAAGAAGCCTGAGCTAATAGGCCAAGCAGTGCTGTAATTAATATAGTTTCCGTGTGATTGTTCTGGTCTGGGTGGCCGGGAAATGAATGAGCAGTCTCCGTTTACAGGAAGGGGTGCACAATTCCTGCAAAACACAATCTGAGAGGCCCATTCAGCATTCTCTAAGTCTTAGACCTTAATACATAAACATCTAGATTGAGCAATCTAGACCTATATGAATTTTTAAGATTTTGTATTTTTCAAACATCAAAGCGACTGGAGTCAAAAATGAAATTACCAGACCGCAGAAACGATTTCTGGCACTAACACTTTCCTACTCATAATAATCTCAGGAAAATAAACAAAAGTTTCCTCAAGTTTTGCTTTGAGGGCTCAATGGATTAGTATGTGGAGAAAGGACACAGAAAAAATGAAGTCAGGATACCTATAGGTTAGGATAGGATGTAAAGCTAACCTATGAGAGAGGTCTAAAGGATGCTACAAGTCATTGGTTACAGTGTTAACGGGGGTGACTAATGAGCCATGCACCCTTATGCATTGATTGAGCTTCTACTTAATAAATCAGAAGAGTTTGGTTTGGGCAATCATTAGAAATATTAGGAATAGGTGGGGGAGCCTGGCATCTGCTTCCAGTTAGAGATTTACAGATCCCGAAATCAAATCCTTTCATGAGAGGTCATGTGACTTTCTAAGCCAAGATTGGTTGGGGGAAACCCTATCGAGTGGACACAGAGGATGTGATCATTAGAGTTAATAGTCAGTGTGACAAAAACCTAGACCAGTAATTCTCAACCTGTGGGTCGTGGCCACCTCTGCAGGTCACACATCAGATATTTACACGGTCATTTGTAACAGTAGCAAAATTACAGTCATGAGGTAGCAACAGAATGATTTTATTGTTGGTGGTCACCACCACATGAAGAACTGTATTGAAGGGTCGCATCATGAGAAAGATGGAAAACCACTAGCCTAGAGTCACCTAAGAGAAGGACCTTTGGACGTGTGTGTGGGGAGTTATCTGGATTGCATGAACTAAAGTGGGGTGACCTGCCCACTGTGGGTGGCACCTTTCACGTTACTCTTTCATTATAAGAGTTACAACACCGTGATAGTAAAATCAGATGCTGGCACTTCACTACACATAACCACCCTGGCATGGTGGCACTAAGATCTTCTACAGGCAGCCCTTTGGGCGTGGCTAGTTTCATTTCCATGATGGACTTTTCCCACTGCAATGTTCAGTCTCCCTCAAGAAGCTTCACAGACAGTAGCCACAACCAACGGAATCTTGAAGTGTAGGTTATGGAGTATATGAGGCAGAATCATCAAGCAACAGATGAATTTATGAGTGTACATGGATATTGAAGACATTTTGAAGCACTTGGAAATATTGGGACAATTTTAATTTTTCCAATTAAAGTGAATTCGGGAGGTTTCATTTCCCGCTGAAGCTGGTGATTCTTGAGGTCCTTGTTGGTAAAGTCAGGAGGCAGAGGTAAATGAGGGAGAGATTTTAGAAAATAAATAAATAAAGGAAACATAAGATGCTATTTTTTTAACTGTTGCCTGGAACACACATAAAGTAAAAGCACTCTATCAAGAGTTGGGAGAAGGAATGGGCTCTAGGCCTGTGACCAGGTATTCTTGAGGCAGTTCAGAGGTCTGTGTTCAATTACATACGTGTCTTAAAAAGTTACAGGCTCTTCTAATTGCAGAATTCTTGTGTGTGAACACAAATATGGTGAGTTAGATCTTCTGTGAGGTTCTGATTGTTGCGTATTTTCATGAAGCCTTACCATGCAGGATGAAGTCGTGAGCAAATCCTGGGGATTTGAATGAGGAGGTGCAGGAACTTCACCCCCAGAATGTGGTGGGCACGTGGGGTAGCATGTGGAGACGTAGGCTTGAGGACTTTGCTTTCCTTCCACCTAGACCCTTCATAAGTGCTTGCACAGGGAGGGTTGGAGCTCACTGTGCTCCGAAAAGAAGAACATGCCTTCCCTATTCGCTGATTGCACCTTCGATCTGGGACCTATTCACCGTCAATTTTTCAATCCAGCAGAAATCTTCCAGCCATTAACTGACCATATTTTATTTTCCTCCCCTCTCTGCCTTGCCATGGGTTAATTTTTTTGCCTTAATTGATTTAAATTCTGCTTTCTATCAGGACAATTGTTACTTTGTAGATACCTACCCCCTCCCCAACTCCACAAAAAAGAAGTAAAACTCCTCCATTGTGTTCAGCAGGGAAAACTCAAATTCCAGCTGACTCTAGCCGTTGCCTGTCTATATCTGTACCGGTTAAAAATAAGTTCCACTGGAGGAAAATGCTAATCAACAACCCTACTTTTTGTTTGTTCAGGTAAATACTTCATTTGTTTTCTTTTTCCTCAAGGCCTCAATGCTCAAACTGTCAAAAAATAAATAAATCTTATAAACTCTACTCTCAAGTGTTCCCAAAGTAATGCATCTACACCAATGTAGTCCGATTCAAGATATCTGTGGAGCTGTTCTCTAGCCCCTCTGTGTCCACTCTTAGCTTCTACTCCGTTGCACCCAGTATCAAGAGTCAGCCTCTTTAGATGTCAGAGCTACCCGGTCACTTTGTAACCTGGGGAATATTCTACCCACGTTTATTAAAATGCCTTCCAGGGCTTTGCTTGATGCACTATGTCCACTCCTTTCAACCAGGCTATTGTCTCCCTTTTTCCCATTTCTCTCCATAGCTGAGCCTCTCTGACCTCTCGGCTATGGCTTGAACTTCCCAATGCATCCCTTCGTTGAACCTTTGCACATCCACCTACCCAACGAGAACGTCATTCCGCCAGGAAGTTGCTTGACTCACTCTCTTATATCATTCCAATCTTTGTTCAAATGTCACCTTATCAGAGGGGGCGCTGTCTCTGTCCACCCAGCCACCGCTCTCTATTCCTTTACTATATACTCTAATTTCGCTATAACTCTTATCACATAGTGCACATTTTCGTGGCTGCTTATCACCTATTTTCTCTCTCCGAAGATGCATTCAAAAGGGCAGAAACTTTGTCTCTCTCTCCTTTCCTGTTTGGTGTTCAATGCCTTCAGTAGAAAAAGCTGTGGAAAAAAACTAAAATCAGGAAATAAAACCCATTGCTTGAGTCATTCAAAAATAGTCTTTAAAGACCTCGATGAACTCAGAATCATTCTTAGTCCTAGGATAAGATAGATAATAAGACAGGTAGCAATAGAAATCATGGCAGTTGAAGGAGGAGGATGTTTTATAAATATGTAAATGGATAAATGAAATGAAATAAAACAAAATAAGTCCTCAGAGATGAGAACTGAGATAGATTTGATCGTGATTTATTATAAGTGCCCAGGAAAATCAAAGACAAACGTGTTCAGGAACAGACTGTGAGAGGCCTCAAAGGGAAGCAGCTAAGAAACACAGAGAAAAGACAAGAAAGGCCTCAGGGACCTCCACTCACTATATTCTGTGTAGATATTGCTCACGAAAGGAATCCTGCATTAGGCAGAAAAGAAAAAACTGTCTAGTATCTGATGTCACCATCATGCTCAGGCTTGGTATGAGGTAGACTTGTTAGCTAGGGAGAGCCCAGACCGTGAATTTAAAATATGGCAGGTCGAGCTGTCAGCCAACCATACTCTTCAGAAAGCTGACCTGAGTGATGAACCTCCAGAACCAGTTGGTCGAGGAGGGGACTTAGAATGTTTCGCCAACCATTCAGGTAATTATGATACCTAAGAACTAAGAATTAGAGAACAAGAAGAAACAATATCTGAAAGGAAAAATTCCAGTCTCTATGGCAGAATGCAAAGTCAATAGACTGAAGCTGAGGCCAGTGTGGTCAAGGAGACTCCACGTTAGATTGATGGGAGTGTAATAATGAAGATGCACCAGATAAAAAGTAAGAAGGACACAGACTGCAAGTCAGGCAGAGGCCAGATCGCAACTTGCGGAGGCCATTCTCAGAGGTCCAACTCTCCCCATTTTTTGTAAGAACTATGGCGGTTTCTTCGTTACAATGGACGATCTCGGAAGCCTTGTGGTGATTACATAAGATGATGTGTAAAACTGATGCGTTGTCTGCTCGTGATTACAGTGCAGTTACTGAGATCAGGCTAAGACAAAATTAGAAAAAGACACAAAGATGGAAGGAATAGTTAAGGACGTTGAGGGTCAAGATGTGGTTGAGGTGTGGGTAAGAGCTAAAGAGGCCAGATTGCTTGATAGCCAAATTTAGAGTGTATTATCTACTTGTAATTTGATAACGGAAAGATTATATGTGTGTGTGCATGCCATTCACATTTTCTCTTCTTTCTTTTTCCTTCCTTCCTTTCTTCCTTCCTTCTTCCTTCCCTCCCTCCATCCCTCTTTCTTTCTTTCCTTCTTTCTTTCTTCCTTCCTTCCTTCCTTTCTTTCTTTCTTTCTTGTGTGTATGTGATTTTCAAACATTAGTTCCTGTGTTCCACCTCATCAAATCTGACTTCATCAAAATACCAAAAGTGTTGTCGTATTAAAGAATCGAGCCAGCCTTTGGTCAAGCTCAATGCAAAGACTAGCTTCTCAGAGCTACCTGCTCCTGGTTCCTTGGAGTCTGTTTGTTTACTATGGGATTTAAAAATAGTTCTGTTGCCACCACCCGCTCTGTTTGGGCTTCCTGCTGGCTCAGCTGCTTTTCTTTCACTGCAAGGCTCTGGTGAAGCTGTGAGACCGACATCTGTGCCTCTTGTTCTTCTCAACAGGACAATGACAGGGGGGGGGGGGGGGGTAAAGGACAGACACCAGAAACAGTCCAAAGGATTCTGTGAGGCACTCAGGGCTTTGCCATTCTAGGTATTGGTGGTGGCAACATTATTCCACACACAAGTATTAAGGAACTTAGAAACCTTTGCTGAATATCAACACCTTTTTAGGCTACATATGAAACGTTTTAGGCTACATATGGAAAAAGGGGGAAGACATATTTTATATTACAACTATAAGACATAAACTCTTCTGTCTTTCACAGGGTGGGCAGACTCAACCACGACATCTGTGTGAGTTTCTTCTCTGTTTGATGCAGCACCTGGGTAGGTGAACAGACTCCAAGCCCTCCTGTGTCACAGTGTTTGTCAGGAGCCAAGCACACTGGCCCACATATTTCTAACTTGGCTTCTTCAGAAATGAGAGTTGAATGTGAGTCATACATTATTGTTTAGTCTTTTTTTCCCCTTAATTTTGGGATTTCCTTGGTCAAATTATTCTTTCTCAGAAGGAAAGGACAGTCACCTATCCCAGTAGTATCTAGACAGTAGATATTCAACCACACAAAACAGGGGGAGGTGGGGACGATAAATATAACTTTAGTGCTTTCAGGAAAAGCACTGAAAGCCTTTAATTATAGGAATGTGTTTTTGAACCCTGCTGCCGAGACTTGCTACCTCAGTTTGTTCTGGCGCTATGAGAATATTTAAAGCAAGCAAATTTAATACAATAATACAGCCCAAGAGTTGCTTCCTGCCCTTGCTTGCTATCTACTCTGAGGCTCATTTGCGAGACTTTGGGTCAATGATTGTAGTTTCCTCATCTGTCAATAGGTAACTGGATGGGTTGTAATTAGTTGATAAGCTCTTGGGTGGAATATAGAAACGAAATGTTTATAATCCCAAGTCAGGGGTTGCCTACCTTCCCTGGGCATTCTGAATTGAAAAGAGTCCCCCTCTGCTTCTGTTTTAACACACATTCCTTCTGTCCCAAAGGGATTTGGTCATCACATGTAGAATTTACAGAGACATGCACACACTCACATGTGGTTTTTCATTTAGATAGTGTCTACAGAGAAAACAATTTATACAGAAATAAAAAATGGCATAAGAGAAAGAGAGATATTATTTCCTAAAAAACTGTAGGGTGTAGCAGAAGAGATAGCTCACAAGCTAAAGGTGTGCACTGCTCTTAAAGAAAACCCAGGTTCAGTTCCCAGCAACCACATGGAATAACCTGAAACCCCCAGCTCCAGGAGAAGCTGATGGCTATAGTCTCCTTAGGAACCTAAAGTTATGTGCACATGTGTGAGCATGCTCATGCATGCACACACAGACTCACACTTAAAAATGAAAATCTCTAAAATTAATAAACTTGGAGGAGGCGTTGTTGAGCAAGAATTTGTACCGTGGGGAGAGATCTGTCCATTCTCTCTACTCCAAGCAGATTCCATGGCCTGTGCTTCTTGGGCTCTGCCTTCCAACCCTCTCTATGCGTTGTTTTTGCTCTCCAGTCCCCTCAGGAAGAAGGGCAATGCCTTTAACTTTCTGCAACAGAGAATCCTGAGCCTCTTTTGTTCTTGTAACTTCGCTGGTACAGATGCCCTCAAGATCTCACTTCTCTTCCAGGACCTTTGTCGAAGTATCTTATTTCCTCTCTCAAAGAAAATAGCTCTGTCCCTCAGAGAAATTCTGTTTTTATCTGTTCGCACAGGGCTTTTCTTTTTCTTAAACTCTCACGGGAGGGAGCTGTGGAAAGTTACAGAGGCATTGGCTCCATAAAGAAGTCTTATCCAATGCTCCAGTTTGGGGGGAAGGGCTCTCTTCAGGGCAAACAACAGTCTTCACCCCACTGTCACTACACGTCTCTTAACCTTGATCATTTCTAATCTCGCAGGACAGATACCCTTAGGATCTGTGTTTGAACACGGAAGACAAAGCTGGAATCTTTACATGACTGTGTCTGCAAAACGTATTCTGCGGCTTCATGGGAAGCAGCATCATTTCACTTATGAACAGGAAAAAGAAATCTGGCTTTACTTTTTTTTTTTATGCTTCTGACAGAGAACAAACAGAGGAGATGAAAGGAGAAGCAATTGGTTCCAGTTCTTTCCTGAGAACTTGATGTGTCCCTGGTTTCAGATACCAGGAAACTGTTCCCTGTCCTTACCACACTATCCTCTCTCCACCTTTTGTTCCCCTTCAGCTAATTTGAGTTGATTTCTATTGCTTGAAATCATGCGAGTCCTAATATGAGAAACAGTAGCAAAAATGAGGCTTGTTAGAGTTATTATTGTTAAAATTGTTCCGAGCTTTCAGAAAAATCAATCTTTCTCTCTCTCTTCCCGTCCCCTCTTCCCCCCTGCCCAACCTGCATCCCAAGATAATGTGTATATTCTGCCCGATTTGGTTCTCACAGCACTTCTGCGAAGTAAATAAAGTAGTATTTATTATCCCCGTATTCAAGATGAGAAAATTGACTTTCAGAAAAAAATTAATTGGCGTGATCTTGGTTATATAATCAGCGGTGGTAGAAGCGTAAAAGAGGACAGAGATTGTGAGAGACACCCCCGAGAGTTCAGAGTGCCTTCTAAGTGAGCATCCCAAGTGTTTATGTAAGGGACTTGTCTACAAGTGTGGGCACCAGTGAGTTCTCACTATTCCCAGACGGTGGTGAAATTATACTAACAGTCCACTGCTGGACTGAGTGCCCACTTAGTGCCCGAGTGAAACAGCCTGGTTATTTCACTCGTATCGCACAGAGCATGAGAGCATCCAGCTTGAGGTAACAGCAGCAGCATGAGCCTAAGCCCTGCTGTGCCCAGGATATGGCCAAGCTCCTTTGAGAGAGCAAAGCCAATGTGATCGTCATACCAGTGTAAATGCGGTGTGCCAATCACTCTCAGCTGGACTCTTAAATGAGGCTGCACATTAATATAGAGTCCTTAGGTGAAATTTCCAGCTTGGCAGAGGATGTCCTTTCCGCTTCCTCAAGGACCTACAGTCCACACTTTTCAAAGCGTGCTTCAGCCTTTAAGTCCCTGAAAACAGACTCTCTGGTATCCTAAGATCTCTCGACCCTGTTACTGGGCCTCAGGAACTTTGGTCCCAGTTATTCTAAACTGTGATTGGATTTTTTTAAGAAATAATAACTGACATAAGATCCAAAAGTATTTGTTCAACTATGTTCATAGCAGCACTATTTGTAATAGCCAGAACCTGGAAACAACGTAGGTGCCCCTCAATAGAAGAATGGTTAAAGAAGGTGTGGAACATATACACATTAGAGTTTTACTCAGTGGTAAAAAACAATGACATCTTGAATTTTGCATGCAAATGGATGGAAATAGAAAACGCTTTACTGAGTGAGGTAAGCCAGACCCAAAAAGAGGAATATGGTATGTATTCACTCATAAGTGGATTCTAGCCATAATTAAAGGTCTTTGAGCCTATAATTCGTGATCCTAGAGAAGCTAAATAAGAAGGTGAACCTGAAGAAAATCATGTAGTTATCCTCCTGGAGATTGGAAGTAGACAAGAGTGCCAGGCAACCTCGGGTGCATGGAGGAGGGGGATTGTTGAAAGGGGAGAGGGTTAGAGAGAAGGGAGTAGGGGAGGAATGGGGAAAGTTCGGGGAACTGCGATGGGGGGAGGGAGGAAGGATGGATATGGGATCAGGGAAGAATATATCTCAACTAAGGGAGTCATTTTAGGGTTTACAAGAGACTTGATTATAAATGGGATCCCAGGTCCAAGGAGAGATCCCCAGATTGTTCTCTGGACAGAGGAGAGGGTGCCTGAACCAGCCTTGGCCCATAACCATACTGATGAATATTTTGCTTATCACCATAGAACCCTCATCTGGCGATGGATGGAGATAGAGACTGAGACACACATTGGAACACCGGACTTAACTCCCTAGATCCAAATGAGAAGCAGAAGGAAAGAGAACGTGAGCAAAGAAGGCAAGATCAGAGAGAACCTTCATCCCACGATGGATGGCGATACAGAGGGAGACCCACATTGGAGCACCGGACTGAGCCCCCCAAGGTCCAAATGAGGAGCAGAAGGAGAAAGAAAACGAAAAAGGAAATAAGGACTGCGAGGGATGCGATCACCCACTGATACAAGGGGACAGATCTAATGAGAGTTTACCAAGGCCAGTTGGACTGGGACTGAACGAGCACGTGATCCAACCAGACTCTCTGAATGTGGCCGGATTCTCTGAACGTGCCTGGCCCGGAGTCTTTCTGAAAAGCCATTGACAATGACACTGGGACTTGTTTCCTCTGTATATACTGGATTTTTGGGATCCAGTCTGTTTGGATGCTCACCTTCCTGGACCTGGAGGGAGGGGGGAGGGACTTGAACTTCCCACAGGGCAGGAAACACTGACTGCTCTTAGGGATGGAGAGGGAGGAGGAGGGTGGGGGAAGTGGGAGGGTGTTGGGAGGTGGGGCGGAAATGGAAACTTTTATAATTTAATAAACTTTGAAAAAAAAAAAAGATCCAAAAGACATTTTGTGACAACTTTAAATAATATTCTCTCAATAATAACACAGGTAGAAAATGAAGCAAAATGCCAGGACATGTCTGTATGAAGACGCCACAGTGAATCCTATTATTCTGAATACTAGCTTAACATGTAAACATTCAAAGGAATTTCCTTTTCTATACCTGTGATTTTCTTCATGCTAATCATGAAGTTTGCAGTGTAGAAACGTAACAGTAGCCTGAGACATAAAAATGTCAATATTTGGACAATATGCTGGGTACACAATGCTGAATTGTTGACCATATGGCGCAATCGAAGCCCAGAGCAAAGGTAGTCCTGCCCAGTTCGCTTCCTCTAATTTGAGGGTGTTATGCTTCTGGAGGGCCACTGCTATGGATTCTGACCACCTGCTCAATGCCCTTTGGAACTACCCTGGGAAGTATTTCATTCCTGATCTTTGCAAACTCCTGAGGGATCCTCGACAGGTGACATGCGCTTCAAAGTGGCACACACTGTCTCATAAAGTCAGGACATGTTCCTGTCCATATGCCTTTGTCTTCTAAAGCTGAACACAACACGGTATCTTTCCAGAGGCAGGAACAAATGACAGAAAATGGCAATAGATTGCAGCCACTTATATTCATGGGCTGGCGTTCATTTTTTCTTGCATTTGCCTAGGGTTGTTTTTTGAAGCCTTCGTTAAAAGGAGGTATCCTCATAGTAATGTATTCGCAATGTTAGAAATAAATCTTAGCACTATAAAAAAATGTGTTCTTGTTAGAAGTTATTATTATGTGCTCCGTACAATGAGTCAACCACTCTATGTAAATAACAAATTTTATAGTGTATAAAAATGTTCTTCCAAAAATTTCTCTTGGGCCCCTCAACTTCTTGACCATTTAGCACAAAAGACGTGTGGTTCTTTATAACCATTTTTTAATAGCAAATGTGTCCTTTAAATTCTATTTCCCAATGTTGTATACATAAGTAAAAAATAAAGTACCCATTTGACTTTCACTAATAAATAATGTACTGTTCCACAAAGCTATTGCTCCAAAAGGCTAAATATATCTTTATTTATTGCCTTCAAAAGATGATTTAGTTAAATGCTCAGTCAGATAAAAAGTCCATTAAAAAAATCTTCATTTTAAATATGTGAAAGTATATATATTGAATAACCATCCAATAGAAACAAACTATAAATCATTTACATAATTTAAAATCTCATTACCACATTAGGAAAACTAAAAATAAATTTCTTGAATACATCTTTGTATCCTATTTCACTTTTTCATATACAAAATATTGCTATTTTAATATGTAAACCATGAAAACATTATCTTTTATGTTCTTTTTTTCTTATCTGCAAAATAATCCATGCATCTCTGTTCTGAGATTATAGTTTTAATAATTAAAGTGACAAGTGGCCATGATAAAGTGATGTTTGCGGGAAAAATGTTATTAATTGCTTTAGTCTTAATTTCATTTTTTTTATTTTATTGTGGTTTTGTTTTGTTTTTCGAGACAGGATTTGGAGCCTCTCCTGGAACTCACTCTGTAGACCAGACTAGCCTCAAACTCACCTGCCTCTACCTCCTAAGTGCTGGGATTAAAGGCTTGTGCCACCACTGCCTGGCCCTTAATTTCATTTTTAGTAATTAAAAATAAAATAAAACCTAAAGTTAGTTCCTCGTATGTATAACCATATTTTATGTATTCAATCAGAATATTTAGATCTCCATTGTAAAACCTGTGAACTGTATAATATAATTGCAATTAGATTCCAACTAGATAAAAGGAGTTAGGTACTTATAGATTATTTTTAATTAGTAATTATTAAGTAAAGATGAAGGGCTTTCTCTCCCAACTGAATTCTCGTTAATGCTATTGTGCTGTTTTCTGTCTTCTAGAATTCTTTTGTTTGTTTGTTGTTTTTCTTGAATTTTCTAGGCAATTGTGGTTGTTGAATCTAAACTTTTCTTGGATTAGATTGTGATGTAGGTCTAGAGAACACGAGTTTCTATGAGCTGAGTTCACCAGTCTGTAGGTTTCTCCATCAAGACCTTGACCTCCCTTGCTCATATCTTTCCTCATGCCTCCCTTCAACTGAATTCCCAGAACTTTGCTTGATGCTTGCTTGCGTATCCATGCATCTGGTTCTGTCAGCTGCTGCATGAAGACTCTATTATGATAGTTGGGTATTCATCAATCTGATTACAGAGGAAGGTCAGTTCGGGCCGCCTCTCCACTATCGGAGTCTTAACTGGGTTCATCCTTGTAAACACTCCAACTATTTTTTTAATTCCATTAAAGCAAGTATCTATTAGACCAATTAGTCCATTACCCAAGTACTTTGACCAATCAGACTATAAAACCTGACAGTGTCTACTTCATATTTTATTGATCACTTTTTTTTCTTCTTAAGAATATTAGAATTTTATTTTTATTTATGTGAGTATGTGTCTTTTAAAATTGTGTCGGTACTGAATAGCAAAGAAAACAGGCCTGTACTGCTAAGCTAGAGTGTGCTTTACCTGACATTTTTTAATAAATATTATTTGTAGTCCATCTTTTCTTTGGGCACCTATGAATTAAATTTAAACACCTCTAAACTCTGCCCTTACTATCATGTGTGATGCTGTAGATATATAATGAACTATGTAATATTGCAAGCCAGTGTCAAGTACTTACATCTGCTTTGAACAAAATGTTTCCAAAAAGATTTGCAGACTGATAGACCTGTTCTGAGTCTTTGCATTCTCCGTGATACCTCCAGCCTCCCTCCAAGAAGAGAGGCCTTCCTTACTTCCTGGTTTCCTTGGCCAGTGGAATTTGGACAGATGTGGAGATGTTCTGGCTCAGCCAAGGTTTAAGAGGCCTTCAGTGCTTTTCCTGCTACCCCAGGCCCTTAGCGTCGCCACAAGAGGGTCAGCTCCTCATCCAGGTTCCTGTTCCCTTGAGAAGGATCAGGATCATATAAAGGAGTGTGCCGGCTGACTAGAACTCCACTTAGCTGGCCTGTGAACAGTCTGAAGCAAAACCAACCCATGTACTCATCCATTCCCTTCTCACTACCACCCAAGTCCCCATTTCCTTCCCCAACTCGGCGCTCACACCTACACTTAAGTATCACGCTCACTTACTGACTGGTCCTGCTGTTGACAGATACTCTCATATCTGTCAGAAAATAAAAACATTGTTTTAACCTCCAGATTTGGGGTTGATTGGTTATCAAACATTAATGTAGTAGTAGTCAATGGATATAATAGGCCTCTTAAATTAGACAATATTTAAAAAAAATAACCCACAATCCTTGACTTACCAAATTTGTAAACATATTATCATTGTAAAAAAATAGTGTATCACCATTATTAACTTTTTAAATACATGTATTATTTATGTGTGGAAGTTAGAGAAAAGCTATTCATCTATTCTCCCCTTACACCGTGTGGTTTTGAATATCAAACTGAGGTTGTCAGGCTTAGAGACAAGGACCTTTCCCACCGAGCCCAAGTGCTGAAGTTCCAAACTGAATGCATAACACTGATATAATTTCCTAAAAGACAGACGTTTCACCCCAAATACTTCCACTTCTGGCATCGTTTTGATCCCTTAGCCTAATGGCAAAATGCCTTTAATGTTATCTGAGTCAATACCTTATGTTTTCTTATTTGAAGCATCTAAAAGCACTTAAATAAAAATGACATCAGAGCTATTTCCCACACTTTGTGTGTGCCAAAGAAAAATTAGAATTGAAATAAGTTACATTATTTTTAAAGAATCCTCGTGGTGTAAATGAAAGCTCACTCTTAAAATAGAAGACAGCAACTGCATGCGCCTAAGTGTCACTGAGGAAATCCCTGTGTGTGCGTGTGGGGTACGGGTGCACATGTAAGTGTGTGGAGGAAATCCCTGTGTGTGTCTGTGGGGTACAGGTGCACATGTAAGTGTGTGTGGGAAATCCCTTTGTGTGCGTGTGGGGTACGGGTGTGGTGCGGGAGAATTGTCTGTATTCTGTCAATCATGTTTTAAATAAACGCTGATTGGTCAGGCAGTTGGTGTAGGTGGGAAAACCAGACAGGAAGTGAAAATGATGCAATGAGAACAGGAGAATTCTGGGGAGGAGGAAGTTGATTCCTCTCACTCCTGCCCAGATCACGGAAGCAGCAGGATGTGAGCTGCCCCACTGAAAAAGGTACTGAGCCTCATGGCTAACATAGATCAGAAAAATGGATTAATCAACATGGGAGAGTTAGCTAATAAGTAGCCTGACCTAATGGGCCAATCAGCATTGTAACTTATAGAGATCTCGTGTGTGATTTTTCTCTGGGACTAAACAGCTGTGGGGCCGGGTAGGACAGAAAACCTCCCAACAAACAGGCTCCCCTCATGTTACATGGGTGCACATGTAAATGTGTGGAGGAAATGCTTGTGTGTGTTTGTGGGGTACGGGTGCACATGTAAGTGTGTGGAGGAAATCCCTGTGTGTATTTGTGGGGTACAGGTGCACAGGTAAGTGTATGGAGGAAATTCCAGTGTGTGTTTGTGGGGTACGTGTGTGTGTGCATGTGTGTGTGCTTGTGTGGTATGGTTGTACACATTAGTGTGCAGAGAAAATGCCTGTGTGTGTTTGTGGGGTACAGGTGCACACATAAGTGTGTGGAAGAAATCCCTGTGTGTGCTTGTGGGATACGGATGCACGCAGAAGTGTATGGAGAAAATCCCAGTGTGTGTTTGTGGGGTACGTGTGTGTGTGTGTATGTGTGTGTGCTTGTGTGGTATGGTTGTACACATAAGTGTGCAGAGGAAATTCCTGTGTTTGTGTGTGTGTGTGTTGGGTGTGGGTGCATACGTTATTGTGCAGGGTTCAAACGTGTCTTCCTCCTATTACCTTTCCCTCTATTTTTAAGACAGGGTCATTCACTGAACCCAAAAATCACTACAGGTTTAGCTAAACTGCGGGTCAAGCCCCCTGTATCTGCTTGTACACACTCACACACACACACATGCTTGTACACACTCACACACACACATGCACACACACACACATCCTGAGGTTACAGAGGTCACTCTTGTATGCCTGACTTTTGTTTCTTTATTTGTTTTTGTTTTGTTTTATTTTAATTAACTAACTTCTTACTAACTCAGATCTTCATGCTACATAGAAAGGACATTTTTACTGAACTCTGTCCCCAGACTTTGAAAAATCCTTTTGAGAGTAACTAATCTTACATGTTTAAAATGGCCAGAAGGCTAATTTAATGAGAACAATTAAACTATTAATTTGGAAATAGTGATTGATTTGTGCATTCTTCTAGTGGCGATTAACTGCACTGTGGTCTCTGTGGTGAGCAGCAAAGACAGACAGATTTTTGGATAAGTGCCTATTAGCTGTCTACGTGTTTGAAAAGTGATGCAACTCTTCTTTTTCCTTAAACATGACTTTTATGTTTTGACTTGATTACCTCCAGTGGAGTCTATTTAAAAATAAGAAGCTTTAATGAACAACAAAATAGATATTTATAGATTTACCATATTTAGCAAATGAAAGAGCTATTCTGACCAGAGATTGCAAAGGGTTTTCTACATTATACTGCAGCGAGATTTTGTATATCTGTCTTTTTTTATGTTCTCTGCATTCCTTTCACAACAGGCTCTTCTTCCAAGCATCTGATCGCAGCAACTGCTTCCAAAGCATCACAGAAGACCACCTGAAACCCTAGCATTGCCTAACCTAGGCTGCTTATCTCTAAGTGTAGCTGATTTTGACAGCCAGCCTACCGTGTGCTTGTTCATCAGAAGATCAACATTAGTTATGCTGAAACTGGAGAGACTCAAGAAAAAGTCGATGGTTATTGACCATTGTCCTTAGTAAATATTTACATACTAGACACAGAGCGGATGGCAGAAATACAAAGGCTATAGCTACTGACCTCAGGATTGATGATTGTAATGGGAAAAATTAGCACTCGTATTTTGATTAAAAATGAGAAACTCTGGACAAATGATAAATAAGTATGAACAAATACGTATGCTGTGCTCTAAACAAGCTAGCAACTGAAGACAAACACGCACACACACACACACACACACACACACACACACACACACACACACACACACACCAGTAGAGTTATAGACTTCTAACTGGCCTCTATCAGTCTGTTTTCCATTTTTCCTTCAAAGGAAATAAGACAGAAAGAAAGGAGGAGGTGGGGATGGGGAAAAAGAAGGAAAGGGGGCTGTAAAATGTCTCTGTATCAATGAGAGGGCAAGGGGCTGTGAACGGTGAATGCAGCATCTATTCTAAGAGCTCAGGACACTTTATGGTAAAAAGCAACACGGCCATGTTTGGACTTGATTGTTCTAGTCATTGTAGCCATCTGTGGTGTCTTCGGTTGTTATAACTTTCTTTCTGGGACATTGCTTGAGATGTTTTTCCTTAGGAAAATAATGAGCGCATCAGCAAACTAAGTATCTTTTATGTTAGTGATAAAAATTTTAATTTGCAATTAATTGGCTTTTGGCTGTTAAAACTAAACAGATGAAAGTATCTATAGCTTTCTTTTCAGTGTTTCCCTATATCTTTCTCTTCCTTTCTTTCAGAAAGACATCATTGCATCTGGGTGTAGGATCATTGTGAAATCAATGTTTACAGAGGACCTGGCACACACAGGCACAGCACATAGTACATGCATGCACAGCACCTTACGGCACACACATGCAGAAAACCATCCAACAGAGAGGACCTAACACATGCAGGCACAACACCCTAAGCACACATGTGGAGAGGACTATCCAACAGAGAGGACCTAGCATATGCAGGCAGGCACAACACCTTAGTGTACTCATGTAGAGCAAACCGTCAAACAGGACCACAGATATGTTGAGTACTATTAAAACCTTAATTTAAACTGTTGAAGAAATTAACCAGTAAAACTTATTACTATAATCACCTGTTATTTCCTTGCTATTCTAATAAAAAAAATTAAGTAGAAATGAAACAACCTTTCCTATTAGATTCTGAAATGCCGAATTATACCTCTTTGCATACTGGATGCATTCAGCGGCCTCATTACAATATTTAGATTGCAATAAGAAGCCACGATCTGAAAACGTAACCCTGAACGTAAATAGGATTACACTTCTTTGGAATTTATTTTCTTCCCTTCATTACCTGAGACTTCTAAACTTCTCAATCTGTTAAACTTTTTTCCCTTTGAGCATTCGTGCAATCTCTAATGTGCAGTCTGGTAACTGATAATCTTGTTAACGTGCAAGTTAGTGCCCAACAGATCTGACTCTCTGCTTCCCGGAGGGAGCTAATTCAGGTGCATCCAAGGGACAAGGCCCAGGAAGACAATCCTAGAGGCTAATCATCTGCTAGTGTCATTAAAGGAACCGTGACAAATCAGCCACACACTGTGCTAGAGTTGATAACAACATTGCTGCAGCTGCCGGGGGCAAAGCGGTGAGCTCTGCAGCACCAGGGTTCACCAGGATCCACCAGAGTTTAGAGTACCAAATGACAGAAATGAACCGTGCATTTCCACAGTTGAACTTTACAAATTTCTCACGTAATCGTCTATGCATTATCTAATACCGGGATGTATAACTGTCAATCAACAAAAGCAATAAAGGTAAAGATTATCTAGGCGTTTTGCCGAAAATGCAAAATTTGTTTGGTAAACTGCATTTCTTTTTCTTTTTTCTTTTCCTTTTCTTTTCTGTGCAAAATAAATTTTTATTGAGGGACGGGTCTTTCCATCCATCTTGGCAGCAGCCTTCCTTATGGCTTCTGGTACCTGTGAGGGTCTCCACCCTTTTCTGTTATAGGGCAAAACAGTGTAGAGATTCCTCCATCTTGTTTTCTTGCTGAGGCGGTTTCAGGTTTAAGTAGAATTTGATCTCCTTCATGGAGAATCCTATGGAAAATTACCAAACTGTTCTAGCAACCTGAAGTCAGGATGTTCTAAGCTAACTTATCTTCCTTTCTGCCAAACTGCATGTTTGTGTGGAACCCCTCCAGCTAACTAACCCCTTATCTTAGCTTCCATCAAGGTGCTTGCTTATGCAAAGCCCCACTCCACCCTTTCCCAAACCGCTGAGTAGGATGCCAGGGCTTAAGTTTCTTCAAAAATCCTGTCGTGGATATTCAGGGCTACATCTAGGTCCCAGAAGATTTGTCATCCCAACCAACTAGAATAAAGACTATTAACTATGTTTGTGTGGTCATCTCTGGTGGACTAACATTAGCACTGATGTCCTAGAACTCTTTGAATAGCTCCATGACAGCAGCTTGTAGGGCGTAGATCATATCCCATACATACTTGGTGTGTGTGGTGATGAGCCAGGGTACCAGTTGTCCCTGGGCCTGCTGATCTTTGTTACCTTGAGTCCCTTGTGGAGGCCCATAGCCACGGGGCAGCATAGGGATGTGACTACTGCCCTCTGATGGTGGCTGCATGTGGGGAGCCATCAAGTATTCAATCTTCACATTTGAGACAGAGCCCTGGTTTCCCTTATACAGTCCGCATTGATTTTAAGGACATAAATCCTTGAGTCTGCCTCCTCAGTGCTGGGATTGTAGGTCCGACCACTCAGTCCAGCAACAAGAGCATATGAATCTCTCGTATGTGTGGACTCTTGCAAGTATGGGCATATTATTTAACACGTTGCTCTAATATTTGTTACTGTCCATTGTCCTTGAATTTCTATGTAAAAGAAAGCCTGTTGGGTATGATAAATGTTTTCTAAACATGCATCTGCTGCTGTAGAAGAGAATAATAGAACTAGTATAAAGGTGAAAGTTCATTAATGCAGTGTTTGTTATCAATTGTTTCACAGACTGTGCACATAGCTTCCCAGACTACACACTGTTTCTTCTAGTCTGCAGTAACTCTCGAAATGCTGTTATATTAACCTGCTATATTAAGAAAATGGGCATTTAAAACAAAACAAAAAAGTTCTATTTCAGTGGAAATCAGAACCCTCAATTTCTCTCTGAATTTTGAATTAAAAATAGTCTCATTTGCATGAATACAATGAAGGTTTTTTTAAATGTGGCTAGGATCATTTCCATAATTCTATATTTTCAGTTTTTCCTTAGAATTCTAGAACCTGACATTGCACTATAATTTGCAAAACTGAAATCCATTCAGAAATAAGTCTTGGTAGAAAAGGGATTAACGAAAGGCAGGTAGTGCCTTCTCCGCGGCGTTTCTCGGTCCTTGTTAACCAGCTGGGGGGAAAGAAGAGCGGCTCAAACGACAGGGCATCTTGCAGTCATTGGTTGGAAATGGGTTGATTGGCTGATACTTAGCACCATAAGATTTCACCTGGGTGTGGAAGTCGGCAGGCACCAGTCCAGAGTACAAACAGTACTTGGGAGCTGCATTCTTCTCTGACTGTAACACCCTTCTATGAATGTTAGATGAGAAATTTCTCAAGGAAAACAGGAATGTTACAACACTGCCGTAGCACTTTCTAGAATCCTGTGTTTCACCCTTGTCTCTATAGCTGTTTTTGTTCGTTTATGAACAGCAGGCTTATTCTGTGTGTGTTTAGTTTATTAAAGGGATTTGATTAACTACATGCTTAACTGAGGAAAGCACCCTTTTCTTGGTTAAAAATAGTGGGGGTATATACTTCCCTGCTCCCATATCCATCCTTCCTCCCCCCCCCATCCCATTTTAGGGTTTGCAAGAGACTTGATTCAAGAGGGGCTCCCAGGTCCAAGGAGAGGTCCCCAGATTGCTCCCTGGGCAGCAGAGGAGAGGGTGCCTGAACTGGCATTCGCCCATAAACATACTGATGAATATTTTGCATATCACCATAGAACCTTCATCTGGCAATGGATGGAGATAGAGACAGAGACCCACATTGGAGCACTGGATTGAGCCCCCAAGGTCCAAATGAGGAGCAGAAGGAGGGAGAACATGAGAAAGGAAGTCAGGACCGCGAGGGGTGCGATCACCCATTGATACATGGGGACTGATCTAATGAGAGCTCACCAAGGCCAGCTGGACTGGGACTGAACGAGCATGTGATCAAACCAGATTCTCTGAATGTCGCTGACATGGGGGCTGACTGAGAAGCCATTGATAATGGCACTGGGTCTTGTTTTGTCTGCATGTACTGGCTTTTTGGGATCCTAGTCTGTTTGGATGCTCACCTTCCTAGACCTGGAAGGAGCGGGGAGGAACTTGAACTTCCCACAGGACAGGAAACCCTGACTGCTCTTAGGACTGGAGAGGAAACAGGAGAGGGAGTGGGGGAGTGAGAGGGTATTGGGAGGAGGGGAGGAAGTGGAAATTTTTATAAATTAATAATAATAAAAAAATTTCATATATTAAAAAAGGGTTGGCAGGGAGTTTGATATAAAGCACTCCAGTAAGTACCATTTCTTTATTGTATTGATATTTAAAATTTTTGTCAGGGACTTACATTTTATTTATGGGAGCTACATCTTTTTTTTTTTTTTTAACCGTTTCCCCCCCGAAATAAGTACAGTACTACTACAAGGCGTTAAATATAGTTCCCCCGGAACTTTTTATCACACCCTGAACAGCGAGCACTCAGGCATGTGAAGTGAAACCATATCTCATAAGCCACATCCTCAAAAGAGATCTTTCAGAGGAATCTTTCTCTCCCCCCAATCGAAACATGGTAAGAGGTTTAGAGCTTGAACAGATAAAATAGAACCTGCTCTGCAGGTCTCGGTCCACAGCCGCACCTGCCAGTTATTGTTCTGTACGTGAACTAACTAAAAATACAAATTGGATGGGTTGTGTGGGATCCATAATTTCTGTAACTGGCTCACTAAGAAGTCGTGTTTTAGGGCCGGAAGTCACTCCGTGTTAGTTGTGTGGTTTAAAAGGGTGCTCTTAGTGAGCTTGCCAATTTTATTCTTATTTTGTTTTCTTATTTTGAAGTTGAAGTAAAATAATAACAAGAGATGAGCAAGATTAGCATGAATGTATGAAAATGCTCAACACATAATTTCAAACTTTAAAGCAACAGAAAATCAGGGTGCTCTTACTTTTCCTCTTCCTGGAATCCTGGAGAGCAAATTCACTTCTGCTTATTCCTCTGTCTGCTCTAAGGCTCTGCTTACGTCCAAGATGATCACAACAACACAAACTGCTCTCTAAGTCTCCTGCCTACTCAGAAAGTGTCTGTAAGACCACCTTTCTCTCTCTCTCTCTCTCTCTCTCTCTCTCTCTCTCTCTCTCTCTCTCCTCCCTCTCTCTCCCTCCTTTTCCCTCTCCCTCTCTCCCTCCCTCTCCTTCCTTCCCTTCCCCCCTCTGTTTCTGTCTCTCTCTGTCTCTTTCTCTCTCTCTCTCTCTCTCTCTCTCTCTCTCTCTCTCTTTCTCTCGGTTGCTCTTTTTCTCTCCCTTCACCCTCCTCATCACTGTCCTTCCATTTCTTTCTTTGTCTCCTGTTCTTACAGCTCGTGCACCAAAGCCTATTTTACCAGGCATCTTTCTTTCCTTTCTGAATGTAAACATCCTCGTGTCTTCAGTTCTAAAAATATTGCAGTATAAGTGGCCCTGTGTTTCCTTCCCTTCAAAGCCAGACGACTTGAGAGAGCAGAGCGCTGCACACCTACCCATTTGCTCAAGTCTAGTCATGTCCCTTTTAAGGAAGCAAAGGCATCAGAATGTTTTGACAGAATTGACAGGTTCTTTCCAGAACTCATCCCTCTCTGGACTGTCTTGTTTTCCACATTCCTTTTTTATCTCTCACCCAACTTTAAACAAAAATATTTCAGTAGGTTATTAGTGGATGAAACAAATCTCTAACCATAAACGAAAAATCAATATCCTTTTTATTGTAGGAAAAAGGGGCAACAAACTGCCCAGGTCCTAAAATTATATATAAGAAGTGCACCTATATGTCTGATTAGCTTAAAGATATAAAGCTATGATTTTATCTTCAGTTGTCACGATAGGAAGAACTCTCTTCTTCTGCCCTCTTCTCATGGGGTGGAAGACAATGTTTGTGCTGCCTGAACTGACCTGGCCAGGAGAAGCGGCCATTCCGGGAGCAGGTGCAGTAACTGCCTCCATGTTCCCATGATTATCGGGAAAAAGTGCTCAACTGGGAACTGCGTCCAGTTTTTGTTTCCTAAAAAGATGGGGGTGGGCTTACAGCATACTAATATGAGATAAGTTTTCTAAAGAAGCAAGTAACTCTATTTGTTCGTTCAAAACTCTACATTCAGAGTGACGGAAATATGGTGACTCTCTGTCTCAGAATTGTCTACAGAAGGAGCCAGAGAGCTGTGACTTTGTCCCACACATTGATTCTCTGACAGCTCTGGGGGAGAAGAGTTGAAATCAAGGAGTAGTCATGACCATAGCCCAACCCGAGGCTTGGGGGTCAGGGAGAATGTGTTGTTCTCCCATACACTGCAAGTGGTCGCTGCCAAACTTTGCTTCCTCAGCATATGGATTTTCTGTTCTGACTCTGTATTCAAATACCATTGTCGCTACATGGGTGTCTTCTTGGTAAAAATGCCATTATTTTCTTGGGCATTAGTCACTTTGGGTTTGGGGCATGCTGGAGTCCAGGATGAACACATTTGCAAAGGCTTAGATTTCAGGTTCTGAATAGGCGTGTATTCTAGGCTAATGCTGGTTGATGTTCATCTGATTGCCCCTCGGAAGACCTTACGCGCTTGCCCCCGGGGCCAGCATCACAGCTACCTCTTCAGAACATTTGTATGATAATGAAAGATAATGTAAAAGAAGGAGACTTGGTTGTGGTGCCTGAGCAGGGAAGGATTAGAGTCACTGGCTAAGCAGCAATAGATGGCAAACATCACAGCATTAAGAAAGGCATACAAGGCACAGGACACTACTTGTTAGGGAAGAAAGAATATTTACATGAGCATAATTATTTATCTCCTGTCTTCCTTTGCAGAGCCTCGGGGGTACCTTTCAAATCATACAATATGAGTAAGCGCTGGCCTCCGTTCACTAATAGTCATTAGTGACCTCTACATGTCAGGAAGGCGGAGAAAAATGAACTGTCATGCTATGCGAGCGCTAAATTCTAACCGGTCACAGTGTAACAAGCTTTGAAATTGTTAAAGTTGTGCAGTAGGAATGGAAGTAGATTTATTTCTCAGACAGGAAGTTGGGGAGGAGCTGCGCATGTGGGTGACGGTTAGCCGGATGAGGATCTAATGCTGAGGTCAGTCGGCAGCATGGATTACATACACACCTGCTACTGTCTGCACAATGCTCATGGAGTGTCTTTGTGGACTTAGATAAAACTTTAAGACTCAGAATATTATAATTGCGTCTTGAAGCAGGAGTGGGGACCGACTGTTTCTGTTTCCCAACAATCTTATACTCTATGCTTAGCATCAACATCCATTGTGAAAAGATGATTTTTTTCAGAAAAAAATGAAAAATGATTCCTACAGACATACAAATATGCATACATCAAGAGCTTATTTACTGGTACCATAGGAACATATGAGACGGATAACTCGTTCAAAGGAGTCAGAAAGAAAGTATAAACTGTCACAGGATGAGGAAATACTGACAGGAACTTCAAACGGAGACAGAGTTAATCGTCTACAGAGGAGAATCTAAATCAGTCGTAGCCGGGCACAGCACAGTGACTTACCAGCAGTTTCCTACAAGGCGCTGAAGCTTTTGAACTAGTCCACAGACATCAAGCAGAGCTCACTTCTGATGGCCCAGCAGGCTCTGTTGTTGAAGATACGCGGTTTCCCACAAAATACTAACACACTTTAGTTCACTGTGTGTGTTTGTCCTTCACAGAAGAAACTGAGGGTTAAAAATTGTTTATACCTATCCATCTAACTTGTAGATTAGAAATAAAAATGACTTTTCCTTGTAGCTTCAAGACCTGTTAACGGGTTTTTATTGTATTTTCTCCGTCAGAGCTGATGTTGCTGATTTACCACCTGAAGTTTGCTCATAGCAGAAGGATTTTGTTTTCTGGCATTTTCACCTATACAGCAGAAATTTTTAGGCCTCCAAGTGGCGGCAAAGGAGGCACAGACTGGACTTTCCCCCAGAAGCACAGGAAGACGCCAGCTATGTGTTTTTCCATATCGTACAATCTGCACAGCTCCATGGAGGCTTCTCTCTTCCCCCTTCCTCCGTCTCCTCTTCTGTGCCCTGCATCTCTGGTTCCGTTCTGCTACCTGAACTCTAGGCGAGTGGTTCTCAATCTGTGGGTCATGATCCCTTTGAGATTAAGTGACCCTGTCAGAGGGGTTACCGGGGATCATCAGAAAACGCAGATATCTGCAATCGTAAGAGTAGCAAAACTACAGTCATGAAGCAGCAAAAAATTCATTTTATGGTTGGGGGTCACGACAGCATGGGGAACTGTATTAAAAGGTCACAGCATTAGGGAGGTTGGGAACCACTGTACCACGGTACTAAAGTGGACCTGGATGAACTTTGCCAACTTTGGATGCAAACTTAGTACGGCAAGCATAGATAAGGAAGGCGAGAACTAGGCAGTAGTACTGGTCTTTCCCCATGCTTGCCCCGTATTGATTCTGGAACATTTATAGCCACCACACAGTACATACAACATCCAGAGAGGTTGTGGTACAGCTTCTCATGTTCATATTCTTCCCCAGGAGGCCACAGAAACAGCATAATACTACTGTGTGTAGCAGAGCCTGTTAGTATGAGCAAATACCTGATCAGACATGTAAATCAAAGGAGATAAAGGAGTAAATGTGGCTAAGCTTGTCCTTCAATCAGGTTTTATGGTTAGGCATTCATGTATTTATATGTATCTATTATGTGTATTACATGCCAAAGCCACTTTCCAGGCTATTCAAAAATTACAGGGATCTTGGAGGATTAATTAGTTCTATTGAGTCATTAGAGACTAATAAAATATGAAAGTTTTAATTGGCACCGTCTGCAAATACCATCGTCTTCCATTCAGGTCACAGCTTGAGGAGGTAGATACTTGGCACATGGAAGGAACAACCCAGTTCAATCAGTGGAACTAATCACGGGCAAAAGCATCACAGCCGCCGCCTCCTTCACGTTAGTACGACAAACGAAGTGAAAACATCTTCAGAAAGACTCATCCATCAGGGAATTTAGGAATGTTTCAAATGAAAGACAGATCTGCAATAGAAGGTCATGCTGTTCATACATCCCATGTCCTAATCCATAATTTAGAAATGTGAATAATTTTAGGGAACAGTGTCTGCAAACTGCTGTGTCCTGATTATACCACTGACTTCTGTGAGCCTGATAAACTGCCTGGCTGACACGGAGATTCAGGGGCAGACTCTCTTCCCTACTCCTTTACTCAGCCGTACCAATGCTCCTGTGCTTTCCCAAGGTGTCAGGAATATTTTTAAAATAGGCTGCCTGTCTAGTAATGAGATGAAAGCTGACAGAGGCAACTTCCTTTAAGAAACTTTTGTTTTTGTCGCTTTACGTGATATGCAAAAGATAAAAAACTGTGGTGATCTTGTGGTAGGCACTTTCCTGTGATCCACACATCTGATACTTCTGCAACTGTGCCCTCACCTTCCCCTGACTGGGCTAAACATGCTGGGGCCCTCGAGAGAGAAAAGGAAATCCTGATGCTGTGTAGAGTCTTTGATTAGGTTATAAAGTCTGCAGCTTCTTTGGGGGCTCACTGTTTCTCATCACACTTGTTTATACATATTGCACTACCTATAAAGAAGCCTGTCCAATGAGAAGATGAAGTATCTAACAAAGAGAAAGGGAAGCTTGCCAACCATGTGTGAAAGAACTTGGAAGCAGATCCTTCACTTCCAGATGAGACTGGAAAAGGTGGGTCCCTGGCGGACAACTTAACCAGAACCCTGTGAGAAATCTTGCACCAGAACTGGTCAACTGTTCTGGCCTTCAGAAACTGTGGTCTAAAATTAACTGATGGGGTTGGAAGGTTGGCTCAGTGGTTTAGAGCATTGTCTGTTACTGTTCTTGCCAAAGACTTGAATATAGTTTCCAGCACCCAGGTCAGGTAAAATGTCAGCACCATTCCATTTAGCACCTCTGGCTTCTGTTGGCACCTGTACACGTGTGTACATGCACACAAACAGACATGAACAAAAATATTAAAGTTAAATCTTTTAAAATTCTGAAACTTTTCTGCTAATAATTTTGAGAAAAAAAATTATGTGGCAATAGATAACTAACATAAGATCCTGTATATAATAACATATCAACTTGAATATGTAAAAAAATCAGATGTCAGCTTGTTAGGTGTCTTTGTCTAATTAGATGATGGCTTAACTATTTTAGTTATCTGGGTTAGTACTGGAAAACCCTTTGTTCTATTCAAAGGAATGCCTCATAGATTTCCATAAATGACCATGTGTAGAGGGGGAAGTTGTGGGAGGCATTATGCTAGACCAAATGGCCATCAGTTCCTTTTGACACTAAGTGATTGTATTCATGCTAATTAATTTAGGTTTATTTTTGGGAGCAAATAAAATATAAAATATGTCCTTATGTGCTACCATATTTATATAAAAAGCTCTGACCTATATGGTTATCTGTAGATTGATCACTTCTGAATGTAATTTCATTCTCTCTAATGATGTGGACACACTTATAACCGATTTCGCAACTATGGCAATTACTGGATTAAACAGATTTAATTTTACTTTCAGTAAAATTTCTGCTGTTGCTTTTTGTGCAACCTCATTTTTAACATCTTATAAACCATCACATAAGAAAGATATTTTGAATCCAAGTAAGAAACTTTAAAATATTTATGCAATACATTTTTCAATTTATATAGTTATTGCATCATATATATTCCAGTCCTTTAAGGTTTAGTTTTAAATTATTGATTTAAAATAGCTCAGCTTTGACAGCCAAAACTTTTCACTCATGTTGATAAATTCTCTGCTTCATAACTGACTTTATATTTCATGTTTGTGAGAATGTGACTAATCCCAGATAAATATAATTGTTGTTATATTTTTGTCTCACATTAAAATATGACTTAACTGGAAAACAAAAGGAGTATAAATTATTTATCAACGATACTATCATGAAGGATGTTTATTTTGTTTTGTTTCACAAAATAGTGGTACCTAGTGGTCTGTCCAAAGCTTATTTCCAGGTTTTTCCCAGCTGCCTTTGTAGCTGCAGTGTTTCCAACAGCTGGCTTAGTTCTCACACACAGTTAGTAGAATCTTTTGGTTTTACACCTTTTGTACTATGAAGCTGACCTATTTCTCAGTTGTGGGCCTTGAGCAGTGGCTTACTGCTGGTGCACAGTTAGTCTAATGTGGATCCTCATGCACGACTAGTGTTAATGAGGCATACTAGGAAGCGGACAGATTACTTTTACAGCACCAAACAAAAGACCACCTTAGGACAAAGGGCTATAGAAAGAAAAGTGTGCCAGGTGGTGGTGGTGCACACCTTTAATCCCAGCACTGGGGAGGCAGAGGCAGGAGGATCTCTGTGAGTTCGAGGCCAGCCTGGTCTACAGAGCTAGTTCCAGGACAGCCTCCAAAGCTACAGAGAAACCCTGTCTTGAAAGAAGTAAAAAAGAAATAAAGAAATTCACTTATGGGTAAAATAAAGTTTGCCCTTGCTTCCCTAACAGGACAGTCATGTGCTGTGTTATTATTCCTTATTAGTATATAACTGAGTGTTCTTTATTCATATTTCCTAATGGTCTGTAAATATGACTACAGGGCATTTATGTTTTGAATTTTTGCTTTGTTTCTTTGTAAAAGGGTGTTGCTCTGTGGTCTGTGATGGCTTGGGCCTCACTTGTAGCCTACCCTGGCTTCAGTCTTGCAATGATCACCCTGCTTCAGCCTCCGCAGTTCTGTAATTACAGACATGACCTATACATCCAGTTCTGAACTTTCTTAAACATTGCTCATCAGAAGAAAAGGTTAACATTATCTTCCTGTCCATATATTATTAGCAGCTAGGTTTGGGAAAGACAAATAAAACATTTTTATGTAGAAAGAAATGAATGCAATGATCAAACACAACCTTCTTTCAAAACTGACACTTTTATCTGCCTAATTTATCTACCTGATGTAATCTTCAAAAGACAAAGTGATAATGATTTCAAACATCAGAATATAATTGTGTTTTAGAATAAGTTCACTCATACACAGTAAAAGTGAAATTTAGACCTAATTATCATTATTTTCTAGAAGTGATTTAAAATAATTATAATGTAAATTTGCTCAGAAATGAGTTGAATAGAAAATATTAATTTAAACAAATTCATAGTCACACCTACTTTCACATTTGCTACACAAAACAAGGAAATTTCGTAATAGTCACATGATTTGGAGGCTGATTATATCTTGTATAAGTATATATCACTGGATTTGATACTCTTCTGAATCACTTACTGTCTAAATATTATATATACCAGATATATGCAATTAAAATTTATATTAACAACAAGAGAAGGCAAAAATCTAGAATTTTGTAGAAGTTTTGATTTTATAACCAATAATGGAAAAATTCAAGTCTAATAAGAAACTTTAAAAATTATTTTATTTTGAGTGCATGCATGTGTGTGAATATAAGTATGTGTGTGTGTGTAGGATATGTGTATATAGGGGTGATTGTACCATTGCACACATGTGGGATGTAAGAGGACAACTTGTGGAGACAATTCTCCCCCTACACCTTTTTGTCAGTTCTCAGAATCAAACTCAGGTCTTCCACCTTGCTCCGTAAGAAAAAAAGATGAATGAAATAAGACACAAAAACGGAGTTTTAATTCAATAAGGAAACCTCAACTGAAAGAATGCTGGGAAAAAAACCTAGTAAGACAAATTAAATTCATAGTGGAAAGTCTTAGCAACAACTAGGCCAAACCAAAAACAAAATTGGGGACTGGAGACACAGTTAAATAATTCGATCACTCAGTGAATGTCAATGAGAAGTTTTAGAAGCATGAAAGTGAATGGAAGAGTTTTAGGACATCATGAAAGCATATGTCCTCTAAAGTATTGGCCTAGAAGGAACAGAACACCATAGTAAGAGCATAAAACATACCTTCAGTAAAACCACGGAAGGAAAATTCTTAAACCTTGAGAAAGAGATGCATATCCAGATACAAGAGGCCTCTAAGACACCAAACAGACAAAACCAGAAAAGAAATTCTCCGTGACATACCAAAATTAAAAGCATTAAAAACACAGAATAAAGTAAAGGTATGGCAAGATGCAAGAAAGAAATGTCAAATCACTTACAAAAGCAGGACAATGATAATAAATAACCTGAGAGAAAACTTTAAACCCAGAAGGGCCTAGAAAGATGCACTCCAAGTCTTGAAAGACCAGACCTGTCAACACCAACTATTATATCCAGCAAAACTATCTATTTAGATTAAAGGTGAAATGGAGACTGTCTGTGACAAATTCAGACTAAAGGAATTTAGGGCTACCAAGTCACCTCTACAGAGAATTCCAAAAGAAATGCTTTCATAGAGAAAGATAAATATACTCAAGAGGTCTAAAGAAACAGACAATACTAGGACAAGTCAAGAAGAAACAACAAAATCAATGAAATGACAGGAATTATACACATCTTTCAGTAATAACTACAAATTAATTATTATTACAGTTAGCTGCTTTTCTATTGCTGTGACAAAGCTCCATAAACAAGGCCGCTTAAGCAAGAAAATATTTAATGGACTGTATGGTTTCATAGGGTTAGAGCCCATGATGGTGAAGCAAGGACATGGAGGCAGGAATAGGTGAGAACTCACGTCTCAAACAACACGCAGGTGGAAGAAAGCTAACTCGAAGTGAGATGAATTATTTGAAACTTCACAGCTCAACCCCAGTAACCTACTTCCTCCAGCAAGACTGTGCTAGCCAATCCTCCCTGAGTAGTTACCCACTGGGATCAAATATTCAAATACCAGAGACTTATGGAGGATATCACATTAAAGCCACTACATAGGCAAATGGAACAAAGACACAGACTCAGCTATTTTAATATCTGACGAAATAGACTTTCTACCAAAACTAATCAGAAGAGATGAGAAGGGACCCTTACTACTTATTACAGGGGAAAAAAATCTACCATCCAGATTTTATAATCTTAAACATGCACCTGCCAAATCCAGGTGCACAGAATTTCACAGAAACAATCACTATTGGCTGAAATATGCAAATTGACCCCCAACACAGTGGGAGTAAATCATTATTGAGGTACCTTTAATGCAGGGAGTATCACAACATAGCCGCAGCCTGAAATGAAATTTAATGTCAAAGTAAGTTTTCTAATACTGATTCCTTTTTAAGATTTGTTTAGCTCTCAAAACTAATTAACAAAAGATTATTTTATTTCATGGCTACTAAAATAGTAGAAATAGAAATGGAAAGGATAAGATTCATGCTAGAATTCAAATAGAAAATATGAAAAAATATTGCTTTGCGATTAGACATTGAAAAGTCATGTAATTTAGTTTAGTGAACAACATTACAAGCATCGAGCAAATTAAAAGGTACAATTGGAGTAAAATTGTATCATGTAGTTTCTAGTTTCAGAAATAATTTAGAAAATGACTCAGAAACTCTCGTTGTAAATATTCATGAAATGATTATCTGGTGGATCAGAATGCTTGTATGTTTTCCGATTATTCCAAAATTATAAGACATATCATTAAGATACTATTTATTTACAAATGAACAAAAGTATTTCTGGATGATTATTTTCTTCTTACAATTAAAATATGGTTTCAAACTACTGGAGTGCAGCTTCAAGAAGAAATGATGTCTACCCATGTCTAGAAGACATTCTCCATCAAATCTGGGGGAGAGAACACAAGAGTTTCTCAAACACTAGATCTCCTCAGAGCCTCCTGGCCTTGCCTAGTTGAGAGCATCCATTGGTTCCCATAAAGAACAGGTTCCAAACAGAGGCACACAGAAACTCTTCTCATGGAACAGACTTTGCCAGTAGCTGACAAGAAACACAAAAGTAACCAGCAGACAGTTTTCTCTGTATTCTTCCTCCTTTGGTACTGTTTTATTTCATCAGTTTTTAAGGATAAAATAATGACACCCCAGCTAATGATATCATTTTGAATTTCTTTCAGACTTCTTTGCCTTACCTTTCCTCTTACTAGTGCCATGAGAATGTGCCCTCTATTACTTAGCACATGGACAAAAAGGCCCTTCCTACCTTCTAAAATGCACAAGCTAGGGATATTTTGAACTCAAGTTGTATATGAGAAATTTTATATTATCACTCTTATTCAAAATCATAAATCCCTTATTTTGAAATAGAATGCTTAGCTCTTTTAATTTAAGACAGAGTCTTGATATGTCTCAAGTCTTGATATGTCTTGATATGTCTCAAGACTCAAGATGAGTCTCCTGCCTCAGCATCCTAAGGGCTGCGATTACTTCAGTGTTTAACAACATCTGTCACAGGTACTACTTTTTAAAATATGAGTTGGTATAGTTAGCACTGTCTGAGAAAAATTGTGAGAACTTTGTATTGTTGAAAAGGGAGGATAGAGCATGACTTCTGTTTCGGACATTTAAACTTGAGGTGACTTTTGGACTTCAATATCAAGAGAGCAGCTGGTACAGATGTTGCAAGTGAGTTTGAAGATGGAGACACTGCATCAAGAGGACATACCAAGCCAGGAAGTTAGAAAAGACAGCCAAATGGAATGTTGGTATAAGGAGTTTCAAGGTTAAGAGACTGACAGAGTGTCCAAAAATAATTAAGCAAGAAAGAGTTGCTTTTTTTGTTTTACAGGAAAAGTGTCAACTAATATGTGCACCGACTCTGAAAGGAAAGGAAAGAAGTGACAATAGGACTTAGAATACAGAGCACAGAATGAATACTGAAATGCCTTTACTTCAATAGGAACATATTTGGTGAAGTGGAGAGGGTGACGAGTTGATTAGAATATTCAAAGGAGACTAGGAGCAGGGAAAGTAGGTGTAGACACATCATTCACGGAATTTTGTGGAGAGAAGAAGAATGAAATTGGGAGCAGGAGGAAGCAATGGGGTTATAGAGAGGATTTCCATCAATGGTTTTCAGAAAAATATTCTTTAGGGTTCATTTAGTGGGCTCCGTGTGTAGTGTAACAGGCAACCTACCACACAAGAGGAAAGAATACGAAGATGCAGATGTCTGTACACGTTGTAATCCTCTTCCAATATTTTCTGACTGATGTTTTCTTAAGATTTAGAAATGAAATACTTCTTTTTCTTTCTTCTTTTTTTGTCTTCCTTTTGGACATGGTTTCTCTGTATAACAGTTTTGGCTGTCCTGGAACTCACTCTTTGGACAATCTGGCCTCAAATTCAGAGATCTGACTGCCTCAGCTTCCTGAGTGCTGGGATCAAAATCATGAGCCACCACCATCTACCTTCTCCTTCTTTTCCTTTTGAAGCAAAGTCTTGAGTTGTAGTCCAGGCTAGTCCAGGACACAGTAATCCCCCTTACTCAAGATACTGAAAATATATTGAAAATAAAAGAATTAGCTGGTCATAACGATAAAAAATAAATTGCAGAAGAGGGCCTGAGATTATAGGAGAGAAGAAACATGTAGGTGAATAGATGAATTAATGACTTGTGGATTTGCAAGACAAGATTCAGCATCATTGAGAATGACTAAGATCCTCTGGACTGGTATTATATGCAGTTATAAATTTGATATGAGTGCTGGGAACAGAACTCAGATTCTCTGCAAGAATAAAAAGTAATTTTAAGTTCTGTGTCATCTCTCCAGCCCCAATTAAACAATTAACTTCTCTAAATCATATGACTTTGCATGAGTATGCATGTATCATATTTGTACATATGGGCATGCATGGTTTCATATGTGAGAACATACATGCATGGGGTGCACTTTTGTATGTGAGCATTGTGTTGAGGACATTTGTTGGCATTTGGTACCTTTGCCACTTCACCCACCTTATTTACTGAGCCTGGGTCTCTCACAGAACCCAGAACTTACCTACTTAGCTAGTCTTCTGTATAGCGTGCCTTAGATATTTCTGTCTCTGCTTCCAGGAACTTGATTTCAGGTAAACTACAATTTCTAATGCTCATACATTTTTATGTGGACATTGGAGATCTGAACTCGAGTCCTCACTCTGTGCAACAATCAGTTTACACACTGAGTCACCATCCCAGACCTAATGTGTTTTGTAGGCTACTTTTTTTGCTTTGTTTCATGTTGAAAATGTATTCATAGATACTAATCTCTAAAAACTATTGGAAAGATTCTCTCTCCCTTAAGCAGGCTATTTATGATAGCACATACCCTGCCTGTGAGTGACTATGGTTGGGGTTAGCCTTTTGGTTCATCCATTAAATGAATATTAATTACGGTGAATAAACCTTTAAGTCTACACAACCCAAGCCTTAAGACTCCACTAAGCTTAGCAAGTATCTCTGTATGTAATCAAATAGTAGTAAATTCTTCAGGCTTAAGAGCTGTTATTCTCTGTTGAAATCACTCCATTTCAATATTGAGGATAAGAGCAGCAAGTCTGTATATATAAATGAAGAGCATAGCTGTCTTTTGATAAAAATCATTTTGTACAATAACAGTGTAGGTTAGCCAATCTTCTAGACTGTCAATGCAGTTGTCCGCATTGCGAATTTTCAGATCACAGTGAAACAATGTCTTGACTGTTGATGTCTTTCAGTTGACAGATTGTTTGCCTGAATTCTGAAAGCCCTGGACTTCAATCCTGCATAAACCAGACGTAATAGTGGAAGCTGTATTCCCAGCACAAGGGAGTGTCAGACAAATGTCTGCCTCTGATCTTGGTTACAATAATGACGTTTCTAATTATACGTCATTGAAGTTTTCCAGATCAGATAATATGGTCTATGTCCATCTTAGGTTTAGGTTTAGGGACTAAATAAAAAAATCCTGTTTGGGCCGGTCCTTCCTCCCTCCCTCCCTTCCTCCCTCCCTCCCTCCCTTCCTCCCTCCCTCCCTTCCTCCCTTCTTTCCCTTCCCTTCTCTCTCTCTCTCTCTCTCTCTCTCTCTCTCTCTCTCTCTCTCTCTCTCTCCTTCTCTCTCTCCTATAATTGAAACAGTTATCTTTTAATAGGAAAAATAAATGGATCTTAACTAAGGCAAAGCTGCAGCAGGAAATAGAATGGACATAGAGGGATTTCTTCATCACAAAAATGTCCAGAGGGCATAAAACAGAAGTCAGAGGCTCAGCATTTTTACTTGTTGTATCAAACAAGACTGAGTGAATGGACAAAGTGCAGACACAGGAACAAAAAAGAATGACCACCTAGGAATGGAATTAAAAATACACTGCATTTTAAAACCAGCTCTCAAGCTACTTCCTGACACCTTGTCATGTCTCCTTTATAAAGATCTAGCCTAAATGCTTGCTTCATTCCTGCTGGGAAGCAAAGCAAGTGTTCTTCAGGAAGACATTTGTGGAGGAAGCAGCTATTTATTAAAGAGTCTATTCTCCGACATTTACACTTCTGTCTTCTAAAAAAATTGTCTCAGAAAATAGCTAAGATTAGATAAATATTCAAAGTTAGCATGTTTAACCTAACCAGACTTTGAAAGCTACAGTCATTATAAGTGCTTTGTCTAGGGTTTTTAAATTCATCATTTATTCTTTTCTCATACATATTGCATCCTGACTGTAGCTTCTTCTCCCTCCTCTCCTCCCAGTAACTCCCCCATCTTCCCTCTCCTCCAGATCCAATTCTCATCTTTTTCTCATCAGAAAAGGCCAGGCCTTCTGGTTATATCTGCTGAACAGGGCATAACAAGTTGCAATGAGACCCTGCCCATCCTCCTCTAGATTTTTAACACTGGTATTTTCTCGGTACCTGTTATCTTCTCTTCGATTTCTAGACTGGTTAGCCCCTTCACCCTACTGATGGGGGAGTCTCCTCTGTGTGCTGTGATTACCATTAATGAATAAAGAAACTGCCTTGTTCTGTTGATAGGGCAGAACCCAGATAGGTGAACAAGCAGCCTCGTTGCAACACCCTACAAGGCCAATCTCCTCATTGTTTATTTTAAAAATAAAAAAGGAAACATTGTGTTGCTGATGCATCTTCTGTAACATGATCGGGTCCAGGCTTGTTGGGGGTTTCTGTCCTGCCCGGTTTCTACAGCTGTTTAGGTCCCAAAGAAAATCACACAAAGATCTCTATAAGTTATAAAGCTGATTGGCCCATTAGGATAGGCTTCTTATTAGTTCTTGTAACTTATATTAACCCATTTTTCTGATCTATTTTAGTCATATAGCTTGGTAACTTTTTCAGCTGTCAGCTGACATGTTGTTTCTCCAGTAGTCTGGGCAGGAATGGTGGAGGGAGCTTCCTGCTTCCCAGAATTCTACTGTTCTCATTGCACCACCTCTACTTCCTGTCTGGTTTTCCTGCCTATACTTCCTGCCTGGCCAATCAGCATTTATTTAAAACATGATTGACAGATTACAGACAATTCTCCCACACCGATCTTCTCTTATCCCTATAGCCAAATAGTCTGTCTGCTTTCTCTACTCTCCAGAGCCACTGCAAACAGACATGCACACTGTGCCTTGCTCTCCAGTGACATCGTAAATAGACATGCACTCTGTGCCTTGCTCTGCAGTGAACTGCAAACAGATATGTACACTGTGCTTTGCTCCCCAGGGACACTGCAAAGAGATATGTACACTGCCCCTGAGTACACCAGTGGAACCATTTCTGAGCACCCACAGATACCAAAACCGTGGGCCCTTGAATAAAATTACAGTATTTTCTTGTGATCTGCACAATTCTCTTATATTCCTTAGATTATGTCTAGATTGTTCACAATACCTAATACAATGTTAATTATGTATGTGTAATGTATACATGTATAATATGTAATAGTATGTATGTAATATATGGTTGCTGTACTGTATTGTTTAGGAAATACTATTAGAAATTTAATAAGAATTAGGACTTTAGTGGATAACGATGGATGCCCTTTTCTCAACTATTTAGAGCATAAAATTGGTAGAGTCCAGGGACCAACGACTGGACCATGTATATGTGGCCTTGTATGTCTTAGAGCCACTGTGAAGGAAGTGTTTCTCACACTGCACAAAGTTCATGCTGCTGTTCACATGAATGCTAACACGCTTCTGTGAAACTGGCATGGGCAGGTGGTTAAGTTCTCACCCTTTTACCTACTCTTCCTAATTTACACTTGCCTGAACATTTCTGGCTATAGCCAAAGGGTCACAGTGACCATGGGATTCATAGTCACCTGAAACTAAAGCTATTTATTGGGAGCCAAAATTTATCAAATACAGCATCTTTTAAATATGTGCTGAACTGCATTTTAACTAAAATATAAATGCATAGAATATGGATAGACATATGGTAATATACAATAACACGGTCAATGTGTTAGTGATCCAGCAAGAAATTCTACTGGATATCTACCAGGGCATAGTTTGTTTCTGCTAACAACATTGCAAATCTGCAAAAGCAATGCTATCAAAAATATAAAATATGTCATAATTCATATACAAAGGAAATATGTAAGACCTTCTGGAAAATTGTAGACCTTAAAACGAAAAGTTAAATTTAAAAAAATATATTAATTTTATTTATTTTATTTTTGGTGTATTTGAGAAAATGACACTTTGCATCTCTGGACTGGAACTTTATGTGTCGTCAAATATGAGACCCTATGCTGGTGTTATAGGCATTGTCCACAAACTTGGGTTAAAATTAAAAATTTAAAGGTGGATAATCGTTCATGTCAAATTTTGTATTCATATTTTGCAATGCTAATGCATAAGATCTTCCAGTTCAAATGTCTGAACTGTAATAATAGATCTTAAAAGACTGATGAGTATAATTTTCAATGATATGTTTGATATTTTCAGAGTATTATTTATTCCTCACAACCAAGTGCTGTGTACGGGCGGTTATTTGTACAATTCTTTTACATTGAATGGAAGAATAGAGCCCTTTGTATTCATGGAGATATTTGGAAGCCTTTTCTAAAGACACAGAATTGCTCTCAGAAAACACTGGGAGAAAACAGGCCGCATTGTTCTTCTCAGAGTACAAAAGGCAATCAAACTCCTGTAGCAGAATATGATAATTACTAAGAATCTCGACAGGACTCTAAGACTAAGCCAAGGAAGATAAATGCTTTTTTGTAGATGCTTTTTCTGAACAGTCTAGTAAGAAATTGGAGGGTTGATGGTGGCAAACCTGTCCCCACTCCACAGACAACAATCCCTCTGTGTAATCTTCCAAATCGTATTTCATGAATTCGTGTATGGAACAGGGAGGCATAGTCGGTTGTCAGAGAGATAACAAACAGACACGGCAAGAAGTGGGGGAGAAAGAGTGAGAGAGTGAGAGAAAGACAGACGGAGAAAGGATGAGAGAGAGCAAGGGAGAGAGACAGAGACAGGATGAGAGAGAAAGAGGGAGGGAGGGAGAAGACAGCGGAGATGAAGCTAATACGATGCTATTTCTAGAAGTGCCTTAACATGTCAGGATTTGAATAAGTAGAAACCCAGTCATTCAATTTAATTTACAAGGCAACCTCCTCCCAGGAAGATGAATTAAAAACTCAGGAAACAAATCTCCTTCCTGCTCTTTCTGTCGCACCTGCTCTCTCTCAAACTGCCTGAAGTTAGACAGGTTAGAAGCAGCCTTCACATGAATGTCTTAGGATTCTTAAAATGAACTTTTCTCTGTTACTTTTCAGATACAATAAGTCTGTAATTTAAACACCCAGAATGCTGCATTAAAAAAAATGTGACAAAAGAAAAAAAAACTGTGAAATATTAAACATAAAAGAAATATGGCAAAACCAACTATTATCCTCAATATTAATTAAGCTAACATCCTTTTAATCAGTAATTTTAATGGCTAAATAACAATATTAGAATTTATATTCACAGCTCTAGAGAGACAATGATTTGGGCCTTATGGCATGTTCTTGCTCTGGCTTTAAATGTCAGATTTTTGTTGATATTTAGTATAAAAAACAGGGGGAGGTCACCCCTGAATTCTGAAATATTACTAATTTAAATTTACCTAGTGATTTTTACCTTCATGGCCTTCTATTTTTTTTTAAGATTAAGGTATTTATGATTTATTTTAAACTAGTGATCCACTGAGCTACTATTCTTTCTTGAGACCATTGGGATAATAAATTTTATTTCTTATTTAATACTCTTGATAGAAGACCTACCGAGAAGTCAACATTTTTCTTTAAAAATAATAATATATCTGTTATCTTAAGCCATATAGTTTATGTTATTTAATAATTATGATTATTAATATATAATAAGAGGAATAAGAGATGTGCTACTAATAGGTGTGGATAACATGAATTCACAGCATACCCAAACTTATACGACACAATCAAAGTGGTTCTAAGAGGCAAGCAAGTTCATAGCACTGAGGGCCTACATGAAAAAAAAATTAGGGAAATCTCAAGCCAGCAACATAACAGCATGTCTAAAATCTCCAGAACAACAAAAATGTAATCACACATAAAAGGAGAAGACAGCAAGAAATAATAAAACTCAGGGCTGAAGTCTATAAAATTGAAGCAGAGAACAATACAAAGAATCAACGAAACAAAGAGTTGGTTGTTTGAAAAAATCAAAAACAAAGACAAACCCTTATCCAAACTGAAAGAAACACAGAAAGAATATTCAAATTAATAAAATCATAAATGAAAAGGGAAACAAAATAACAGACACTGAGGAAATCCAAAGAATCAAAAGGACATATTTCAAAAACATGCACTCTACCAAACTGGAAAATCTAAAAGAAATGGAAAATTTTCTAAAGAGGTACCAGTTACTGATACTAAAGCAAGACCAGACAAGCAATTTAAACATACCTACAAACCTAATTAAATAGACACAGTCATTAAAAGTCTCACAAACAAACAAGCAAAAGAATACTGGGTCCAGTTGGTTTTACCACAAAATTCTACCAGATTTTCAAAGAATAGCTAACATCAATTCTTTTCATTTTAAAAACAGAAGAAATATTATCTGATTCATTTTAAGAGGTAACAGTTACCTAAACCGCATAAAGACTCTACAAAGAAAATTATTGACCAATTTTCCTTATGAACACACATTCAAAAACATTTAATAAAATACTTGTAAACTGAAACCAAGAAGACTTCAAAAAGATCGCCCACCATTATCAATTAGGCTTCATCTCAGGTATTGCACGCATGACTCACTAAATAAAGATCAGGGGATGTAATCTACCATATAAACAAACCACTAAAAAGCAAATGATCTTTTTGTTACATGCAGAAAAGATCTTTGCCAAATCTAACACCCTTTCATGATCAGGGACCTGGAGAGATTAGAGATACAGGGACATACTAAACATAATAAAGGCAGTTTATAGCAAGCCAATAGCAAGCATAAATCTGATTGAAAGAAACTCAAAGCAAGTCTGCTAAAATCAGGAAAAATAAAAGGCTGCTTATATTTTCCACTATTATTCAATGTAGTACGTGATGTTTTAGCTAGAACAATAAGACAGCTAAAGAAGATCAAGGGAGTAGAACTTAGAAAAGAAGAAACCAAAGTATCTTTATTTGCAGATGATATGATAGTGTACATAAGTGATCCTAAACACTCCACCAGGGAACTTCTATACCTAATAAATACCTTCAGGAATGTAGCTGTATACAAAATTAACTCATGAAAATCTGTAGTCCTCTAATATACAAATGACAGATTGAGGAAAAAATCTGGGAAACGTCTTTCACAAAAAACTCAAATAATATAAAATATCTTGAGGTGTTTTTTATCAAGCACGTGAAAGACTGATGTGATAAAAATTTCAACTCATTGAAGAAATAAATTGAAGAAGATAAAAGAATATTGAAAAAAAGTTCCCATGCTCTCTACAGATTCAATGCAATACCCATGAAAATTCCAGCACAACTGTTCATATACCTTTTAAGGACAACTTCATATGAAAACACAAAAAACTTAGGATAGCTAAAACAATTTTAAACAATAGAAGAACTGCTGGAAGCTTCACCATTCCCAATTTCAAGCTATAGCAATGAAAACAGCATGATTTTGTCATAAACATAGACCCATTGCTCTGTAAAATTGGAATAAAGACCCAGACATAATCTACACTCCTATGGACACCTGATATTTGAAAACAAAACCGAAAATACACACTGAAAAAAACAATATGGCATCTTCAAAAAATGGTGTGGGTAAATCTGAATGTCTGCATGTAGAAGAATGCAAATAGATCCATACTTACCTCTCAAGTCCAAATGTATCAATAAACTCAATATAAAACCAGGTACACTGAATAAGAAAGGAGAGAAATTGGGGAATAGCCTTGATCCGATTGACACAGACTACTTCCTGAACAGAGCACTAATAGCACAAGAACTAAGATCAAGAGTTAATAAGTAGATCCTCACGATGCTGCAAAAGGTTCTGAAAGGCAAGAGACACTGTCATTTGAAAAAAACAGCAGCCTTCAGAATGGGAAAAGGATTCTACCAATTCTACAACCGCTAAAGGTTTACTATTCAAAATACATAACAAACTCACTAAACAAGTTATCAAAAAACCAAATACTCCAATTTTAAAATGGGTTATAGTTCTCAACAGGGTATTCTCAATTGAGGAAATTCAAATGCTTAAAAGATTACTTAAGCCATCAGCATCCTTTCCCATCAGAGAAACGCAAATCAAAAAAACATTGAGATTTTATTTTGCATCTGTCAGAATAGCTAAGATCAAAATACAATTCAGAATGTGGAGCAGAGGGAACACTCTTCCATCGCTGGTGGAACTACAAACTTGTATAGTGACCACAGAAATCAGTATTGCATTTCTCAGAATTCTGGAAAGTGATCTAGCTCAAGATCTAGCTATACTACTCTTGGGCATATACACAAAGGATGCTTTTCCTACTACAAGGACCCTTGCTCAACCATGTTCATAGTTGCCCTATTCATAATAGCCAGAAACAAGAAACTGAGGAATGAATAAGGAAAATACGGTACTTTACATAACAAATTTTTACTCAGGGGTTAAAAAAATTACTTCTGAAATTTGCAGGCAAATGGATGGAACTTGAAAAAATAATCCTGAGTGAGGTAACTCAGACAGACAAATATGGTATATATTTATTTATATGTGGTTATTAACTATAGCTGAAGGCAGAAAGTGCTTGCATACAGGTAAGTAGCAGAGAAGCCAGGAAGGTTAAACTCATAGGTGATCTTTCAAAGGAAAGAGATGTTTAATCTGTCTTCTGGAATGCTGGGGATGGATATATGTGGGAACCTGTCCTCCTTGATCCTTGAGGCCAAAATACTGGATGCAAATAATGTTTACGCTAACCAGCTAAGCTTCCTGCTAGTTCCTTGGTTCTGCTACAGCCTGGTATATTAGCCTGAGGGATCTATTTTACTTTAAAATGGTAATTTCTCAACCTGCCTCAAAGAAGCTCAGGCGCCAAGGCCCATCTAACCTGTCTGACATTGCCTTGAACCCTCGACCACCTGCCTGGGGAAAAACTCCCACAGAGGCCAGTTTCCCCAGCCCCCTCTGGGTGGGAGGAGTTTTCCTTTACTGGGGCCAAAGGTATTTTAACCCTGGATTTAGTTGAATAAAGGGGCATTCTCTTCTTGAGGATGACTGGAACTCTGTATCTGTGTGTGTGTGCGTCTTATGCTTTAACCCCTAGGACAATATGGAACTCGTGGGATGTGGGTGGCGTGGAAGGACGACCCCTACAGATATAGTTTATAACCTTGTGATCCTTTGCTGTTTTATGATTTAGGGTATGCCTACATAGCCCAAAATCTGTTTTTCTTATCTTTTATCCTTTCCTCCTCACACCTTGAGCATTACTTCTAAGCCATAAAACTCATCTGTGTGAGAGATGTCATTTGTACTTTACAACAACCTAAATAACTTATGTTATTTTAGGGCCATGGATTATGTTTACCTCAGCCACTTTCTTTATACTCTTATCTTGACTATTGTTTCTTGCCAGAGGCTGTGATAGTATACAGCAAATGACAGTGAGATTTCAACAGGTAGACCACAGATAAATAACTCTCTGATGGAGAGCACTTGGAAAGACCGTGGGGTCATTGACTGTGAATTCATTTGTTTCTGTCTAATTTTCCTCATGTGCCACTACATACTATATTTCTTCCCTATAAGCAGCTATGGGTATTTTTCCACTACCCGTGTGTCTATCTCATGAATACCTTCCATCTACTGGGCACAAATATAGCTGTGGATGGTCAGGAAGGTGATTTCTGCTTATTTTGTACAATTTTGATAAATAGAAAAAAAATACAGGATTTTTTCATAGCTCAGACTGACATAGGAAATCTACAATACTCTGTTACAACAAGAGGTTTTTATGTATTTATCTGATATTAGACTTTAGAGCAGATTCAAAATAGACTAGCTAGCCCAGCAAAATATGCACAAGGGCAAGTTCCCAGGTGTCTCTCTGTTGAGCCAAAGTCAAGTTGATAACATCAAGACAACTTCCTGCAGCAATTGACTTTCTGTACACACTCCAGGCCTCAGTTTATGAGGAATAACTCAAGGTCCAATCAACTACTCGTTTATTGGTTAAGTGCTGTCTAATTTAGAGCTATGTGCCTGCTTTACTTGCAAGTCGAATCAGTGCAACCTCCCCAGTATGAAAGAAACTGTGTGATTTCTTCTGTGTCAAACATCTCTTTCTCTATTGTTTACTCAAGAAATAATATGTGGTTCTGAAAATGTAATTTATATATTGCTCAGAGTTGGTTCTGGGAGAAGACGTGTGAGTAAGTGAGTGAGTGAGTGAGTGAGTCAATGATGGAGAAGAGATATGTAGCTGTATGTGAAGAAGTGTAGCAGAGTAGACAGAAGAATTGTGTATAAAAAGAGATGTATGGAAAAGAGAGATGTAGCTGTGTGTAAGGAGGTGTAATTATGTAGAGATTGTCAGGAGAGGAGAGGAAATGTTTTTCAAGATGCAGTAATAAAGGATGTTACTATCAGAACACGAAAGTTCTTTTCCTAAAGACCCTCAGAAAGGTAATTTTTTTTCTAAGTTTCAATGCTCTGAAGGCATTCTTTTTGCTACCCTGGGTGCAGTCCTGGGAGCAGGTCTCCTGGGTCACAGCAGTTTCTATGTCTATCAGAACCCATTTTACATAGAAAGTCATATGTATTTTGTAAAGAACTTCAATGTAAATATGTCTTAAGCTTTGTTGTACCCATATTGCTGAGTTGATATCTTAAACCCTTTTACAATGCTTAAATCTGACAAAAATAAATGAGCTGATGTCAAACTCTCAAAGTCTTGGTCCAGCACTGTTACCAAAATATTGGACTGAACTGAGTTTCATTCTTTTCTTTTTGTGGATCATTTCCTTGCCAGTGGTGAAGTTTACAGGGTCTCTCCATAAGCCATTAAATAAAGGATAATCAGCTTACAATTCACAGACCCAGAGAGGCTATGTATAGAGGAAGAGACTAGCAAGGACACATGGGTCTCCCTGGGAAGTGGAAATGGGTTTTATGAGTAGAAAGGAGATGGGGAGTAAAGACAAGATGGGAAGTGGAGGATGACGTGGAGACAGGTAATAAGGTTGAGGGAGGGAATGCTGGGAGAGACAGCTATAATTAAGGGACATTTGAGAGATGGAATGGAAACCTAAGGCAGCAGAAATGTCCTAAGATATATGAAGTCAATCCTAATGAGTCTTCTAATAATGAGGGAGATGGAATACCAACTGGCCATCTCTGGCAACCAAATGAAGCTTCCAGTACTGGATTGTATTCAGTTCAGTTGTTGGCCAAGGAAGTCCTATGGTAATCCCTAGACAACCCGAACTGTTACTGAGACATGGGGTTGCTCTCTGCAAAATGACATTGGGGTCCATATGCTGAGGATAATATCCACATAGCTCATTGAATATGGAGAAGTTGAGCTTGTACCTAAATGGAACGTTCATCCCTATGTTATAGTGGCTTTGGTGTGAGATGATACTCTACAAGCTACCAAGAGAGACATGTAAACATTAACAAAGCCACAAAACTTTGGCCTACAGTCTGTCCTGCCTGCAAGAAATACTAGGGCAATAGTGACGCAGAACTTGTGGGAGTAGCCAATTAATGTCTGATTTGACTTACAAAGCAAATACTTAGCACTGTGTGAGTATCCAAGAACCAGAAACTAGATATCCCAGAGACCTAGCATAAAGCCAAACACTACTAGCCTAAAGAAAAAAAAGACATCAAAAAAATTATTCCTAATGATATTCTACTACACTCATGGGTCAGTGCCTTATTCAGTGATCATCAGAGAGGTTTCTTCCTTAAACAGATGCAGAGACCCACAGCGAGGCATTTACAACAGAGCAAGAGAGAAACCTTAGAATATAAATCTTTAAATGGGGTGTCTTCATCAAATCTTTCTCCTCAGAACTCAGGAAACTCCATGAAAGAAGAGGCAGAAAGGGTGGAAGAACCAGAGGACATGGAGGATGCTAGGAGAACAAAAACTTCCTTATCAATTAAACTAGACTCATATCAACTCACAGAGACTGAAGTCCCAAGCATGGGGATGACACAGATCTACAGGTCCTCTGTCATATATTTTTATATGGCAGCTGAGTATTTTTATACAGCTCCTGAGTGTGTGAATGAGTGAGTTGCTGGTTCTCGTGCCCACTCTTAGGGGCCCTTTCCTTATATTAGATTGCCCTGTCCAGCCTAGATGGGATTCATTGGATTCAAATTTGATGTTTCTAAATTAATGAAATTGTCTTTAGAAATTTTGTTCTGCATGATACAATCAGGAAATGTGGCATATCTTTGTACTAAGTATGGATAAATATTAGCTATATATACATACATACATACTATTAAATACATACTAACTCATTATTTTGCTATGATTTTAAGTATCTCTGTCACAGAGATTGAGGTGTTGTTGCAATTTTTGAATACTTTTGAGGCAGACATGCACAAAGAATAGTTTAGCAAGCCAAGATCCGTCCTGAGTTAAGCAACATGCAGACCCATTTTCTAGCAATGCACCCAGCAATCTGTCGATAACCTAGAGTCCCACTCCAAACAATGGAATAAGTTTCTCCTCTCAAAAACTCCCATTTCTTAGCTTCGATTCGGTGCCTTCTCACTTACGTTCAGGTAAGAGAGTCCATGGCAGCCTTGCCTAAACTGATTTTGAATGTATGAGCAATTAGGCAAACTGTCCCCTCTGAATGAACTTTTAGGGAAGACCCCACATTTACTTGCTTAGGGCTATTCACAATCATATATACATATGATTAAAGTCAGACACATCATGGGAATAAACAAGCCTGTCAATCAAAACTTAGGACCAACTACGTTATGCCATTTAGTAACCAAACTGCTCCTTCTCTTGAACTCTATAAAAGAAAGGCCCAAGCAATAATTGGAGTCCTTGAATCATCTTTTACATATGTGGCCTGATGCCCATCTTTACAGTGTGTCCAACCTATAAGATTGCTGTGTGGCATAAAGTTACCTTGCTACATTAAATATATATATATATATATATATATATATATATATATATATATATATATATATATATATCAAGACTAGGAATCCTGAAAGGGTACCCAAATTTCCTCATTAGCATAATACACAATAAGGGGTTTCCCAGATTTCCTGGTAACTCTTGCATCCTGGCATTAACATACATACACAATATGGGGTGTCCCAGAATTCCTGGTAACTCTTGCATCCTGGCATTAACATACATACACAATATGGGGTGTCCCAGAATTCCTGGTAACTCTTGCATCCTGGCATTAACATACATACACAATATGGGGTGTCCCAGATTTCCTGGTAACTCTTGCATCCTGGCATTAACATACATACACAATATGGGGTGTCCCAGAATTCCTGGTAACTCTTGCATCCTGGCATTAACATACATACACAATATGGGGTGTCCCAGAATTCCTGGTAACTCTTGCATCCTGGCATTAACATACATACACAATATGGGGTGTCCCAGAATTCCTGGTAACTTTTGCATCCTGGCATTAACATACATACACAATATGGGGTGTCCCAGAATTCCTGGTAACTCTTGCATCCTGGCATTAACATACATACACAATATGGGGTGTCCCAGAATTCCTGGTAACTCTTGCAATGGAGCAAAACTTGTTCTGACCTTGACTTTTCTAGCTGTTTTTGCTAACGAAAATCCCTGTGGGCACTTGTTCTCGTCTCAAGCTCCAAATTAAGCAAATCAAATCTCCAGATTCATATTTTGCCCCTCTACCTTCCAGATGCTTCATCTTGGCATCTTATTGATGCTTCTGCCTTCAACAACAATGCTTTGGTTATTCAAGGATACTACTATTTTGTTTTGTTTTCTTATATTGAGACAGAGCCAGCCTTCTGTATCTCAGGGTGTCCTGTCCTGGACTTACTCAGGCTAGCCCCAACCATGCTAACCTGTACTAGCTCAGACTAGCCCCAACTGTACTGGGATGACAGGTATATACCATCATGACCAGCCATGGAGAGCTTCCTTGAGTAGATTTTTGTGGTGTGTGTGCTCATTATAACTGTTAGGCCTTGTGCATCCAGGACTAAACAACAGCCAACACTAAGAATGAAAAATGCAACTATTTTGCATTTAACACTATTCTTTAGACAAAACCCACTTGGACTTGGGAGGCTTTCTTCAAATTCAGTTCAAATTTTCACTGCAAATTTCACCCTGACATCAACAGAAACAAGTTTTACATTATCTTGTTAACAATTTGTACCAATCTATCCTTTCAGAAAACAATTGGATAAAAATACAAAGACAAAGTACATATACTCCTCTGAAATTGTTTTGTTTTAAAGCTCAAAGATGACTGAGGATCTCCTGTTCAGTAAACAGGTTTATTAGAAAAGTAGTTAATGCCATGTCCAGACCGACAGCAGAACCACAATGACTGAGGGAGAGAAGAATGAGAAAGAAGCCTGTAAAGTGTGGTCGGAACCCAATGTAGCAGTTCTGAGAACATCCAGGCTGGAGGTCAGAGGTGCCAGAGGGGAGTTCTGCTTCCTGATGTCCTTCTTGTCTCTTGTAAGTGAGTGCCTCAACCTGAAAGTTCTGTAACATCACCTGAGAAAATACCCCTGGATACATGGTGGGGTAACTGTACTGATCAGCAATGAATCGTTCTCCACAGGCTTCATAAAGCTTCTCAAAAAAATTCTTCAAAATGCTTCTCAGTGATACTCCACTTCCTGAAGACCTCCCTGCTCTATAGAAGCTACGGATCCCCCTCTTTCCACCTCCCTCCACCTCTTCTCTCTCATACTTGAAGAGGCAATCTATTTATAATGATGAATTTCTCTCTAAAAGTTATTGTCTGTGGACTTCATGAGAAAAGAAGCCACTGGTTAGACGAAGCTGTGCTTCCATTAAACTTTCCCGCCCTCCTCCCACTCTTGAGCAACTTCAACAAGATTTGAGAAAGGATCCATTATTCTCAAAGACACTTTGATATACCTGTAGAAGGAAGTGCTCTGAGGAGAGCTGATGCCTGAATGGCTGAGAGAGTCCCATATAGATTTCAAAATAAGGGATGAAAGACTCCTCAACATATGGTTTTCTGGGGCCTGCACTTCTTTGTGGTTGACCTCACTGGGCCAATGAAGGAATAAAGAAAGGGCAAGCATGCAGACACCGACATAGAAAGCTTGGATTGGACAGGCTATGCACTCTGGTGAAGAGACGCCAAGAGCAGCCTAGAAGCTCAGCACATTCATCTTGCACTCCTGAGTGAAAAGGCAGGTTTCTTGCATATAGGTGAATGAGAGTGGGTTTATTGCAACAGGATGAAGCAGATTTAACCAATCTTAATAGGAGGTCTCTTATGTAGCCCTTTCTGCTTGTAGTCACCTGAATGGAGAATCCTGTGGTTCATGACTTCTATGTACACTGTTAAAATGTGCACATGGACAGGGGAAGGCTTTACCACTCCCATGGGTCTGAGACATAGGGATCCTTGGTATGGCCAGGCACATATGTAGGATGTGTCTACAGTACACATTCCCTCGGGACTTCATCTACTCCCTGCAGTGGTTGAAGAACCAGACACAATGGATGCTGTGGGATATCTCTGATTCCTGGGTCATGGGAAGAAGGGAAGGGTCTTCATCTCCAAGGGAGCAATGTGGGTCTTTGGAAATGGATAGAGAAGTCCCTTAATGCACTGTCATAAATGGAATGTATTTGAGCCCACAGAAGTGGGTCTGCTCCACCTTGACTAAAAGTCAGAGAGTTCAGGCCTATTCTAGCTCCTTCAAGGTGGGCTGGATGGGAGGTTTGACTTAAGGTGTGGCTACTAACCTAACAGGATGTCTTGACCTAGGGTGTGGTTACTTGGTGTTTTGGTTGTTTAAGATGGTAATTACTTTGTTCCTTGTTTCTACTATGGTGAAGAAGTCTTGTCTTCTTCCTCCTTTTTGGATACAGGTATTTAAAGTTCATGAGAAATGAACACAGGCAGATTCAGAATCCACTGGATTGTGAACTCTATCCTGCGTTTCTGTCTATTTCTTCTTTATCTCTGTTTTTTTTTTCTGCCTAACAATTCTAAAACACATGTCCCTACCCTGGAATGTACAAACCCATCGAGACTGGACCCTGACAGATAGCCTCAACATAGGGCTCATGACAGGAATGTAGAGGAGTTCCTCGATGGACTGTCACAAATGTAATTTGTTATCATTATTTCCTGGTACAAAGGAGTCTGTCAGACTGTGATTGTTGCGGAAATTCAGTTATCATAAATACAGAGCTGCGTGACTTCCAGTCTATGATCTAACAATTTCAATGACAAGTACTATTCATCATATGCAGGCTGACCCAAATCCATATCTCAGTGAGGGGTGTTTCTGAGCATTCCAGGGCACAGGTGAACAGCATGCATTCTTGGACTTGAAGAACCAGATTTTAGATCATCTTGTCAATGATCAGGGCTTTTAATAAAAAGGAATTTGGACTGGTTCTCTTTATCATTCCTGACTATGGTATATCAAGGTAGGTTTGGAGAATAAGGTAAGAAACTGTCTCACAGACACTTCTTCAAAGGAAAAAAAAAAGACACTTTTGAATCCTCAACTAGAACTTTTCCAGTCAAAATCTGCCAAGATAGTGACTTAGCCATTTCAACAATAAACAAAACTTGAGGCCAGAATTTATTCACTTTGTTCATTCTTCTTAGTCCCTAGCTGTTGTATCTCATACAAATTTTAGTAAAGAAATTGATGGTCAGATGTCTCAGTGGGTAGAGGCTGTGTCACAAGGACCTGGTGAAATCGATCCCTAGATACCATGAGGTGGCAGGAATGGAGGTTCTCTAATCTTCCCAGAGACATGGAGCACACCTGCACAACACACACACACACACACACACACACACACACACACACACACACACTGAAAAATAAATATTTTTTTTCAACAGGGTCTGAATGAAGGAATAAACCAAAAGTCTATAAGATAAAGTTCAGCCACATAATAGCTTGGAAAGCTCAATTTTGTCATCTATGTTGCAAAAGAGAAGTCTCAATGTTACTCACAGGAATGAACGAAAAAGTGTCAAATGGCCTGTGGCAATGTGGCAATGGCTTAGCAAGGCAATGTCTTTTTGCAAAAGAAGAATGTGCAGCATGCCCCCAGATCAGGCTAGTGAGTGGCAGCATACAATTCCTGGGTGGCCTCTGTATTTTACCAAAGTACAAGGGGAAGATTGGCTGTTATTCAATGGCTAAGGTTCAGCATCTACCTGATTGGCTAATTTAGAAAGCAACACGGAAAGGGGAAAACGAGAACAACACGAATTAGTTACATTGAGATGTTTAAGTATTTCAGGAATTCCAGAAAGCTGATTATACTTGGTCAAGCAAGTTTAACTAGCAAAGCGTTCACAAAAAAGACTCTTGATGAGAAGGGGCATGAACTAAAACAGATAGGCAGCCATGGAAGTTGTTTATAAGAAAAGATGACAGCATCCCTCACAATTATAAATTTGTACCATGCTGCTCTCTTAACCCCACATATTTGAGGAGAAAGACAACTGACCCAATCCATGGCCAAATTGCGTAAAGAAAGCTCTTTTTTTTATTCATCTACATGAGCCATCTCTCCCTAAGATATGGTTCATGAGATCAGCATTGGACACGGAGGAGAAAGGGTATTTTATAGCTCAGGAGTAGAGGCTTTCCAAAAAGGGAATTTGACAGGGAAATAGGTGGGTTTACAGAAGCAGAAGATAAGTGTAACAAATTAAAACCTCCTAAAACAAAGACATGGCTGCAAAGTAATCATAAAAAGGTAGTCATAGGTAGGTAGTCTTAATGACTCTTTGAAACAAAGGCATGGTTGTCTTTTCCTGCATAAGGCCGTACAGAATCATTTGTAGTTAAGGTTACAGGTGGGGTATAGCTCAATCCCTGAGAAATGGATTTAATCATAAAAGGGAATGAATCAGGTTTATTTTTTGCTGTAGATGGCTTTGAAGTCCAAGATGGAGGTAGGCTGGATTATGAGCTCCCTTTTTGGGGGGGTTGATGTGAGTATCAATTCTTGTCCAAAATATGGATTCTATTGTTGCTGATGTTATTTTTAATAAAAATTATGGGGCTGAGTAGAAATGTACTTAGAAATGATGGCAGTCAATAGGAAGAGGCAATAATGGTGGAAAACGTTTTTGCGAGTGAGTAAAATGATGCAGTCATATTGAAGAAATGGTGAGAAGAAAACTTTGCAGAATGATGGCAAGTTCTGAATATGACTCAGGCAAGATGAGTCGGAACTGCCATTACGAAGAAGATACTCACATATACTCTCTTTAAGAGTGTTGGCTTTTTATTTTATGTTGCTGTCTAATAATATATTCATCCTTCAGTATTATTCAGCAAAGAGATGTTGAGGACACTCTGAAGGGAAGTCATATACTATTAATTTTTTTTTACTTGCAAGCAAGTCTTGGAACCATGGTAAATTTACAATATTTCAGATTAATTTTTCAGGCCTGAATTTAGTAATATTTGAAACATCTCAGAGGCTAATATATTAGCAATATATGCAAATTTTAAAAAATACATCTATTGAGAAGAAGCTTTCTTTATGCAGTCTATAAAATATTTTATTTCTCCTTATCTGTCGTATCAGAGATATCTGGGAATTAAACAGAAAATGGTGGGCAAATGATCTACTGGATTGTATACCTAAAATGACTGAATCAAGACATATTGTTGTAAGTATTTTGAACAAATTAAAAAATGTATCCCTGGACGTTAAAGGAATCGAGTAACGAGAAAGCACAACTGTGTTAGGTAGTGGGACTCACACTTATTTTGATGGCTTAGATACAAGGGGAGTTTGTGAGGTAGAAGAGGAAGAGAGAGAGGACTGAGATCTACCCACTATTTCCTTTGCTCCAACCACAGTTCTCAGCACATGCTCCACTGAATCCAACCTTACAAAGCTCAGGATTTTAGCCTTTTTATTTTATAGCTAAGCTAAGGATCTTATGAACTGCCTGTGCTTATCTGGGATAGAGGAGTCAGCATTTAAGGGATACCCCAAAGTTCTGTGTAATGTTTTGTTGACACAGACCCAAACAACCAAAGCAGACTTAAATTCTGGCATTCTTGATCATGACAACTAGTGTGTGTGTGTGTGTGTGTGTGTGTGTGTGTGTGTGTGTGTGTGTGTGTTATTTACACATGCTATGCAGGTGTACATGCCTGTCTTAGTATTCTATTGCTAGGATGAGACACCATGACCATGGCAACTCTTATAAAGGAAACAATTTAATTGGAGATGGCTTACAGATTCAGAGGTTTAGTCTATTATTGTCATGATGGGAAGCATGGTGGCACACCAGTAGACATGGTGCTGGAGATATAGCTCAGAGGCAGTAGGAAGACAGAGTGTCATTGGGTCTGATTGGGTTTTCTGTAACACCAAAGTCTGATCCGAGTATATGCTTCCTATAACAAGGCCACATATACTCCAACAAGATTCAGCTCCCAATAGTGCCAGTCCTTGTGAGCCTATGGGGGCCTTTGACTCCAAACACCCTAATTATCATTTACATGCACAGAGGGCAGTTGAAACCACTAAAGATCCTGCTCTAATACACTACAGTATATTCCCTCGAGACAGAGTCTCTTACCGAGTTTACGACAGTCAGCAAGTTTCAAATATTTCCCGATTCCCTGTTTTAGTTTCCCCACTGCATGCGAGGCAGGTGTTTCACGGGTGAGATGCACATCCCCACACCTTCCCGTCTCTCTACATAGATTCTGGGGATCTGAATTCAGTTCCTTCTGCTCTTACCCACCAAGTCCCAATGTTTTTAATATAATATTTGAGCCATAGTAGAAAAACTAAATCAAACTATTTGGGTTCTACAACTTCAAGTTCAACAGATGCAATTTTAAAATCATATCAATAACTACTAGGAATTCTCAAAAAATTATCTCCTCAAGACTTGTTTTCTACATGGAGAAATTCTTTCTTCATTCCACTCTCCCCTCCACTTGTAGAAAAGCAACTTTGTGTTCATTGCCACATTTACATAAATATTCCTGACTTATGAGTGGTCTGTATTTTGAATTCTAGTTCGAGTCATTTTTAACATCTCTCCAGTTCTTTCATTGATTTTGAGCTAAACAGAATTTTTAATACCTCTTCATTTTTAAACGGACATGAGAATCATGATTCTACTCTTTTGTGAAAGTGGCGTATTAGCAAAGACAAGAGAAGACATATATTTGCTTTTCACAAAGGGAGAGGAAGAGAAAGTTTTAAACTGTGATATTTCATTTTGTTTAACCAGTAGAAGTAAGCTTGCATCAGAAATTGCAATCTTTTATATATTCTATATTATTATCAGCAATGTGCATACATCAAAATTTCGACAGTTTTTTTCAGATCTGTTGCTGCCTTTGAAATCATTTCTTGTAACTAGGGTTTCTCTTTTGGCAGCCAGTTTCTGAATAACCCTCAGAGGCATAAATTAATTAAAAAGTTTGACTGATGGCTCAGGGTTATTTCTAACTAGCTCTTACTTTTAATTTAACCCAGTTTGAAGGCGTAAGTCACAGACAATCCCACACCAGTTTGGAATTATGATTAATAGAATGGTTATTTATTCAAAGGGGAAAAAACTCACAGATTACCGTCCCAGACAACAGCCCCTCCGCACGAACAGGAAAGGAGTCTAGGAGCCAGAAGCGGAGCTGGAAGCCAGAGAGAGAGTGGAGGACAACCGCTGCTTTTTTTAGAGAGAGAGAGACCACGCCCCAATGGGCTGGTAACTCAGCAGCGATTGGCTGAAGGAGCAGAAGGAGCTCCCGCAGCATCTCCCCCTTTTGTTTAAGTAAGAGAGTTCTAAACCTACTACGAAATTATATACAATAAGTACAAACCTACGAAATTTTATACAATAAATACAAATATCCTATTCTAACTAGCTTAAGTCTTGTATAACAAATAACTTGGCCAAGTCATGAAAGGAAAGTAACTACATTTATATAATCTTCAATCCCATCAAAGATCTGAGAAGGGAAATAATGTTACCTGAGTAATTGGGAAGTGCAATCAAACAACTTCCAGAACATGTAACAAATCACAGAGACAACTGGCTACCTGGGCAAACACCCAAAGTCATGTTTGCAGTGTTGAAGCAACCAACTTTGGCTAAGGCCTGACGTAACTGACATACCATTTTCAAAGGCAAGAAACTTCAAAACTATCTTACCCTGTCTTGGCAGGATATGACAGTCTTGTTTTATCCATTTATGGATATTCTGTAACTCTCTCAGTAGCTGAAGTATGAGCATTTTTTTACCCAAAGGCCAGTTCTGCCAAGAAGAAAGGCTCCTGGTGGAGTGTCTTTGGTGCTCAACATTCTCTCGGAAATAGATTGGTGTTGCCAGGAGCGATTGTTTCTCCCTACCACAGAGCTCTGAATTAGATTAAAGGCCATTTTCTACAGCTCTTTGAAGAGGTTGAAGACTATCTATCTTTACTGAATATAATGTCTATGTATCTAAAGAACCTGATTAGTCTAATTATAAATGACAAACTTGGATGACTGTTGATCTATATAATTCTCAATACCTATCTAACTTAAAGACTGAGATAATAAACAACTGTGCAATAAATGAGGACAATGTGACCTCCAAATATAAACAATGTGCAAGTATACATTGCAATATGGTAAATATACATATCAATACATAAACAATATATAAGTATCTTAATCAGAGGTAGAAGTGTACAATGCAATATGGTAAAATATACATATATCAATACAATATATATATCAATACATAAAAATGTTTTAAACAGAGGTAGAAGCATGCATGCATAAAATAGTCAACATAATTTAACTTTATATCAATATATAAGAATCGATATCAATATGTTTGTCTAAAAACAATAGCTCACAAGTACAAATCTATTATCCCATAATCCAATTATCCCTCTTTTTTTTTTTAAGATTCCTGTGCTTATAAAATTCCTCCCCCAACCCTCAACCGTATACTAATTATAACCAACCCCTAAACCCAAGGACAAACTTTACTGGTGCTCCCACAGCACCAGTTTTTTTTTTAAATACTTTACCACAGGGATCAAGACTTGGTATCTCACACCTTGTTTGGCTGCAGCTGGCATCTTACAGATTCTCCCTTCCTTATCCATTTTTCTTTTCTTGCATTTCCTGCCTGTCCTGCCATAGGCCAAAGCAGTTTTTTAATTAATCAATGATAATAAAACATAGTCACTGCACACAGAAGGGGATCCCACATCCTCTCCACCTTTCTAATTAAAACAGAAGGTTTTAACTTTAACATTGTAAAATTACATATAACAAAGCAGTTACCAAGCTAGAATTACAGTTATAATATTTAATCTATTTGTATATGGCAAAATGAAAGAAAAACTCTATCTTCTATCCTATCTTTGTGAGTTTAAAGATTTATATCTAATTTATCTTTGCCATAACTAAGGAAAACTTTAACTACCTGTCCTCAACTTGATCAAAGACCCCAAACTCATATATTACCTTAAGAACTGCCTGTGTTTATCTGGAACAGATGAGTCAGTCTGTAAGGGATACCCCAAAGTTTTGTGTAATATTTTGTTGACACAGACCCAAACCACCAAAGCAGACCTAAATGCTGGCATTCTTGCTCATGACAGCTGGTGTGTGTGTGTGTGTGTGTTATTTACACATGTTATGCAGGTGAACAGTCTTAGTATTTTATTGCTGTGAAGAGACACCATGACCATGGCAAAGCTTATAAAGGAAGCACTTTAATTAGAGATGGCTTGCAGATAGATAAACATTGTAAGCAACTTCCAAAACTCTATAAATAAAAGGGCTATCTGACTGTCTGGACTTTCAGCCAAAGTTCTTCTGCAATCTCGGGGCATCCATCTTTAACCTATATTCCTAGAGCGTCTATCCAACTTCTCAGTGAAGAGGAAATTTGAAACTGTCTCACCCATACCGACAGTTAGTCCATCATTTTCCTTTGCAAAATGTCCTCCAAAATGTCTTGCAGTTTCTACTGTGAAGCAGAAACCCTGAAGAACCATTCTACCTTGTTTTGATAAAGTTTAGGGGTTATATTTCTGTGGGTCTTGCATGTCCAATTTATATAGCATACTGTCAAGCAGTCCAGGCAAGAGTAGTTTATGGCCAAATGGATGGCCTTGCCAAACTGAAAGCAAACGTCATAAAAAGCTCTTCAATGTCCATTATTCTCTTTGAAGTAATTGGTGCTGCCAGGAGCAGACACGTCTCAAGTTGAGAGAAGTCTAAGTTATTAAAACATTTAAAATGCCATATTCTGTAGGTATTTAAAATATTTGAAGATTACCTATCCATTTGAAGTATATCTCTGCATATCTAGAAAACCTAACAAACAATACTATAAATTTGACTATTATAGATGACTCTTAATTGGTATTTTTTAGCTATACATTACATTTTTAAATGATTGGCCTAAGTATAATACTTTAAACCAGAGTAGAAATATATACAAAATAAAACAAAATTAACCTCATATTTGTATCAAAATGCTTATATACAAAAATCCTTTAATCAAGAATAGAAACCTAGCTACAATGTCACAAAATTAACTTTAAATTTGCATCAGTATACCAAAATCCATGTCAGTGCAAAATATCTGAGATTAATAGTTGTCTTTTTATCCTATATTCCTATATTCCCCTAAATAAAACAAACATCCATAACCTACTAAATAACCTAAGCCCATCCATATGCCCCAAAACTCTTGAGAATCTGGGCATAGTTTTCTCCAAACTACTTCCTGCTGTCTGTGGGCAAAGTATCTTGACAAAATTTTGAGACAATGACCAAGTCCAGGGAGGACCAGCGGTAACTTTTGTTGATAGATATCACCTGTCAAGTTTTAGGAGGTCCGTTGATCAAAGCTGGTTCATCTTAACCCGGAATAAGTCCATAGCCTTTCGTTTCTACAGGAAACAAACCACTTTTCTGAAGCAGTGCATTTTTTTAAGTTTCATTTTACAAATACATTTTTTGAGTTCTGTTTTAAAGTTAAGGAATTTTTAAAACACTTAGGTTGGTATATTTTTATCAGTCTCTCTTTCAATCCCATGTCTCTCAGCAGCAGTCTCGTGTCTACCAGCCATCCAAACTTCAAAATCCACACAATTCTATACAGGATCCAGACCTCCTGTGTTTTCTATCCTCACATGGCTTTATTCCTTTTATATACTTTTTCCTGTCTCTTTAAAGACTTTGCTTTAGTTTTAAAAACTCTTTATTTTTCCTTATAACTAGCTATACACTTTTTACTTTCTTTCCCAAGCCTATGTACATTTGTTAAACACACTGTGATCCATTTAGAGTTTGGTTGGGGTCTTTTTGTTGTTGTTTTTTTGTTTCTCGTCTAGATCAGTCTTTATTGCAAATCTGTAACCGTTACTTAATCATTGTTTTCAACTGATAAGCGGGCATGGCTGGTACCAGAACAGCCACATTGACTGTTGGTTCCTCCCTGCTCTGCTTTTGCTAAAAGCCACAACAGTATACAGTAATTGCTCAGCCATCTTTTCACAAGTGACTGATCAGAACCAAGGGATCTGGTAAAGGCTGAACCGAAAGGCAAGGCTTTTTGTGTCATTGTTTTATAAATTAAGGTAGCTGTCCTTTGCTGTAGATTTTTTGCTATAGTGACTTCCCTTTCTGTTATTTATTTGGGAATTAATTCCCACAGTTCAGAACTGCTTCCCACTGCCACACCTTGTTTCTCTCTCCTAGGTAAGCACAGAGATCTGCCTTGCTGCAGTTATCTTAATCAGCAGGCATTTGGGTCCAGGCATAGAGCATTCACTTAAGATCTCCACAGATCTCCAAGGACATAGAATTACTTCCGCCCAAGCTTCTTTATGGTTTTACCCCCACAACACCCATGATCAGAATGGCTGATGACAGCATAGCCCAGAACTGATAATTTAGAGGCCTGGCTCCCTTCTTCCCTTAGAGCAGTAAACCTAACTCCAAACGTAGTCCCCTAGAAATTGCAGTGTCTAGTGTATGTGCTATCTGATAAAGAGCCATCTGCTTCCCCAAGGTTGCCTAGTGACCTCACAGCCTCTGTTCATACTGGCAGAAAAGAAATGGCACACTTATTTAAAATATAACCCATGCCCTATTCATAATTTTACTGAAAATAAACCTTCAGCTCTTTTATGTATCACCTAATAATGTAGCACACTAACTTCCTCTCTAAGAATCCGCTGATGATTTAATTCCTTTCTCAACTAACTTTCTCCATTAAGGAGTTCATCAGACGTGTACTAGCCACTCCCATGGATCTCTCTCTCTCTCTCTCTCTCTCTCTCTCTCTCTCTCTCTCTCTCTCTCTCTCTTTCTCTGTGTGTGTGTGTGTGTGTGTGTGTGCGTCTGTGTGTACACGCACACACACACACACACACACACAAGAGTAAACCCTTATATGATTTTCTAGGGTGCAAAAAAATTTCGGCCCCGGAACCTAGTAAGTCTGTGAATGTTTGTAATGTATAGAAGGAGGGATGGTGTAGAACGATGTAGAAGAAAGAGCAAGAGGGAGCAAGAGAGAACTGATGGAATGAGGAAGAAGAATAAAAAATACGGATGGACAATTTCTGGTGTGAGTAGATTTCTTACCCCTCAGATTTTCACCCTCAGGTTTGTAGCCTCCCCTTTAGCTATTTGTGGTGTCTTTAATTGAACCCTGGAGTCTTAAAGGCTCTCTAAAGCAGAGGTAACAACGAGTGTACACTTACTCACGCAATGCTACTGCCAGGTAGCGTGCAGCGAACCCACAAATGTTATTTGTCTGTATTAGCAGTAGCTAAATCCACTATAGAGGCCTCTCTGTACCGAGGCCTGTTTGACCCGCTTGGCTCATGGCAGCTGGTGCCCGGCTCCATCTTGCAGACAACACATCTCTGCGCTGCTGTTGGCATGGGACTGTGAGGCTGGGAAGCCCAGTGTGGCTTTGTGTCTGTGAGTTCAGAAACTTTCTTTTTTGTAGCTTTCTCAGGCCCTGTGGAAATTCAAGAGCCTCTGGGTTTTATGCCAGTTTTAACTAAAGGTTTCTCTTCTGTCTGCCTGTTTCTGAATATACACTCTGAGACTTAATTATGAAAGTTTGGCCGAAACACTGTATCAAAAAAACAAAAAAGAAAAAGAAAAAAAGAAAAAACAAACGAAACAAAACAAAAAAAAAGAGGTAATGGCTCAGACTTACTAAGGAGCTCTTACTGGTTTTTTGCTTTGTTTTGTTTTTGTTTTTTGAGACAGGGCTTCCCTGTGTTGCTTTAGTGTAGCTCTTACTTTTAAATTAACCCATTTCTATTATTTTATTTTATTATTTTACTGTGAGGCTCATGACTTGTTACCACACATCTTGCTATTCTGTTAGCTGCTGGCATCTCCCAGACTTCATCTCCTTTTCCCCTTTATTTTTGCTTAGATTTCTCACTTATCTATATTCTGTCCTGCCATAGGCCAAAGCAGCTTCTGTATTAACCAATAGTAATAAAACATATTCTACACGAAATTTACATGGTAGCTCTTCTTTAACTGAAATGCCAAAGACCATGTCAAGCATTCACTGGAAGCATCATCTTTATTTATGTTTTGGAAACATATACTACAGTTTTAAGCCATAGCTAGCTAACTAAAATTTAAACTAAGCTTCATAAAATATGATCATAATATTTTATTAAACAAACAAAATAAAAACAAAATATAAAGTTCTTATTCTGCCTTAAACATTTACTGGTGGTGCTAATGTGTGTGAGGGTATATGTCTGTGTGTGCATATGTGTGAGTGTGTGTGTGTACATGTGTGTGGCACTAATGTGTGCAGAGGTACAGAGGATGCATGGAGCATACTTCTGAATCCTTGAATTTCAAAATGAATGGTTCAGATTTTACAGTGTCTTTAATAAGCACTTTTGAGATGGATTGAACATTTCCTTAAAAGTATAATGCTGCGAATATGAAAAATATCAAGTAATTACTGGGATGTCAGGGAGAAGTGCAGTCTGCATTAGCTGTTCTTGCGACAAACAAGTCTGTAATTTGATTACCCAGGTACCCTGGAATATATTCAAAGGCCGACCAAAGCTTCCACATAAAAAGTACAAAAGCTTGCACTTTTGTATTCATCCCGATACCTAGTGGCACTGACTGAGTTGGCAAACGTTAAAGATAATCTATAGCAGCCCTGCTCGGTAGCTGTGCCTTAGGGGAGCCCTTTCCAAGATCTTTTATTCTCTCAGTTTTCTCCTAGTCAGGTGATTATATTATTCAGTGTTCGTCAGAGAAATTGACTCAGTTCAGTAGTGGAGATAAACCTATCTTTCATCCATCCATCCATCCACCCACCCATTCATCCATCCACCCACCCATCCATCCACCCACCCACCCATCTATCCATTCATCCATCCAACATTTGGCTATCATTTCTCTATCTCCCCACAAATATGAAGTACACATGTCTATACATAGGGGAGTCTGTATGGATTGAAATGACACATGTTTTCATGAAAACAAACAATCTCCTTGTGATCTGCAGTTGGCAAAGTGAAAGTCCAGGATCAGCACTTCCATCTGAAGGCTAGTAGGTGCAAAACTCAGGGAGAGTTGATATTTACATTTAGTTTCAAAGATAGGAAAGAGTGTGGGTTCAAGATCAACCCAGTGAAATAAGATTTCCATTCATTCCATTAAGGCCTGTGATGTATAGGATGCAGCCTACTCACACCAAGAGGGCCCTCTACACCCAGTCTGCTTGTTCCATCACATCTAGAAACACCTCAAAGAAACATATGGGAATAAAATCTGGTCAGATGTCTGGGCACCATCGCCCACTCAAGTTGTTTATAAAATTGGCTATGAGAGTAGATTCACAGGGAGTCTGGCTTTTGTGTTAACACATCTGTAACAACATACTCTAAAATTCTGCCTGCCTCTCTAGAGTCTAAGAGTTCTCACTTGTTCCTGTTGTTCCCAGTCAAAGTCAGCATCTGTATATTTTAATAGCTTAAATGTAGAGAGTGGGTAGTCTGTTGGCCATGTATTTATTTACATTTGATCTTGAAGGAAGAAGAAAATATTTACTTTGCAGCATAGAGTCCTGGTATGTGTTACTTAGGAGATTCTAGAAAAACGAGAAGATTAAAAACTTAATTCTTCTAGAATGTAACTTGGCTAGAGGAGAATAAGGGCAAAAGGATGTAGAATATGTAGCAAAGATCAAATAATGAGGAGCTGGAGAGGTGGCTCAGAGGTTAAGAGCATTGCCTGCTCTTCCAAAGGTCCTGAGTTCAATTCCCAGCAACCGCATGGTGGCTCACAATCATCTGTAATGGGGTCTGGTGCCCTCTTCTGGCCTTCAGGCATACACACAGACAGAACACTGCATACATAATAAATAAAATAAATATTTTTAAAGAAGAATAATGAGAATCAGTATTCACATTACATTTCATGGAATATTACTAGTATTGTCACAGGGATGTTTCATAAAGTGAATCACTAAATTTTCAAAATAACCATATTTGTAGGCTTAGTAATTCCTGATTTATAGATAAAGAAGCTTTTAAGAACTGTAGTTGGGCCGGGTGGGGATGGCACATGCCTTTAATTCCAGCAATCGGAGAGGCAGAAGCAGGTGGATTTCTGTGAGTTCGAGGCCAGCCTGGTCTACAAGACAAGTGTTAGTTCCAGGACAGGCTGAAAAACTTCAGAGAAACCATGTGTGGAAAACCAAAAAATAAAAAATAAATTAAAAACAAAACAAACAAACAAATAATCAAAAACTATGGTTGGAAATGAAACCGTGGTCTGTTTGTTTTCAAACCCTCTGCGTCTATACATTCTACCATCATCTCTACTCTTGCCTCTTTCTTCAAAATATCAAACATGCTAAATGCTGAGTATTTTGCTACATGAATTATGTCCGTTTATTATTAGTTTAGATCACTCGTCAGCCTTCTTAGCAAATATTATCTTCAAAGTCCGTATGCATACATGTGTGCATAAATTTATTTTGGTGAATCCAGTCATTGTAAACAGTCTAGAATCTGGCCTCCACTATATTAACTGCTATGATTAAGATTCCTGAGTCACTAAATTAAAGAGTAGAACTTGTATCCATGGTGACTCCGTGAAAGCCGGCACCAGGCAAAGCTCACTCGGAAACATCTTGTCAGCCTCTTTAAGAAAAGAACATGAAGAGAAACAGGATAATGAAAAATCCATTGAACAGCAACTCACACATAATAGGAAATAAAAAAAAAGACCCAAATGAATATTTACTTCCTGTGTCCAAATTATTGTGGAATCAAAGATGAATCAAATATAGCCCTGGTCTTCTAAGGTCAAGGGTTCTTATGATGGGGAAATTACATATGTATATCATATATTAAGTACCTGAGTAGAGATCACCTGAGGACCCTTTAAATTGAATGAGTTTATGTTGGTGTGTGTTCATGTGTGGGTATGCATCTGTAGGTGTGTGTTGTGTGTTTGTGTGTGTGTGTGTGTGTGTGTGTGTGTGTGTGTGTGTGTGTGTGCAACTGTGCCTTTGATGCACTCCTGTGTGTGATTCCATATTCACAGGCACTGTGGTCTTGTAGAGCTCCAAGAATAACCACAATTGTCCATCTTTTTCCACATTCCACTTTGTGCTAGAGACATGTTGTCTCATTTGTCTTGAACTTGGCCAAATAAAAAGGCTAACTGGTTTTCATGCTTCCAGGGCTCTGCCTACCCTCTTGCCATCTCTGGGCTTACAGGTTCATGCTGACATGCAATGCCTTTTACATAGGTTTCAGTAATCTGGACTTTGTAAGGCAATGGAATTATTGGCTGATCAATGACCACAGCCTGATGGAGGTGGGTCTTCTGTTATGTGTTATTTTCATTGGTTAATAAAGAGACTGCCTTGGCCCTCTGATAGGACAAAAAAATAGGTAGGCGGAGTAAACAGAACAAAATGCTGGAAAGAGGGAAGTGAGGCAGATGCCATGGAGCCAGCCACCAGGTCAGACATGCTGAATCTTTTCTGGTAAGCCACCACCTCATGGTGCTACACAAATTATTAGAAATGGGTTAATCATGATGTGAGAGTTAGTCAGTAACTAACTCTCTAGAGATAATGGGCCAGACAGTGTTTAAATGAACACAACTTATGTGTTGTTATTTCCGGGGCTAAGCTAGCCATGTGGGAGCTGGGCGGGATAAAAAGCAGGCCTGCCCACAGCCCTTACTACAACAGCCCTTAGATATTATAGATTGATTAGTTAGATATTATAGGTTTATTATCTCTTCTCTTAATTTTATGGTTTTCTTTAAGATGCTCCATCACAATGAACTTAAAAGTCAGGTAAATTTTTCCTGTGGTAAGCAAACTCCTTACAACTGAGCTATTTCTCTAGCCATATAAAATTAAAATTTCTACTATAACAAGTTCTTGATAAGTTTTTTAGGTTGAACCTTAATTCTCTGTGTAGCCTAGGCAGACTTATCATATGTGATCATTCTGAGGACCCGAGTAGATGGTATTACAGGTATGTACATTATATTCAGTGAATTATTTACTTAGCTAATTACTCTGCAGTAGACAATACATATAGGAGAATAGGAACTTTCATCTTATGCTAATGTATAAGAGAATTTAAACATATATGTTTTGGAAAACAAAGTAAATAATTGAAAGATTTTGTCTAGGGAGAGCAGAAAGGATGCCAAATTTAGGCATGTATTCAGAGATAATTAGATTGGTACAGTTGTAAAAGTTTTGAGAAATTGCCAGAAAACAGATGAATTACACATGATTGCTCTTTGAGTCCAAGTGGCTTAGAAGAAGGAGAAGCAAGGAGGACTCACATTAGTGAGTTAGTTGCAGGTTTTCACTTAGAACCACCATGAGAATTGCTCACAGTGGAAGACAGAGCCTGGAACACCAACAATAATCTGTTGGGGGCAGCATGAAAGAGATCCCAAAGGGAAAGTAGGCCTGTAGGCAGAGATTTTAATGGTGAGTAATAGAGATGCTTGTCATAAAATATCTAGTCTGTGAGAATTTGCTATGGTGGTTTGTTCCTCTTTTACTGTTTTATACAATGGATCATGTTATGTGAACATCAGCACTTAGTTTGAGATAGAGATCATACAGGTGTACCCATTTGTTCTGTGTGTGTGTTTAGTGTGATTTTCATTGTTACTTGCTCGCTTTTTTCCTTTCTAGTACAAGTACAATTTAGGTTCAACTATATTATTTGTAATACCGTTTGATCAATAGCTCTTATATCCTAAACTAATTCACCTCCATTAATCTGTGCATCATCACAAGGTTGTGGCCTACTGGCAAAGTTTCAGCAGGCTCTGAATTGACAGAGACATCTCGCTGCCTGGACAGTCATGCAGAGTTCTTCTGTGTCATTGGAGCATCCATCTTCAGCCTACAGGCCCATAGTATCAGGCAGACTTTTCCATGGAGCAGGAAATTTCAAAGACAGTTCCACCTATATCGGCAGTTTGTCAGTCACTTTCTTCTGTGTCCTGTAGAATATCATGCAGACTCTTTCATGAATCAGGAACCCAGAAGGACTGTCTCACCTTTAGGCAAGTTCAGCAGTCATTTCTCTGTGGGTTCTGCATTTCTAGTTTATACAGCATACCATCAAGCAGTCCAGGCAAGAGCAGTTTCTTGCCCAAATGGCTAACAAACTCCATAAGAAGCCTCTTTGATGCCCATCATCCTCTTGAAGTAGATTGGTCCTGCCAGAAGCAGATGTGTCTCAATGTCATGAAAAGTCTTAAGTTCTTAAACATTTTAATGTCATGTTAGTCTTTGAAAGGTTTGAAGAATATCTGTCTAACTGAACTATATCTCTATATATCTAGAAAACCTAACCAACATGACTACAAGCTTGACTCTTATAGATGATTAACTATTAACCTATATTTCTTAATTATACATTGTATTTTAAATGAGCTGCACAAACACAATACCTTAATCATGAGCAGAAATATATATATATATATATATATATATAATATATATAAATAACAAAATTGACCTTAAATTTGTATCAATAAACCATGATTAATACCAATACAAAGTATTCATCCCTATAGCATATTCCCCTTAAAATGTAAACAAACATTAATAAACAATAGTTGGGAGTTTTGGCACTGTTGTCTAGACTACTTCCTGCTGATTGGGGGTGCTGTTAATCAGATCTGTCATGAAGTATTTTGTGTGGTAGGTCCAGCCAGCTGTCCTGAAGCCATCATGGATGTTGGACCATCTGGGCCCTTATTTCAGGGGTCTTGTTTGATCAAATCACATTAGTCTGGAAGGAATCAACAGATTCTCATCCTCTGTGGAAACAAAAGCAAAAACTCTATTCTAAAGCAATATATCCTTGGACCCAAATTTTGAAGTCAAGATACCTTTACGTTGGTTTAGCTTAGCAGCCTGTACAACAAAATGTCTCTCTGTACTTAGTTCCTTCACAGTCAACAAATTCAAAGATAACACAATAATACACATAATCCAGATTTGCTGTGAATTTTCCATCTTTGTGTGGCTTATTTTCTTACTCTATTGCTTTTTCTACAAGTTTAATATTTATTTTATTATCCTTACTACTTGCACTTATGACTGTTTGTACTCTTTTATATTATAACTGTCTATACTTTTTTCCTCCTTCTCTCAAGCCTACATACATTTATCCAACCGTTACCCATTTAGAGGTGTTTTTCATCTGAATCTGTCTTTGTCGCATATCCATAATCCTTTTCTGACCAGGACTGATTTTTTAAACATTAAATAGGCATGACTAGGACCAATTCAGCTCTGACTGCTTTCTTTGCCCAGGCCAACATGGTTGAAGTCTGTTCACCACCTCTGAGATTCCTCTGAGATTGCTCTGAGATGGCCACCTCTGAGGGAGCCGTCTTCACTACCTCAATTCTGGCAACCAGTTGGCCCATGCTGTCACCAAGAAACTTGCAGCACACTGTCCACAAACCTCACTCAAGTGCTCGACCTCCTGAATAAGCCAATGATTGTGCTGGCAGCATGGACCAAAGTGCAGCCTTTGCAAAACTGTATGCTTTTTTCTTGTTTTCTATTTCTGTCTTTTTGTGTGTGTGTGCTACCACTGCATCAGGAAGAGCTCTCTTAAAGGAGATATGGCACCTTTACTCACTGCCAGCAAACAGAACTCATCTGAAAAAAGAAATGTGGCTAAACCTTGGTGTGTGTGTGTGTGTAAAATTCCTTTCCAAGCTCTCTTAGGTTTTATGTGGATTTAGTTGGCACAAGTTGGCATGCCAATCTGTAGTCTAAGGCTGTTTATTCATTCTTGGCCACTCACAGAAACTATATTATTTGCATACTGTTTGGCCAATAGTATAAGCATATTTCTAGCCAGCTCATATATCCTAAACTAACCCATCTCCATTAATCTGTGCATTATCACAAGGTCGTAGCCTACTGGCAAAGTTTCAGTGAGCTCCAGCAGAGATGTCTGTCTCCTCTGGAAGCTACAGGGATTCTTTCTAACTCCACCTACTTTCTCTCTCTATATATATATCTTCCCAGTCTGGCTATATTCTGCAAAACCATTGGCCAAAAGTAGCTTCTTTATTAACCAATGGCAGTAAAACATATTCATAGCATACAGAGGGCAATCCCACATAGTCTCCCATTTTCTATCTAAATAAAAAGAAAGGTTTTAAATTTGACATAGTAAAATTACATCCAACTACATAGGTATCAAGCAGGAATTATAGTTACAGTATTTATACTTATATGGACCAACAGAAAAAAGACTGCTAAACATTCCAAAAGAGAGACGGTCCATTAGGGTTCCTGCTTCATGAAAGAGTCTGCTATACATTCTGCAGTACACAGAAAAAAGTGACTGACAAACTGTCAGTATAAGTGTAACTGTCTTTGAAATTTCCTGCTTCATGGAAATGTATGCTGGATACTATGGGCCTGTGGTTGAAGATGGATGCTCCAATGATACAGAAGAACTTTGGGTGACTGTTCAAGCAGTGAGATGTCTCTGCCAATTCTAGAATTTTTGAATTTGCTTATAATGTACTTCTTGTTTACTTAGGTAATATTATATCCTCTGGAGTTTTTGATAAAGTTGAAGAATAGATAGTTATAATTATTGTTTTTCTTAGTTGTGATAAAAGATAAAGTAGATATAAATATTGTGATTCTAATTCTTGCTTGATAACTATTTCTTTGTATGTAATTTTACTAAGTTAAAGTTAGAACATTCTTTTTTATTTACAAAGAAAAGGGGAGGTGATGTGTGATTCCCACTCTGTATGCTATGAATATTGTCTTCCTTTTCATATTCCTTCCTCTTTGACAATGAGAATCTTCATTATAGATATGAATATTCAATAATTTTATCAATATCTCTTGTCATTGTTCCTTGCACACTTGACATTTCTCTGCTCTCATTTTGCTAAGTTTATTTTTCACATGGAATTCTTTTGACTTCTCTTCAAGTCTTCTACCCCAAATCAAATATGTTCTGGCATAAAATTCCTTAGATGCCCTCCTCAGTGTTTAGGTTTTATCATCTTTCACACTGAACCACTTCCCCTGCTGTCCTAGAATCTCTCCCCACTACTAAAGTCTGCAGTGCCCAAACTCAGCTCATAACTTTTAGACAGAACTGTAGAGACAAAGACAAACTTTTATTCTGTGGACTCTCATTTTTTGTACTATTATAATGTACCATTACCATTTTCCATGTCATTACATGGCCTTCTACCTCATGACTGATAATAATTTTTTTTTTACTGCTTTTCTTAATGGAATTTTTTTTCTTTTATACTGGAAAGAATTGGGGGCATTCAACTAGGCTGACTGGAGCTTAGGTTGGCTGTGCAGTCATACATACCTTACTGCCTGCCTCATTGTTTTAGCAGGAGACTAGCTGTTGAGGAAGAAGTTGGGCTGTGAGTCACAGATTTACCACATGATGATCTTCCATCTCCAGGGCCTGAGGTACTACTCACACTTTTCTTATCAGAGATTTTGTGCTTTCAGATTCTTCTTCTTCAGTTATATGTAAAAATTGGGTTTTTTTTTTTGGTTGGCCTTAATTCTCTGAAGAATTGCCATTTAAATAGGGATTTTCTTTATATGCGTTCTGCTTTTGGTGTGTGGATGCCTTAATTATAAATGACTTAATTCCTTAATAACTTTCCCTTCCTTTAGTGTATTTCTGTGGGTGTTTCCAGTTTTCACCCCATATAGTTACAGGTAATAACATTCCTGGCATACAGTAAGATCTTTATAAATACTATCTAGTGAGTTGGCAGCAACAGGGGTTGCAAATGACATTTAAAAATATCAGCCTTATAAGGGAAGGCTCTTTTAACTTAAAAAAATAACATCTAAAAATGCTGTCATATTTATAGAAATAAATAAAATGTTAATTACGGTTAAAAAGACACCAAATGTCAAAATAGTCCTCAGAGAAACATTTTTTTTTTTTGAGACAGGATCTCACTATATAGCTCTGACTGCCCTGAAACTCACTACGTAGGCCAGTCTGGATATGAATTCAGAGCCACTTCTTCCTCCCAAGTGTTGGGATCAAAGGCTTGATCCACTATACCTAGTTGAGAAAAATTTTAAGTATAAAAGTTACAAAGAAATACACAATCTATAGCTCATTTTACAATCCCTTCCCAAAGGTCTTTTGTACTAACTATTGACATTTAAATGCAAGCCTCAAGCATGTTCAATGAAAGAAATGTAAGGGAATTCTGTCTGCATTTCTCTACCTTTAGTTCTTGTTTATTTATAGTATCAGTTGTTTTTTCTATTTAAAAGTTGTTTTTTTTTTCTAATCATAATCTCGATCCACCTCCCACACAGTGAAACCCTTTGCCTTCAGTTTTTGTTTTACTCCTGCCAGGTGCCCAGTGTGCAAGTCTGTGAATGAGTAAGGCTGGCGACCTTATCTAGTGATGAGCTTTAACTGTCAGCTTGACACAACCTGCAATCTCCTGGGATGAGTTTCAATGGAGGGTGTTCTAAATAATGACAACCTGTGGGCATGTCTGTGGGGGCACGTCCTGACTACCTTAACTGATGTGTAGTGGGACACTTCTCTCTCATACACCAGTTCCCAAATAATCACTAAGAGACTTAATATTATTAGTACATATTATGCTGATAGCTCAGACTTATTACTAGATAACTCTTATTCTTATATTAACCCATATTTGTTATCTAAGTTTTGCCATGAGTTGGTACCTTTCCTTAGTATGGCATGCTCATTTTGTTTTTCCCAGGATCTCCTGGCAACTCCTCTGACTCCTCCCCTCTTCATTTCAGGATCCTCAGTTTGATTGTCCTGCCCAACTTTATCCTGCCTTGCTATCGGCCAATCAGCTTCTTTATTAACCAATGAAAGTAAAAAAAAAATATTCACAATATTTAGAAGGATTATTCCACAACATAGAAGTGGGAAGACCCAACCTGAAAATTGGCAGTGCCATTCCTGATTTTCAGGTCCTGATTGTATGAGAGTAGAGAAAGTCAGCAGAACAAAAAGGGTGCATGCATTTATTTCTGTCATCTCTCTACTGGAGTTCCTATGCCCAGGTCAGTGAGCTAATCCCTTTCTCTCTTCAGTAGCTCTTGTCAAGATATTTTACCACAGCAACAGATATAAATTTTAAGTGTCCATCTTGAGAAAAAGTCATAGGACTTTGCTAAATCCATTACTGCCTGAGGTAGTGTCACCAACTCACAAACGTGGGGCTGTAGGTGGCAGTTCTGTTTGGAGAGGTCAAGGGTCAAGAGTCACGAATATCAGCATGTCTAGTTTAAGAACAACAAGAAAATCACTCCAGGACAAGAGAAATAATCAAAAGCTGGAAAGCTCATAGAGATCACAGGAATATGACATCTGAAGTAGCTGATCACTTCTAATAAGTGTGTGAAGTTAATTTTCAGTGTCATGATTGGCTTGATCTTCACTGATCAAAGAGGTAACATTTGTTTAGATGCTCCTATGCATACACAGCTTCTAGAAGCTGCAAAGACTTATTCATTGCAAGGGTGAGACTGCTTCCATACTTGATATGTTTAGATTTTACTTCTATTGCTTTTAGACAAAACTACGGGGCTAAGCAATAATACAGACTTAGTAGACTTTCCCTTTGAAAATAATCGTTACTTTTCTGTAATATTATTTTACATGTAAAATTAATGTTTGTACTATTGCATTATAAGTATTCTAAGTTGTAGAAGGTGTGAGGGTGCGTCATGGCAGTTGCTTTATTTTACACACATGTACAGGTAAATGATTGTGGAGCAGGTCTACCCTGAGACATGTTTTTCCAAACAGGGATGAAGAGAGATGAGGAAAGTGGGACTATCTGGAAGAACAGGGAGGTACTTATTTTAACACTTGTTGTTATTCTATGTCTTCTGATTTTCTGCATATTTTTGTATCAATTTGTTGTATTTAATATGTTACTGTTTCAGATTGCTTTTAGAAACATGTAGGAAGCTGGGTGTGGGGGTGCCTGCCTTTAATCCCAGCACTAACAAGTTTAAAGCAGGCAGATATTTGAGTTCGAGGCTAGCCTGGGCTACACAAAGCTAGTTCCAGACAGCCAGGGCTACATAGAGAAACTCAGTCTAGAATAAACAAAACAATAAAAAACAAAATAGAAACTATATAAACATTGTTATATAGTATATTCACCTATTTTAAAGATACTCTGATTTGTAAGAGGATGAAATATTTTATTAAAATATTGATAATGTTACTCTGTTTCTTGGTTTTACTTTCTAAATTTCACACCTAATTCTTTTGCTCTCATTTTATAGTTTGCATTATTGCTTTTTAAATCTAACTACTTAAACTAAATGCTTAATTTGATTGCATTACTCCATTTTCTCAATTCGACAGTCAGCCAGGAAGGGGGAAAAGTGTTCCTGTATGAGAATTAGTCTGTTTGCAAATGTGGGGAAAGTAGCTGACAAGGTCAGCTCTGGTGCACATTTTATGCAAAAAACATTTTATATAAAAAACATTTTATGCAAAAAACATCTTTTACAGTTGCTTAGAGTTTTGCTAAACTCTTTTACACTCAAGGTACATGGATTGTGAGTTACAGTTATAATGTGCATAACATTTGACAGTTTTCTTTCTTTCCTTCTCTCTCTCTCTCTCTCTCTCTCTCTCTCTCTCTCTCTCTCTCTGTGTGTGTGTGTGTGTGTGTGTGTGTTTATAGACAGCACAGATAAGGTAACCAATCATTTTTTAAAAGACACAAAATTGACTTAGAAAAAAAGAAGCGGATTTTTGTTGTTGCTTTTAATAAATACATTTGGTTAAGTCATTAATTAGTCAATGTCATTAATTTCATTAATTATATGATCCTGGTCCTCTAGATCAGTGGTTCTCAATCTTCCTAATACTGGGACTCTATAATATAGTTCCTCATGTTGTGGTGACCTACAACCATAAAATTGTTTTTGTTGCTACCTCATGACTGTACTTTTGCTACTGTTATTAATCATAATGTAAATATCTGTGTTTTCTGATGGTCTTAGAAATCCCCCATGAAAGAGTCACTTGACACCCATTGGATCAATGACCCATAGGTAGAGAAATATTGTTCTGCAGCAAACATAGGAAATATATTTCCATAATGCAGATAATAAGTAAATAGCAAAGGACAAGTAAAAGCAAGTGACTTTTTTTTACAACTACAGAACTCCACTATGTTAGTGGAAAAATCTAAACCAAGACATAAGTCAATGAGCAAGGTTGTCTTTGTTGCAAAAATCTTTGAAGTCCAGGCAGCTGGCCAGACATGGTCCATGACACTGTGGTGTGTTGACATATTCTCGTGTCACTATGTGTTTCTGCTTTGCTGACTTGTCAGTGTTTCCTGCTCAATTCTAGGACATACAATTTCAGAATCTTTTCTTCTGTACAGAATAGTAGGTTTCATTATGACATGTTTACCTATGTATATTATGTACTCTGATGACCTCTCCCCATATCACTTTCTCCCTAATGGTTTCTTCCTCTCCTCAATAGTTTCCCTTAATCTGCCCTGTCTTTCTACTCCAAGTTCTGAACATGAGAGAAAGCACACTATGTCTAAAACCACACATATCTGAATTTGAGTGTCTCCAAGTCAGTCCATTTTCCTACAGATAAGTTGATTTCATCCTGTATAATTGAATAATAGTCCATTGTGTGTGTTTGTACAACATCCACTGTATCATTTATCCATTAAAGATCATCTGTGATGTTTCCATAACTTAGCTTGTGGTCAATGTGATGATAAATGGATATGTAGGTGGAAGTTTCCTGTCCCAACCACCAGCTCCCAAATAACTGGCAGCCACTTTCAAAGCAACTGGCTTAGAGACTTAATAAAAAGTATAAATGCTCAGCTAATAGCTCAGACTTGTTACTAACTAGTTCTTACAAATTAGCACATTTCTATTCATCTATGTGCTGCTCAAGGTCCATGGCTTTTACCTCAATCCCATTTTGCATGTTTTATTTGTTCTCTGACTGGCTGGCCACTCCCATAACTGTGCCCTTCTTCATCCCATCCTTCTCAGTTTGGCTTTCTCACCTAACTTTATCCTGTTCAGCTACTGCCTGTTAAGCGTGTTTATTAAATCAATCATAGTGACAGGTATTCACACAGTATACAGAAAAATTATCCCACAGAATTTCCCTATTTTGTCTAATCTAAAAGGAAGGTTTTTAACTTCAACATAGTAAAATTTATACAAAAAACTCTATCAAGTAAATATTACCATTATAATATCCAGTCAATTATTATTTTGTAAAAATAGAGAAAACACTTTATTGTCTATCTTATCTTCATGGGTCTAAAGTTTTACATCTAATTTACCTTTTTATCACAAGTAAGGAAAACTATAATTACAACTAACTAGTCTTTAACTTCATTGAAGACCCCAAAGGGTGAAATGTTACCTAATGACAGGGATATCAGACCACCTGAATAGTCATCCTAGGTTCTTTTGTGATGTTGGGGCATCCAACTATGGTCTAAAGGCCTGTCATATCTGACAGACATTTCTGAAAAACTGAAAAGTTGAAGGACTTGTCCTACCTTGTCTGGTCAAAACATGGTAGACACTTTCTTTTGCATCCTGCTGGTCCAGTTTGGACAGTATCTGTCAGCAATTGAGGCAAGGGCAATTTCTTTGCTCACATAGCATAAAGAAAGCAAACTCCATGTGGAAGGTCTTTGATGCCCATCATCTTCTCTGAAATAAATTGGTGCTGCCAGAAGCAGATGTGTCTCACTGTCAAAAAAAAAATATTAGGTTATTAAAACATCTATATGTCATATTCTTTAAGTTTTTGAAATGTTTGAGGACCATCTCATATTCTGTGGGTCTTTGAAATTTATCTAAATATGTCTGTATATGACCTTCAAAACATACCTAACATGACTATAAGTTTGACTATTAAAGATGACTACTAATCTGTATTTCTTAATTCTTTTAAATTGTTGCATAAGTACAATACCAGAAACAAAAGTATATATATATATATATATATATATATATATATATATATATTAGCAAAACCACTTTAAATTTGTATCAATAAACCAAAATCCATACCAATGTAAAATATTTAAGACTAGTAATTGTTCTTTTAGTATAAAAGTAGAATTAAAAATATTCCCTTTTTCTGATCATTTCTATAGCCTCCCCATTTTTATCTAAAAGTGATTCTTGAATCTAATCTTCTTTGTTCAGCTTTTTTCCTACTATTACCAATATCAATTTATAGTGAATCACCCTAAAATAATAATAAATATTCATAACCCATCTTTGGGAGTGTGGGTGTTGTTTTCTCTACACTGCTTTCTATTCTCTACAACACTTCCTGGGAGTGTTGGTGTTTTGTCACCTTGAGAAAATGAGGATAATTGTTAAGTTTTGACTAGAGTATTTCGTGAAGCTGGATCATCTTAGTCAGGAGCCTTGAAGAAATTCTGGATGCTGGATCACAGGGTCTTCTGTTTTCATTGCTGTCTAGTCTCCTTGTTCTAAAAATAAAAAAGAAACTTTTAAAGATAACGTAGAAATGTGGAATATATGATGTGTATAAGTCAGTTAAAGATTATAGTTTTTTGCTTTGTGTTGAGTAAGTATAATATACTTTATGTGACTTTCAGGGATTTTTTTATATTTTAGGTTATCTTTTTTCTTTTTTAATGTCTGTAGCCAGTATTTCAGGTTGTCTTCCCTGGCCAAACCTGATTTTCTTTAACACAGAATGAATCCACACCTTCTCATTTCATGTGGAAACAAAAGCATAATCTCTTCCCCAAAGCAACATACCTTTCGACTTAAATTTTGATGTCAAGATATTTTGAAAATATATAGGTTGGTTAAATCTATCAGCTTTAATCCAGTACTCTTAGAGAAGCCTTAACTTCTTCCTCAGCAGTCAAAAAATTTAAAGAGAACACAATAGCATACAGTATCCTGACTCTCTGTGTATTTTCCATCTTTCTGTAGCTTTTAAAAATATTCTTTACTCCCTTTTTAAGAGTTTTATTATTTTAAAACTTTATTTTTACATCTAAGATTGTATCTACTCTTTTATTTCTCTCTCCCAAGCCTGTGAGTATTTTCAAACACACTGTTTTATTTTTTCAACCTGAAACTGTCTTTACTGCGAATCTGTGATCCTTTTCTGTCTGCATGAGCAAAACCCCAAACCTGCAATACAGCATGCTGGTGGAGCTCGTGCTGATGGCTTCAACTTGTAGGCAGCAGTTGAGAGACGCTTTTTCGTACTGTAGCCTGTGTGAGAGACTGTGGGAACCCACCCTACTTCTTAGTTCATGGTATACTGGAAGCTGACAGGAGATGTGTTTCTGTACTGTGACCAACATAAGACACACAAGACAAGGAAGTCGAATTTGGCTCTGCTTTTGTGTGTTTAGAATATGTTTTAAAACATTTTCAGATCTTATAAGTTTCCTGTCCCCACCACCTGTTCCCAAATAACTAATGCTCAGTCAATAGCTCAGGCTTGTTACTAACTAATTCTTACAACTTAACCCATTTCTATCAATCTATGTGCTGCCCTGAGGCTCATGACTTTTACGTCTCTCTCAGTTTCTGTATCTGATTTGTTCTCTGTCTCTCTGGCAACTGTTCTGACTCTGGCCTGCCTTATCCCATTGTTCTTAGTTGGACTTTCTGGCCTAACTTTATCCTGTTCAGTTATTGGTTGGTCAGCTTGTTTCTTAAACCAATCATAGCTACATACATTCACACAGTGTACAGAAAGATCATTCCATAGCATGTGCATGTACCTAGGAAGTATATTTGGATCACATGGTACTTTTAGTTTTCGAGTAAGAAAATTTGATATGGCTTCATAGTGACTAGATTATTTTATATCCCTATCAGTAGGAGGGTTCTGTTTTACTCTTTCCAAACATATGTTACTTTATTTCCTTGATATCTGTGTGACTCTGCTGCTCTTACACATATCTTTATGTGTGCCTTCTTTCAGTTGCATTGCGGTAATATATCTTTGAGATATATTCAAGTGAATTAGTATCTACTGATTTTATCTATTTTGTATAACATAGCCTGTATAATGGAGAAGATATAGTTTGTCTGATTTCTAGATAGTGGGTGTTTATATTATTTCTGGTTCTTAGCTCTTATGAATTAGGCTTCTCTGCATGTTTTCATTGTCTGTGACTTTTGTCTAGCCTTAGTTTGGTGATTATGTTATTAGAGATATATTGAGGTTTCTCCAAACTTCATGTCTTTCATGAAATCAGGGAAAATTCCAGCCCTTACATATTTACAAGCTGTTTTCAATTTTTGCATTTTTTATTCTAGAGTTTAGATTATACAAATACAGTGCTTTATATAGTCCTGTACATGGTTAATACTTTGTCATGTTGTATTCAACCCTTCTGAGTACATCAAGCAGGTAATTTTAATGACTTACCTTTATGTGTACAGGTTCATCTGCATTCTCAAATTTGCTGTTTTGAGCATGAGGTTAGCTTTTCTTTTCCTTGAGCTTTTTAGCTTCTCATTGATAATTTTATTTTCTTCGTAAAACTTCTTTAATAGTTCACACATTGAAGGGATAATATAATTATTTGAATACATTTGTATCATGTATTTTGTGAAGTCTCGGTTGATAACAACTGGAACCTTCTAGAAATTGTTATTCCTCTTTTTTTACATATCTAGTAATTTTGGTTGCAAAAATAAACTTTATTTTGTGATGTGAGCGTATGTATATGTCCACACACATATTTGATTGTCAGAAGTCAATCACAAGTGTAAGTCCTCAGGAGCTTGTTTTGGAGGTAGAATTTCTTCTTCAGCCCTGGGGTTCACTGGTTCCATTAGGCTGGCTGGTCAGTTGACCATGGATTCATGGGGTCCTTGTTTCCCCAGCACTGGAATTATATGGCACCATACATGGTATTGGGGATCAAACTGCGGTCCTCATATTTGTAGGTAAATACTTTACCTATTGAGCTATTTCTGTAGCCCTGACAAGTGACCATCTAGATTGTAATTGATCTAGTTGGCAACATAGACCTGGGAGGGTGGAGTATAGATACAAGGTGGACAAAAGTCTCATGCAATAGTCAACTTTATTTAGAGCCTCAGAAAATTAATACTCTGATGGTTAAGCAAGGTCAAATGAGCACAGTTTACATGAGATTAGGCTGTATATAGTCACAAGACAACCCATGCTTGGAGACACTTTTGGATAACAAAAGTAGGATGATGGGTAATCTGAAGTAAACCCACTCCTATTTAGTACACCCAAGAGGCTTGAAATCACAGTTCAAGAAGAAAAGCATGTGATGGAAGAACAGACTACAAGACTTGCTTTGTCCCTTTGGTGTTATTCTCCCGGAAGTCTTCTTACATAGCTTCATTCATGTTCTGACACTGGACAATACTTACAAGCTCTGATAATTTTTTTGTCTGTCGTGATGGTCTCCTAGCCCCCACACTGTGCCATAACACGTAGTTATCCCGCTTATAGAGAAATCATCTCTGCACAGGGGGCAACAACTAATGCTTAATTCAGCCTTTCCCCCTTTCAGGTGCTGTCCTTCAGCCTGGCTCTCTAGGGGGTATCCTGACCATGTGCAGCTTTGTGATAAACCAAGGATGCAGGCCATAACACTGTAAGTTGAGGCTCATCCTTTATCTGATCCCATTGTCCCTGGGACTTCTACCTGGGGACTAGTCCTTTGCCCAGTTACACCATCTTCTCTTCTAACACTTCAAGTTTGAGATGTTTCTGCTTTTTGCCTCCTAGGCTGTGTCCAGATCAGAATCTCTCTGGTCAGAGGTACAGCAGAACCCAGATACTAGAAGCAGTTCTATCAAAGATCAGACATGGTTTCAGGCTGTGTCTGTTTGCTTTTCAGGCTTCACAGAGCTTCCCTCTGCACACAGAGCACAGCAGTTGAGCATAGATTTGGACAGGATGTAGAGGTTGATTTTGTAGTCTCATTTCCAAAACATCCTTGATAAGTTTCCAGCTTTTCTGGATCTCTGACTCCATCATCTGTTCCCTCCTGCTGCTAGGGTTTTGTTTTCCGACTTTACGCTGAAAGAGAAAGGGATGGATGCAACCTAGGAATGTTCTGAAGAGAAAGTCCACACAACAGCAGCAGCAGTTTGATATGCATAAGGCTTTCCATAACTTTGCCCATTTGGGGCTGTTTTTCATACCCTTAAAGAATTGATTTTAATGTTCTTGTTCATCATTTGTAATTGTTTCCCATGGAAAAACCTGCTGAATTCTTTCTGCTGTGAAGACCTCCTTTGTTGAATCCACAACTTGGCTCAAGTTTTTAAGTACATAAAGTTTTATGTAAGAGTTGCATGTTTTGAATATTATGAATATTATGATAGGTATAATGTAACCAAGCCTACTTTGCCCCATTGCATTTTAATGCTAAGGACTCTGTTTTGATTTTTATAATGTCAACTTTTTAATACATTTCCACTAAAATAGTTTACCAGTCACAGTTTCCCAAGTCATTTTACATATATAAAATAGATAAACCCAGCATATGCTTAATATTCTCGTATGTGCAAAGGTAGGAGGATTACTAGAAATTTGAGGCCAGCCTGGTCCACACATCAGGTTTTAGGTAGGCTAGAGATACATAGCAAGACCTTGATAAAAACAAAGAAACAAACAAGGGATAACAAAGCCCCTGTCCCCCAGGAAAACCTTAGAAACAATCCCCTAAAAGACAGAGCATTTTTTTAGATATAACAGATCTAAAGCCTTCTTTGATAGGCTTAAATGTTTATAGAAATATGTTCAGTATGGAGCTAATTCAATTGTTTGTGCTTATGGCTCCTGTATCTGAATTTACTTCTTATTTTACTCTTTGTTTTTTATTATTATTAATTTTTTATCAGGCTGAAAATCCAGTATCAAAAGGATGAAAATCCTCAGTTGAGATATTCGCTATTTTACACTGTGCCCTATTTCACACTGTGTTGAAGTACTGTTGTCTTTGATTTGAAGTACAGTAAATAAGTGTTAGGTGTACATTTGAAACGTCCAGGTCCATAGTCCTGGCAGTTGAGGGAGGGGTGTACTAAGATGGAGAGAGAGAGAGAGAGAGAGAGAGAGAGAGAGAGAGAGAGAGAGAGAACTCTCAGACACAAGCACTAGACAGGATATTTTAGGCTGTTGGTTTACAGGAGTATGTATCTGGAGTTGGTTTGACCTGTGAGAGTTCTGAAGCTTACAAGATTTTTCTTAAGTTTATGAAAAGAGATAAAAGTTTTAGATATATTACCATTATCACTATTTGTAATCTGTACTGGAATCCACATTGTACAAAAAGCAGTAGCCACGTGCCTGTGAGTCATAATTAATTGGCACCAAAACATGATTTGGGGTTAAAGACATGCACACCTTTTTCTCTATCCAAAAGACTGGGAGAATATAAATTGGGCAGATGTTTTGAACACAATGAGAAGCAATTTCTTAGTAAAACAACCAAGGAAAATTCAAACTTTTGATCTTGTGACTTTAATATTAAGCAGCACTTTACCAGAGGTAGATTAACAGCTTATCAGAACTCTGTACTGCCATCACATTAAAACAAGTTTATTTAAATAAAGTAATAGTAAAAAAGTTACTTTGAAACCTGCTTTTATAAATTTACCTCTTTTTAAAATCTTGCATCAGGGTAAAGTCTGGTACCAAGACCTCTCAGCTGGAGGCCTAGAACCTCTCTCTAGGTAAGTGAAGCTTGGCACCTGATTTTTACATAGGATGAGAACTGAGAAGGCTCTGAAGCCTTAGAAAAGGAGCAGGTGTGCTTGGTGCTACAGTCAGCCAATATCTCCATTGACCTGAGAAGGATGACTTATAACTGGAAGTAAAATCCAAATGGTCTATGTATCAACTTAAAGGAGAGAGGCCTCCCCGTTTCCTAAAATGGGTGACCTTAACCTCGGGTTGTCGTCACAGTTTTGTTAGGGCAGTCATAGGACAGTCTTCAGCTGTCACACAGGACAGTGTTTAATTTAAAGCCATACCCAGATCTGAGGTTTGTTTTTCTGTACAGGAGCAACTTGGGGGATTGACTTACTTTGACAGCACAAATTAGGATAATCATCCCCAACAGTGGCCACAGTTTGTACAGAACGCTGATGTCGAGCAAGGCATGGGGCAGTTGTACCAGTGGTTAGCTTTATCACAATCCAGGTGGAATCTTAGTGTCCCGTAGATATTCTTTGCATACCTGAAAGGCTCCCACTTGGAGTCAGGGAGCTTTGTCTCGTATAGAAAACTTCAGAAATTGAAATACCATATTTGGCAAGTCTTTGAAAAGTTCTAGAATCATCTATCTATTAAACACATAAGGAGCCTCAATGAAGCTGGTCACTACATGACCAGTTTAGAAGTTAGTCGTTTATAGAGCTTTATCCCTGTTACGTGTGAGCCTTAAAATCTGAAATGATGATTTAATGGAGTTGCCTTTAGCACCAAAATAGAATACCAGCGTTTTTCATATGACCTAGTTTGTATGACTACTATCCAAGTAGCTAAAGTTGAACAAGTGAGCAATATCAATGAAGATAGACAAAGACTACTGTAAACCCTAGTAAACCTTAGGCGTTTATAAACCTAGATTATGAAACATACCTTATCTATCAAACATGTGGTTATTTATCTATAAGTCTGGCATTGAACAGTTAGCAAAGATGTAGGTAATTACACATACACTTTATATCAGCTTTTGCTAATCTGAGTAGACATTTACAACCTAAAAATTTTATCATCACATAAAGTATATTTTAAACCAGATTTAAACCATATATATAGTATATTGTATCAAATCCAACTTTAAATTTTTATCACCATGTATAATAATTCAAACTATTTGAGAGCTGTTGTTTTCTTAGTCTAGAAAGGAGACACAGTGATAAACAGAAAGGTGAGTAGGACTTAGAAGTTTTGTAATTTGTTCCTTTGTGCCATGTGGCCAATTTAAAATGGTGAAGTCACATGGCATGTGCCCTTTAATAACTGTAAAGATGACAGCCAGCCAGGTGGCTGCTTACATCCTGAGGAAGTTATCTGCCAAGATGGGGGAGAGCCACGTGGTTGCTATTTAAAAACATTGATTTTTTTTTCTAAACAAGAGTTGAATCTAAGTTATATATACACTATATTCTAAACTAGAGTTGAGTCACATAAACAGTATGTTGTAGCAAATTAAAATTATCTATGGATATGTTTTAAATATAAACCTTTGCTATAAGTTTAAAGACAAATTTTGTTACATATTTTATAAATTTTAACCATACCTACAATGAACAACTTAGAAATCCTGAGATAAAAGTTTACAGCATAATTTTAAGAGAGGTTTTATTTGACAGAAAATCGCAAATAAATCATAGGGATAAAAGATTTAAGAGTGGAAACTGTAGAACTTTGGGAAAAGTTCCTGCACCCCAATGAACCTTTCCTCTGACACAATAATTCGAATCAGATCAAATCAAACCAAATTACAAAAAGGCCAAGTTTAATGCCGGATGGCTTTCCAGCCCCCAGAGTGGAGATGGGGAAGGAAGACCAGAAAACCGCATGTTTGTTCTCTGGGGAGCAGTTTAAATACCCTCTTGGAGTGGTCTTGAGTGTCTCTGGGGAGGGGTCAACCTTTGGTGGGGTTTCTCAGGGGTGGAGTCTGGACTGAGGCAACTCCCAGGGGGTCAGGTTTGGGATGGAGCTTCCACCCAAACATTCCAGTCTCTTTGGCTATATGGGGTGAAGTTTTAACCCAAACATTCGAGACTTCTTAGGTATATGGATGCCAGGGACTGGAGTGAGGCTTTAACCCAAACACCTTGGCAATAAGGGACTTTAGGATCATTTACTTGTGCAGTGGCATACCTTACTATAATCTGAGAGAATTTGGAAATCAAGTACACCAATTTTTGGCCACTGTTCTGTATTAAGGCCCGTGTCCATGGAGGAAGAAAGACATAAAGCAGAACATCCTCCTGTAGGATGTAGCTCCTGTAGGCTCGCAGGGAGCTGAGAGGGAAGCAAGCTGCCTGACAGCAGGCTGGATCTGAGCAGGAGAGTGCCAGGGAAATGGAATCAGAAAGTGTCCATAGAGAGACCCAGAGAGGTGTAGAACATTGCCCATGTGGTGGGTGGCTCAAAAGAGCATAGAAGCAGGTGACGGGAGCTGGAGAGACTCTTACTGGGCTCCAAGTGGGAAGATAAGGAAAGGACTCCCAGGCAGCCACAGGTAGAACTGTATCTCCGGAGAAAGACCCAGAAGGATTGCAGCAGGAGGAGAGAGAGCAGGAGGAAACGTAGATGTTCACATGGGTGCAGAGGCCAGGACAGCGGACTGCAGGAGTCAGAAAGGTACCCACATGGAGGTCACTGAAGGGAGCTGCAGCAGCCCAGAGCCCAGAGAGACAAGAGAAAGCAGGTGGAGAGAAGCTGTAACTAAAGAATTGGACTCTAGAGTCTGTGCTCACATTTTGTGAGTGGCAGAAGCCAGCATAAACAAATGAACAATAAATACTTTAGGAGAGATCACCACCTTGGTTAGAAATGACCAAATACTCCGGAAGGGAGCTCATTTATGTCATTCCTAAATTTTGACATGAAAAAAATTAATAAATAAATAAAAAGAAAAAAGAAAAGAAAAGAAAAGAAAAGAAAAGAAAAGAAAAGAACATAACTTCTCCTAGGTATGGAAGAGGAAAAAGGTTCTTGTAGATATGTGGGGGAGCACAGCCAGAGCCAGACGCAGGGTCATCCCGGAGAGTCCAGACTGAGCTACGCCTTGAAGGGGGAAGGATGGGAAGGGAGATGGGTGAGAGAGTGACCAGAAGCAGCACTCAGAAGGTCAAAAGTACAAACAGGGCAGGTAGCCAAAATTGTTGGATTATAAAAGGAAGAGCAGCCCTGGGCTGGAAAAGTTTAGGGCAGGGGGCCTAAGGGGTAGGGGTGCAGGGAGGTATGGAGCAGGGTTTGCCAGCCAGGAGGGCCCTGTAACAGGTAGGACTGAGAGATGGAAGGAAACCATCCTTGGCGACTAGCATGCACTTTGATAGCAGCTAAACAGGCACCTCGGCCATTTGTCCCAGGTTTGAAATCTAAAATAATGCAAGTAGTAGCAAGAGACCTCAGGGTGTCTCCCCAGGAGGTCTCCCTCTTGAGGCTCAGACATTTTCATGTCTCACGGGAATTGACTACGTTTGCTTATGGCTAACAAAAAAATCAGCGGAGTTGTGAAACGCTACTGACCAGGCACCTAACAGTGTAGCGCTGGCCTTGCAGAACTGTCTGCACCACTCTCTCCCCCGCTTGTCAATGCTGGAGACCTGGGAGAAAGAAAACTCACGGCTAGAGAGACTGGGATGAAACTCGGGGTGACCAAAAGGAAAAGATACGCAGGTATAGGTCCTCGGTGCTAAAGCTACAAGAGCCAGATTTCCTTCCTGAAGTCAGTCTTTATAGACAAAATAACCCTGATAGAAAGATAGCTTGATTGCAACTCTGTGAGTCCCTCCACAGACTTCCGAATGCAGCCATGCCTGATTCTGAAGCTGTATGAAAGCATGGGTTGTCTGAAGCTGCCAAGTTATAGAAGGGCATTACTTCTTTCTGACGGATATTGAGTATCATTTGTTCCTGAATGTAATGAAATGCTCCAGGATTCCTCTAGTAAGAATGATACACATAGGGCTGGGGAGATGGCTTAGTAATTAAGAGAACTGGCTGTTCTTCCAGAGGACCAGGGCTTTGATTTCCTTTGTCTACATGGTGACTCACAACTGTTTGTAGCCAAGAGATTGGATGCCCTCTTCTGGCCTCTTCTGGTCAGCAGCAGGAACGCCAGTGCTGCACACACATTCAGTGAGTCAAAACTGAGTTGGTTAAAAAAAAAGGGGGGGGGGAAGAAAGAGGGTGTATTTGGGAGGCTGAGGACACGCAGCATCAGAGCACTGGGTTGAGGACCTAGCACTGCAGCAGGGCTCCTGACTGGGATTTATGAGGCCCTGCGTTTTCTCTGAACACATAAAACATAAAGGTTAGACAGACACTTGGGACAGGACATAATCTGATTTTGTGAAATCTCTTGTTAAATATCCAGTGTCTCAATATCTCTGTATTCATCCTTTACTCAATATAACCAAAAAAATAAATAAAACTAAGCTAGAATGGAAAATAAAAACAAATGAAGAAAGGAAGGAAGGAACGAAGGAAGGAACGAAGAAAGGAAGAAAGGAAGAAAGGAAGAGAAAAATGGATTTGGACTGAGATTTTGTCAGGTTAAATGAATGAAATACAAATAAAAATATTTTCCAGGATTGAAATAAAATGAATAATAATGATAATTGAATCCAAGATATAGTATCAAATAGAGGAATAAAGATAGATAATTAGGCAGAATTAGATGCAATTATTTGATCTATCACTACTGCCCTTTTTTTGGTATCATTCCTGATATTTTCTTCTGCTTTTAAATGTCTTTATAGATGTACATTACATAATTCCACTGAAAATATAGTTATGGACTTTTGTCTTTTCTAGTTTGTTTTTAGCTGGAAACTGGGAACTATGTCAGTCTTTCTAACTGCATCGTTAGGGACTGCCCTCTTGTCTTGTAGAGCCCTTCCTTCTGTCTACGAGAACCATCCATCCCATTGCTTCCCCTGGACTTCACGGGCTCCTCTCTCTCACATTGATGAGCCAGATCTCCATTCCAAGGAAAGCATTCTTTTCTAGTACAAAACAGAGTTGTTCAAAGACTGGTCAAAGATTACTATTTACAGAATTCTGGATTATAGAAATAGAGGCCGAGTAGGTTCTTGTTTCCTCATTATCTAATTTTAAAGGAGGAAACAGTATGACTGTGTTGACTTCTGAGGATCTGTTTTTCTCATGGATTAACAGGAACTTGACCAAAGTCGTGTAATCTTCATGTTTAACTACTGTGTTATATCAGGTAGAAAAGACTGAGAGTGAAGCTCTGTTTAGGCTTCACAAGAGATGAGTCTAATTTAGTAGGCTTAGCTTCTCTGCTTTAAAATGTTTCTGTGGAGATGTATTAGCGTTTGGAAAACAAATGCAGACAAGTTTATTTAACTGAAGGGACATTTGGGAAATGCTATTAAATTATAATCCGCTGAACAATTCTGTCCCAGCAGCCTTCAGCAGAGTTTAGGTCTTGCATGAAATTTGATATTGCAAATGCCGTTTTTGCCACCTAGTGGTTATCAAGATATTTTCTTGGAAACCACCTCTTCTTTAGTTCTCATTGGTAAACTGTAAAAGCATTTATAGGTAAAATATAAAAGAAATATTACATGTATTACAATCTACCAGATACATTAATATTTAGAATAAAATAATAAGGGAAAAATAAAGCTTATGATATTTATTGTTAATGATATATATGATAGTCTTTTTATTAATATCAAACTGGTGAAATATAAAAATCTAAGTCCAAATGCTCTTTTAAAACATGTCTTGTGTGGCTGGAGAGATGGCCCAGAGACTAAGAGCACTGGTTGTTCGTCCAGGGGACACACGTTCAATTCCCATCACCCATATGGCATCTTACAAACTGCCTGTAACTCTACCTCCAGGGGATCGCACACCCTCACATAGACATGCACGCATGTCAAACACCAGTGCACACAAAATAAAAATAAATAAATCATTAAAAACCGTGTTCCTTACTAGTTAATCCTAAATACCAAGAATAAAATTTTAAGATCTGTTAAAAACATAATTTTGTAAAGGCAGAAACAAATGTTAACATTTTCTATACATATAAAAATGAACATCTGCTTATTCTATTAATTTGAATGACACTACTAATGACATGTCAAAACTGGTTCAATGTAATAAAAAGCAGATAAATAAATGGGCAAACGGAGACAAAGTTGGCCTTTTATATCAAAGAGGAAGGAGCTCAATGGAACTTTCTTTAACACACTTTGCACACCTCTGGTTAGGAATCACATTGGGGTGCCCTGAGGCAGCTACCGTGTGCAGAAGGGTAAAGCAGATTTAAATCAGAGGGTGCTCAGAAGTGCGAGCCATAGACAATTCTTTCCTGCATGCTGAACAAATTCTCTTAGCCCTTGCAGGTTCCTCCACATACAGGGATGTTGCATGCCTTATTAGTTGATGAGATACTTGAAAAGAGAATCATCTACTGCTCACATGGAAGACATGCCATGTACAACTTCTGCTTCTGAATGAAACCGAGAACCAATTTTCTGCTCTCATACTTTCTTGTGTTTCTGTGCACACTCACAATGTTACATTTTCTTCACTTTACTATTATTATTATTATTATTTTGGTTTTTCGAGACAGGGTTTCTCTGTAGCTTAGAAGCCTGTCCTGGAACTAGTTCTTGTTATCAGCCTGACCTAGAACTCAACAGGGATCTGCCTGCCTCTGACCCTCAAGTGCTGGAATTAAAGGCATGTGCCACCACCACCCAACTCACTTTATAATGTTTTATTGAAATGTAAAAATTTGGTGTATTTATGGGATAATGTGTGATAACTACACACACACACACACACACACACACACACACACACACACACACACACTTCTCTCTCCTCTCATTCCAATTCCTTAAGGATTCAACACTTCATTGTGTTAGGAAACATTGAACTTTTTTCTAATTCTTTATAAATGTGTATTTAATTGTTGTAAACTGTAGTCATTCTTTGAGATGGCTAGTCATATATTAGCCTAGTTAGAGGCTGTAAGAGTTGGATTTCAGCATCATAGTCAACACCTTGTAAATCAAGGACAGTAATTGCAGGAATCTACTGGTCAGAGGAATGGAACGTGAGCTATATTTCTAGCCCTAGGAGAAGTGCACATCCACAATTTACAATCTAAACTGGGTTTAAGTGTCCTAATTCTAAACCAAGTGGTGGTGTCACATACCTTTAATCCCAGCACTTGGAAGGCAGAATTAGGCAGATTTCTGAGTTTGAGGCCAATCCAGTCTGTAGATCAAGTTCTAGGACAGTCAGGGCTACACTGAAAAACTGTCTCCAAAAACTAAAGGGGGAGGAGAATGGAGGGAGGAATGAAGGGAGGGAAAAAGGGAGGGAAGAACAGAGAGGAAGAGAGAGAGAGAGAGAAAGGGAGAGAGCCTTAAATCTAAATCTTCCATGGTTACTATCAAGTAGGAGATTTTCTAATAGAGACCAAGGATGTACTATTACTTCCTACTAAAAGAGTCAATGTAATAAGGAGGTCACTTGTTTGTCCTGGACACCCAGAACTGAAATAATCACATAGAAACTGTATTAATTAAGTCACCGCTTGGCCCATTGGCTCTAGCTTCTTACTGGCTAACTCTTACATCTTAATTTAACCCATCTCCATTAATCTGTGCTCACCACAAAGTTGTGCCCTACCAGCAAGGTTTCAGCACGTCTGATTCCGGCAGCGGCTCCATGGCTTCTCCCTAACTCCACCTTCTTCCGCCCTGCATTCAGTTAATTTTCTAGCCTAGCTAAGTTCTGCCCTGTTCTAGCAGTTTCTTTATTCATTAATGATAATCACAGCATACAAGTCAGTATAAATGGGCCTGAATTCCACCTGGGCAGAAAGAAAACAACCGTCAAGAAAGCTGTCTATTCTAGAGACTTTAAGAAACAGTTTCATAAAAACGCCCTAGAAATGAAGGCTGGCACAATTGTCCCATGGGCATTATTCACACTCACCTCTTCAAGACTGTGGCCCACACTACAGTCTCCTGGTCTCTCACCACAAGAGTGTTTTCCTCCACAATGGTGTCTTGGCCACTGGCCACTCTCATGGGCGACAGTACTTTGCAGTCCTGAGCAGGAAACTTTCCTTCTCTCCTGTGCTTCACCGTTTCTTCTGATGGTTTTCCATAGATTATCACGAGGATGGAGAGGCCATTGTTAGATCCCATTGACAGCCCTATTGTCCCCCAGAATACTAGTATTCCTATCTTGGCTGTTGCTGAAATAATTCAGTCTGTCATTCAGTCTGAATAAATACATTTCCTTTCACCATATCCTTGAATCTATGGCCTGAGTTACCTGAGTGATTACAGAAGCAAATCTTTAAACGCACCAACAACACGCTTGCTCCAGCGAATCGAAAGGTTCAGAATGGATTTGACACGAGTTCAAATTCTGAGCATGTGCTGAAGTCGAGTCTAACCTGCCACACGACAGCATATCTCCATCAGGGAATCAAGAGTTCTCCGCTCTGTCTATACAGAGGAGTGGTTCTCAGCAGGCAGGCGCCTCAGAACAGTCTAGGACTCAACAGAGCACTAATTACTAAGTTTTCACCGTAAGCAGGTCTCAGGTGAAAGCAAGCGGATGTTGCTGCTCATCAGGAGCAACTTGCACCCTGAAGACTGCTCACTTAGATGCTGCCAGCATCAGGTCCTAGCTTTCCTGTGATCTAATTCTTTAACGTTTGAGCACTAAATCTAATTTTAAAAAGCATGACCAAACACACCCATTTGCCAGATTTATCTCATTCCAGAGGAAGAAAAATCTGTATTCCCATATTCCTGTATGGACTTTATTTTCAGTATGAGAGGGATTGCATTCCAGTATGAATTTTCGATCACCCTTTTCTAAAAGCAAAAGTTATTTGCTGTGCTTCACAGAATAACAGTTGAACACAGCATTTTGAAAGTCTTTGTTCAATAGAAAAAGTAAACCCAAGGTTGCGGGGAATAGAAACATTTAGGAAATGAGTCAAACACAGATTAGTCTCAGTGCAAATCATTCTAACTACATATTCACAAAGATTTAATAAGAATCTTAATGATGCAGACTATGGCCCACTACATTGATATCAATCATCCCAGTATTCTAGTGTTAAATAGAAACCATGGCTACCTGGGTACCTGCACAGGGCAGAGCAACAAACATGGCCAGATGTGCTTACAGTAGCCTTGCTGCTTCCAGAAGGCTCTGTAGTAAACTGATTCATTAAGCTGTGACCATATGACTAAATCATGCTGAAGCTTCCTTTGGCTCACTTCCCCAGCTTCCTGGGAAGTCCAAACTAAGAAGTTTGCTGCTGAGAATCCAGCGACTTGCTTATTGTTTGGGGTTTTATGTGTGTGTGTGTGTGTGTGTGTGTGTGTGTTTGCTTTGTTTAAACTCTTCTGAATTTAATTGCTCTCAGAGCATTCATTTTGACAGTAGCGTTACAATGATACTCTGTTTTTGTTTGTTTGTTTAGTTGGCTTTTCTAGATAGGGTTTCTCTGTGCGACAGCTCTGACTGTCCTGGAACTAGTTCTGTAGAAAAGAAAACCCTTTATGTTCCACGGTAACCTGCCATAGAGTACATAACTTTGCCTTAACCTGATTCACAGACTCCTTGACTTTCAGATCATCATTGGACCTCTTTGAGTTTATTTGGAAAGTGATCTAAGGCTCTCCTTCACTGTGTAGTTATCAGCATTAGCTATGGGTGCAAATATCAAGGAACGCTTACTGAAAATGTCTGAGTAGAAGAATGATACGGTGAACACTTACCAGTCCATGACTTTTGAAGAAGTATTCTTTAAAATCTTTGTTATTTTTTTTTTTGTAGCCTATTCTCTTCCATGCAACATGGAAACACTCTACTCTTAGGAGCCAAAGCATTTACACAAATAAATTTATCACCTTCAAAACTTCCTATTTTATAACTTAGAAAATTATTTTCAAATGCTTTATCATACTTAAAAAAAAGACTCCTACCTAGAGACAGAAAGGTAGCTTAAAACAGTAACTGTTGACCTATTTAATTTGTCGGTTTCTGTAAACCTTGCTTGGGTGACAATAAAAAACAACATCATGAAAATAGTTAGAAATACAGCCTACAGCATGGAGAGAGCACACCAAGAAACATACATTAGCATATTACATTTGAATAAAAAGAAATGATATTTGAATACTTATTTTCTACTTGTTGTCCCATTTTTGTATGTGTATTTTCCTTTCTGTCCGTTGCCCTCACAAAGGATTGGAGGCGTGGAGGGCAGCCAGCTACCTTGTCTGCTGGTAGTCAGCTTCTGATGCTGATGCACCTGGAACCCTGCGGTACTGGGCGTCTTCAGTGGGTTGCTGTCAGCCAACATGCACAGAGTACTAAATCTAGAAGAACTCAGGACTAAGTGGGACAGAGTGAGGAACACCTGAAGGTGAAGGCACCTGGAAGTATATAGTTCCTGTTGCCAAGCAACTTTTACAATGTGGACATGTGCCAGGCACTTCGTTTTGCATTCATTCTTTCCTCTCACTGATTAAGAAATCTAGCAATGCAATCTCTTTTATTTTGCTTTTCTGGGAATCTATATAAGAAAGAAAACATCACATAATTTTAAAACAAAACAAAGTATAGGTATTTTAGTTTGTAAAGTATATTTTAATCAAGTCCATTGCTTAACATGTGAGGATAATATTTCCTGACCTATTAATAAGCAAATTGCAATTTTATTAGACAAGAATATCCAAGTTTAGAGATATAATTTTCATATATTAGTAGGATCACATTTTAAGCTTTATTTACAGTAGTCAAACTATGAGAAAACTAACTGAAAATGTAAACTTGGTGAATAATATTAATAATGATGTTGGGATACTTGGTGACTTTTTTGTTTAATTTTGCGATCTCACTATGTTGCTCAGGTTGGCTTTTAGCTTACTGTGCAAACTGGTTTCAAACATGCTTGATCTTCCTGTCTCACTCTTCCTAGTTCCAGGATTACAACATGTACCAGCAAACTCTAGTGCTGTGTTACGACTGATAAAACACTAACAAAGATGACACATAGCAAAACTAAATCTTCCACGCTTTGCTCCCATGCTAACTGTAGACCTCAATAATAGGATGCCAATGCTATCTCCGAAAAGAACAGATAAGACATAGACAAAAATAGTAAGCACTACTATATGATTAGCCAATAAATGATGTTCTGCTTGAGAACACTAATGTGTTATAGTATTTACATGTCTTTGTAAAATAGGCTTGGCAGTGAAGCTAAGTGGATACAATCATTCTGTGACTGGGTACAGGTATGCAGTCAGAGACCAGTTTCAGATGTTTAAAGGAAGAGCAGCATCTGTCACATCAATCATAAAATCTGAACACATGCATGAAAGTGAAAAAAAGTCTCCAGGTTCGGGGATTGTGCTTTTTTCCTCCTAATTGTGCTGTGATATTTTCTACAAAGGTTGATTTAATATAATTCTTATAAAATAGAAGGCAACTAAGGCCACATTTTCCCAGTTGGATCTAACTCAGTTACTTTTCTCTATTTTTTTCACTATAGATAGTTCAAGTGAAAGGATATCTATTACATGAATATATACGAATAACAAGATGGAATTTATTTGAACCTTTTTGAACCTATTTGAACCTTAGAATTTATTTGAACTGTTTGTGTCCTAGAAATTGCTTGATTTGGGAAATAATCCCAGTTTTCTTAGCACTAATAGTTTCTGAATAAAAATGAGTGAAAATCCAGGAAGTTTCTGAAAACCTCAAAACTCTACCACATATTAAGAACCAAAGATTCATGCTTTGAAAGAATTACATGGTCATTTGTGTTTTGCTTTTACTTGGTTGGCCTGCATGAGTCTCCTGTCTGTCTCCTGAGCTCTGGGAATTCTAGGTAGGTTCCACCACACCCTGAAAGGCAGTGCTTTTTTAATTTGTGGTAATATGAAGTGAATAATTATTTGAACATTGCTATAAGCAGAAATTTTTGCATATTATTTCCATTTTTAAACATCATTTTATTATGATCAAAATAATACACATTGGTTCTTGAAACATGACATTTAAAACAGTTTATATAGCATCCATTATAAACTAGTAATGTAGACTTAGGATTGCTCCTCTTTGGAGATAATCAATGAGACAATGTCAGTAATTTTTTAAAATACAAAGCAAGTATTTTGTGTAAGTTAGAACTTAAGCTAATAACCTTTAATTACTCAATGTGACCACTAGGTAGCACTATAAGACTTTGGACTCTAATGTGAAAGAAATCCGAAATAAATTTAAAATTATGTTTGATAATAGCTCTTACTGAATTTCAACAGAAGGCTAATCTAGGGCTATAAGTCAATGTTTTGGTTTAAAGTATTTCTGAACATTGAAATTTTTCCACTATGCATTGCTTTTTTACTTCTGGAAGTTAACCAATATTCTAGACATTAATTTTAAGTAGGAAGCTTTTTCAATTTCTCTGTTTATTCCCCACAAAGCATATTTAGAAAAATATTCAGATGATCATTGTCAAATTTTTGTATGCTGTATTTTTAATTCTGTCATTACATTAGACCAATGGAAATACTTTGTTCATATAAAAAATGTGTGAGTATGCCTGCAGCAAATACATTCCTAAGTCACACATACTTAGAAATCAAATGCTGTGGTTTAGAATCCTGGTCATTGTCAAAATCTCCAAATCCCACAAGCATATCTATGGTAATAAAAACAGAAGAATGCAAAGCACTGTCAAAAAAAACAAAGACATTATTAGTGCGGAGGATCCACTGAAGGGTTTTGGAAGTTATAAAGTACATAAGCTTCAACAAATAAAATTACAAACAATATTTATCAAGGAACTATGGGAAATCCAACATAAGTGAATTGGGCCATGCAGGAAAGCTGGTGGGACATTCCCCCACCATAAGAAAAAGCCAAGTTCAGCTAGGGCAAGCCAAGGAGGACAAGACAGTAAGTAGGACCCCTCCATGGCCTCTGCATCCGCTCCTGCCTCATGTTCTTGCCCTAAATTCCTTATCTGATTTCTTTCAGCAGTAAATGGTGTTGAGACAGCAGAAGGCAGATAGGTCTTTTATTCCTCGAGCTCCTTTGGCCATGGTGTTTAATCTCAGCAATAGAAATCCTGATTAAGACAATTATTTTCTCACCAGTGTGACTAAATACCCCACAAGAAAATACTAAAGAAAGACAGATGTATTTTTTAATAATCTCAGTTTCAGAGGACTTAAACTGTGGTTGATTAACTCCTTGTACTTGGGGGGAAAAACACATTATAGTGGTGTATGTGTACATCCAAGGAGAGCTTTGCACTCATGGGTAATATTTAGTAGGAAAAAGAGGTGTGCCAGAAGTGGCCAGTGAATGACATACCCTAAAACAAGACCATACCACAACAATCTGTTTTAAATATTAATCCATGAAAACATAAAACCGTAAAAGCAATCTGTTTTTATTATAAGTCCATCAAAATATAAAACCATGAAGGTCAGAATCTTCATAATCTCTGGAAACTGCAGACCAAAGAGAGAGAAAGAGAGAGAGGGTGTACTTTTTTAATTCTCAAGGCATTTCTTAAGTCTATAAAGTTGTCAATCAAAATAATCAGCATTATTTCCCCATCCTGGAAGAAAGGACAGTTTAAGATTTAAAGACATGTTACCCGTAAAGTACCTGAGAGAATGATAAGCCTCATTACATTTTGATTCTTTCATATTTCCTATTATTTCATAATTATTTTCATAATAATTTCCTATTATATTCACAAGTCACAACTTCTGAATGTAAGCTGTATTTCATGTGATTCCTTAGTTGATGCTCAGTGGAAAAGCAAATTAAAATATCTTGGATCTGAAGTCATGTATTTATAGGAAATTGTTTTATACAAAACTCTAGACAAGCAGAATTTTAGGTTATTTTTTTCTGTGTGTACAACACGTTGCCACAATCAACATATATATATTGTTCCTCCATATATATGGAGAGAGATTTCACATTGATACTGTGCTTTCTATTTCTGTGTCTATATTTTAAATGTCTACCAATGCCTTTGTGTGAAAATACAGCTATGCAAGATTCACAGGTCAGAAACCTGACCTACTTTCTTTATCTTTCTGCTGTACTGTGCTTGGTAAATATCTCTCTCTCTCTCTCTCTCTCTCTCTCTCTCTCTCTCTCTCCCTCCCTCTCTCGCACACACACACGGGAACATATATATATATATATATATATATATATATATATATATATATATATGCATATATATGTTTAATGTACATTATAAACTCAATAGGCTTAATAATTTGAAACCTGTAGAAATAGGCAAGGAAAATCTATTTTAGTCTCAGCTGCACCTAGAAGAGAAATAAAAAAAACAGTTATTTACAGAGGGAAGTGTGAAGCCTTCTAAACAATGTCAGCACAAAAGAAATTATCTGATTCTATGCTACCCAAAAGGGGATGATTTTCACACAATAACTCTATTTTCTGGATTTTATTTAGTTATGAGTGCCTGGTTTTAGAACCTAATTTATTTATTCATTAATTAAATTCATTAAAAGAAAACTACTGGACACTGTATGAATTCATAATATGAATTTTGTGATTACTTAAGATTAGCCTATAAAATGACTGCATACAGATCTGTGTTCATAAGATAATCGGTGATGTGAATGTATTATCAGAATCTGGAAAGCAGGATCTAGAAAGATTGCTCAATGGGTAAGGCATGTACCAGGCAAGCATGAAGAGTTGAGGTCAGATCTAAAAACCGATTGTAAGTTGGTTCATCAGTGTGTAGCTGTTATCCCAGGATTCCTCCTACAGGGAGTTTGGAGACGGAGTCTAAAGAAATCTTGGAAGATCATTGGGCAGTTATCTTGACATATATGATGGTGACCAACAGAGATATATTTCAGTTAAGGTGGAAGGTGAGGAACAATTTGAGATTTTCCTCTGACATCCGCACATGGTATGTGTGCACATCACACATGCATGCATGCACACACACATATACATACATATATACGTGAAGTTTAAAACAAAAAAATCCTGGAAACACTCGGAGTCTATCATAATAGTAATATTTGAATGATGTTTTGGAGAATAATTTGTAATTTTCCAAGAATGTCAAGGGGTCTGGGGAAGGAATATAAAAAGATTCATCAAATGCAGGCTCTGGACATGAATGATGGGGAAGCATAGGGAAACCAGAAGATGACCTGTAAGCCTGGGTATCTTTGAGAAGCAAATTTTATTCATCTATCCATTAAGGTGACAGTGGAGAGGGGGATAAACACATCAAACAGACCTTGTAGACCATTGCATGCATGTTTCTCAGTCATCCAGACCTGGATAATCACACAGAAACTATATTAATTACAACACTGTTTGGCCAATAGTTTAGGTGTATTCCTATCTAGCTCTTATATCTTAAATTAACCCTTTCTTATTAATCTTTGTATGTCCATGAGGCTGTGGCTTACCAGAAAGGTTTTGGCAGCATGTTTCTCCTTAGACAGCTACATAGCATCTCCTTGACTCTGCCTACTCTCTCTCTCTCTATCTCTTTTCAGATTTCCTGCCTGGCTTTACTCTGTTAAGCCATTGGTCTAAACAGTTTTATTCATTAATCAATAAAAACAATACATATACAGAATGACATCCAACATCATCATGTAAGAGTTAGTTAATAAAAAGCCTGAGTTAATAGGCCAAACAATGTCATACTCAACATAGTTTCTGTGTGATTATTTGGGCCTGGGCACCCAGGAAACCAAGGCACAGTCTCCTTTTACAAAACCTCAGTAGTTTATAAACAGTACTTTACCTTTTTCATTTATGTTTGGTCCAAAATATATGTTGTTAGTTGTGATTTACAAGGACTCTAATAGATTTGACTCATGGGCCTTGGTTCATGGAAGCTTCATCTTTAACACAGAACTTTTGAGGGATTCCAGGTATAAGCATAAAGCTGACAATCTGGTGATTTTCTCAGGTTGGGGACTTTAACCATTAGATTTATATCTTAGGACATTGCTCAAGTCTAATATCAAACAGATATATTAGCATAAGGCAAGGCTATTGGAGCAAAGTTAGATGACAGAAGTCATTAATAAAGTCAGTGACAACATTGCGGAGAATAGAGATAAAATATGAGAAATATTTCTCATATAAGGACCTACTGCATTGGGTTTGGTCAGTGTCTGTGTGCTGAACCAACATACAGAGATCAGTGCTAACAGAATTTATTGATTGAAACAGTTGGAAGAGTTGATGAGGACACTATTAACTAAAGGAACATATCAGAAAATTCAGGGATACATGTGGAAAGAAAGAGGCACAATTTAGAAAAGCTAAGCAACGATTTAGCAGAAAACTTGAGTTGAAGTATCTAGTAAAAGAATGGATACACAGACCAGAACCTCAGCAGAAAATGAGATAGAACTTCTGTGGAGTGACGGGGTGAGTACTCAGCACATAATCTTCAGCTAGAGAACAAAGTCAGACAAAGATTTCAGGTATTGTTTTTTTCTTTTCATGTGGAAGTAGAACTCACCATATTGGAACTGAGATTTCTTACTTAATTGAGAGAGTTAGTTACTGAGTATTATACTCACTGTGGGATACTCTGCACGGTTGTCAGTGGCCTTTGAGTGCTTGTGACTGTTTTGTGGCATAGTCCATTTCCCTTCCCATCTCTCTGGGCTTTATTAACTCTTCTCCCTTTTCTACGCAATGAATTTACTCACATGATTTCAAAACATTTCTGCTATAATTTCTCTGACACTGAAAAAAAATTGCCTTGGGCAGATTGCAAATGCCACAGCATTATTCTTCACAGTGCAGTGCCTACTGCTTGGTGTAGCAAAGTCCCTCTTAGATAATCCAAAGGATAGTATTCTTCATGAGTGATTGCTTTGTCTGTGGTTGACACATTTTAAAACACAATAAAACTGAAAATGAAAAGCAGAGCCAAGGGTCTGAAACAATTGTATCATTTTTTTACGATAAAGAACAATGTATCTGAGAGTTTATAATATGCCTTTACTTTAAATTTAATTCCTCTGAGTGCACAGTTAATATAGAAACAACAAAATGCAATTTGGTCTCCTTCTTTGAATTCTGATGTTACAATGACCCTTATTAATCAATTTTTTTTGTTGTTCTCACAAAGTTCCCGCCAGTCTAAAAAGTAGGGTTATTTTATCACGTGAAATGATACACTGAAAAGAACTAATTTAATTACATCGTGTCTTTGGAATTTATTATTCATTCATTTCAAAGGGAAATTCATTTTCTGGTTTTGCTCTTGCCTGATCTATTGCAGGAAGTTGTGGGCAAATGGAAGGCTTCCTCCTTTCAGGAGTTGACAAGTTGACAGAAGGGAGTTAGAAATGTCTCTAATTCTAAAGTGGTCTCTGGGGACTGGTTTCTTTCTTCCCTCCCTCCCCTTCCCCTCCCCTCCCTTCCTCCTTTCCTCCCCCCCCCCTCTCTATCTCTATCTCTCTCTTTCTTTGTTTCTTGAAACATTGTCTCATGTTACACCAACCTCTGCTCAGCACAAGCAGCTAAAGCTCCTGCTGTCCGTTCTCTGAGTTCAGTGCGTATTGTTCCTCAGAGCCACATTCATTTAATGAGCTCCTGAGCATTGAATGCTTTTCAAGCTAGGCAGGCCGTTTTTCAGAGGAGCTACATTGCTAGTCCATGTAAGTGTAATCTTTATTTCAACGTTATAGTCGTCTACTCTTAGAGAGTCTCAACAAAAGTAAACTATACAGTAAAACTGGCAATAAAAAAGTATGCTGTAGATCCCATGACTTCATACACTGTTAAAAAAAAAAATAAGCTGCTTGCCACTTTGCCAAGTCAAGTGTTTTGGCTAACGCTCAGTCATTCATTCTTAATTCTTAGAGCGCGGCAAGTGTGATGTTAGCCCTTCATCCAAGGGACAGCCTTGTAATTAGGCCTGAAAAGGACAAAAAAAAAAAAAGAGGAGGAACATGGAGAAGAAGAAGAGGAGGAGAAAAGGGAGAAGGAAGAGGAGGAGAAAGTTGAGGATGATGAGGAAAAAGAAACAATCAAACTAAAACTAACCAAATTTAAATTCCTCTAATAACTGATTATTATTTATGAAAATACTATAATTCATAGCTTTCAAACATTATTAGAAGTGGAATAAAAATAGGTTTAGCTAGATTTATCTTATGCCCTAAACTAGTCACTGAAAAATAGTGGTACAATATTCAGACATCAGAAAGAAATACTTTAACCAACAACCATTATTTCATGCTTAAATAAAATAAACAACTTAAAGCAAATTGTTTAAATACATGAGATTTAGGCAAAATATAATGAAAGAAAACAAAATCATTCTAAGGCCGAATGAAAATGGAAAATAAACCTAGTCAAAACACTAATCATTTGGACATGGATTCTAAGTACCTCTGGCCAACCTGTCTCTAGAGCCCCCTTCATGTAGCTGTCTGCACCCAAATGTTCTTACATAAACACAATTATATTTTTATTTTGTACCTTTGAGCAATGAACAGAACAGAAGGACAAAGTGTGCCTGATGATCTTTGTAGGTGTAGAGAATCAGTGCCACTGGTTTTGAATGGCAACAGATCTATGCAAGAGTGTTACAAATACTGGTCTAAATCTCTTATAACAGTTTTATTTATATTCTTTTATTTTGAGATTAGGAAAAAAAATAACATCTTATTATACGAAGGTTAAGAAACTGATTGATGGTTCAATAGTTCAACATTCTCAACAAAATTGCAAATTGTTCAGTTTTAAGACACTTATTTATTATCATGATATACTGATTTTGGAAAAATATATGCTAGCAAATACATATACCTGTGATGTGGGATTCCCTTCTGTATGCTGTGAATACCATTGGAATTAAAAAATAATAATAAAAAAAAGCTGTTTTGGACCTGTGATAGGGTAGAGCAGAGGAAGGTAGGGAGGTGGGGAAAGCTAAACTGAATACTGGAATGCTAGGAGAAAGGAGGCGGAGTCAGGAAAAGCCATGGAGCCTTCAGAGACAGACATGCTGAAACCTTGCAGTTAGGCTACCAGCCTCGTGGTAAAATATAAAATAATGAAGGTGGGTTAATTCTAGATGTAAGAGCGAGCTATCAATACATTTAAGTAATTGGCCAAGCAGTGATTTAATTAATACAGTTTCTGTATGGTTATTTTGGGAGTCTTGGCAGTCAGGAACACACTAGCAGCCTCCTACAACATACCTGAAATAGGTACAAGCTAGTAATAAAAATTGAGAAAAATTTGTTTTGTTTTTAATCACTTGTGACAAATGAAATGCCCTTGTTGTGGAGATTTTGTAACAAATAGATGTGTTTAGAGGCATGTCTGTGGAATCCCTTTTCCAAATACAGTCATAAAATTATCAATTTAGCCTTCTGTTCATTAACCATTAAAAACTTATATAAGTTCTAATCTTATAGAAAAAAATCTTTTGAAAGTTAAATGTTTTACTTAGTATTCTTTTATTTTAGAAATAAAACTCATAAGCGCAAGAGACCAATAAAACTTATTTGCTTTTTTTTTATTTTATTCCCATGGTGTCATTCATGGAAGACTGAAGCATGTGGATCTTAAGCCTTAATTTTATACCAGCAGGTCGTTTTGCTGCTTCTGGGAGGAATCTTCCCATTTTTCTTGGGGAGTCTCTTTTTAATCATTAAATAGTCTATTATTTGAACAAACTGACCGAAACCATTCATAGAAAAATGCAGAGCTGTTTTGATATGAGTATATAAAATTGCTTTTGTTTCTAATGTATCTAAATAACAATGAATATACATTTTATTGAGTCATTTAACCAGGCAAGCATCACATTGACATTTTAATACATTTTTTTCTTAATTAATCCTGATAAATGTTCTGTAAGGGAGATCTAATTCTCATAACAGGAAATGAAACAAGGTCTCTAAAATAAGCCATATGTCTTAGGTCATGCAGTAAGACACAGAACACATTCTCACTTCTTTGTGGCTCCAAGTTATAGACATATAGATGATTGCATCTTATTTTATGGGGGGAACCAAGGCAGTGAGCACATTATATGCTGGTTGTGTCTATGCGTAAGCATAGGCAGGACACACTGAAAGGTAAATTGTCTTAGTATACTTTGAAAAAATCCTCACTATTCCGTGAAAATTGTTTCCATTACTAGCAATCTTTTCCAAAGAGCTCAGATTTTTTTTCATAATAGCAACATATATGCAATATGGGACGAAACTTATGTACTTGATGATTGAAAATTACTTACATATTGCCCAAATTATTCAAATTTATTGTCTAGTAAACAATGTGGAATGTAACAGAATTATGAAAAAAATGGTAGCAATTTTCGGTGATTTTTAGAGAAATGAGATACATTTTGGAGGCTGCCTACTCTAAAATAAAAGACTCAGTTTCTATTGACCCATCTGTAGAGGACCGCAACCACATTCGCCATTGCAAGATGGCGCTGACATCCGGTTCCCCCACCCGGTGAACAGGATAACGCGCATGTGTTGGTAAATTTCCAACGCTGTAGTCCCTGCCTCTCCCGAGGCGTCATCTGGGATGATGGGTAGCTGACCAATCTGAGAGTGACACGTCCGAGGCGGGGACTGTTTCCTATATAAGGGCTGGGTTCGCCTCACTCTGGGTCTCCGCCATGTCGGCTTATGCTCTCGCTCTCAAGATGCATTAAAAAGCTGTTCTGCAGAAGGATCCTACGTGCCCTGCGTCGTTCTTGCTGGCGAGACAGTAGCGCGGGACACCCATCAACATTGATTGTTTGAGGGAAAAAAAAAAACAAAACAGAAATCAAAGAACATCAATGGAAAGAAAAGTGGGTATAAAAGACTGGTGGTGGTGGAGAAGTAGAAATGAGCTCCCCATTCAAGCATTGCTGTTTTCATTAAATGATCTCACGTTGTGCAGAATGTGACTCTGAATGCAGGAGGGGCCTTCTGAGAATCCTCATTGTTGCCTACTCTTCATTGTGACAATGATCAGCATTCTTGTGTATAGATCATGACAAAAAAAAAAATAGAATTCCGTCAGAGTTTCTAAAGCTTTAGGAATGTGCCTGAACTGCACTTCCAGGCAGCTTAGATACTAAGCCCTATGGGGAGGCTTGATGACTTTCTGTGTGAGACTGAACAAAATAGACTGTAACACTTAATAAAAACAGCTTGAATAACAACATGGAAAGAATGGTTTCAATCTCAGACCCCAAACCCAGCAACATCCTGTATTTTCTGTGACATTTCATTACCAGTGGTTGGTATAAATTTCAAAGGGAGTTTGCATTTAAGTTAAGTTTTCTAGAATATACATTCTGGGATAAATATTCACATGAACCAAAGACAGTGATCTATTGTCAAATTCTAAGATAAACTAAATTCTTCAATAGTGCTGGTTGGTGGTTATTCCAGCATGGCTGAAAATGACTTGTGACAGCTGTATATCAGCAGACCACATGGTAAATTTCTCTAGTGATTTACCAGAGGAACATGAAAATAACTAGAAATTACTCTCAATAACTACAGTTGCACATGACATTTCATCCAATGAAGGTTTGCAGCTTTTTGTCTAGTGACAGGCTACAAACTAGTTGATTATGTTACATGCATTCTTCCAAAATGGACTTACAACTAAACATAAAACTGAATGCTTTCTGTCTGCTTCTTGTGTTGATTTGATGTTTAAAGTTTTGAATTTCTTGTTTTTTAGCCTAATAAGCATGCTCATATCATTTGGTGTCTAGACTTGGCCTGAATTTTTTCTTAGGAGGAGTATCCACAGGAGAATGACGGGACAAATACCAACACATCTGTTTGGTTTTTTTTTTTTTATCTTTGTGTGGTAATCCCTGTCATATGTATTATATCCAAAAGTATAATTTAAAAATTGTGAATTGTGTAAATATGAAGATATAGCAAGTAAGTGCTTAACATTTCATGTACTTATGAATTCTCTAAATTCTAGATGGAATGCAGATCACGGCTCCAAAGTTGGGTCTTGCAAATTTTTATTTCTTTTTGCTGTCTAAAAGTAGCAAGGTTGTCATATGTGGATGAAGTTGAGTGAAAGGACTGTATATTATATGTATGTTATATTCCATAGTTCGCTAAGAATTCCTCAACCAGTTTCTGTCCTGCATGCCTTAAAGGTGAACAAGCGTTGACTATCTGCTAGTATATTATATGGGAAGGTGCATACTTACTGCAACTTAGTACACTGTATTTTGTTCATATTCACGGGAGGCTTGGTCTTTTCTTAACAGAAATGGAGGAGGAGTGGATTGGGGGGTGGCCACAAAAGGGGAAAGGAGGGGAGGGGAACTGAGAGAACCAAATGCATGGCTTTGAACCTTTTAGGTAAAAACTTATCATTGAGATATAACTCTAGCTCTCATAACGTTTTAGAAATTCAAATGCTCATTTTCTTTATTCTTTGTTTAAACAAATGATATGACTGCAGTTACAGAAACTGCATCGTTGTAAATTAACATTGAAAACTTTATTCAGAATGTTTTCCAAGTCCTAGCCTTCTTATTCAATAGTTGGCACCACTGACCCCTTTTCTAGGTCTGCCTACACAGCTGATGTAGGATGTAGTTACAGGTCATCCTTTTCTGTTTCAAGTAACCAATTTACTCATTTTTTTACGTATATCAATTTAAAAATTATGTTTCAAAAACCTGACTCTGTAGCATCGTCTCAACCATTCCCTCTTCCCTCTGTTCTCACATCAATCTTTTTATCAGCCTGTCTGAGGCCGGCAACTGACCTCCTCAATCCAGACATGGCACAACCAGTTTAGAATATGACTTGCAGCCTCCTGATTACGGACACTGTGAAAAGATTCCCACCCTTTCCCGACAGAATATCCTTCTGATCCTGTGCTTACCATAGACCCACACAGCACTCCCCAAGGCAACTCCGCAGATTTACCCCATGGATATCATGTACTCTTCTTGATTTACATTTGAGGTCCATGAAGTTTAAACTAAACTTCTAGAGACCTTTAAATTTTATGCCGTTGGATCGGAACCAGTTTGAAGCTATGAGTTCTGAGTTCTGCATTTCACCAGCTGATGGCATGGCCACACACATACTCTCCCCTATTAGCTTTCTGGCAACTCCAGATTTGAGGTTCATGTTATTTAGTTCTTACGCAAGTCACTGAAGGCGGCTTTTGTAGCACTGTGTCCTATAAGGACTACTTCAGTTCCATGGCTCACTGTGCTGTTAAAGAACCAATCAGCTGTGTGTTTTATGACCTTCTTCAACTCCTGTGCAGACTATGGGACTGTGCTCTCATCCAGGCTTTTCTCCACTGTTCTTACCAGAATTTTCTGGAGATGTAAAAACATGCTGTGTTCAAGCAAAGTCTGTATTTCTGTTACTTCATTAATAGCCTTACCAAAAAAAATGTGTTTTTTAAAATGGGGATTTTTAAGATCAAAGACACAAACTTGTAAATATGATGGAGACATTGCCAACAGGGTAATGAAACTGACTATAAGAATATTCAAATATATGGTTCTTAGTTAATTTGTGAGAGTTATCAAGTCACTGTGGAGTCCTCACTATCTCTGAGCGATGGCCGCTGCCCCACACATGGGTTGTTTCTGGTATATTCATTCTTCCTTATTAAAATCATTTTTAGGTTTGGTCAAAATCAGATCTTTTCAACTTTTAGGCCTTGTAAAATATTAGATAATAAGTCCTGCGGATCTTTATTACACTATAAATCTGTGCTTATATTATAACTATAAAATTGTTAGCAAGCAAACATTGATAGTAAACTAATCATACTGTACTGGCTGAGAAGACAATAACCAAACAAGCTAAGTCTCCCTAATCTGGACTTTGTCACCAGCTATTACACAGTAAATATTTGAATGCCATTGTCTTGTCCCTACTGAGTAGCATTGCCACTAGTGGTTTCCACAGTCCATCCATCATCCACAGTGGATGTGTGCTAATCAGTAACACCTGCAGCATGCTACACAAATGGGCTCCACAGAACCATCCTCCTTTGGGTTGGAAAATATCATAGACTGGTGTACGTTTTCAAGCAGGATACATCTTAGCCATGAATTATGGATGCATGTTTGGATGATTATTTTTCTCTCTTTCCCCCTGATGTTCATTAATTTCTCAGACTACAATTAAAAATTAAAAGTGTTCTATCCTCTCAATTTGTCTCAAGTCTACAAAAGAAATAAATGACTAAAATACCTCACACACTCTTCGGAGGTACTTTTAACCTATCTGTTGACAATTTTGTATTGAAATAATTGTAATTCATAGGGAATTAACGTAAGATGTATAGTCAGTCCTGCATATGGTTGACTAGGGGTTTTTGTCTAATGTTAATTGTAAAACAATAACAAAACTAGGAAGCTGACAACTTTGCAAATACAAGGCAGAACAGTCCTTCCATTTTCCTCCTTCACTGAAATGTCTGCCAGATACTCGTCCTGAGTGGAGCTGAATCTTGATTTCCTTTTAACTGATTGTAATTCACACACACACACACACACACACACACACACACACACACACACAGAGAGAGAGAGAGAGAGAGAGAGAGAGAGAGAGAGAGAGAGAGAGAGAGAGAGATACCAGGAGTTAGAGATGTGGCTCAATAATTACAGTGCTTGTCTAACATATACAAAGTTTAAAGGTTGATCTTCAGTACCTCTTAGAGCAAGACATGGTAGTACATGCATATAATCCCATCACTAGAGGAAATGGAAGCAGGAGGATCGCAAGTGTGAGGTCGTTCCTATTTACATAGTGATCTTGAGGTAAGCATAGGCTACAAAAGCCCATGTCTTTAAAAATACAGTTCTAGTATTTAATTTAAAAAGAGACCTTGTCGACCAAACAATCTGCTGATACCTTCTTGTGCATTCCAATTCCAATGTGAGCTTAGAGACTGCATGAAGCTGGTGGATCTCACAATTAATTGGATGAATTCAGATGTTACATTACTACATGTGCTTCATGATGGCCTTTCTTTAAGGTATGATAAATTAATGTTGTGGGTTTTTCTTGAAACTCTATTGAGAAGATTATCACAAAATGTACTGCTGCTGCCTGAACCTCCATATATGACTGGGCTTAAGGAAAATAGACTAGTTAGAACATCCCAGGATTCCTGCTTCTTCCTGAAAGTGGACAGATATTGTAATTATCCCATCCTCCTCCTCCAACTTGGACTACAAGATGCCTCTCTCAACACTGGACTCTGAAGCACTGTGGCAGAGGCTCTCAACGACTGTCAAGTTAAACCAGACTTTGTGGCTTGTGAATTTGATTCTGCAACTAAAACTTTCTAACCCCGTGGAAGGAATGCTAGCAAAACCAATTGATAATGATATTGGTTCAGGAGAGAAAGATCAAGAAAGAATACAAAAATGTAGACCACACAGGCACTACTTTCCAGTGCAGATAGTTTCTGGTTATTTCATGGCCATTTATCAGGGCTCAGTTTTATCTCAACTCACATAATGCATACTCTCCTCATCCTAAATCTATTGACTTTGATAGGGAATTTACAAAGAAATTCATGCTAAAGTGAGTTTTCTAATTTTTGTTACTTTCTATCATTAAACTTGCTTTCTTCATTCTCAGACATATTGAAATTTAAACAGGTAAGAAATGTGCAGAATAAATAGAAAGGTTATGATACAGTAGATGGGCTAACATTGAAATCAAGAAATATTCAAATTCCTATTCTGCCAAACACATCTGAGTCATCCAGGTTGCTTCTTTTCATGTTGGTTAAGTCAGGTTACATTATCTGAGATTGAAGGTTTTGCCTGTTCTATAGGTGGATTGAAAATGCTAAACTATCCAACTTGTGTGAAAATATATACAATATTTATACAAGAAACACTGAATACCAATAAGTGCAAATATTTGCACTAAAAATATTACTGGTAGTATAATTTTAGCACCTTCAAATTTTATAGTTTTTAAACTCTCGGCTTCAATTATATGGAAGTCTTATTTTTACTGCTAAGAAAGTTTTTCTCAACCCACTGTTTTATCAAAAGATGGAGAGGTGGTGGATGCATGCTACTTGATGGTGGAAGGTCTTTCCTGTCTTCATGATGCCCAGATTTCATTTGTGATTAGCTATTCCCACGTATAATATATTCCATGAAGATCATCTTCATGACAAAAATCCTTGCCTCCCCATTTCAACACTGCCTTGTAAGGACTGTTTCTAGGTATATGCCTCCCAGCAGACATAAGGCAGTGACTACAGGACATTGCTTATGCCTGGACCTTTCTTGTTTATCATTGTAGTTTCAAAATAATTATGTTGAGGTTTTTCTAGGACTATATTAACAAATAATTTCAGGCAGTATAAACATAGTCACTAAAACAGTTTCTTCTGGAGACAAATGCTCTCCTCATTCAATGGTATTAGTATTGTGGAATAAAATGCTTCCCGTTTGGTCTTGTTAAGATGTCTTTATAGCCTTCCATGACAGAAGACTCTATGACCCATAGCTTGTCTGCTACGTATAAAGTACAGAATGATTAATACGATATATGGGATTATGCTGTCACAAAGTTTTGTGTTGTTTCCTGCTGTATCTAGTACTCTATGTTGATAGATATGATAACTTAAAGTACTGCAAGCAATATGGTTTTACTATTAAAAATGTATTATCCAACATTATAAATGAATCATTCATCATAAATTCAACAATTGGAAATGAGTATTGTCTCGGTGTTATAGCATTTATGGTCTGAAGTAGCTGGCTGAAGTATAAATTGCACTAATAAAATCAGGAGAGTGGGACTCTGTTTTTCTTTTCCAGCTTCTCTCTAACCCAAAGTGAAGGGCAGAGGCTTGTTAAGTGGTTCTGCTGTGCATAGTTCTGACCGTCAAGGCCCAGAGTGCCAGTCTTGCAGGGATCTGGGCCTTCGTCAGGAGGAGCCTGTCTGCACGAGAAGAAGTTCAATGAATGTTTTAACATATTATTCTCATTAGACTTGTAGAGATTTCAGTCTGAAAATCTAATTAGTATGAATGGAACATCGGTGGCAAAGCCCCTGACTGCCCCCACTGAACGCTTTCATTTACATTACAGACTGGAACTCTTGAGGCAGAGCTCACTGACTGACTTTGCAGCACTCTATATGATTATAAAGCCATATCTTGTTATAATACACATATGATTTGGGGGACAGTGACTCACAGATTGCTCAATTACATGTGAAGAGATTTTGTTTGGTTACAAACTTTTAAAAATGTTTATTTATTATGTAATATGTGTGTGTGTGTGTGTGTGTGTGTGTGTGTGTGTGTGTGTACATGCGTACTATATGTGTGGGGGTGTTTATGGAGGCCAGAAGATCTTGTTGAATTCCCTGAACCTGGACAAACAGGTGGCTATGAACTGCCTGACATAGATACCACGAAACGAATCTGGGTCCTCTGCAAAGGCAGCAGGTGTCCTTACTTGCGGAACCAGCATTTTAGTCCCTGGACCATAATCCTTGTTTTACAAACTAAAGTAAGAAAATATGACTTTGCAAGAAAAGGCACATACACTTTTAGAAGCTTAATTTGCACAGACTCCTCATAAAACAATGACTATGAGAGAATCTCTCCCTACCCAGCTCTCACTGTCAGTCTTAATCATTCACGTGAAGTGCGTTCTCATTTGGCAGACGTTGGTGGAATCGGATAGTACATCCTCGACTTAAGCTTAGGCGTGAAAGAGAACATTTTACCTATAAGCAAGTTCTTCGTTGACATCACACCTTGAATTATTTTTCAAATGCATGAGCTTTTAAATTTCATGATCTTGGTTGATTCTGATTATCATGATTTAAATTCAAGAATGTTTTATCTTTCCTTTTAAGTCTCTTACAGTGTTAGGAGAAATAATAAACCTAGTTCACTTAAAAAGAACTTATTTTAAAAAAAATAAAATATTTCAAAATTTTCACTGTGTCTCCAGTTTGGCTATTGTCAGGTCTCAGGTCTAAATTCTGATTCCTTGACTTCCACTTCATTTTCTTCACTGTGCTCACCCTGGTCTTAGTTCTGACTTCGCATCAGGTTTTGTCTAATGTTCCCCTTTCTTAGCTGACTTTAGTGATGTGCTTGAATACTGATTCCATTATGCAGTGAAGACCATAGGCCTCTACATAACTTCAGAAGTCTCTACCTGACTTTCAGTGACTTTTCTCAGATGTTCATTTGCTTTCCCTCTTTTGAGCTTTCCTAGATAAGAATATAACCTTCTGGACTCCACCCGTTATTGAGCTGACGTCTATTTACTCTAGATTTCTTCATTTCTTAATAATCTGAATCCAGGTTTGCTGTTGCCCTCCCCAATACTATTTCTGACTTAGTTCTTTGTCACCTCAATATTAACTTGACTGCTGTATCCACTTCTCCAACCAATTATATTCCATGGTCATGTAAACTATTCTCATTGGTATAAAAACTTAACCTTGACATTTTAGTACGGACATAAAATTTCAGTTATTATTTATGTTGGCATAGCAATCAGAGCTGTGATGTGAGACCTGTATCAACATAAATTATTCCATCATGTCAGGACCCTGTTCTTTCACCAAATTCCATTAACTTTAAAATTCCACGAGAAACTAATCCACAATTTTTTGCCAGCTCTTGTTTTCTTTGCTTTCTACATGTCTGAGATTCTCTCCTCAGACAGTCACCCCCTTTGCTCAGCCTACATCCTCATGTTTGCTGTCACATTTACTTGGAGAAACAAGACTACAAAGTCTCATTCTTCTTTAGGCACCACACTGAACTCTAGCAGTTAAAAATGGCTGGAGAGACACCAATGTTTCTCCAAACACAACACTGCTTCTTCCCTTAAACACCTACTAAGCAACAGACCACCCTACCCTGCTTTCCTTTTCATGCACTATGCGGTTTTTTGTCCCTTTATAGAAGATCAGTTCAATAAAAGCACAAAATCCATGGGCTACCTACATTGCTTGTCTTTCTGTTTTTTTTTAAAAAACCAATTCTAGGTGAATTTCTAAGTCCAACAGTCTTCAAATTTTCTCCAGATTGCTACAGTCAGGGGAGATGTTCAGCCTTAATATCTATGAGCAACTGTACACTCCATTCTTAAACTATATTTTAACTTTCAAGGTGGAGAGATGGCTCAGTGGTTTAAAGAACTTACTACTCTAGTAGAGTACACAAGTTAGCTCCAGTAACTCTCTGTTTAATTTTTGTCTGGCAGAGCTGTCCACTGGTAAGGATCTCTCACTATTAATGTGTGAATTTCAAAGTGTAACTTAAGCTTTAATAAAGTTTCTTTTACAGATGTGGGAACCCTTGTATTTGGGGTATAGATGTTAAAAATTGAGATGTCATTTTGGTGGATTTTTCCTCTGATGAGTATGAAATGTCCTTTTCCCTCTCTTGATTAATTTTGGTTTGAAGTGTGTTTGTTAGATGTTAGAATAGCTACAGGAGCTTGCTTCTTAGGTCCATTTGCTTGAAAAATCTCTTTCCAACCATTCGCTCTGAGGAAATGTCTGTCTTTAATGTTGAGGTGTATTTTTTGTATGCAGCAGAAGCATGGATCCTAGTTTTATACCCATTCTGTTCGCCTGTGCCTTTTCTTGGCTAATTGAGTCCATTCGTACTGGGGGATATTAATGATGAATGATTGTTAATTCCTGTTATTTTCTTGGTGGTGGTAGTGTGTGTGTGTGTGTGTGTGTGTGTGTGTGTGTGTGTGTGTTGGTCTTCTTTGTGTTTTAATGGTGGGAGATATTTATTGCCTTTGTTTTTTGGGGTATTGTTAACTTCCCTATATTTAAGTTTTCTTTCTATTACTTATATAGAACTCAATTTGTGGATAGATGTTTAAATTTACCTTTGTCAAGAAATCTCTTGTTTTCTTCATTTATAGTGATTGAAAGTTTTGGTGCATATAGCAGTCTGGGATGGCATCTGTGGTCTCTTAGAGTCTGCAAACCAACTGTCCATGCTCTTCTGGCTTTTAGAGCTTCCATTCAGAAACTGAGTATAATTTTTATTCGTCTGTCTGTATATGTTATTTGACCCTTTTGCCATGGCAGTTTTTTTTCCTCTTTTGTTCTATATGTTTAGTGTTTTAATTATTGTGTGGCAAAGGGGTCTTGTAGGTACACAGGTCTTTCCCCGCTTCGTGGCGGTTCGCAGGGCCATTTGACCTCTGGCTCCCTGGAGATTCTGCACTAGCACTGGCTTGAGGGTATAGTTTAGGAAGAATTTGGCTCTCTTTTGTTATGGTGATTCCACCTGTAATCAAGGTTCTAGCAGTGGGCCCCATAGGCCTGCCTCCCCCAGCTGATTCTGCCTGAGGCGCCAGGCACCTGTAATCTCCTTCTTCTGCTCCTGATGGGAGGAGGACATGCCCTTTTGAACCCTCTTGCCCACTGGTATAAATACTTGAGTTTAATAAAGTGGCCATTTACTCTTTGGTAAGTGAGCAGGTCTCTTTTGTGTGTGTCTGTTTAAACCCCCAGGACAATCGTCTATTCTCGTGGACTCGAGTTCGGGGAAAGCGCGCGCCTGAATCGGGCCTGGGTATCCACAGAAAAGTGCGGAGGCTCACAGGGTCTTTCTTTTCTTGTCCAATCTATTTAAGATTGGATGTAAGTGTTTTCTTTAAGTTTCTTGTACTTTTATTGGCACTTCTTTTTTAGGTTAGAAAATTTTCTTCTATGATTTTGTTAAATATATTTTCTGGATTTTTGCGTTGGGATTCTTCTCCTTCTTCTGTTCCCATTATTCTTAGGTTTGTACTTTTCATAGTTTCCCAGATTTCCTGGATGTTTTGTGGTGAGAACAATTTTAGATTTAGCATTTTATTTGACCAGAGAATCTATTTCTTCTATTGCATCTTCAACATCTAAGATTCTCTCTTGCATTTTTTATATTATGTTGGTGATGTTTACATGTATAGTTCATGCTTTCTTACCCAGTTTTTCCATTTCAAGAATTTCCTCAGTTTATGTTTTCTTTATTGTTTCTATTTCAATTGTAGGGTCTTGAGCAGTTTCCTTCTCCTGTTTGATTTTTCTTGGTTTTCTTGGCATTTTCTAAGGGATTTCTTGATTTCCTTCGATGTTTTGTTTGTATTTTCCTGAGTTCTGTAAGGCAAAGGGCACTGTCAACTGAGCAAAAAGGCAGTACAGAAAATAGAAAAATGTTTTCACCAATTCCTCATCTGACAGAGGACTAATATCCAAATTATATAAAGAATTTAAAAAAAAACTAGACATCAACAAGTCAAATAATACAATTAGAAAATTGGAGACAGATCAAAATAGAATTCTAAACAGAAGAATCTCAAATGGCAGAGAAACACTTAAATATTCATCTTATATATCAAGGAAATGCAAATCAAAATTACTTTGAATTTCCATCCTAAACCTCTCAGAATGGCTAAGACCTAAAACACAAGTGACAGTTTATGCTATAAACAACCAGGAGCAAGGGGAGCACTCCTCCACTGCTGGTAGGAGTGCTAACATGGACAGCCACTTTGGAAATCAATACGATAGTTTCTCAGAAAATTGGGCATTGATCTACCTTTATATCCAGCTGTACCACTCCTGGGCATATACCCAAAGGACACTCTATCCTACCACAAGGACACTTGCTCAACTATGTTAATAGCAGCTTTATTCATAATATCCATGAACTGCAGGCAATCTAGATGCCCCTCAACTGAAGATTTGCACAGGAAAATATGTTAAATTTACACAATGGACTAATATTCTTCTGTTAAGAAAAAACAATTACATCAGGAAATTTGAAGACAAATGAATAGAAATTGAATAAAATCATCTAGTGTGATATAACCCTGACCCCAAAAGACAAACATGATAAGTACTCACTTACAAGTGGATATTAGCTGTAAAGTAAAAGATAATCCTGCTATGGTCCACAGATAAAGAGAAGTAACAAGGAAGGCTTAAGGGTGGATGCAAGGATCTCCCTAAGAAGAGGAAATAGATTTCGTGAGTGGGCTAGGAGCATGTGGAATTGGGAATAAAAAGGATTAATTGGTGGGAATGGGGGCAATACTGGGAGAAAGGACTGGAATTGGGGGCAATTTTGGAGGTGAGGAGGAAACATACTGCAATGTAATGTGGAATCTTTGAGAGGAACCCTAGCAATGACTTCTGGTAATGGGGGACATGGAGTCTAAATTGTCCATCTTCAATTACCAAACAAGGCCTCAAGTGAAGGGATTCGGACATCAACCCAACCATAAAACCTTTGAGCTAAGGTTTGTCCTGCCTGCAGAGTGTTTTGGGACTGGAGTCAAGTAGAATCTTCATCCAAGAGACGAGTGAGATTTCATCCAGTAACTGATGGAAGCAGATGTGGAATACCATGGTGCCACATTAGACAGACCTTATGGAGTCCTGTGGAGGAGGGAAGGGGATGGATTGGAGGAACCAGAGGGGTCAGGGATACAAGGACACTATGACCCACAGAATTAACTGACCAGGACTCATGGGTACTCACAGAAAACAGGAAGTCTGCAGGGGTCTGACCTAGGTCTCTGCATAGATGTTATGGCTGAGTAGTTTGGGGTTCCTGAGGGATTCGTAACAGTGAGAGCTGGGGCTGTCTCCAACTCTTTGGCCTGCTTGTGTGACCCTTGTCCTCCTACTGAGTTGCCTTGTCCTTAATGTGATGGTATGTGGCAGGTATTATTGTACTATGTTATGGCATGTTTGTGTGATCTTCCTGGGTGGTCTGCTCTTTTCTCAGGGAAGACAGAAGGGAGTGGCTGTGAGAAGAGGGGAGATGGGAAGAAGACTGGGGGGAGGGAGAAGAACCTGATATCAATATGTAATATATGAGAGAAAATTAGATTAAGAAACGAATTTTAACATTAATGATAGGTTTTTGTTTTAAGCACCTTTACAATTCTCTTTCTTTAAGTAGGATCAGATGTTTGCATTTGCTTGTCTGACTCATTGACCGCTTTCAGCCTTGTGTCCTGCACCTAATGGGAAGCTGGGATGAGAGCAGTTCCTCTCTTGTTGATGCCAGATCTTAACTGTGGCCTCAGAGCAGCTATGAACATAGACGACGTGATGAAAACACACTCCCCACTGTAACCACAGCTGCTGCTGAAGTCGCAGCTTCTGCTGAGCCACAACTGCTTCAGTCCCAGCAGTGCCCAAACCTCCCCAGAGATCTCCAGATGACCGTATTTCCTGTGCCCTTGTGACCTTGGAAACGGGTGTTTGTGTGAGGCGTGTGATTACTAGGATCAGAAATCATTCTTTGACTGGTAGAACTGCCAGCTGAGCACACATGCCACGCCCACTTTGAAAATAGTCGAGGAGGCTGTTCCCCAGGCTTGCTGGCTCCGTTTTCGGAGACTTGTCCTGGGCATCCCGCAGTGTTGCAACCTGTGACCCTAACAATGGCTTCTCTTGTGGGAGCTCTCTGCTTGCTCATGGCCTCTATCATGGGTGGAGCAGGGTGACCTGATTTCATGGTGAGCAGGCAGGTCCCTGACATCAGGGAGATGACTGAAGGGTTTCACTGAGTCACTGAAGGCCAAGAGCTCTGATGTGTACAGCTCAGGGCTCTAAAGGCCGAATTCTGAACTACAACATTGGGAGGTTGTTGAAGAGTTGAAGGAAGCCATCGGGAGTAGAAGAGATGCAGAAAGCAAGGCTGGAGACACTTGAGGATGGTAGTCGAGACGATGAAGATTATATGATGCAAGGACACCTTAAAAGAATTGCTGTGGGTTAAACTGCTTAAAGCCTCAGCACTTAAGAGGTCTGGGCTTGTAACTGGAGCCGCACGGCTTTGCACCCTTAGCCTCTCCTTCAGTGCCTACAGCAATAAGTGGCAGCTTTGCAGTTTCTGATTCTCAGAGCTTAGCAGTGTTAGCCCTTGGGAGGTAAGCACATCCTGTGGCTTGCTCTGGTGGCCAGGGTTGTCAGTGCTGCTCCTAGGACAGTCCCGATTTCTATCCTACCGTGAAAATACACCCCAAATTAGACAAAAATGCACCAGTGGTTTGGAATAACTTTAAATATCACAGGACATTGATAAGGATCCAATTTCTATCATCAATCAGCACCTTCCCGGGACCCCTAGAGTCCTATACCTAAATTCTTCAAAAATATATTTGTTTATTCTGTTGTATATGGGATGTGACTCTCTCCATCCTCCCCTCTCTATCTCTCTCTTACTGTGTGTGTGTGTGTGTGTGTGTGTGTGTGTGTGTGTGTGTGTGTGTGTAGGTATGTGTTTGTTATGTTCAGCCTGTGGAAGTTAGAGGAGAAGTTGAGGGAGTCAATTCTCTCCTCTTCCCTTAGGAGTCCTGGGAGAAGTGCCTTTATCTGCTGAGACATCTTGTGGCCACAGGAAATTCTCACTTGGAAACCCAATAAACACCTTAAATATTTCATATCCAAAGAAGAACTCCTCATCCTCTTCAGCTTAACATGCTTTTCTCGCAACCTCTAACTTTTCTGTTCACAGCAACTTAAATTTCTTAGATCACACAGTTATGTTTAACTTTTTGAATTTTCTGCTATATATTTATTTCATTTTACTCCTTCTAAAATTTATAATGTGCCATATAGTATATGTTCAAATTACCTCTATGGAAATATATATATATATATAAATTGTTTTATATATAAAACAATTATTAGGTTGGGAGGTACATAATTCATAGATTATATATTCTAAATTTTTTAGTACTTGAGATGGAGCTCTTTGACATGCATATGCTAGACAAGTGATATGACACTGAGCTATATCCCAAGTCATTTATGAAATTAATTAATTAAAAAATTGTGGCACGGTCTTACTAAATTGCATAGGCCAGATTTGTGTCATAGTTAGATTCCTATGTGAACTTAACAGAAACCTAAAGTCCCACAAGAAAAGGGAAACATGGCTGAAGAGTTACCGAGATCAGATTGATGAGGGCAGATTGTTTTCATTAGCAACTAATGCAATAGAACCCAGCCCACCCTGTACACAAGAAAGCCACAGTGAAGGTGTAAAGGTGAGGGGACCACTTTTGGGCATCATCTCTCGTCTTCCACCCTGTCTCTCTCACAGTTTCTTCTGTTTTGCATACTCCAGTGTAGCTGGCCCGTGAACTTTTGAGTGTTTCTTCTTTTTCTCTTTACCAACTCACCGGAGAAATACTGGACTTGCAGGTATGTGCCACCACATCAGGCTCTTTTATGTGGGTTTGGGGTATCAAACTCAGGTCATCAGACTTACATGGCAAGTGTTATGCCAGCTGAACCGTTTCCCATCTCATCTCGTATGATTTAATGTGTTCGTTATGTTTGGCTTCCTTCCTCAAAATGTATAAATTAGCTGAATATTGCTTTTATTATTCACTACACTACAGTATATTATAACTAAAGCTGTGTTTCCTCTGAAAGTTGTATTATGATGCCTCTTCTTTCTTAATGGAACACCACAAATCAGATATCGATTAGCATTTTTTTATATTGATTATGTGAGCCAAGTTCAGAAAAGCATGAAGAAAATTTCTTCCATGCCAAAGACCTGTAGATCATAGGAATGGTTCAATAAAACACTGAAAATTTTCACATAGTAAAAGGATAAATGTTTGATGCTTTACAAAAAAAAACACATTAAAGTAAAAGCATTTGAGAAGAATTAATTTAGGCATTTGCAAAGGACACTTTTATGAGATACTGTTGATCAAGGTTTCAGTAAAATAGCTTCGTTGTCTGCAATACTTCTTTTTGGAGGCTTTACTGGATGGTCAAAAATCCTCATATGGAGACTCTCTCTCCAGTGACGTTTTCTGCTCTCCATCTACCCTTATTCTGAATGTCCCTGGGCCTTGAAGACTGACCTTTTCTGAAAGCTGTCTCTACATCCGATGTCTGCTTTATCTTTAGCCTGACCCTTGGCACAACCTATGTTAGAAGTTTTCCTTGCTGCATATATGATGATTAATGCTTGTTTTAGGAGTCTTATGATAGGATGTGGCACTTAGTTCAAATTAGGGCTTGTTCCCAGGCTCTCCAATCCTATACATTCCTATACTCTGGAATAAAGTTCACTTGATTCACTGAAGTCTGTCCCCCAGAGGGCTGTCTCCATTATACATATAGTCACCCTAATCCTGTGGCTCACTTCTGCTCCCTTCACCCTTGTGGACCAATGCAGCCCAACATCCCTAGGGAAGAAGCAGAGCCATAGATAATTCTTATTTCATCATGCCTTTCACAGATAATGAAAAATAATTCATCTAGTTTTCATGATTAAGTATCAATATTTGTATTGAGGGAACATATGCACAACCCTGTTTACGTGCCCATTGTAAATAGAATCATATAAGGTTTCATAGTCCAGCATAAATAGAAACATATGGAGGTTATACACTAGGGACAACAAAACCATTTTTATTTCTCTTACTTCTCTGTTTCTCTTTCTTCCTCCCGTCCTTCTCTTTCCTTTCCCTGTCTCTTCCCACTTACCCCTTTTTTTTTTCTCATATTCTAGTGTTCCCAATGCATGCTTTGGGGTCCCTTAGACTTAAGGTAGTATATGATCATAAAAGTTAACATATATTTTGCAATGTCTATTAGAAAATTGTAAGTGAATAACAATAAAGGTGAGTATGTGTGGAGGCCGAAAAATGCTGCCCCATTTTCACCTTGTCTGTTGGACAGAGAGTTTGGAGATTGACAAGCATAGTTGCTAGTCCCAACTCAGAATGTGATTGCTTGGTTCTTTTGAAATTAACATAGCTCCATGCTATCCTGACAGGTGGTCAGGATATGCAAATGTACTTCGGTTCCTTCTTTTGGAACTATGAGGTCACCTGGGGTGGGGTGGTCTTCAGATACTTAACCCAGAGCAGCTTTGCTCCCTAGACAACAGAATGCTGATGATTTGCTGTCTCACAGGGATAAAACCATTGACTGTGTGAGTTATCCTTTGTATTATGTTAGTAAAATATTTTGTTACCTTCTCCCCCAACCTCCATTTACCTTGGGTATAAATGCTGTGGAATAATGAACACTGACGATTTTAGAATTTCTGTAACTGGAATGCCCTCGTGATGTTTTCTATGGTTTCTGTCCTGTTATTTTGTATGCGTCTTCATATTCTTTACTTACTATATTTCTAAAATTCCCACACACCTACCCTTGTAAGAAGTATTTTTGTTGAGGCCAGTCCTTGACAGGTGTGTAGCATATACCCAGAGGCTGATAACAAAAGTAAGTGATATTAAAGTTTTTCTAATTATGGGCTTAGATCTACTAATTCCTAAATATTGCTAATAAATGAATACAAAAGCAATCCCAAGCCAGTTAAGCATTTGATATAATTGCAAGTCAAGGTATAATGTTGTAGACAATTTCTTCTATTTTAGTCTTTTCTTTGGTTTCTACTCATAAGGCTAAGAAAGACTAATGTAATTAGGATTTATTCCTTAGTTAAATGTGTATCAAATGCCTGTACTTACAGCTAAATTAATAGAAAAAAAACAAGCTTCAGAGTCTATATATATAAATTCTAATAACATACATCAATTTTATTTCTGTGCAAGACAAATATGCTATCCTCTAGGTTTGAATTTTGCATTTAAGTAATATCAAATACAGCTTTCTTACTCTTCATTCTATGAGCTAAGGGTATTCTGTGGTCATATTATCTAAGGGCTGAGGTTGGTGCACACTCACTCTGGTTGCTTTAACATTGCAAACTTCACAGTACTAGCTACCTCTGCTCAAAACATCTAGTGCCACAGAACAGGGTGGAAGTAAGTGAGTTCTTTGCTTTATTTCAGAACCACCCCTCTGTCCTATTACTGCTGACTGAGCAGATGAGATCCCCTCACAGAGAATGTTGTGTGATCATGAATTTCATTACATTGTGTGTGTGTGTGTGTGTGTGTGTGTGTGTGTGTAGGTCAAAGACAACAGAAAGGAATCAATTGTTTTCTTCCACGATGTCAATTACAAGGACGGGATTTAAGTTCTCAGGCTTGGTGGCCGGCAAGTGCTTTTATGCACTGAGTCACTTCACAAGCCCCCTAGAAAATATTTTGGTCTATCATATAGCTGAGACAAAACACATGGTAACATTCAAGTAATAATTGCATATTATTTTTGTTGATAAGTTTGTATACACTTCAAATTTCTCGCTAACATGTTATAGAAATCTGAGCCACCTATTGGTCTCTCCTCTTTAATTTAAAAAGATTATACATCAATACAGTTTTATTGAGAAAATCATGTAAAGCATTATCCTAGTACTTTATAAAGTCCAAAGGAAATTTTAATATATAACAAATAAATGCATTTTAGTAAATATAAATATATGGTTAACTTTTAGTTCAGATAAAAGTTTATGGGCTTTTTTTATTCTATGTGTGTTAAATTGCATAAAATGATTGAGAAAAATATACATGTTTTGAACTGCCTAACCATGTAAGTACATTGGTGATAATGAGGTGCATCTTGTTCTTTCTGGGTGATAAATTCTTAATTGCTCAAAGAAAAGAAAACTTTTCCAGGTAACACAGCTAATAAAAACCCAGAGACAGATACTGGGGTTCAAACTGAAGATTAGGAAAGCAGAGCACTCACACTGCTGGAGAAGTCCTAGCTTGGCCAAGGCTGGGTGACTGCAGACTGACACCTAAGCATCTGCCTCCTGTCTCATATGACCCTCCAGTGCTGGGCTTAAAGGTTTGTGACTCCCTGGTACTGAGATTAAAGGTGGGAGCCACCACCACCTGGATCTGTTTCCACATTGACCTTGTGTAGCCCAGGGTGACCTTGAACTCACAGAGATCCATCCACCTCTGTCTCTCAAATCCTGGGATTAAAGGTGTGTCACACTATTGTCTGGCCTCCAGTGACTTCTTCTGATCTTCATGCAAGCTTTATGTATTAAAACATAGATAAACTATTACTGTATTTCCATTTTTACTATGTCGAGTTATCAATGAAGAGAATATAAACTAATTGGAAAGAAATAAGATAAACATTGTAATAAATCATCACAGCAAGGTCACCCTTGCTTTATTTTTCCCTAAAATTTGGTCGAATTAAATTAAATTTTAACTAACCTTTTTCATTTAGCTTCATGAAACTATTGTTGCCCTTATTCCACATGATGTGTTGTGGTATACTGTGGCTATACATAAATGTGGGTGAGAGATATGAGAAACTTTAAATTAAGATGTTTGTGATAAAACATTTTTAATATCTGACCAAAAACATAGCTAAAGAAAATCAATGCTAACTTTTTAAAAGATCTGAAATTTAGTATTACCAGCACTAATCAAAATCTTTACGTTCTAGGTAAACTTTTCCACTGGACACATCCAAAGGGAAGCAACTGAGTACCTTTGCCTAAGGAAAGAGTGCGGGTCAGAAAAATGCTTTTGACCCACAAAGTCTGCAGACTCACCATGCTCCTGGAGAGTGTCCTTGTCTGGTGATCACTGCCCACCAGTTTCTAGTTTCTACAACTATATTTCCTTACCTCTGATCTTTGCTCCAGAGACAGATGATGGTAGGGCTGTTTATAAGAATGTCAGGTCAGGCCTAATCGTACTAGGGGAAAAGTTACATTCTCCCCTCATGAGTTTCTGTCCAAATACCTTTTCCTCTGTGTTCAATAAAGAACTTCTGGATCTATTCCAGAAGCTACCGGAGTCATTGCTTAAATATGAGAAACAGGAAAGAAAATGTCATTGCTGGTGTATCTGTCCAGTCTTCTGAAACTGGGACATAATTTTGTCACCTACAAAGCTCATGCTCAAGAATTACACATTTGCTTTGCAAAACCTTTACAAAACCCTCTCAATGTTGCATAAATTTATAATTTTGAATTTTATAATTTTGTATTGTAGAACACATTTGAACAGTCCTTGACTATTGTCTGGAGGTTGGACATGTCTAGTAATGAATTTATATCCCACAGTTGTAAACTCTCATAAAAAGAACTGTTTTATAATAATAGAGAATTCTGAAATTTTATACACTAGATAGTTTCTACAAATAAATATATACATTTTAAAATATGAATAAATAAGAATAAAATATTGAAGATTTTGTAACAGATCTCTAAGATATTTGATTCAAAGGCCAGTGAGATTTTATTTTTTTATATACAGTCATTCAAAAATGTATTTAGTGTCACATAAAATATTTATAAATCTTAGCTACACATATACTCACTTATCGGGACTTTCTTTCTTTCTTTATAGCAAATTCTTCTACTGGTCTTGTATGAATAACTTGGAAAATTATAATATCACAACAGCAGAAAAAAATCTAAATTTTATATATTAGCAATGAATTAACTTCTTTCAGGTCACAATCTGCTATTCTTGACTGAGACCCCAGCTAAGCAAATGACTAACTCGTTTCATTCTGTGCTTTACATAATAAAATATTAAGCATATGCTATATATATATATATATATATATATATGTATAAAATATATATCCAGATAATGTACCGATGTTAGTGAAAAAAGAAGGGAGGAGAGAAGGAAGAATAGGTGTGGATTTCATGCTGCCGATTATGTACTAATAATTTTGGTGTTGTGCCTGTTACAACTTTGTCAACCATAGGAGTGTGTATTCTGGAGTTTAAGGTTTGCCTGTATGTCAGGGTTTCACCCAAACTGTAACTAAGTTAGCAGTGTGCTTTGAGAACATTTATAATTATGCATTCATTCTGCTTATGGAGCACATATTCAACATGGTTAGAATTAACTAACTTCTAAGGAAAGCATTGCAATCAATCTTATTATACTTTGAACTTTCAGTATAATTACCTCCTAAGAATTCAGCTGAACGCACAGTCTCCACTGTACCAAAATCCCTATTTCTCCCTTGTTCACTTTCATGTTGCTGACTCAGAGCGTTATATGTGTGTGTGAAATATGGTGACCAGGTCTAAGACCATTCTCTGGAAACAGTGAAATGTTAAAAGCAATACTAAATATGTTGGAAGCAACTTGTGGATAGAGAGTGATCATATTTAATTCTACCTTTGTGTGCAACACTAAGTCAGTAAGGCAAGGATTATAATGTTCTCCCTTACAAGACTCCAGCAAAAGATTAACTCAAAAATTCTTTTTTTTCTATTTTTTTTTGTTGTTCTATTTTCACAGTTATATAGTTATAAAGTGGATGACAATTGTTCACTTCTAACTTTTTGATTAGACTCATTTATATTATTACAGGATAGGACAATGCTCTTCTGAATAGATCAGGATCACTTTTGGGCAAATGATACTATGTGTCAGTTTTACATTTTATTTTATATAGTGCTCCCACAGTCTACATTCTAGACACCTGCTCCCTAATCCTTGAACATTTCACCCAGGGAGTAGATCTCTGTGCAAAGAGATCTCACCATGTCCTACCAAGATTCCTCTTTTTTTTTTTTGTCAGCAAGGGAGGAGTAATTTGGCTTACACTTAGATATCTCTGATCACCATTGAAGGAAGGCAGTTAGGAAAGCAACTCAAACAGGTCAGAAAACTGGTGACAGGTGCTGATTGAGAATCCATGGAAGAGTGCCGCTTACTGGCTCTCTTCCCATGACTTCCCCAGATCAAGGTCACTCTTCATCAAAATATTTTCTTTGGATGATCAGTGGTTATGTCATAACTCATTCCTTATAATAAGGCATGGTATGCCTTTATTTCTCAAATAATACTCAGTAGCTTATTTAGTGGGTTTTGCGTTGTAGTCGACTAGAAAAAGATATTTGCTATTCATTCACTTATTCATTTATATATACGTTCAATTATTCAAAAATGTATTATGTATCTATTTGCCAGGGGGAGTTTCAGATTGGCTGGGGCATTGGAGAAAACAGAAGGGAATAGAGATCACCACTCTCCATCAGGATCCACGTAAACACAGGCAAGAGGAACTTATTGTTATTCAGAGAAACATTTCCTTTTCCGGGAGCTTTACTGCTGTGCAGACCAGCTGTCCTAGGAGCCATTTCCCCTTGGTGAAAAAAGAGGAACATAAAAATATTCATGCCTCCACTCATTTAAAAAATTTATCGAGTGCCTCATACTTCAGGCATGGTGCTTGGCATTTGGGGGATTATTAATGACTGGAACTCATTAATTGCTCCTGTTAAAAGTTTGTCTATGCCTCTAAGGAACTGTGAAGTAGAAAATAACATTTTCAAGCCTGATGTGATGGTGCACACCTATAACCCCGGGATGTGGGAGGATGAGAAGGCCAAGGAGAGCCTCCATTAAATAACGTTTCATACTTGGTTACAAAGCGAAAAAGAAAAGAAAAAAGAAACATAGTTTACAATGTGTAAAAAGGAAAGGTTATTTTTTACTCACTGAAAAAAAATATAGCCACACAAAATTATCTAGCCAATATTTGTACAAATTATGTCATGTTGTAAACAATATTTTTGTAGTCTGCCTCTGTAGATGCCTGTGAGCATCTGAGATTCACTGTCCCTTGTGCTTCATAAAATGTTATTCCTTTATGAATTTTATCCAACATAATCTAATGACAACTTAAGACTTTAGAACAGAAACATTCTGAACGTAATGGATTTTTATATCTGGTTTAACTGTCTTCTTTTTTGGAATAATTCACATTTGGTGTTGATAACATCTTTAAGCCTAGTTCCAGACCTTTGGCCCATAAAGCTTCAGTGTTTAGCCTGATAGGTTAATTCTTTCCCTTTATCAGCCCTCAGGGTGATCCACCCCACCTGAGACCATCTCAGCATTCACAGGATTGATCCAGATCAGTGGCCTTCAAGCCTGCTTTGTCCAAGGGTCATCTGTAACAAATGAGGGACTCTTTCCTTCTCCCCTGTTTCCCTTTACCTGCTGCTCTCTCTGTGACTGCAGACCTGATTCCAGACCTATGACTTAGGAACCATCTTTGCCAGGCTCAGTTAAATAGCTCAAGTCTCAGAGTTCCTGCACTTGCCCACTCTAAGAAAACCAGATTCTCATACCATACATACACTCAAAGAAGGAAGTCTATATAATGCCCATGTGAAACTACAGTAACAAAATCAATATGAGTGACCAAAAAAAATATGTCTTCCAACAAATTCACTAGTCCTACAGAAGGCCTACCTGAATACCAGGACTTAGAATTTAAAAGAATAATTACTAACTATATCAAATTTAAATTTAACGATGGCATGAATTAAATCCTTTCTTAAATTCTAAGAAGATAATAAATGACAAAATGATGTCCATGAAAATACAAACACATGACTGAATAAAACTAAGAAGAATTTGAAAACTGATTTAATAAAGAGATAGAAATATTTAAATGAAATTGGAATTGAAAAATTCAACAGCTCAAAAGAACGCAAACCAGCAAAAATGTCAGTGAACAAAATTACTGCAACCCACACACATATTTCAACAATAACAATAAATATTTGTCTGTTTTTGTTTGTTATTAAAAAATACCCTCATACAATATGCTTTGTCCATGGTTCCGTTCCTGGTGTGGGAAGTCCTTCTGTATTTGTGTTGCTTTTATTGGTTAACGAATAAAGAAGCTGCTTTGGCTTGTGACAGGGCAGACTAGACCCGTGGGTGACTACTTCTTTAAAACCTGAGACGGCAAAGAAAGGAATTCTAGGCACAAAACTAAATCTTCATTTGCAAGTGGTTATCAGTTGACCATAGCATCTGGGTTAGAGATGGGGCAGGGGTCGCCTTGTTCTTTCAACCCTAGGACCCCCATCTAGAGCAGACCCATGCAGGCCCTGTGCGTGCTGCCTCAGGCTCTGGGACTCCAGATGAGCCTTGATCATGGGGATTTAGAGGGACATTTCTTTTCTAATGTCCTCTGTCCCTTCTGCTCATCTCTTGTCACTAAATAAAGCTTCCAGTACCAGAATTAGATTACAGCTAATTGAGTTGTTGAAGAAAATGGGCCCTATGGGAACCCCAACATAGTTTTTGCCAAAACTAGAGATTGCGCTCCACAAACTGACAACAAGGCCCCATTGCTGAAGAGCCCACTTACACAACCCATTGAACGTGGAGAAGCAAAGCTCATGCCTACGTAGGCTCTTCACCCCATATGCCAGTTTAATCCCTGCTATCATTGAGACTAAGACCATTACCACACTATCAAACCACATGAAGGAAGCTTTAATTAAATACTTGCCAGACTGTTGGACTATCTTGCCAGGTCCATATCTGTGTTCCCAGAAAATGGCCCTGAATAATGCTTTGCAGGGCCTTAAATGGGCAAAACCTATAATTCAGCACATTTCCCATCAGGTCCAATCATGGGTAAGTATACATGTTAATGTATTTCCTGACTGCATTGCTCCCATCCACATGTGATTAAGCACATTCAGTGCAAATGAGTCAAGCAGGAGCTTATTCTGAACTGTCTTAACTGCACACTTAACCTGCAAGATATATTTTTCCTGTTTTGTCTTCACATTAGCATGTTTGGTATAGGAAGGTTCTCTGTACACTCCGAAAGAAGAAACATAAACTCCCATCCAGCCGCAAACTCTTTGGTATACCATTCTGTCCTGTTTGCGTGATATGCTGGGGCAGTGGTGGTACCAAGTTTGTGGGTGCAACCAATCAATATCCGATTTGACTTGTGGGTGACTCCAGGAGAAAAAACTCACCCTGCTTGAGTGACCAAGAACCTGAAACTGGATAGCTTAGGGACCTGGGAAAAACAAAATACTGTTAAAAAAATGTAAATTGTATTTCAAAAGCAGCAATAAAATGGCTCCGAATAACATTCCGCTATATTCATATCAGTGTGTGAGTCAGCCATCATCAGAGAGTCTCCCTCTTCCATCTCCCAAATGAGAAAATGCAGAGACTCACAGCCAGATTTTTTTTTTTTTTTTTTTTTGCAAAGAATGATTGACTTTAGAACATGAAGCCCCAAATGAAATGTCTCCATCAAATCCCTCCCCTCATTGCTCAGGGAACCCTGTAGAAGAATTATACTATTTTTATACAAAAGCTCCAAATATATTATGCCGTAATTGCCATGAGTAATAAGAGAAATGATGCTTTTAAGAAGCCCCGTCAATTATCATTGAAAGAGCTGTCAAATCTGTGCTCTATGCAATATACCCAGTGTATGTGTGTGTGCTATTTATTCTATTTTTATACTGAAAACATGTTTTGTACAATATATTCTGATTATGACGTTTCCTCCCCCAACTCCTTTGAGATCTTCCCCAGCTCTCATCCCATCCAGATCCAAACCCTTTCTATTATAAATAAAAACCAAGCCTTTAATGCATAGTAATAAAATAGAGTAAGATAAAAGAATAACAAACTGAAATAGGACAAAACAAACAACAAGAAGAAACACAGCCAAAGAAAAAGCACAAGAGACACATAGACCCAGAGACAAACACATCAAACACACAGGAATCTCATAAAACACAAAAACCAGAAGCCAGAATATATATGTGCAAGAACTATAGAAAAAAATAACATTTCCTGACATTGTGTTATGAGAAAAGGAAACTCAAAGGCACTATTGAGTTCATTTTCTGATGGTCATCTACAGCTAGACACGGAGCTAGTCCTTAAGAGTAGTTTGTATCACCAGTGAGACTCTGTTGGAGAAAACTAACTTTAAATTTCAAAGTAGTTATCACTTGGAGAGATGCTGTGTTGGGCATGGGGACTCTGTCCACTTCTCTCAGAGCTGGGACCCCATCTGGGATAGACCCGTGTAAGCCCTAGGCATGGTGTCACAGTCTCTCTGAATTCATATGTACATCAGTCCTGCTGTGTTTAGAAGGCTTTGTTTCCATGGGATCCTTGCCCTCCGAGTCTTACAATTTTTCTGCCTCTTCTTTTGTAGTGCTCTTTGAACCTTGAAGTTAGGGGTTTGTTGGAGACATCTTATTTGGTGCTGAGTCTTCCAAGGTCTCTCATCTTCTGCATAGTGTCTGCCTGTGTTTGTCCTCATCTACTGCAGGAACAAGCTTCTCTGATGATGACTGAGCAAGGCACTGATCTATAAGTATGATAGAAAGTCATTAGTAGTCATTTTACTGTTATGTTTCTTTAGAAGAACATAGTATTTGCTTTTTCCATAAAATGCTAGACTATCTAATCTCATGATCTTGAACATCCTAGCAGTGTAGGAAATGGTTTATATCTCATGGAGTGGACCTTAAATGTAATCGGATATTGGTTGGTTATTCCCACAAGGTTTTTGCCGCTAATGCACTAGCTCATACTGCAGAAAGGTCATCATTGTAGATGGAACCTCTTATAGAGGGGTTGCTCTTTTGGTACCACACAGATTGATGTTACTCATTCCTGGTACTGTGAGCTTCATTTGGAGACTGGTGGTGACCAGTTTGAGCTTCTTTTTCTCTCTTATTTGTTGGTTTCATTTAAATTTTCTTAATAACTCTATATGCTTTAGGAAGCTCCTACTGTATCAGTTTCCCATACAAACCAGCAAATAAACCTTAGCTTTAGCTGTCCCTCCCCATATTCTCCTTTTTTCCTCCTCTTCCCTTGTTCCCATCAGATCCTCCCATTCTAGCCCTCCCCGCCACTGATAAATATTCTATTCACCGTTCCTAAGGAGTTCCATGCCTCCACTCTGGTTCCTTACTCTATATGTTATCTCTGTGATTATATGGATTATAGCGTCCTTAATTCACATATAAGTGAATAGATACCATATGTTTCTTTATTAGTCTAGAGTACTGTATTCAGGAGAATATTTTTCTATCTCCATCCATTTTCCTGTAGATTTCATAATTTTATATTTCTAATACTGAGTAATATTCCTTTGTGTAAATGTACCACATCCTATCTTTCCTTTCATCCACTGACGGACATCTAGACTGTTTCCAGTTTCTTGCTGTTATGAATAGAGTATCAATGGACACGGGTGAGTGCATGTTTTTGAAATAGAAAGTCTTTGTGTATATGCCTGAGAATGGTCTAGCTAGATCTTGAAGTATACCTATTCCCAGCCCTTGGAAGAACCCCACACTGATTTCTATAATGGCTGTAAAAATTTGCACTCCCACCAACAATTAATGAGTGTTTATTGCACTCCTTGCCAGCATGAGCTGTAATTGATTTTTTTGACCTTAGACATTCTGATCATTGTAAGATGAAATATCAAATTGTTTTCTATTTGCATTTCCTTAATGACTGAGGTGTTGCACATTTATTTGTTTCTCAGTCATTTGAGCTTCCCACTTTGAAAGTTCTGTTTATTTTTGTACTCTAATTTTAAATTGATTTATTTGTCGCCTTCACATCCAGAGTTTTGAGTTATTTAAATATTCTGGATATTAGATCCCTATTGAATTTGTAGTTGGTAAAAAGATATTCCCATTATGTAGTCTGCTGCTTTGTCCAAATTAAGTTGTCTTTTTCTATATAGTAGGTTTTCAATTTCATGTGGTCTGATTTATTGATTGTTGATCTTAGTACCTGTGCTATTGATGTTCTGTTCAGAAAGTTTAAGACCAAAACAGATTTATTCATTATCCAATAAAAGCAGCACATAGACAGAAGGACTTCCCACACCAATTGTGCACTTTCTCATCTATCAGATTCATTGTATCTGGTCTTTGACTCATTTTTTATTGAGTTTTATATAGGATGATAAGTGTAAATCTTTTCGCCTTCTTCACGCAGCTGTTCAGTTTGACCAAAACTACTTGTTGAAGATGTTGTCTATTTTTCTGTTTTATTTGTTTTTATCTAACTATATATATTTTCTGCTACCCTCCCTTCCTCCCCTTCCCCTTCTGCCCTCTCCTGTGACCTCCATGCTCCCAATTTACTCAGAAGATTTTGTCTTTTTCTCCTTTTTATAGAGATCCAGGTGTGTCTCTCTTACTTTCCTCTTTGCTATCTAGGTTCTCTGGGGTTGTGTACTGAAGGCTGGATTTTCTTTGTTTTATGTATAAAGCTGCTTATGAGTTTGTCTTTCCGGGTCTGGGTTACCTCACTCAATATGTTTTTTTTTTCTTGATTTGCCTGCAAATTTCAAGATGTCATTATTTTTACCACTGTGTAGTGCTCCAATGTGTAAATGTACCACATTTTTTAAAATCCATTCCTTAACTGAAGGGCACCTAGGTTGTTTCCAGGTTCTGACTCTTATGAAAAATGCTGATGTGAACATAACTGAGCACATGTCCTCGTGGTATAGTTGACATGCACAGAGGATATATAAGGTTTTAATTTCATTCTTCTGTAGATAGATTTCCAATTTTGCTTGCATATTTCTTGAATGTGTTTACAACTGCATATTTTTGACATAGAAGTCATAATAGATGTTGCCACAACCTATCAGTTTATTTCTAGGTAATGTGTTGGTTTTTTTATTTGTTTTTTTTGTCTTTTTATATTAGTGCCAATTTTTCATTGTCTTCAAGATCTGTGTTTTAATTCGAGGTCAAGTGTTATAATACCTCCAGAAGTGTTCTTTCTCCTTAATATAGCTTTGGCTATCCATGGCACTCTGTAAATCCATTCAAATTACTGAATTTATTTTCCTAGTTCTATCCAAAATGACATTGGAAATTTGATAGGCACTTTATCAAATATTTTAATTACTTTTTCTAGTTTGTTTATAGTCATAATATTAATTCTATCAATATAGGAGCACTGTCTAGTATCTTCCTCAATGTCCTATTACAATGGCTTAAATTTTTTATTTTAGATGTTTTTTTATTTCCTTGTTTTTGGTTTATTCCTAGACATCATTTTGCTTGGAGTTATTATGAATGGGAGGAAATACATATTGGGAACTGGATCCAAGTCTTTGGTGAATTTTTTTCTATTTTATTCCTCTGTAAATTTATTGTTGGTACGTATGATGACACCTGATTTTTGCTTTTGACTTCTCCTCCTGTGGCATTGCTGAAAGCATTTACCATAGATAAGGATATTTGGGCAGTGTCTGTAGGATCTTTAAGTACAGAAATAGAAATAATTTGCTTCTTAAGTTCCTATTTTCTATTCGTGTCATATATGTCTCTGTTTTTATTGCTTTGGGTTAGACTTTAAAGTTCTATAATGAGTAAGACAGAAAATAAAGGCATTGTTGTCTAATATCTGATTTTAATAAGAAATGGTTTCAGTTTTTCCAAGCAGAATAATGTTGTCTACAGTGTATTGTACATAATTGCTGTTGGCATTATAGTTTAAGGAATGTTCAAAATCTGTTCACAGTTTTTCTATTGAAATCATGATAAAAACTTTTCAGCATCAGCAGAAATCATCACTTGCTGTTGTGTCAAGTGTGTATAATACACCAAATTGACTTCCACGGTTACACCAATCTGACATCTGGGATGAAGCTCATTTCTCATGACTCATGGTTCCCTGGAGGTATTGTTGGAATCAGCAGATAACATTTTGTTGGAAATTTTGTATCCATGTTTATTAAGAATTTTTTTTCTGTCATTTTTTTTTTTATCCAGTATTCGTTTCAGGAAAGCCAAGCTTCCCAGTACTGAGCAGTACTCTGATAGTACTGGCTTCACAGAGTGAACTTGATAATGTTATCTCACATTTCATACTATAGAACAATTTGAGAGTTGCTGGTATTCGAGCTTCCTTAACACTATGACAGAATTCAGCAGTCATTCCACCTACTCTTGGGATTTTTAGGGTTGCATCTGGATTACAGCTTTGAACTCATTGCTTATTCATTATTTGAGTTTTCTGACTTATGTATGTGTGTGTGGGTGATGGCACCCAGGACATTGCAGATGCTGGTCATCTATCTGTCCACTGAGTCCAGCCTGTCTAAAAGAATCTTGAGTTGGATATCTCACTCCCCACTAATAAACTCCAACACTTGTTTGAAATTTCTTTAAAAGAGATAAATAATACTCTAAAATAAAACATCTCCATAAATGGTTTAGGAACTGGGCAAAAGGTAAATTGTTCATGATCTATGATCTCCTTCATTATCTACATTCTCTATAATCTTATACCAACACAGAACCAAACAATCATAGAAAATCAATCATGTTTAAACATGTTTAAATGTTTTAGAGAGAATCCAGAAAACAAATGATAAAATCCCCGTACTTATCACTAATCTCTTCTGTCAACAACATTTGTCAGTCTCGTAAGGACTTTCATTTAGTGGCATGTCTTTGAAATTAGTCTTGACAATGTATTGGAAAATTTACACATATATGGCAAAAAGGACTTAGAATTTTAGTTTGCTGATTAAAAAAATATCTCCTGAATTGTAGTTTCTTAATGTGCTAAGACAAATGATGTGCAATTTTCCCCAAACATTTAAAATTCAACTTCCATTTTTGTGCTGGAAGAACAAGAAATCAACTAATCATGGGTGCTCTTTTAAAAATATGAGGATTTCACATTTAATAAACCTTATATTGTTATAACATTTTCATTAAAATTCTTACATATATCCTATATGACATTCAATATGTATAAGTAATCTTCTGACATGTTTATTTTCCATCTCTAAAATTCTATTTACTATGAAGTATTGTTTTTAATTACACCAAATCTTTGGTTGTCACAATATTTTAACTGCATGTCTACATTTATGATGAATAATAATATTTGGACATTCTATAGAAAAGAGCTAAACATTTAGGTATGTTATTATATTACTCCAGAAAAAATACTGATTAAATTCATTCCAATAACATGTAAAATATTAACTTTGACTAGAGACCATGCTACTATACTGTCATCTTTAAAATATGACTCCCATGGTTTTATTTTTTCACTTCCTGTTTCCATAATTCTGGTTTAGATAATATGTCCAAGACTCCTAAATTAGGATGCCGTTATGTCACTATCCTTATTGTTTATATTTTCCAGAACCTATTGTGTGAAATAAGAGTATTTGGTTATGATAATTAGAGTTTTATATTCATCCAGAAGGTACTAGAAGCAACAATTTAGAAAACTATTAATACTTATGAAATAATGTTAGAAGACCTTATTTTTAGTGATCTATTTATTTGAGTAACTGTTCTCAGTTGAACATTTTCAGTATTTTTTTTTATTTTTAAGAAATCAAAAATACTGCAGCTGGAGAGATTACTTTCCTAATGCTAAGAGCACCTAATGATTTTACAGGGCCTGAGTTTGGTTCACAATACTCCCATTGGACAGCTCACATCCACCAATCATTCCAAATCCAGGGCATCCAAAGCTTCTTTTGGCCTTTTGGGTATTCATGTTGCCATGTTCTCAAGTACATGCACAGAAACTTACACACATAGATAACAAAAGAAATCTCGTTTGAGAGAACTAAATGACTTGTGCAAAGCACTGATATCAAATAACAACCAGAAAGTTATTGTAGTCTATTAGAAAAAAACTTTTAATTACTCAATTATACCAACTCTAATGCTCATTATTTTCACATTAGTAAGGACAAAGTAAGCTGATGGAATGGTAAATGTCTATCATCCTAAAATGGAGGAAATGCAGGAGGGAAGAGTCATTGAAGAAACTGGAGGTCAAAGGGATACATGACAATAACTTGTCTTAAAAGTTCTAGATAAGCTGGGTGGTGGTGGCTCACACCTTTAATCCCAGCACTCAGGAGGCAAAGGCAGGAGGATCTAAGTGAATTCAAGACCAGCCTGGTCTACAAGAGCTAGTTCCAGGACAGGCTCTAAAGCCACAGAGAAACCCTGTCTCAAAAAGACCAAAAAATAAAAAATATAAATAAATAAATAGCCCTAAATAAATAAGCATCAAATTTTAGGAATGATGGCTTTTATGCTGCGGTAATCCCCATATTTCTACATAGCACAATTAAATCTATGTACTATCTTTATTTCTTTTCTATTTGTTGTGACAAAATGAAAAAAAATTGGCTCACCATTTAGTTACAAACCATCTATGCTGGGGAGTCAAGGCAGCAGGAATTTAAAACATCTGACCAACCACAGCTGTGGTTAAAAGCAACATTCCAAACTAAGACTTATCACACACATGACACTAGTTAAACTGCGGGACACTAAACAAACCCAGAACTCATAAATACAAGAAAGAAATCTGGTAAGGGCAGGAAAGGGTTGAGGAGAGAGTGACCATAATACACAATGTACATGTATGAAGTTAAAAGAGGACAAAATTTATTAATAAAATTAAAAACATATAAAATTTCAGGGAAAGTCATAAATACCTTATTTATATATTCAAGGTTTCCAGATATGGCCATGAGGAATGAAACCAGGCTCAGGTTACAGAAACCACAGTAAGACTGAGGATACTACAATTTTATTGGGAGTGATCATAGTTTTTATACCTTTACAAGAAATATAATGTAATGGTAATTGTCAAGATCAGCACAGCTGTGGTTGTCGTCAAGATACAATGAAGCTTGCAAACCTTGGAGGGTATACAAGATTAATGTCTAAGATCAAATGTCCTGTCAAGCGTTTATGCATTCTTGACTTCTCAGAAAACACATGCATGCGTGAGTGAATTAGCCTTGCAGGAACTGGAGGGCACATTGTGCCCCAGGAGCCATGGACTCTCACCTGAAAGAGCTATTCTGAATGCCTCTCAGGGCAGCTAGGCCAGACCAACACCATGATTCCCTGCAGAAAGCAAATTAAATATCTCTAGTCATAAGAGGGCTGGCCCCAACTGTCAAGGAGGTTCTGCTTTCTATTGAGTTGTGGGAAGGTAAGGCCTTTAAGGCTGAGAGATGAGACAACCTGGAGTCTGTCTGAGGACCTAGCAACAGTTGCTATCAGAGATCCTGATGGACTTAGCCAATGAGTGCAACCATGCTATGCTGCCTAAGAGCCTAGCAATAGTTGCTGTCAGAGACCCTGATCAAGCCCAGCCAATAAGGGCTAACCACATGATGTCACCAGATTGGAAAGCAACCTGGGTGCTGGGAGGAGGATATAGAAGGGCATCCCCATTGCTCAATAAATGAGCCTGCTGTAGCTCTTTTACCTGACCCCAATGTCTATGTTGATGCCACACCTTCTCAACTCTTTAAGGGAGGCCTTAGGACCCAGCAGCACCTGGGGCCTGAATAGGTTCTAGTCATCTCCCTCCTCTCACCTACAGTTCTGGACAACACCCCCAAGTTGGTATATTTCAGTGAGAAGACCCCTCAGTCCCTTCAAGTGAAAAGTGTTGGGACCCCCTTTCTTTCATTCTTTTGTGTTGTCTGTCATGTTTGCCCATTCAGTTAGGAAAGCATATTTTTTTTCTTTCTCTGTTTGCCCAGGAACTCCACCTAAGGGCTACACCCCCAGGAGGAATAACCAAGGTGTGGCTCTCAAATACTATCCCTTGTCTGGAAACACTGTGGGCACAGGACTGGGGTCTTAAAAGCCATGGAAGTCCCACACTAAGCATAAAACATGAAGGCCTGGCACAATTTTCCACCCCTGTGTACTATTATCTTCTCTCTGACTGTTGCTTGCCTGGTGTCTCCCTCTACAGAAGGAGTAACCTCTCCATCACCTCAGCCCCTTCTATGTCTGATCTCTTCTACACCATCTGACAATGCAGAGACAGACAGTTTAAGCCCTATAAAACATGCTAAGGAGAGCACGTCCCCAGTTAAGACTCTAATGTCCCTTCCCTGTCACCTCCACTCTTCCTGCAGGAGGCTATGCCTCTGCTGAAACAAAGCTGTTTTAGAGTCGGCTGCTTTTCTTAGCTGGAAATTGGCTTACGATGATCAGGCAGCAACTCAAACATGAACAAACCTCTTAATTAATCATCCAGCGGCCCTTGACATGTTCACATTACTTTGTCAATCCCATCCATCTGGCACAGATTGGCCAACAAGCCTACTACCAACAAGTTGCTTGCTGACCATGCCTTCAAGGCTCTTAAGGCATGCATGTGCAAGACCCCTCAGCTTACTTCCACAATCTTATTCAACAGCCAGGACAACTTTTTACTGATTTTGTTGCACATGTCAATGAGGCAGTGGACTGGAAAGTACACACAGACCGCACTAGGGAGATGTCAATCAAAAAGTTGGTTTAAGCTTAGTACCCCACCCTGATGAGATCCCAGTGGTACACAATGAGGACATTCACAAGTGGCTACTGGCCAGAAGACATCTTAACCCAGTAATGGACCTATCACTGCCCTCACCATCTCCCTGAATACCCTCCTTACAGAGAGGCAGTACACCAATGGCATACACAAGAACACCCAAATAGCTAGATCTTTCATGGGATACAGCGAAGCAGACCATACGCAGTGGGACTGCCCCCAGTAAAACCTAGGATCTGATGCCCCAGATGCAATAAGGGATGTCATTGAGCAAAAAATTGTAGATTGCAATCTGCTGAACCTCAAACCCCTTTCAGCTCCGCGCAGGGTGTTTCTCAGCTTCACCATTAACTGGAAGCCCTGGTAATTCAAAAATCTATTTGGCACTGCTCATATTTCCATATTCCCCAATACTGACCATCTATCTTGATGGACAAGCTGTTAGAGGCTTAGTGGGCATGGGTGCAGATATAATCATATTAATAGAAATGAAGGCCCTGTTTTTAACTCATTGGAAATTTAGACCTGGTCCTCCTATCAGTGGAGTAGGAGGCCAACAAAATTCAAACCTTATCACCCATCTCATCCATTGGAAAGACCTTGATGGCAACATCATTCATCCTATCATTTCCAAGGTACTGAGAAACCTCTGGGGCAGAAATATCATGGAAGACATGGATGCTGTCCTAACTAGTAATGCTAGATTTTTCTTTGAAGATCTTCAGGTTCATAAAAGACAGGCTTAGCAAATCACAATCCTATGCCAGAGACACACCCTCAACTCTAAGGGCCATTGTTCCTCAAATATCCATCATGATCAAGCCTCCTAGCTCTATTCCATTGACATGACTCCTGAATCAAGACTTCTGGATGGAACAGTGGTCTATAATTGAAACCAGGTTGTCATTCCTAAAGAAATTAGTTGCAGAACAGATAAAGATGGAGCACATAGAACCAACCACAAGTAAACATTTTCTCTGACATCCTGTACTAACCTTGAATTTTCTTAATGCTAATGAGAAAGGAACAGCTGTTATGAAGAGACATTAGACAATAGAAAAAAAACTTGTGTATTAAATCAGCTGTGTGCTTCAAAGACGTGCTGACCTCAGAATAAAAACCAGGCTATGTGTTATGTAGGGGAAGAGGTTTCACTTTGTTTCTACAGAGAAAAAAAAAGCTGTGAATATCATCAAACTTAATTAAGATTTGATTAGGATAGGAGAAACATGTTGTTAAAGTGAAATGACAGGTCATTCACTGATGTGACATTCCTACATATTCAAAGAAAAACTCACAGGGGTTGGGAAAGAGTTCTGTTTTTGTCTTTACAGGACAATAGAAACACCCATTTTCAAATAATAAAAAGACTTTGGACAGTTATACATCTGAAGAAGAAAAAAAAACAATTCCAGAAGAAATTATCAAGCAAAAGAATCTGATCTATGATACCAATATTCTCTGCAAGGTAGAATCTCACTACCTAAACATCTATATGTCTTTTTTTCTCAGAAGAGTTATAGTCCTGACTCAGTTAAAAATCAAAGCTGGCTTTGGAGTTGAAGCATGGCTCATTCCTTCTCTAAATTTAAGAATGTCATTTAAAGAAAAATTCAGAGTTTCTCTCTTATATCAGAAGAGTCACCTGGTGTGGGACAGATATCTGGAAGTAATATTAAAAAAAAAACAGAGCCCGCCCCCCAGGACATTTTGTTTCATCGGGGTTATGAATAATTGTCATCTGTTAAGGATCAGTTAAAAGCTACAGTAAGTTTGGGGGCAGACAAAGAAGTTTAGACTTGGGAATCTCTTTTGGAAAAGAAAAAGAGGAATTGATGAGATGGAATAATAAGGTAGATTATGGCAGCTACTTGTGAAATATTTTAGCAATTATTAGTTATGGACACTTTATGTTGGTATAGATTCTTTTTTATTGATACATATGTAAAATTATTGTTCATTCTTTTCAAAGACAATTTGTATATTAATACAAATTCAAAATTATATTGTTATATTGTATATACTCCTGTTTATTTTTACACTGTTTTTGAGATTTTGTATACAAATGTGAAATTATTTTTGTTATACTGTATGTATGCTTTTATATCTGGATGAAATATTTTGCATATTGATTTTTTTTTTTTTTTTGTAGCTTTGGAGCCTGTCCTGGAACTAGCTCTTGTAGACCAGACTGGATTCAAACTCACAGTGACCTACCTGCCTCTGCAACTGGGATTAAAGGTTTGCAAGACTACCATCTGGTTTATTTGATACAACTTAAGGAATTTTTTGTCATATTGCACTATACGTTTTTACCTCTGATCAAGATATCTTTATATATTGTTGCATTTTTGAGGTCATTATCCAGATACTGCAATCTGTTAAAAGATTATTATTGTTATGTTATGAAGCTTTAGTCTTTGTAGGTTATTAAAAACTGCAGATTAGTAGTCAGCCATGTTTGTCACACCTTGAGCACGTAAGGCCAACAATGCCGCTGCCTATGCCCTCTCAACAATTCAATGACTTTCTGGGGTCCTGGAAGATTTCCCACACTACTGACATCTCCTACAATCTGTCATTGTGGAGAGGACCAGCAGAGCTCTTAAGGAGTTGTTGGCCAGGACTTTCTCACCAGAGGCTGGGAGAGATCCTCATCTGACCTTAACAGAGGTCCTTTTTCATAAGGACTTTCCCAGTTTTGATGACAATAGGCTCAGTCCAGCCTATAAACACTGGGTGTATCTCCCTGCCTTAGGGACACAGTCCTGCCCCTGGAGGTGCGAAGAGATCCTATCTCCTTGCAACGGCAACACCAGCTTCTTGTCTAAACCATGGGTGAGGGTGTGCCTGTGTCTTTCCTCAGACTGCCATGTTGCCAATTTGGGTCTCCGTAAGAGATGTGCACCTGGTCATGAATCAGCCAGCTTCCATCAAGGAGGGATTAACTCCAGATGGGTCATACATATACCCCCCCTTTTGTTTCCATTGCTCCCCAAACACATTGATTTATTATTAGAGAGAGAGATTGACACTTTAAATACCTTGATGAGCCTCAGTTGTGACCCTCACTTTTCCTCATTTTGTGTGACGCCGTTTGTGATGAAGAATGGTAATTCATCAACTCCAGGAACTGGCTAAATGAATTAAGGGCTCATGGTCAATTAAATTTCTGTACTAGTCATTGCAGCTAACACATGGATTTTTTTTTTCAGTTAGATAAGATAAGGGCATCGCCTTTGACTCTTCATTTTCCTTTTTTGAAAAAGTTTGGTATGATATAAAAATACTGTTTGATACATCCTGGACGCCCACATATGCCTAATTGGCTGCGTGGTATTGTTAATCTTTATTCCCTTTAAGTGTCTCTTGCAACATATTTGACAGCAGCAGGCAGCAGCTGAGATGACTCTTGTGGGTGTTAAGGGCTCTCAGGCATCCCTCTCACAATCCTCCACAGGAGTTTATGCAGGCCTGGTTGTCTGGAATTCAAAAGACTGCTTCCTAATCCGCTCACCCTGGGTGCTCTCCAGGAATGAATGCTCTTCAGTGGTTGGTAGTCAATGACAGGTAAAAGCTTGTGTGCTAGGTCAATCTAAGCAGGCACTCCTGATGAGCACCCCATGCAATAAAGGTAGAGATATGTAGGAAGATAAGGCTAAGACAAGGCTTATAAGGCCCCAGAGGTGAGCCAAACCAAAGTCGGCCTGAGAGCCTAGCAATAGGTTCGGTCCAAGGTATTGATCATGTCTAGTCAATGAGAAGTGACCACTCAATGTCAAGGAATCAGAAAACAGCCTGGGTGCTGGGAGGAGGGTACATAGGGCTCTCCCATTGCTGTAGGCCTTTTCCCCGACTGACTCCCGGCATCCATATCAATGATGCCCCACCTTCTGACTCCCTCCACCAAGTGAGCACTCAGGACCCTGAGTGAGGAGTTGAGTAAGAGAGCCTAGCGGTATAGAAGATGTGCATACCTGAAGAACTTGTTTGTCAAAGGACAATTGGTCACATCATTTGGGCCCAAAAAACTCATGAACTATCTTTCTTAGCTATATTTTAAATGAAATGAAAGTGTAATTTTGACAAAGTCAAAAAGAACAGATAATAGAGAATTAATATATTGATGTTAGTGATCAAGCTGCTTTGTTCAATTTTTCCAAGATTTTTATAGTTCTATAAAGTTATAATTTAGGACAAGGTATAGATAGTTCAACCAAGAATACAATACAAATCTATAATAGTGAAAATACTTGAACTACAAAAGACACTATACAATTATTAATACTTCAAACACATACAACCCATGGAGAACTCTTGTCCATCAGAGGTGGGGCGTTGAATGACTCAAGGGTATAGATATGTTGATATAAAGTTTTATTTAAAAATACATTTTAAAATGAAAAAAAGATTGCAAAGACAAATTAAGAAAACTAAAAACTACCAATAAACATATTTATGAAAAGATGATTTGACTAATTGTAAAATACATAGAAAGTGAAAACCATAGAAATGCTATGAACTATTATATCTCATTTTACAAGGAGAACCAGAGACTTAAGGAAATGTTATCTTGCACATTAGAAATAGAAAAATAAATTGTTACAAACTTTCAAGAATATAAACTTGTACTAAATTAAAAATGGACTGATATTTTGAACATATAATTCCACTAGAAGGATTTAAACAGTGGAACTTTTGTAACCTGAAGTAAGACAAACTAAATCAATGTTCCCATGCTTGCAAAATTATTCATAGGTATGTATGTGTATGTATATATGTATGTGTATGTGTATATGTACATATGTGTGTGCGTGTGTGTGTTTGTGTGTGTATGTGTTTTAAAGGGGTGTTGGAGAGGACAATTAACAGAAATTAAAAGTGATTATCATAGCCTACGTTACTTCAAATTTTTTAATTAATTAGTGTTAGTTAATGGAAACAAGTGTTTTCTTAGACTACAAATTAGTAAGTTTATTACTCATACTTTTAATGACCTATAATAAATAAATACTCCACACAACAGACATGTGAAACTAACTACTCATTACTGAAGGATGGGTTTAACTTTATAGAAATTCTAAACAGAAACAGAACCCTAGGGTTAAACACCCAACAACACCTCTTGATTAGCATATCAGACTTGAGTCCTCTCTCTTGCAGGATGTAACTGCACTTAACTCATACCTGTAGCAGAGATCAAAGCCTTTGACTTCTGATGATGTTTTCAAATATTTTCTTCAAATCATTCCATGGTTTTCTAAATTGTCTCACTAAGCTTCATTCTTCAAAGATAACCAAACTGGTTCAGACCCTTCTGGGTAGCATAATGGTGCAATGAGCAAGCAATGTATTCCAAAGAACAGGGAACTTTGGTGACTGGCTGTTTGGCAGTGCTGGCCTCTTGAGTTCATGTACTGAACTCCTGTGACGTCTCTGCCAAGGAAAGCTCTCGCTGATGAGCCCTGCTGCAGCCGTAAATGTTTCATTAAGTTCTGCTAAAGTGCTCGAGTATCCTCATCACTCATTCTGTATGTTTGCCGCAGCCCAAGTAATCATGTTCAGTGTTCCTTTACAGAGAGACATTTTTCAAACCTTTTTGCTTGACTTTTTATGTCTATCCTGTATTTTAATGAGGGAGAAAAGCATCCGTCTTTGTTTTAAAGTGATTTCCTAATGAAACAAATGAGCTACTCTATGCTCTTAGGAAATTGCTTATTAATAAATGCTTTGAATTCACAAAAGCTAAGAGATCATGTGCCATTTTCTCCAAAAATATGTAATTCTTCTACATGTTCAAAAACTTTTGGTTGTTTGTCAACTTTTTCTATTAAAGTGCTTCACAAGTGCAAATTTTTAAATGCTTGCCATAGGCATATGCTAGCAATCTCTTTGCTCATTAATCTTAGTTCTGTTACACATTCCTGACTTATGGATCAGCATAAATATGCTCTTATCAGTGAGCATAGAAGCAGGTATATCCACATGCTTCCTGAGATTTAACCTCTGTTCCCTTAGGCAAGGAGTAAGGATTCAGGGCTATTCTCCTTGATCTTTTTGTGAATAACACAAGAACAATTTAGAGGTATCCCAATATTTTGTAGCATGATCAAACCATATTTACCTTTCTTCTAAGAATGCTGGTCTAATGGATAATCAGTTAAAATAAAGACCCTGGACGAGTTGCACTTCATTGAGGATATGTACATCAAAGCCAGGAGATATAGCTCCACGGTATCACCCTCAGCAACCTAAAAAATGGCCCTGAAGTTTTGGGTACTCAAATTATATAAAACCCAAGCTTGTGGGTACAATGTTAAAAAAAAAATCAAAACTAGCTATATTATGAAGCAAAGTTGAAGATTTTATTGAAGATATTTTAATAGGAACTTAAATCTGAGTGTTAAGAGAAAGAAAGGTTTTCAGAAGGAAGTAAAAACACCCTCTAGTTAGGGGCTTTTGCTTCCACAAAGAACTGTCTCACAAAGAGGAAGAACATGTGTAAGACTATGGGCACATGTTCCTCAATGGAAAGGACACAACTGAATGTCTTAGCAATCATCTAATATGCTACTTTTCTTGTTTATAAGTTCCATTTCAAAACTTCTTAACAAACCCTTGTTTTGCTTTTGTTTTAGATGGGCAAGATATGGGGACTCTGATACCTTGGATAGAGTTATAATCTTACCCCAACTGAAAGCCATTAGAGTCACATTAGGAATTTAGTCAATGTTTTTTCTTTAAATAAGATTTGGGTCAGATTCCTAGAAACAGCTGAGGAAGTAGAAAACCCTTAATGAGCTGAAGCCCAGAGTGAAGATCCATCTTTCTCTTCTCATGTCTCTCAGATTCCTTCTACTTTTCTCTTTTGCCTCAAGAATATTCTGATAGAAATCAGATAACACTCAGCTTGCTAGTTTAAAAGGTTGAGAAGGTTAGGAAGTTAAGTACTCTTATGAGCTAGTAACATCCATTTACCTAGAGGCAATCCTTTCGGGGTTCCATTTTGTACCAATAATGAACGTGAGAGTCTGGTTTTATGAGCTACAACATTCTCTTCCACTTTTAAACTCTGTTTTACACTGTAAACTGTTGCCATTTTTACATTTGCAATTGGTGTTCAGATGTTGAGTGAGTTAGCTGTTGAGCTTTTTTCATTCGGGCAGTATGCTAATCCCCACACTGCAGCAAGTCTCTGAGATAGCCAGTTTATAGGATAAAAGGATTATTTTGGCTCATTGGTTTAGAGACTTCAGTTCATGGTCAGTCCATTGCTGGAAGTCTATGTACATGTGTCATAGAGAGAACACAGCAGAGCAATCCCCCTCTTCACTACCAAGAAAAAAAAACATAAAAAGAAGCTAGAATCCCACTCGCAACTTCCTTCAAGGACAATAATCCAAAGACCTACCACTAGTAGTCCAAACTCTTAAATCTTCCACCATCTTGCAAAAGTGTCAAGCTGGTGACCAAGACTTTAACACAAGAGACTGAGAAACATTACAGATTCCCACTGTAGCAGATGGGTATTAGCCGATGGTGTCATCGTAATGTGCTAAATGAAGTATCTGCTTCCAATGAACTGAAACGTCCGATTTCATCCCCAGTATCTGCAAACATTGTGAGCTGTTTTATCCTCACTGAGCAACTGATGCACTTTTATAACATTATCATACTGGCTTATTAAACCTGAAATAAGAAATGAGACTTGAGATACATCTTGGTACCCAAATAAGATCCTTCCCAAAGAAAAAGAAAAGCGTAGTGAACAACATTTTAGTGAGAACAAAAGTCTTTGAAATGTATACCAGAGTGTCTACTGCCAAAGAAATACAAAACCTATCTTAGGTAGTCATAGTTATCACACATGCTTCAAAAGACAATTGGAGATCTATTGATAAGGTCCTTTGTTAGCTCATATTTATACAGACATGTTGGTAAGACTTTGTGGCTGTAGCTTCTGACATTCCTAGGAGATACAGTTTCACAAGCTCACTGTTCCTCTGGATCTTACATTGCTCTACCCTCTTCCTCAATGATCCATGAACCTTATGTACCAGGGATGTACTGTATCCTCTGAGGCTGTACGCCACAGTTCTCTGTTTTGACTACAGTGGTTTTCTGTAATAGTTTACTCCTGTTGCAGAGAGAATTTTCCTGGATAAGAGGTGGAAAGAGGAAAGACGATAAGGTCTCAAACCTACACAAAGACCTGAAGGCAACTTGGAAATTCTGAGGAGGTAAGATAGTCTTCCTGAGGAAAGAACTTCCAAATTGGTTACATAATACCAAGTGGTCCTCTTGAAACAATACAGAAACACTGTGTTCTGAATCCAAAATTTATTTTTCTCTGCTTTCTTCTGTTTTAATGTATGTGTGCATACTTTTTAAATTCATACATAGCAAGTTTAAATCTATTGAAACTGCATGGCAATACATGTATACAGTGTGCTGTGATGACTGATGAATTTAAAGGTTCTTCCTTATTTATTCTATAAAATTCCCAGATATAGTTTATTTATGTATTCCTCTTTCAGTCTAATTTCCTAAAGTTTAAAGATTCAATGATTAGATTTTCATGAAATCTACTACATTGTTAAAAGTACGTTATTGGTATTATTTGAGTTTTGAGTTTCCATCATTCAAATCCAATTGGAATAGCATAATAAAATTAAGTTTTTAGTTGTTTATGTTCATTCTTGTGAACATCCAAACTTATTGTGTCCAATATCTTAAGTGTTCAAAACATGCTGTTCTTTCAGTTGTGACTTAAAGCATTAAATTCTACATGTTTTACAATGGAAACATTACATTACATTTACATTTGACAGTTTAATTTATGTTTATTTTATTGGCATATTTACTTTTCTACATTTTTTAGGTTTTATGTTTATTGGGATAAGTATCTTTCTTGTACATTGTGATTCTATGACTGTGTTTCATGAAACACTTTCATGAGCTATTAGCATCAAAATCATAATAAATGCAAAAGAATTATCATTTATGAGATGCAACTTGAAATTTCTCAGCAGAAGAACAAGAACAAGGCAGTAAATGAAATCTAAATTATAGGCAATATCTAAGGAATGAGATTTATTAAAATTAAACCAATACCCTTACAGGCTCAGAAAGAAATCTACTATTTTGACAAGCCAGGGAGAAACTCTTGTTAATTCCATTGTCTGTGATCAATTGCTCAATTGATGACTTATTTAGTGGATATTGAATGTTCAGTTACACAAAACTGAAGAAAAGTAGTATATTTTCCTCTAAATTGGGACTTGAATTGAAACTGAGCATTTGGCTTCTCAGTTAATGTTTGGAAACCTTTAAAAATATCTGGTTCTCAAGCTTAAATTAGCTTAGAATCTTCTCTTAGATTTTCTGATAGTTTTTAATTTATCACTTTCTTACTCTTGTAACCTCTTGGATATTTTCCAGGGTGGGAGCCTTACCACATTTTTCTAATGTCTACTAAAACTTGCCTAATAACTTGCCTAATAACTTTATAGTTGCCCTCTTTCAATCGCAAGCATTATGCCATACAATAAAGACGGCTTTCTCCAAGCTATTCTCATGCTAGATTAAGTATAAAGGATCAAAAAATTTGCATATTCTGTTTGGAATCCAAGCTGGAATGATTACTTTCCCTCTCCTTGGACTTTGTTTCAGTTGGGACTTTTGTGCAAAATCACTATTTTCTTCAGCCCCACACTTCCATAAATAAGGCTGTCATATTTTATGATTTTGCACAAAATGTCTTCTATATGAAGAGAAAAAGCATAATCTCTTTCTCTCTCTCTCTCTCTCTCTGATTGTACATCCTGTACAAAATAGATACACAAAATATTGACTCACTTTTTAGGGATGCAATACAGACCTGACTGATCAGATAAAAGCAATGCATAACAGTTACATGCATGTGTCATGTCTTTATATAAAATATAAAAAATAGACATTGCAAATTAAACATTATTCTGTATTGCTATTTATATTTTGAAATTAAAATAAAATTGCACATTTTCCTCCCCTCTTTTCTTCCTTACGATCCTTTCACGTCTCTTCTAACTCTTCACATGCCCTCCCCCTTCTCACACTGATAGCTGTGTCTTCCTCAATTATTATTGATGTGTGTGCATATTATAAAAAATTCTTCACAAACAAGCGAGGGTTCAGAGATGCTTTCACTGTATACAGCTATTAATTGCTCTCATCCCTTAGCGTTATTATTTTGTAATACCACAGAAGCTAGGGAACAGGAAGGAGGTCCTAACCAGTGCAAATCGTCTAAGCCCTGTGTCTTATGTGTGCATTGTCTTTATATGAAGGAATTAATTTCCACCTCCGAGAGGTAATCAAGGGTAGACGCCATAGTCTCCTTCGTTCTGTGAGTCACTTGATCTACACCAACCAACCATTCTAAAAAAGACCTTTTTGTTTCTGGCACAGAAGTTATTTTATGATTATTAGTTTATGATTGTTATTGGGAACTTTACTAGATTATCAGTCCTAGAGGCATAGATTTCATACATAAATATATATGTATGCATTTATAAATGCACATTTACCTCAATATTTATTGTTAAGTAATTATAAATATTTAAGTCTCTATATATATTTAGGTAAACACAAATAATAAAATACCTTGAGACTTTTAAAACAACTTTTATTCTGTTTATCCCTCCTACTCTCGTCCCCTTCTGTATTGACCTCCTTTCTCTCTAGTTGGAGACACCCTCTCTGTTTTTTCATTTCTTGCTTTTCCATGCCCTTTCTTCTTTGCTTGTTTCTGCATTTATTCCTTGTTGTGTACTCATATATTAAGATTTGGAGTTATGAAGTGCAGATAACAAGGAGCATGTGGCATTTATCTTTCTGGGTCCTTGTTCCTTCGATCAATATAGTCGTCTTCCCTACATCTATGCATTTACATGCATCCTTTCCTGTTTCTTCACAGGTAAACAGTATTCCATAGTATCTACCACATTTTTATTATCCATTTATTTGCTAAAAGATAATTAGACTTTTTTCCCATTTCAGATGGAATCTCAAAATAGTTTTAAATTTTATTTTCCTCACTGCTATGGATGATTCAATAATTTTTGAGATATTTCTTAAGAATTATTATTTCTTCCTTTGAGAGCTCTCTGTTTGGATCCTTAGCACATTTTTTTTAAATTGACCAATTATTTTGGTGTGTGTGTGTGTGTGTATTATTTGTATGTTCTACATATTAATCCTCTGCAAGATATATAGAAAGCAAAGATTCTCTCCAATCCCATTTCTTCTGCCCTAAATTGGTTGTTTCCATAGCTGTACAGAAGCTTTTTAGTGTTCTGAGGTTTTGCTTGTCTATTGCTGACCTTAATTCCTGAACAATGGAAACAGAAATTACCACATCTAAATCTTGTAGGGTAGTACTTACATTTTCCTGTAGCAGTTTTACTGTTTCAGATTTCATATAAAGTCTTTGATTCATCTGCTGCTAATTTTTAGGCAGAGCAATAGCTACAAATCTAATTTAGTTATTCTACGTGTAGATATCTAGTTTTCTAGTACTATTTGTTGGAGATGTTGTCTTTTCTCCTGTGTATGCATTTTGCCTCTTTGTTCAATATCAGACAGCTGTAGTTAAAAGTACTCACATCCAGATCTGGCATTTTGTCTGTCTGCTTTTATACTATTACATATTATTTTAACTAGGATAGTTCTCTAGAAAATCTTACAGTCTAGAATGACAATCCCTCCAATATTACTTTTTTCCACTCAGGGTTATTTCGGCTGGACTTCTTTTCTTTTCTGGTTCCATATGAAATTTGGAAATTTCCTTCTCTGAAGAATGTTGTGGATATTTTGATTGCTGTTACATTTTATCTGTAAATAGTTTTTTGGTAGATGGTTATTTTTATAATATTAATTTCACCAATTCATGAACACAAGATATTTCTATTTTCTAGTGACTTTCTCAGTCTCTTTTGTTTTTCAGAGACTGGAGGGATTCATTGAAGTGATCTCTCACCTATTTTTCTAAATCTATATATTTTGTGTCTTTGATGCTATGATGCTATTGTAAATAGAAGTGTGAAGAAAGATTATTGACTTCTGTAAGTGGAATTTGTATAGTTGACTGAAATTGTTGATTGTTTCTAAGTGTTTTCTGGTGGAATTTTGGGGATCCCTTTTATATAATAGCGTATCACCAGCAACGATCTGACTCTTTCCTATTTGTGTCCCTTTACTTCCTTTCTCTTGCCATATTGATCCAGCTGGTGCTTCCACCATTCAAATGAAAAAGAGCGAGAATGGTGGGTCTCCATGTTTCATTCCTGATTTAAAGGTGATTGGTTAGCGTTCCCACTTAAAATAATTCTGACTGTGGGTTTGTTATGCATGGCCTGTACTATGTTAAAGTACATTCTCTCCAGTCCTACTCACTCCAGGACTTTTACCATGAAAGCATGTCGGAGTTTTTCAAAACCTTGCTCTGTCGAGATGACCCTACTTTTTTTTTTATTTTAGTCCATTTTTAAAGATCTATTAACAAAATGACTTTGAATATTGGACCAACCCTTCATTTCCAGGGTAAATTAAATTTGACCGTATTGGATGTTCTTTTGACTTGTGCCTGAGTTCAGTTTGTTAGTATCTTATTAAGGAATTTTTGCATTTATTTTCATCACAGATATTAGGCTGTAGTGTGTGTGTGTGTGTGTGTGTGTGTGTGTGTGTGTGTGTGTGTGTATCTGGGTTGGGCATTAGAGTAATAGTGACTTCACATAGTGGGTTTGAGAGTGATCTTTACTTGAATATTTTAAAAATAATTTAAGAATTATCAGCTATAGTTTTGACAACCTGGTATAAACCTGCAATGACTTCATCTTGATGTGGAATTTTAGTAAGAAGACCTTTTTATTCGTGTTTCTACAGCCTTCTTTCCTGTGTTATTGGTTGGTTTAGGTTGATGAGCTCTTCCTGATTTTACTTGGTAATTTGATTGAGTCAAGAAATCCATTTCTTTTAAATTTTCCATATTAGTGGAGTATTGGCTTTTTGAGAATTCCCTTATAGTATTCTGTATTCCCTTGGAGTGTGTTATAATATTCCACTGATCATTTCTTATTTTTTGGATTTGTGTTGTCTTCTTTTTTCTGTTTGGATCAAGGGTCTGTTGATTTTGTTGTTTTTCTCAAAGAATCAGCTTTTAGATTCATGGTTTCTTTTTATTGTTTTCTTTGTTCCTATTCAGTTAATTTCTGCTTGATTTTTTTTGTTATATTTTATCTTTATCTGGGTTTGGGTTTTATCTGTTCTTTTTTCTCAAAATTCATGAGATGAATAATTAAGTAATTAATTTATGCCCTTCTGGATATTTTAATGCTGGCACTTAGGGCTATAAACTTCCTTCTTAGAACTGCTTTTAATATGTACCAAAATTTCTGATGTGTGGTGCTTTCATTTTTATTTAGCTTCAGGAAAATTTTATTTTTTTCTGATTTCTTCTTTGACCTAACTCATCATTTAATAAAGAGTTGTTTACTCTCTATTTGTCTATACACTTGCTAGAGTTATATTTTGTGGAGACACAGTGCAGGCTCCACCTGAGGCAGATGAGACGAAGTTGGAAAACGGTTGCTTGGCAAACCAAGCATAGATGAAAGCATACTTTCTCTGCCCAATTTCTCAAACGTTCTGTCAGAATCTGTACCCTGGATAAAGAAGTGGCCTTTGAGCTCAGTTCTTCATGCTCTACCAGATATAGATTAAAGAAATCCTTTCCTTCTGTATACCTTTTGCCTTGTTTCTATGAACTTCTTTTTTATTTTTATTACTGTTATTTATTGAGATATTCTTTCTTGCAAGGTGAGGCAAGAATTTCTCATGAGAATATGCATGAGTAAAGGGGGGTTTCAGAGTTGAGGTAATGCTTTTAGTCTTTATAAAAGGCCACACAAAATAAAGTTTGTTATGCAGTTGTTCATACTCTGCATGCCCTGTGTCCTGATTTGCGTGAGACCCTTACCCAGGAACCCCAATGCACTAGACACAGACAATATTTGCTGTAAATTTTAAGTATTCTTGAATAATGGTGAAATTGATACATTGAAGTATTTAATTTTGTTTTTACAGTTTCAAATTTTAATGGTTTGTTTTGTGACCTAGTATGTTGCCTGTAGTAGAGACGTTTCCCTGTGCTGCTGAGTATAACGTACATTCTTTGGTGTTTGGGTAAAATGTTCTATAGCTATCAGTTAGTTCCCTTTGATATAAGATGTGATTGGATTCTAAGGTTTCTCTGTTTTTTATCCTGATGACCCATGTATTGGGGAAAGGTGGTATTGAAATCACCAACTTTGTTCAGTTTCCCTTGATCTGTGACATTAATTTCACTAGTATGATTTTTCTCCTTTTCATTAAAAAATATACTTTCCATTTTACATACCAGCCCTAGTTCCCCCTCCCTCCCATTCTCTCACCTCCATCACCCCTCTTGCCATCCACCATCCACTCCTCAGAGAGGTAAGGCCTTCCATGGGGAGTCAATAAGGTCTGACATACCATCTTAAGGCAGGACCAAGCACCCTCCACCCCCGTATTAAGGCTGAGCAAGGTATACCACCATAGTGACCAGGCTCCAAAATGTCAGTTCATGGACCAGAGATCGGTCCTGGTGTTACTTCCAGCCACCCTTCTACAAGACAAGCCACATAACTGTCACCCAACATTCAGAGGGTCCAGTTCAGTCCCTTACAGGTTCCCCAGCTGTCAGTCCACATTCTGTGAGATTCCACCAGCTCAGGTCATCTGTCTCTGTGTTTTTCTCCATCATGATATTGACCCCCTTTGTTCATATGATCCCTCCTCCCCTTCTCAACTGAAGTTCAGTGCTTGGCTGTGGGTCACTGCATCTGCTTCCATCAGATACTGGATGTAGGTTCTATGATGACGATTATGGTAGTCACTAATCTGATAAAAGGGGAAAGGCCTTTGAGACACCCTCTACACTATTGTTAGGAGTTTTAGTTGGGGTCATTCTTGTGGATACCTGAGAATTTCTCTGACACCAGATTTCTACCTAACCACATAATGACTCCCTTTATTAAGATTTCTCTTTCATTGTTTTCTTCCATTCCTCTCCCAAATCAATCTTCTTGATCTCTCTTTTTCCATCCCCCATCCCTTACCTTCTGCCTCTCTCCCCATTTACCCAGGAGATCTTAACTATTTTTCTTCTTGGTATCCACCATGTATGTCCCTATTAGGATCACCCTTTTTAACCCAGTTTCCCTGAGATTGTAGAGTGTAGTTTGATTGTTCTTTTCTTTACACCTAATACCCATTTATGAGGGAATACATAACGTATTTGTCTTTCTGAATCTGGGTTACCTCATTCAATATGTTTTTTTCAAGATCTATCGATTTGCCTGCAAATTTCAAGATGTCTTTTTTTTGTTTTTGTTTTTTTACCACTGAGTAGTACTCCATTGTAAATGTATCCCATTTTCATTATCCATTCTTTGGTTGATGGGCATCTAGGTTGTTTCCACATTCTGTGAATTACCAATAATGCTACTATGAACACAGTTGAGCAAATGTCCTTGTGATGTGATTATTGGCTGAAGTGACTTGTTTGTTCCCAGTCACTCAGACCCAGAATAATCACACAGAAACTATATTATTTGCAATAATGTTTGGTCAATAGCTTAGGCATATTTCTGGCTAATTCATATCTTAAATCAACTCCTTTCTATTAATCTGTGTATTACCAAGTCCCCGTGGCTTACTGGTAAGTCTCTGATGCATCTGTCTGGTACAGGCTGCACGGCTTCTCCCAACCCCACTTTCTTTCTCTCAGCAGTCAGTTTACTTTTTCCTACGCAGCTCTACTCTGTCCTATAATAGGCCGAGCCAGATTCTTTATTCATTAACCAATAAAAGCAACACATATACAGAAGGGCTTCCTACAGGGATATGATTATGTATCCTTTTGGTATATGCTGAAGAGTGGTATTGATGGGTCTTGAGTTAGCTTGATACTCAATATTCCGAGAAACTGTGATACTGATTTCCAAAGCAGCTGTACAAGTTTGCATTCCCACCAGCAATGGAGGAGCATTCCCCTTACTCCACATCCTCTCCAGCATAACTGGTCATCACTATTTTTGATCTTAGCCATTATGATAGGTATAATAAGATAGTATCTCAAAGTTGTTTTGATTTGCATTTCTCTGATGGTTAAGGATGTTGCGAAATTCGTTAAATGTTTTTTTGGCCAATAGATCACATAAAAAAAAGTCATCCACCATGATCAAAGAAGCTTCATGCAAGAGATGCAGAGATGGTTCAACACAAGAAAATCTCCCAAAGTAATCTGCCATAGAAATAAACTTAAAGAAAGGAAAATGTTCATCTCATTAGATGCTGAAAAGTTCTTTGACAAAATTCATCACCCCTTCATGATAAAGGTATTGGAGTGGTGTGGCAGGTCCTTCTGTCTGTGTGTTGCTTTTCTTTCTTAATGAATCAAGAAACTGCCTTGGCCTGTTAATAGGGCGGAATTTAGGTAGACAGGGGGGAACTAAATAGAATGCTGGAAGGAACTGGGCTGAGTTGGGGGAATGTCATGAAGCCACCACTGCAAGAGATAGACATGTTGAAACTTTGCTGGTAGGCCATGACCTCATGGTGATGCACAGATTAATGGAGATGGGTTAAATTAAAATGTAACAGTTAGCCAATAAGAAGTTAGAGCTAATGGGCCAAGCAGTGATTTAATTAATACAGTTTCTGTGTGATTATTTTGGGTGTAAGCTAGCCGGGTGGTCATGGAAGAACAAGCAGCTCTCTCCCCAGCAGCATTGGAGAGATCAGGGATACAAGGAAGTAATTTTAGAAGATGACACCTCGTCTTCCAACAAAGTTTGTCTTCAGGATTAGGGACATCATATAGGGGTTGATTATTACTGGGTTGGGGGTTGGGTAAAAATTATGTAGGCTCAGAGATCTCTTTAAAAAAAAAGGTAATTAAATGGGATAAGGTAGAATAGTTTGAACTTACTTACACTAGCAATAATAATAGTACTAGAGTGAATACTTGTGAGTTATTATTTATAAAATATTTACATTGGTATAAATTCCTATATATTGATATAAATTCAAATTATATTTGTTATATTTAATATGCCCCAATTTCTGTTTACAACATTTTTACACCCATGCAAAGTTATTTTGTCAGATTGTATGCATGCATGTTTCTACCACTGTTTAAGATATTTTATATTGATACAGTTCTAGTATATGTTTATCATATTGCATTATACATTTTTACTTCTGATCAAGATACTTATACATTATTCACATTTTGAGGTCATTGTCCTCATTTGCTGCACAGTTGTTTAATGATGGCTTAACATTCTAATATGAAGTTTTAGTCTATAAGTTATGCAGGTATTAAGATTCATAGGTCAATAGTCATTAATGTTTGTCATACTTATAGTTAGACTAATCAGTTTCTTTAGATACATAGAGATTGTATTCTGCATAGAAGTGGTAATCTTCAACCACTTCAAATAACTATAGAACATTTAAATAACTTAGGGTTCTGCTAACACGAGACACGATTGCTCCTGGCAGCACTGATCTATTCCCAAAAGAATATTGAGCACTGAAGACACTCTACTTGAAGCTTGCTTTCTTCTTGGCAAAACTGGCCTTTGAGTAAGGAACTGTCCATGCCTCAACCACTGACAAAGTACATGGTGTCCAGACAAAACAACAACAAAACAAAAAGACTGCCAAGCCTTGCCAAGACAGGCTAATATGGTTTTGAAATTTTTTTCTGCCTCTGAAAATGGTCTGTCAGTTACTCTAGGCCTTAGCCAAAGTTGGTTGCTCCAACATTGCAAATGAGACTTTGGGTGTTTGCCCAGGTAGTTAGTTGTTTCTGTCATCTACCGAAGATATTAGAAGCTGTTTGATTTCACTTCCTGCCTACTCAAGTAATATTATCTCCCTTCTCAGGCCTTCTATGGGGTTGAAGATTAGATTGTCATACTTTCCTCTTATGATTTAGCCTAGCTATTTCTAATACAAGACTTAGACTTGACTCCTTAAGAGAGAATGATTATTGAAACATTTAACATGTGTTCCTTGCTTAATATTGTTTATAATGGTTGTAATTCTAATTTTATACTTCATATCTGGTCTTATTATAAAAGGTTTTATTTGGGTTTGTGACTCTCTTACTTGGTCAAAATGGGAAGGTAATGGGGAATCTTCTTCAGGGAATGGCCTTTGAGAAGACCAGGTGTGGTATGACTTTGGGTACCAAAAAGCCACAGTCCTGACTGCTTGGTTCCTCTCACTCCACTAATCACACCTGGATGGATTCCATTTCATCTATTTCCTCTAGGTGATTCATGAATTCCCTTTTAATGAAGAAAAGCCTTGGTATAACCTACTTGGAGTTAGTGTGGGATTATTTGATTCATGTTCCCCCCATCTGACATGTTCTGCTTCACCTTTCTTGATTTATTTTCATCAGTATAGAATGTTGGGCTTCCAGTTATTGGTGTGTCCCATACAATGTGAGGAAAGAATCAATTATTTCTATATAAAAGTCAAATTCTCTCACTTTTGAGATAGTTGTTGTTAATCTCTCCCAAAAATTACTCCATGTAAGTTTTAAATTTTTACTCTGTTTATGTGGTAAAAATTTATCCATCCTAAGGTAATATTTTCCCTCAGCATTAAAATTGCTTTAGAGAACTATTGGAGGGTAATAGGACCAGAGCACGGTTAAGATTTTGATTCAAATGATCCTCATGTGCCTCCTTCAATTTCTGTTGAATCAAAGTCAATTCTTTCTGGGACTATTTAAGTCTTTGTCACTACCTAAGGTTTATTTACATGAATCAGTTTATCAGGTTCTATCCCAGTAGTGGGCTGCAACAAGGAGACATCTCCAAGTAAGCTATGGAAGTCCTTAAGAGTCTACAATATATCTCTCCTAATTTCCACCTTTTGAGGTATATTTTTCTGTAAACCTACTTTATAACCTAGATAATTGAGAGAATCTCCTCTTTGTATTTTATCAGGAGAAATTTGCAATCCCCAACAAGGCAAAATTTTCTAACTTCTTCAAACTTTATTTCTAAATTATCTACATTTGAATCAGAGTAAAATAGTCATGTAATAGTTAACTATCATTTCCAGTGGCTGACTTACAAAATATTGTCACAGGATGAGCCTATTTACTATTCTTTGAGAGATAATCTTCCATTGATATCTTTTAGCAGACTGAGAATTATTATAAGCAGGCACTATGAAGGCCATTTTTTTCTCTGTTTGTGTAAAAGCATAGTGAAGAAACAGTCTTTTAAATCAATAACTATAAGAGGCCATCCTTAGGCAATAGGGAAGGCAAAGAAATTGCAGATCATAGAGGTTCCATTGGTTGAATCACCTTGTTAATAACTCTTAGATCTGTTATCATTCTCCATTTTCAAGATTTCTTTTTAACAACAAATACAGGAGAATGTCAAGGGCTGTGTGATTCTTTAATACACTGAGCATTTAACTGCTCCTGTACCAGCTGTCCTAAATCCTACAGTTTCTCTGCAAAAGGTCACAGGCATAGGATTGGGGAGGAGCAACAGACCACAGGAATGGTGTTGGGTGGAAGTGAACTGCAGAGGGCTTGAGCCAAGCCACACAGGTGCAGGCGGTGGTGACAGGCAGAAACCTGTGTGGCCACAAACCTTGGGAAACTGACAAGTTGCGTAGTGGGCCAGCCCATCTAAGTTGCATGCAACCAAGCCAGTGTAGTGGCTCAGCTGTGTGGCGACATGCTCTCACCGCAGGAGAAGGGAGGCAATGGCATGGGCTTAGATCATGTGGACACCAAAATGTAGGTGTATTAGAGAGTTCCACAACATCCCGACATGGAATATGACAAAGGTTTATTTATTTGGGGACAAAACTCAGAGCAAGGGCGGTGATCCATCTCCTCTGTGTGTAAGCTGGGAACCAAATCCAGCAGGAAAGGGGACACGCAAGCTTCTCATCTGTGTGGATGGTATCTAAAAGACTGTTGCTGAAGACTTCCCACAACAGAAAATGAAAATAAGAACATGTTGTTGAAAAAAGTACATATCTTTGATAAAAGAAAAAAAAGATCTTAAAATTAAAAGAAAAAATCTGACAAAATTAAACACTCAGAGGCCCAAACTTCAAATCTTCAATCACTTTAATGAAACAAATAGGCAGTTCTCAAAAGAAGAAAGAGAAATGACCAAGAAGTATTCTTAAATGTTCAGCATGCTTTGCTATCAGTAAAAGAAATACTAAAACTACTTTGAGATGCCACCTCAACCCAGTCAGAAAGACTTTGATAAAGAAATCAGATGGTTTATATGAAGATGGAGTGAACTCCTTCTCAATGTTAGTGGCAGTGCGAGCTTAGAACAAATATGAAAATTGTATTGTATTTTCTCAAAAAAGTAAAGACAATACTGTTATGTGACCCAGTGATATCCTTCCATCCATATACCGTGAAGGACTCAACATCCTATAATGGTGATACTTGCCCATCCATGTTTATTGCTGCTCTACTTACAGTATCAGGAAAGTGGAATCAATCTAGATGTCTATCAACACGTAAGTAAGCAATAAAAATTTGGAATGTACACGTAATAGAATTTTATTTCACTGTAAAATATGAATTTCACTATAAAATTTGATGGGTAATAGATGAATCTAGGAAGTATATTATAAAGGAAACAATTCAAATCTGTAAGATCTATCTTATGTGGGGAAACCAAGCTTATAATATATACATTCATGAATCTAAATGGGTGCATTGCTAAGGACCAGCCTCAACTAAAAACATTTTTTTCCAGGATAGAGGCATGGGAATTGAAGAAATATAAGTGAAAGATATGAAAACGCATAAAAATAATAAGACTGAAAACATAGGACAATATTAGGAGGGACTTTCAGGGATTATTTATATCCTGAAATCACTCACGTTTATTTTTCCATAGCTTTTATAGGAATGTAAACTGGGGGAACAGGTAACAAAAAGCTTCTTTAACATTCTTTTGCTTACGTAATGGGATGATTCAAGTCACGTTTACTTGGTCAGCACTTGGTGAAGTAGGCAAAAATCATCTCTTCCCCAGGTGGCCTCATAGTTATAATGGAAGGAGCAGAATCACATTAGTATATTGTGACCACCTGTCAGTATGGTGCCAAGTTTACTTAACGTCAAAAGAGCCAGGTGACCACCTCCTGTGTAAATGTGCAGTTCGCTCCTGTTAGTCTCTCAAATTCTCTGACTGCCAGACAATGGTAAAAAATAGGTCTACATTTCTGGGCTCCTACAGTGCATTGTGAATATAATCTAGGATAACCAGAAAGGATACTAAGAGAGAGTAAAACGACAGTCTTAGTGAGGAGGTGTTGGTGGTTTTTTTTGAGGAAACAAAGGGTAACAGTTGATTTAAGAGTACAAAGAAGATGCAGGTGGATTTACACAAGAAGCAGCATGAGGGGGAGCTAGGGATAGGGCAAAGGAGAGACTCTACTAAAGTACATTTAGTATAGAAAAAAATGTCATCCTGTTATGAAAACCTTATCTGCTAATAGCTGATAATAAAAAAAAATAAAAGTAACTGCTAGAGTGACCATCCAAGGTTTAGAGTCCTTGTACTTGCAGAAGATATGGGTTTTGTTCCTAGGTCATACATTGGGAAGCTCACAATTGCTGCTAGCTCCATTCACAGTGGATCCGCTGCCCTCTGCTTGCCTACCTGGGCACCTGCACCTACGTGGTACACACCCGATGCTTAGACACTCAGCTAACCATATAAGTAAAAGTTAAAAATATGAGTTTTAAGAAAATTCCACAGATTGTATGCCCATCAACCTCTTAGTGCATTTGATATAGCACAACTTTTGAATGTAAAGTTTTGGGATAGATGAAGAAAACTCCTTTGATTAATATGGTATTTAAAATTTAAAACATAACAAAACAAAAAGCATTTCTAATCTTAGAAGTCTTAAGTATGATAAAATGAGCTGAGGGCCATGATCGTTTTTTTTGGTATTAAATTGTCATAGTCAGCTCTTCTCTGACCTCTGTCTTCTGTAGAAAGCACAGGGACAAACATTTATCACCCTTAATTAATATTTGCAGCCAAAACTTGTAAGGTTAGAATCTTTATCATCTTTGTAGATACTGAAGAACTGTAGTTGACTATTATCTTGAGATTAATATGTTTTTTCTAAGCTAGACCCTGGTAGGGAAATAAACTATTTTAAGAAAGGAAAACAAACAAGATATTTATGATATTGTACATCTTTAAAAGCAGGATTCAGGAGATAATGTAGGAGCATCATAAGAATGAAACCTTTGAGTAAAACTCCAATGTGTATATGTTCCACACCTTTTCTAACCATTCTTCTATTGAGGGGCACCTAGGTTGTTTCCAGGTTCTGGCTACTACAAACAGTGCTGCCATGAACATAGTTGAACAAATGCTTTTGTAGTATGTTAGGGCATCTCTTGGGTATATTCCCAAGAGTGGAATTGCTGGGTCCTGAGGTAGGTTGACTCCCAGTTTCCTGAGAAACCGCCACACTGATTTCCACAGTGGCTGCACAACTTTGCATTCCCACCAACAATGGATGAGTGTTCCCCTCATTCCACATCCTCTCCAGCATAGGCTATCATTGGTATTTTTGAGTTTGGTTATTCTGACAGGTGTAAGATGATATCTCAAAGTTGTTTTGATTTGCATTTCCCTGATCGCTAAGGAGGTTGAGCATGACCTTAAGTGCCTTTTGGCCATTCGATGTTCATCTGTTGTGAATTCTCTGTTCAGTTCAGTACCCCATTTTTTAATTGGGTTAATTAGAGTTTTAGTGTCTAGTCTCTTGAGTTCTTTATATATTTTGGAGATCAGACCTTTGTCTGATGAGGGGTTGGTGAAGATCTTCTCCCAGTCGGAAGGTAGCCTTTTTGTCTTACTGACAGTGTCCTTTGCTTTGCAGAAGCTTCTCAGTTTCAGTAGGTCCCATTTATTCATTGTTTCTCTTATTGTCTGCGCTCTTGGGGTTCTGCTTAGGAAGTGGTCTCCTGTGCCTATATCTTGTAGACTACTTCCCACTTTCTCTTCTATCAGGTTCAAAGTGGTCGGATTAATGTTGATGTCTTTAATCCATTTGAACCTGAGTTTTGTGCATGGTGATAGATATGGATCTATTTTCATTCTTCTACAGGTTGACATTCAGTTATGCCAGCACCATTTGCTAAAGATGCTTTCCTTCTTCCATTGTATACCTTTAGCTCCTTTGTCAAATATCAGGTGTTCATACGTTTGTGGGTTAATACCCGGGTCTTCTATTCGATTCCATAGGTCGACTTCTCTGTTGTTATGCCAATACCAAGCTGTTTTCAATACTGTTGCCCTGTAATAGAGCTTGAAGTCAGGGATGGTAATGCCTCCAGAAGTTCCTTTATTGTATAAGATTGTTTTGGCTATCCTGGGTTTTTTGTTTTACTCAGCGATAGAAAACAATGACATCTTGAATTTTGCATGCAAATGGATGGAGATAGAGAACTCTTTACTGAGTGAGGTAAGCCAGACCCAGGAAGAGGAATATGGTATGTATTCACTCATAAGAGGATTCTAACCATAATTAAAGGTCTTTGAGCCTATTATTCGTGATCCTAGAGAAGCTAAATAAGAAGGTGAACCTGATGAAAATCATGTAGCTATCTGCCTGGAGATTGGAAAAAGACAAGAGTCCCAGGTAACCTCGGGTGCATGGCGGGGTGGGAGGGTTGTTGGAAGGGAAGAGGGTTAGAGAGAAGGGAGTAGGGGAGGAATGGGGAAAGCTCGGTGGACTGGGATGGGGGGAAGGGAGGAAGGATGGATATGGGATCAGGGAAGAATATATTTCAACCGGGGGAGTCATTTTAGGGTTTACAGGAGACTTGATTATATATGGGATCCCAGGTCCAAGGAGAGATCCCCAGATTGTTCTCTGGACAGAGGAGAGGGTGCCTGAACCGGCCTTGGCCCATAACCATACTGATGAATATTTTGCTTATCACCATAGAACCTTCATCTGGCGATGGATGGAGATAGAGACAGAGACCCACATCGGAACACTGGACTTAACTCCCTGGATCCAAACGAGAAGCAGAAGGAAAGAGAACGTGAGCAAAGAAGGCAAGATCAGAGGGAACCTTTGTCCGACGATGGATGGCGATACAGAGGGAGACCCACATTGGAGCACCGGACTGAGCCCCCCAAGGTCCAAATGAGAAGCAGAAGGATGAAGAAAATGAAAAAGGAAATAAGGACTGCGAGGGATGCGATCACCCACTGATACAAGGGGACGGAGAGTTTACCAAGGCCAGTTGGACTGGGACTGAACAAGGACGCGATCCAACCAGATTCTCTGAATGTGGCCGGATTCTCAGAATGTGGCTGGCCCGGAGTCTTTCTGAAAAGCCATTGACAATGGCACAGGGACTTGTTTCCTCTGCATATACTGGATTTTGCGGATCCAGTCTGTCTGGACACTCACCTTCCTGGACCTGGAGGGAGCGGTGAGGAACTTGAACTTCTCACAGGGCAGGAAACCCTGACTGCTCTTAGGGATGGAGGGGGAGGAGGAGAGGGAGTGGGGAGAGTGAGAGGGTGGTGGGAGGAGGGGCGGAAATGGAAACTTTTATAATCTAATAAAATTACTTTAAAAAAAATGAAACCTTTGATTCTAACAAGATCTCATTCCAAAACAAAAGAAACACAAAACTAAAATAAATAATGACAATAATAAAACAGCATAATATATTTGATCAGTTCCCAAAGGTACTGGAGAAAATAATAAGACTCCGACATTCCCTTTTCTTCTTTAACCAACCAGATTGAATTATTTCTTCAAAGTGGAATTTACATCATGTGCAATTTTTCTAAACCTCTGGGAAATGTTCTAACTATAGCATATTTTAATCTCTAAAATATTTTATAAATAAATGTTTTTTTGTGAGAAAGAAGATAAATTCATCATTGATGTTACTAACAATTTTGAGTTTTCAAATGTTTCCAGGATGAGGAATTAGTTGACAATGTTTGACAGTGTTCTGTACAATTTGTGTTTTGTGTAAACAGTTCCATGCCAATCTCTAAAAAGCTGTTCTCTATAAACAGCAAATATTTTTTTAAAAGGACAGTCAAGGGAAGTACATGAAATTTAAAGTGTATTTTAGAATATAAAGCATGATAAAATATTCTCAAATGCAGAACTTACTGGAATTCCTCAAATTTACTGAGAAATAGAACCATCAATTTTCATTTCTCAGAGTAAATTTGAAAACTCTTCTATGTAAAAAAAATGTTTGTTTACTTTTCTCTTACATTTTATTGACATAATGGCTAGCATTTCTTCAAAAACAAACATTCTTTACAAAATAATTGTTGCACAGCCCTAGTTCAACACCCCTTCTGCCAAATTCTTGAGTATTTATGTGAAAGTTTGGTTATGCCTCACAGTTTTTTTTTTTTTTTTAGTTTTGTTTTTTTTTTATCTGGGAATGACAGCTTCCGTGGTTTTGTTGGCTATGAGTTTCTTAATCCTTTTAAAGTACATATACCTTGTAACTATGAGCAAGAAACAGTTTATTTAATTCATTTTAACATCATGAAAGGAAGATTTATTCTGACTATTTCTGTCAGGTTTCACTTTGAATGGATGATCTCTGAGTTCTTGCATTTGTGTGTGATAAAATACTTATGTCTCTAGTCTATTCTTAAAACTGAGCTCTCCCTGCCAAAATTTCTCCTTCATGATTCTTAATTTCTTCTCATTAAAAGATAAATCTGCTTTATTTTGTGCACAGGGCAACAAGCAGAATACCAAGTGCAGGTGTAATATTTAAACACACATGGGAAATATTTTTATTTCCTTCCTAAGGTCCTGGCTATTTCCTGGTGGCACTATATTAAAATATTAACCCAATATTCTTACTCAGCTATTTCATCATAGTTAAGATTTGAAGTTTTTTTCCTTGAGTGACTTACATACCATTATTTGCATTGAATTTCATATTTGGTCCAAATTGTCTATTAAATCTAATAGCAACAAAAGCAAGAAAAGTCAAACATCTTAAAGAGTCTCATTTAACTTGTTACTCTAATAAGTGTACAACCACATAAATCAATCATATTTTAATAATTTTATTTGTAGAGTGTCTCGGCAATTTCAAAATATGAATTACAAGAGAAATAAACCTGTGACCTTTGAGTCCCTGAGGCAAAGAGCTGCATGGCAAGGGCTTCGGAAAACATTTAATCAGTAATAAAGGATTCCAGGTGCTTCATTAGCCCAGCAGGTGCTCCAAGTGACAAAGAAGAGAATGGCATTTATCTTCTCAGGCCTTCTAACTGCTGGTCTGATGTTCAGAGCAAATCAGCACCTGTTCAGAGGATCCACAGCAACTGTAGAGTTTGGGAATCTTCAAGTTTGAAGGTTCAAGTGGTTGCATAGTAATTATACTTCCTTCATATTTTAGGAGCAGAGGCTTCTTCCAGAAGAATGATGAACATACAGAGAAGGGTTTTGTAGAGAAACAAGTAAGTAACTAGGAAGGTTTAAGTCAGTACCTTTACAAATCCTTCAGAGATCCATTGTGGATGTGGGTAGACATTGCTGTTACTTACTAAATGTAACACTGCTTACAACAAAAAAGAAACACATTCACACTTTACCTTTCATTAAGGAAAAGATTTCAAAACTCAATCATAGCAAGATAATGACGACAATTTCTCCAGTTCTTCACGGCTAGTTTATCCAATTTGATCCATTCTTCAGGAAAAGAGAGTGATGTCAGTTCTTTTGGGAAATGTTTCTGGTGGCAAACAAGCATTACACTCGTTGGCTTTAAGCCCCATGCAGGTCATCTCTAGTATTCATGTTAAGAACTACCTAGAGTCAACAGTGGAATCTAGGATTTCTCTTCTCTCCTCACTCTTCCACCCAATCCTTAGTCAAATCAGCGTAGTCCACATTTTCTCTAAGTCTTGGATCTTCCATGGTAGTTGTCTTAGAGCCTTTTGTCAGTAAAATGACATCACCACTTAACTGGCAATTCAGTCTCCATTCGGGGAACTTCTGGTACTTTCAGGAAATTGATGTTTAAGGTATCCTTTAATTTAAATCAAAGGATTGAAGATATTGTTTGATAGCAGAATATTTATTGGTTTTAATCTCATCTCAGATGATATTCAGAGTTTGGTAGTAGTATTTTCACAAACTGCTTGAAATTGCCTCTATTCCTGTAAACCCAACTAAACAAAAAGAAACCCAACCTCACGGGATTCTTAATGTGTCCATGTATTTTTTCCCTCTATCAAGAAGTTGTCTTAATTTCTCATTAACAACTTACACCTTCTGCTATTCTTTGTGGGACAGCACCTCTGCCTTTTTATTTATTTATTTTCCTTAAAATGTGACGGTAATTTTAATTCACGAGTCATCAGTATCTCATTTCAGAGGATAGAAGCCACAAAGACTAACTCACATAAATTCTACTGCTCTGTGTGCTTGGGTATTTCTAACAACTCTGTAGCAGCAATGGCCCTTGTGGTACTTTCCTTTCTCATCCTTAGACCTTTATGCTTCTCCAAGAATTGCTCCTCTGCTCTAGTCAGGATTTTTCTTACGTCTAACTCTGCTGTTGTTATTCCTGGCTGAGACCACACAGCCCTTGCAGAGGGGGATCTGTGTTGCTAACATTGGTGATCACAGAACAAATGAGGATGAGAGAAGCTGTTTTCAGTACTCTCTGTGGAAAGGATAGTCCTTGTGATTTTCAGTTAAGGGGAATGTGGCCAACCAGAGGTTCTGGTCTAGTCTAAGGAGTTCCTCCATATTGTTTTAGGGTAATTCAAAATCAAATAAAAATACCTGGATATTCTCCCTAATCTGACTTGAAGTGACAGATTTGGGAATCACCATTACATTCCTTTGGATCTAAAATTGAACCAAAATCTGAGCGAAAGACTTCCATTCTTCTTTGAGATCTTTTGTATCACAAGATCATCCAACAAGTCAACCCCATCTCTTGAGCCACACAGAAAATGGTAAACGATCATGACACATTTATCTTACAGCAAAAGTCAGATTCTTCTAAGTAAGATATGGGTGGCATTCAATCTGGTTAGTTATTGGCTTGAACCTCAAACCAGGCTTATTCAAAAGTTTCTTAAGCTGTTCATGGTTAAAATTTCACACCCAAAGTTACTTTATGAGCCCCTCAATCTCCAGGTCCTCCATGCGTCCAGAAAACTGGTCTTACTTGATGTGGAATTCCCCTCTGTATGCTGTGAATATGACTGGTTGATTAACAAAGAAAACTGCCTTGGCCTGTTGATAGGGCAGAACTTAGGTAGGCAGGGAAAATTAAACTGAATGATGGGAGAAAGGAGGCAGAATCAGGAAGAAGCCATGGAGCTGCCGGAGACAGACGTGCTGAAACCTTGCTGGTAGGTTATGACCTCATGGTGATGCACAGTTTAGTGGAGATGGTAGATGGGTTAAATTAATATGTAAGAGCTAGCCAATAAGAAGCTAGAGCTTATGGGCCAAGCAGTGACTTAAATAACACAGTTTCTGTGAGATTATTTCAGGGCTGAGTGACCAGGAACTAACTTGTGACCTTCCTTACTACACTTACTGAGTATGACCACGCCATTGTGATTCAAACGTATGCATTTTTCTCCTGACTGAAGCTTGTGAGCCAATGTATGAGGTAGAGGTGCAGATAATCCAAGTTTAAGACCTTCATAGTGTTAGTACATGCTGTTTTCATCATAGTCTACTTGAGGTAGGTGCACCACAGCTTACTGATGACAAACAGATCCTCTTTTCACGTCAGCTGCCTTGCTCTTGGAATTGATTCTCATTCCAACTCCTCTCTCATTTCAGTCTAAGTAAGCACAGTCAAAATGGTGGTACTCCAAGTTGATAGCCACCTTTACCGTGTTGACCACTACTCCTGAAGAGGTCTTCCTGGAGCCCAGGATCACTATAGGGATATATGTTTTTCATGCTTCCCTTTTGTCCACTGGCTCATCCTCCAACCAGCACTGCAGGGGTCAGGCAATGGCTGCCAGGATCCAGAGAGATAGACCACCTCTGTCATTTTAAAAGATAACCTTTACAAATGTGTTCTTAAATAATGCAAATGAACTCAGCTTGCCATAAACAGTGCTTTTCAAAACTGAACTACCCATGAATGGGGCATGTCATGTAATCCCAGCCTCTTAAAGGCCAAGACAAGAGGGTTAAGCACTCAAGGATAGGTTGAGGCCAGCCTTATCAATACAGCAAGTCGAGTCCCTGTCTCAGTCATCCAAAATAACAAGAAGGAGAAAATAGCATAATATCGCAAAACCAAAAATGGCCTATTAAAATGCTATTATTCGCTTGATCATTCCTCCCCTTGGTTTATATTTGTTTATTTTTTTGCCAATGGCCAAGTTTCATGGAAACAAAACAAAATGAAACCTCACATGGGGTTTCAAAAGTTTCCTAAGTGTTTTCTGTAGCTAAATTATCAGAAAGCAATGTAAAAGTATCTTCCTCTGACAACACACTTGTAGATTTATATACTATATCCTCTTCCTGGACCATCATTTAGCTCATAAACATACTGTGATGTCTTGCCAAAAAAATCATTTTTAGCCAGGTATGGTGGCACATGACCATAACCCTGGAACTCAGGTAGTAGCGCCAAGAAGGTCAGTAGTTCAGGACTTCAAGACCAGCATCAACCATGTAGTAAGTTAGAGGTCATTTTGGGCTGCATGAATGGCTTCCCCTCAAAAATAACACTTCTAAATTAAGCTACTTGATTAAAAATATGTTCAGTGTTCTAACTTTTCAAACAAGATGTGTTACAGAAGCTCTGCCCCTGAATTATGTCCTCATGAGTGACCTAGTTCTATGGGTCTTCAGAAGGAAAACCACAGAGGTACTTTGCAGATCATCACATAGTCACAGAGATTCACGCGTCATTGCAGCATCCTCTTGGTCCTATAGCACTGCTCGCTGCGGCAGTCTTGCTGTGCACGCCAGAATCTTAATATCCTTAGTAATTTTAAAGCTAATCTTTTTAAAAAATAGAGCCAGAAATGACAATCTTCAAAGGCTATCAGTAAACTGTGATGTAGGAAGCCTGAGAGAGTGAGTGTTCACTGACTCTGGACTCATAGCGGAGGAACCTGCATAGGACCAAACTAGACCCACTGATTGGGAGGGACAGTTGGGAGGCTTGGGCAGTTTGTGTGGCCACAGGTAGTGGGACTATGATTTATCCCTAGTGCTTGAACTGACATCTAGGAGCACTTTCTATTTGAAGAGATACCTTGCTCAACATGGATATAGCAGGGAGGGCTTTGGTCTTGCCCCGAAGTGATGTGTCAGACTTTGTTGACTCCCCATGCCTTAGCCATTCTGAGGAGTGGATGGGGGTATGGGGTAGAGGGAAGGGTGGAAAGGAAGGAGGGGAGGGAATGGGAACGGGGATAGCTATGTAAAATGAAAAAAGATTTTATTAATAAATTCTTAATAAAAATCTTGTGTAAAAAGATAAAGGGAGATTTAATAAAATTAAGAACAAAAGTTTTAAAAGGCTTTTAAAACAAACCTGCTCACCAGTTTTCCTTGTACAGTCTTGAACCACAGGATAAAGGAACTGAAATAAGACTGTAGTTCCACTGTGAAACTATTTACTACCCAATAAACATATAGACAAATCCTTCTTAAGAAATTAATAAAATATACATAAAATGCTGTTCTTATCTCACATATAAGATGATGCTTTCCATTAACATCTTTACTACTGTTTTTTCTATTTTTTCTGTACAATGCCATAAATATTTCTGAGTGATTCTTCTATTCTGGGACAGTTTTATATATTCCACACCATAAGAAAAATAAACAAAAGTTTTAAAGTAGCCTTTGTAAAGAAAAAAAAAGGGTGTCACTTTCACTCAGGATTAATTCACCTTATATTTGTCTTTTATATAACTTCTAAGACAAGAAAATTTCAATTTCTTGAAAATAACAGTTTGCTCAGACAATCATGAAAGTTTATTGCTCTCAATTGCACTCTGGGGAGAGACTTTAAAAGATCGACCTAATGCAAAACAAATTAGTTCTTTTTGTAAGACTTAAGAGTGAGAAGAATGAGAGAATATCAGAACATTTGACATAGAAAAAAAGAACATGAAATAATTCTGTTTTATTAATCTTGATTTTTTTTTCTTTATGACATTCGTTTTCAGCCACACATGGCCTCAGTCCCGCTGCTCCATCCCTTGGAAACTGAGGTGAAAGGATTGTGACCTAAAGTCAGTTGAAACTAGCCTGGGCTATTTAGGAAGTCATTTGAATAAACGAGGGTCCTCATCTCTGGACTTATAATAGTTTTCTCAATTCCTGGAGGCCTCTTCCTTTCAACATCCTCATAGTTCACAATCACCCTCCGAGGTTTAATCAAATGCTTCCCTATATTAGGAACTCTTAATTAATCTATTTAAAACTCCGTCTTCCCCCTGTCTCCCATGGATACACATACTTCCTATCCTGTGTGATGTCCACACAGTTCACAATCACCCTCCGACATTTGTTTAAATGTAATCTATTTAAAAAATTTGTCTCCCTGCTTGTCTCCCCTGAACACATGTGTTTCCTATCATACATGATGTCCACATGGTTCTCAATCACCCTCCAACATTTGTTCAAGTGCTTCTCTATCTGAGGGACATTAAGCAATCTATGTAAAAGTCCATCTTCCCCCATCTCCTATGGATACACGTGTTTCCTATCATGTGTAATGGGCCCGTTCTGGACAGCAGCACTTGTCTCTGTACCTCAGGTGCTGTCATGTATTTGATGGCTTCTTGAGTTCCTGTTGAAGCTTTATAAAGACCAAGATGTTTGCCTCCTGCGTTCCCTGCTAGGTAGGTAGCTCCTAGGGTTGTGCTCGACACTTGTTTATTCTACAAAACAAAGAAGAATGAATATAAAAACAATCTGAGGCAAAACGTATGGGAACATTACATGGTTGGATACACCCAAAGTGAGAAAGACTGAAACATCTCTTCAGGGGCTCTGTGAATATTCCAGATGACAAGGAGCATCCTGGCTTTTGCAATGGTGTCGTTTGAACCCTTGAGGAAACTACTTTCCTTGGCCTTTACCCAGAACATGGCGCTGTGATTCTCTATAGTAAAATTTTATTTCCTGATGTCCTTCTATTCAACATCCATATTAATAAGCACGTTCTTAAATAAGATGAGGTCTTTGGAAACTGTAAGATAAACATTTAGGTGAGGAAAAGTATTGATTTTTCTCTGTAGTAATAGTGCCATAATCAAACAGCAAAGAGAATCCTTTGTGGTCAATTACAACTGAAAGACACGAAATTGGCATCTTCTAAACTATGTATTGATTCTGTCTTCGTAAATACATTCTTTTGTCCAATACAGTATGATTTCTGCTCAATCTTTATAAAATGATACAAGAACTTAATTACAGACCTGAACTGAAGTGAAAAGTTATTTTTGCTACATTAACGTGGTTACATTGCTTCTTTGTCAACTTTAAACCCGAATGTTACATTTTTCTTACTGCTGTGGAGTCATTCAAATTTATGAACTTATGAAAATTGTATTTGTATTAAGTCTTGTGGCAATTCTATTATGGGAAATGTTTTGATGCAAACTAAATATTAACAATTGGATGTAAAGGATGATTACAGTAGTTTTCATGTTTGTAGGAAAAAACTATTCTGTGCTGGTCTCATGCTTCTAGCAATCAACTTATTCAAATAAAAACAAAAATGATTATTTTTAATTTATAATCTTAGCAATTAATGACTTAAAAAGATATGGTACACTTATTTTTAAAGGACAATAAAGAAGTTTAAAATATTTTAAGCAACTATCTAGTCAAACATCAGAAGAAAACAGTTATAAAATGCATGGTATAAAGATCTGGTATTGAAATACATGAATAACTTTTAAAATCCAATAAAAGGAAGTAAAACACTTAATTAAAAGATACTCAGCAGAGCTACACACACATTTCTCAGAGATCAATACACAAAAAATAAAATACTCATGGGAAAATGCTCATACCATATGTCACTAGTGAACTGCAGATTACAGCAATGAGCTAATACTATCTATAGCCTACAATGAAAACGTTCTGGACCATTTAAAGTCACTGAATGGCTGCAAAGACAGGGAGCAACAGGACCTATCTTCCATTGTTTGTGGGGTGCCAGAGTGGCTGTTGAGATCATGTTATGACCTACAAATAAAGTAAATTAAATACTTAAAAAATTTTCTTTTTACATATGTATGGAATTCTCAAAAAATAAACACAAAAGAAAGATTAGGATTCAGACTAGAGATCTCTTTCTAGAATGGTCCATGCATAGAGAGGTATATATCAAGAAATGTTTTCATTAAGACTATCAAAATATTCACTCTTTTTTTAAAAAAAATATTACTCTATTATGTATACAATATTCTGTTTACATGTGTGCCTGCAGGCCAGAAGAGGGCACCAGACCTCATTACAGATGGTTATGAGCCACCATGTGGTTGCTGGGAATTGAACTCAGGACCATTGAAAGAGCAGGCAATGCTCTTAACCACTGAATCATCTCTCCAGCCCCATTCACTCTTTTAATGGGTTGTGTAAGGAGCTTGGAATCCTGGGAGCACTTGGCATTTGTTCTTTAAGAAGGTTCTGGAGGATTTGATAACTCTTGCATCATCTGTAAGTCCAGCAATAAATTGATGTTACTGGAGAGGAGCTATGAAAACAAGGAAGATTTGGAGAAAGTAATATCTTTATGTATTGAAATGAGGTTAATTTCTGAATTGTTTGATACTGAAAATGAATGAGCTCTTTAATATTCATGACAAAAATATTTAAAAGAATTGAAGCTAATATAAATATTTAAGGAATAAGATCATGTTAGGTTTTAAGGTTAATTAATACCTGAATTCTTTAATGTTTCCCTGAACATCATGGTTCAAAGCACACACTGAAAGACTTTTAGACTGAGATATTACAACTTATTTATATGCTATCGTATCCAATAGTCTACTGATTCTTAGACAAAAATAGAAGCACTGGTGTCACAGATGGCATGTCGAGACCAGAGAACAAGCTTCTCCATTAGTTCTTGCCGCCTACCTCGTTTGACAGATAGTGTTTCTCATCTTCACTGGCTGCTGGTCCACCTCCCGACGTTTCTGCTGCCTGTGCCTCTCATCTCCCAGTGGGGCTGCACGAGGATTGTAAATGCTCTTCCTACTGTGTCTTGTTTTCTGTGAGTTCTGGGTTCTAAGCTCATGTCAGAGGGATTGCATAGCAAGTACTTTGCCCACAGAATCATCTCTCCAGCCTCATGATGTAGACTCTTCCTGTTGCTGGTATAGTTTCTGTGACTTCTTAGGTGTATCAGTCCTGTTGTGTCTGGAAAATGCTGCTTCCTTGAAGTCAGTCCTCCCTTCTGAGTAAAGAGATTTCTGCAACGTTGCACACTAAGCTTTTATTAGAGTTAGTGGAAAATTCTGGCTCCTTTGGCATGTTTTATTTACTCAACTTCTAAAACTTTGGTGTACACAATCACTGTAATATTTAGATGTTAAAGGACTACCTCCTACTATTTACTCTTCTTTTTATATTTATTTATACTGTACATGGGTGTGGGAGGGATGGGGTGAGTGTCAGAGAATGACATGTGTAGAGTTCAAAGGACAGCTGGAGGGAACTGGTTCTGGATTTCCAAGTGGGTACCAGGCTACGACGCAGATCAGAAAAGCGTGTTTACCTGCTGATCCATAAGCTGGCCCACTTACTGTTTTTTTCAAATTCAAAAATTTGATTGTTTAATTCTTTCATTGGGGCTCAGTGAGTTATTGGCTTGTGCTGCTATTACTTGCTGTTGTTCAAGGACTCACAAGAGCCCCAGTGAGATACTGGTTTGGACAAAATAGCTCACAGTCAGGGTTGGTCACAATATGAAGATCCTGTGATGGGCAGCTTATTTTCCCTGGTATGAATGGTTGGGGGCAATGAGGATGTCTTTCAGCTTATCAATAAGTCTGATGAATTTCAGTTGCTTTACAGAAAAGCCCTTAGACAACAGACAAGCTGGACCAAAGAGTGTGAAGTCCAATGGCAAGGTCATTCAAGATCAGCTTGGAGGGAAGCTTACCATACAGTTAAAAGGATACTAACTGAAAGTTTTGTCTGATCTTTGAAATCCAGCTAATAGTCATTCATCTCAACGGTGTTCAATGTACGGAGCGACCTGGCTCACAGTTACAATAAAGCATTAAAAATTGTAAATACAAAGGCAAATATAATCTGTAACTTTAATTTATTCTCATTATATTTATGTGGAGTATTGACAGTGGCAGAACTCTCAAGAGAAAATACACTTCCATTAAGAACTTAGATGAGAACAACAATCCAATTTACCTTCCAAACAGCTTCCAGATGAAAGTACATTTAGGTCATTGTTAACCTACACTGTGAAGATGCTTACGGGTGACAGGATTTAATTTAAACCTTTTTAAATTACTCTACCTTGCCAGCTTCCAACTTCTGAATTTTACCTGAAAAATATACTCGATCAGAGAAAGAAAACAAGATAATTATCTTCCACTGGGATCAATGTATTATTTTCTATCTCTCTGTCTCTCCCTCTGTATCTCTCTGTTTCTTTTTCTGTGTGTGTGTGTAGGTGTTCTTGTGTGTTTTCTTGCATGTATGTATATGAGTGTGGAAGCCAGAAGTGGATGGCTTTCTTAATAACTTTTTGCTTTATGTTTTTATTGTTTTGGTATATATATTCCTTACATATTTTTGAGACAAATTGTTTTAGTGAACCAGAAATTTAATGATTCAGGTAGGCTTGCTGACCAATTGATCCTGGAATTCCTCAGACACTATGGTCTAGCACTGGGGTTACAGACATGTATGCATCCCCACCTGACATATGTGGATCCTCATGTCCTCCTATAACCTGACATATGTGGTCCTCAGGACCTCCCATCACCTGATGCATGTGGTTTCTCAGGTCCTCACATTTTCACAGCAAGTTCTTTGCCAACTTAGACATATCTCCAGCCAAATTTTATAGTACTTTTCTATACTCAAAATAAACTGACTTTGTTAAAATAAAAAAATAATAAATGCTAATGATCATCACATATCAAAAGCCACATTGAGATATTAAGATGTCATTAGGAGGAAAAATTAATAGCATATGAGTGTTTCGGATATGATATACTTCTGGTTTTCCAAGACCCAGTGACTTTCATCTAAACTCTTTAGATGATTATTGGCTTCAAAGTCTGATTTAATGGTAAAAACAGTGACATTTTTATACCTAAAATCTATTTTATATTTGGTAATTTGTGGTTGCTTGTCTTTACTAGACTTTACAACCAAATTTCTTGGCTGTTTTTCTCTGTTTTTATATCAAGATATATTTGAAATAATAACCTTGGATGACTTTTCAAGCAACGGAGACTCCAGGTACTTTAGCACCATATTTCTTGTTCTTATGTTTATGAGTTGGAGAAATACTTATGCATATGAATAAAAACAATCTGTATCTCTTAAGACCAAGGGAAGCTTAAAATGTCAATATACTTGGGTTTTCCCTCCAATTCTGTTTTGAGTTCATGTTTAAAGTTGTAAGTTTCCAAAATATGATAAAAGGTTTTTAGTTATTTTTTTTCTTTTGCCTCGGTTTAACAGAAGAGAAAGTCAGCTTTCCACCTTATCCCCATGATTTCCTACATCAGATGCCTAAGGATTACACTCTAAGAAATATATCACCATTATTAAATACTGCACTTCAACACTCAGAGCCTTAAAATCACTGTGGAGTACATCCTCCTATTATCCTTCTTGCCCATGTGAGCACATTTTGGGGTTTCTTCTTTAAAGCTCCAGGTTTCCACTACTGCCCTTCAGTTCATGTGACTCATTTAGCAGCAAGATTGGCCCATCCAATCTACTATGGATGCTGAAAGATGAGAAAAAGATTGTCTGGTGGCACATCCTACCATCCTTGCTACTTATGATTGCAAGTACGAACTTTGTCTGGGCTACCAATTGTGCTCAAGGTTAACCTGGGCAATGTAATCAAAATATAAAGAATACAGGGTATGTGGCAGAGTTCCTACCTAGCATATATGATGCCATAGGTTTAATCTCTAGTACTTCAGGAAAGAAAAATCATCCAGTGACCTATGTTTCTTTTATATTTGCAACAACATTGGCATTTTCAACACCTGGGAACATGATAAGCTTGTTTGGGTATAGGAAGAAATATGAATAAACAAAGGAGAACACATTCTACTTCGAAGTCTGTTCTTTTTGTATTTGTTTTGTTTTCTTGAGACAGGGTTTCTCTGTGGATATTTTTTTTTTTTTGGTAACATGTCCTGAAACTTGTTCTGTAGACCAGGCTGCCCTCAAACTCACAGAGATCAGCATTTCTCTGCCTCTCAAGTGCTGGGATTAAGGGCAAGCACCACCACCACCAAGCATTCTAAGTCTCTTCTCATACTATATTTCAAAGTGTAACATTCAACAGAGGATACTTTTTCTTTCTTCCTTGGAATATATCCACGCATAAAAAATCATAAAACTCAAGGAAAAGTAGGGGTATAGTGGTGTTGATTTGGACCCAAAAGACTGCGTTTGAACTCAGTACCTGGAAAAATAGCAGGGAAAGCAACTGTCTGACCCTGCTTTCTTTCATTTAAAGCTCGGAATATGTCAAACTCACTGTGGAAGATTTGTTCAGGAAGAACAGGGCAAGTACATACAAAGAATAGACTTTTCCACAAGGCTTCTCCTGGGACTGAGATAGCCTAGGTGCCTTACATGCAGTTTCCAGCTTATAATTGGTCCCTAGAATTTCTTCTTTGTTCTGTATGCCCACCATACAAGTGGGCAGCAAGAATGTAAGAGCTGGGGAATTGTGGCTATGCAATATTCTGAAAATACCTCTTACATGCTAAGAGACTAGAAGCTTGCAGGACCTCACAGAAGTTATTAATACACCTTGAGGTCTCTTAAGACTTAATACAGTCTACTGCACACTGAAACCAACATTAAAATTACAATGTAACAATCGACCTAATTTGCCTTGGATTTCCCACGTAATCAATTTTTATAATCGGAATCAATGCACAGCTAGATCCTCAATTATGTATTCTTCCATGACCCTGACCCAAGTAAAGAATACAAATGATTTGCTGAAAGCAGCAAATAAAGACATTGCAAGCAATTTCCTAAAATCTCCCACACAGGTCAAAAACAACCATTTATGTCTGTTGGTTGATGTACAGCGATGTTTGTTATTCAGAACCAACTGATTCCAGCCCAGATATGTTATTGTTTGTTGGGATTAATTGGAGTACTGACAAAATTCTTTTTGTAACTCAAAGATTTCTGTAAATACCCTATTCCTTACCCATTACTATTCAATAAACAGAGTAAAGCTACAGTGATATTTTATTTGTAGCTTAATAAGTAAAGCTTGCCCAAAGATGAGAGTGTAGAACTAAACCACTAGAGGCCAGGGAGTGGTGGCACGTACGCTTAATCCCAGGACTCAGAGCCGTCCTGGGCTACACGAGATTTTATCTGTCTAAAAAGAGAAATAGAACTCACACAAAGGTACTGTAAGCACTTGAGAGTCACACACCTTTAATCTCAGCATGAGGGAGGTAGAGACAGGAGTGATACAGCTGGACAGAGAGGTATACAAGGTAGGAGGGGACAAGAGTTCATTGCAGTCTGAGGTTTGTTGGAGAGCATTGCAGTCTTCAGTCATGCTAAGGACAGGATTGCCCCTTTGTCTGAGCCTTGGAAGAGGTAAGAACTCTCTAGTGTCTTTGCAGCTTTGCTTTTCTGATCTTCACCTTGAACACCAATATCAATCTCTGGGTTTTTATAAATCGTGATACATGAGGCCCTTCCCTATATACAGACAGTACATAACTCACAAACAGGAATCTCTCTCTCTCTCTCTCTCTCTCTCTCTCTCTCTCTTTCTCTCTCTCTCTCTCTCTCTCTCTCTCTCTCTCTCACACACACACACACACACGTATGAACACGTGCATATATACACACATGTGCCACAGACAGACACTCATAGGAAAAGACACAAAGAAGTATAGGAACAATAAAGTCACAAGACAGTCTTCAGTAGGCCAAGATTCAGATTTATATAACAGAGAGACAGAGAATGTAAATCACAAGGAACACGAGGGATTCAAATATGGCTGCTCTCTTGATTAAATGACTAAAAGAGAACATGTTTTTCTTTCTTTATTTAATGGGACACCTATGCATTGTTGGTAACTCTGACTTAATCATGAATATGTTGTAATCTTCACACAGAATGAGGAAGAAATCTGGGAAATGCTGACTCATGAAAATGACATAGTTGTTTACTGTCATTAACTCATAACTTCTGTGGTCATCTGCACAAGATGAGGCCAATTAAAATTCCATTTTTGATGGAGAAGTGTCCCACGAGGTATCTCCCTTAGCAGAAGTGCTATTGATAGTTGGTGGCTATTGAGTTTGAATGTCATTTTCCTTTGGAGACATGGCCACTGAGGTTGCTCAGGACTCAGGGGATGCCCTTTGCCACGCACGTCTGAAAAGCACTAATTAAATTCAGAGCTTTACTAATACTGGCAACAAAAAAACAAGGGCATGAAGTTAGCAGAGAAGTAGGGTGGGGGCACTATGATGACTGGAAGGATGTTATGGTGGATACATAATATCAAAATATATTTGTTAGAATCTATGAATGTTTCAAAGATAGATAAAATAGTATTAAAGCAATGAAGAATTTCTCATAGCTTAGATTTATGGACAATGTTCAAGACAGCAGCAGCCTCATCCTGTCTGGATACAGTCTGGGTCCTCAGTACAAGTCTGGATACATAGCCTGGGTTCTCAGTATAAGTCTGGATACACAGCCTGGGTTCTCAGTACCAGTCTGGATATACAGCCTGGGTTCTCAGTACGAGTCTGGATACACAGCCTGGGTTCTCAGTATGAGTCTGGATACACAGCCTGGATTCTCAATACCAGTCTGAGTTATAAACAGTCATTCTGGGTATACAGCCTGGGTTCTAAGCAACAGCTTTTATTAAGTGATCAGGAGAGAGGATGTTCAATAACCCAGATATGTGTCTGGGTTAGAAATGCCCTGTCGTGAAAAATGCAAAATTTAAATTTATATAAATTTGGCATATATTTTCCCTTACCCACAAAATTACTTCTGAAAGGTGTCTGTATGAAATTGCAGGGTAATATTAACTGTTGTGCTGTACCAAGACAGTAGAAAAGTCGCAATGCTCCTGCAGCATGCCTCTGACAATTTATGTTCTCAGTTTATATTTATTATTCAGACAGCCTATATGGTTATCGACCAGCAGTGACTCAGATATTAACTATAAAATAAACTTTTGATAATGCAGTAAGTAACTAGTGACTTCTATATTACATTTCTTGTATCCAGTATAAAGAAAACCCAAGTGCTTAATAACAATTTGAGTTATGATACGCTCACACTTTAATATCTCATCAAGTATATCATTGCTTAAATTTATCAACTCTGAGAATGTGAAGTAGAATAAATATCTATTAAAGTACTTACACATGTTTTTACACATGCAGATCTGATTCAGGTCATGATTGCGGTGAAACATTTACATAAGAAACTAGCTTCATTAAAACAGGGCAGCCCTAGTTACATTAAAGAACAGATAGGTATCAGCATTGTGTTTGTACATACATCCATAATTTGTCTTCTTTATGTTGCTTGTTTTCCCCATTTAAGATGCCAGCCAAGTTTGCATTAAATTTCCATGTTGTGTGATAAATTACCAATTAATAGGCTATTATATTTTTGTCCCAGTATTTAGAATGTGTACCATAACACTAAGCTCCAAGGTTGAAGACACTTGTATCCAAGGCTATAGATAGTTAACACACAGTATTTACATTGTAATTGAATTTTCCTGTCTCTAACACATTTTCTCTAGCCGAGTCTGTAAACATACTCTAGTAGGCAAGCTTTATTCATACATTTAAGCTGCTAACACTTTGTCCACACCATTTCTTTATTAAAATTCCCTTAGATCTAGATGATGTCTTTGTGTAAAATGAAACTTTCGGTCTAGAGAGTTAAAATTTTACAAATTGCATATTTTATAAAACAAACAAAAGCCTCCATATAACTGTAGCAGAAAGTGAACTTGTCTTTGGAACAACAGTGAAACTCTCAAAATATTGGACTTATAGCATGAATTGTGAGACAGCAGGAATGGCGGATCTTTTGCGAATCTTTTGCGGATCTTTTGCGAATCTTTTGCATCAAAGCTTTTCAGCTGGATTACATTCTCTTTAATAGAGGGAATTTTAAAAATATAACATTTTTATTCTTTTAAAATTTCATTTATACATAGAATGCCCTTTGCGAATGTTCATTCCCTTTCTTTCCCAACCCCTTCCATCTTCCTACACCCTCCCACCCACATCCAATTTTTGGTTATCTTAAAATTTCTTTGTATCCAACAATGTCTGATATGCACTGGCCATATACCCAGGGTCTAGAGCCATCCTTGGGCTTAACTGTTAAGGAAAATTGATTCTTTATCCCCTAGCAACCCAAATATCAATAGCTCTTCATGAGCCCCTTCCTGCTTCAAGACTGAATGTTGATTGGTTTGATCTTGTGTAGGTCTTTTGCAGATAATCACAGCTGACATGAATAATGCAAGGTCAGTGGTCCTATCAAGTTTAGTAAATCCTCTTTCAACCCAGTCCTCTCTTGTCCCTGGTTTTTTCCACGGTTCTGACATGCCTTTCCCAGTGGTTCTGAGCCTTGTGGGGAAGTGGTTTGCTATCCCATTTATGGCTTCACACTCTTTATACTCTGACCAGTTGTGAATTCTGTGCCAACCACAGCTCATTACACAAAGCGTCTCTGATGAACTTTGAAAGCAGAAATTAACCTATGAATAGAGAAGTATGTATTTAGAGAGGTTTGAGGTAATGTCGATTTAGAAATACAAAAGCAGTAGATTCAAATTCAACAAATAAGCTAGTTACCACCCCAAATGATCGCACAACTATTATATCCATGGGCATATTTTGCCAGGCCTGTTTAAAGCTGGGAAAGAATATAAGACTATTATTACCATCTCCTCCCCCACAGCCTGTGAAGCAGCCTCCTGTACACTAATGAATATATTATAAAGGAAAGATTAGGAGAGAAACTTCCTGGTCGGTACCCTATATGCTTTTTCCATATCCAGAACATAGCCTAGTGCTTTATTTAAATTCTTTTAGACTTATTTAGTTTTTTTTTCTTGTATGTGTGTGTGTGTGTGTGTGTGTGTGTGTGTGTGTGAGAGAGAGAGAGAGAGAGAGAGAGAGAGATTCTTCCTTGCATGTATATCTATATAAAGCATACACTCTGGAACCAGAGCGATGGACAATTGTAAACCACTGTGGGGTGCTGGTATTTGAACTCTGGTTCTCTGCAAGAACAAGTGTCCTTAACAACTGACCCATCTCCCTAGACCTGTACTTCACTTAAAGGCCTAGGATTGATCGTGGTGAGCTATAAATTTGTTTTTCATGATCAGCTCCTTCATAGAGGCTTCCTTTGGGCTCCTTGGTTGACGTAGAAACAGATCCAATAGAAGACAGCAAATGGGAAGTACCACCTCCATCATTTTGTTATTTCATGTTCTATGTCACTCAGTCCAGCTTTAACATTTTATGGCATTGGCTTTAATGATGGACCTATTTTAGGCCATGAGGGCTTTTCTTTAATTTATTTTTTGTCAGACTGAGATGTTATTAACACACACACACACACACACACACACACACACACACACACACGCTTAGAAACTGGCTCTATCAGCTAATGTATGGACGATGCTGGAAAGGGCTGTGGTGCAGATGTGACAATTAGTCCCACACAATACTGCAGAATCTGTGACGCTGCCATTATCCACCTGAGGATGATCACTGTGAGGTTAAGGCCAATGCTACAAGTCCACGCAGATGCCTGGAGATGCAAATCTTCCTAGGATACCTGTCATAACTCTGATCTAGAGTTACTAAAAAAATCAATCATATTGAACATTTTGTGTAATGCCACATGGATTCCTTTGTAAGAATTAGAATATATTCATATGTATTTAGCATGGACATTCCTGTGGACAACACTTTTGAAAATTTTAAAATAATGTAAAGTGAGAATGTCAGTATGCACAATGAATTGTTGTAAAGATTTAGTAAAATATAATACAGTTTTCATTTGTAGACTAGTCCATAGATGACAGTTTCTGTTATTTTTTATATTCATCTGTATTATTGCTTTTAGCTACAAGACAGTTCTAGAAGCTGCCATTTAATTAACTGCATCATCATACATTTTCTTATTTACATACACATCTTAATAATTGATTTATTCTCTATTTCTATTATTTTTCCTTTTATTGCAAATAGATTTTTTCCTCCTATAATACATACTGATTGCCATTTCCCTTCCCTGTACTCCTTCCAGTTCCTCATACCTCCCCTCCTATCCTAATCCATCCTGTTTCTGTCTCTCATTGTAAAATAAACAAGCTTCTTAGGGATTTGTTGTCCTAGGTCTTCTGTCCTGCCTGATTTCCACAGTCGTTAAGTGGTGCAGGAGAATTGTCTGTATTCTGTCAATCATGTTTTAAATAAACACTGATTGGCCAGGCAGGAGGTGTAGGGGGGAAAACCAGACAGAAAGTGGAAATGATGCAAGGAGAGCAGGAGAATTCTGGGAAGGAGGAAGCTGATTCCTCCCATTCCTGCCCCAGATCACTGAAGCAGCAGGATGTGAGCTGCCCCACTGAAAAAGGTACTGAGCCACATGGCTAACATAGATCAGAAAAATGGGTTAATCAAGATGTGAGAGCTAGCCAGTAAGAAGCCTGACCTAACGGGTCAATCAGCTTTATAACTTACAGAGATCTGTGTGTGATTTTTCTCTGGGACTAAGCAGCTGGAGGGCCGGGCAGGACAGAAAACCCCCAACAAACAGCCCCCCCCCCCATGTTACAGAATGGCATCCAACGTGGATAACTGCATCCACAGAAAGCCTGAGAAAGCTTGGGAAAGACTAGAGTAAAGCATTTCAGTTTTCAGCTGTAGCAGGAAAAAAGCTGCGCTGTTTTAAAATGCTAGCTTTCCAGACTGTCCTGCCAGGGAAAACTCTGACTCTGTCAAGCAGGCAGTCCAGACTATGGAAACACTGTTGCAGCTTGTTTCCTGGCAAGAACCTTGAAATGCCTTAAGAGCTTTTGAGTGTTGTCTTCTCCATATTCCTTAGCAATAAAGACCCATGTGGTCAGAAAAAGAGAGATATACAGTAAAGAGAGTTTCAAAGAGTAAAAAAACCTCTAAATGGTTTACAGTGTGTTAAAAATATATGCAGGCTTAAAAATATGTTTAAAGCCTTAAAATAAAAAAGAAAGAAAGAGAATAGTTGGGTGTGGTGGTACACACCTTTAATCCCAGCACTGGGAAGGCAGAGACAGACAGATCTCTGGGAATTTAAAGATAGCCTGGTCTACATAGGGAGTTCAAGGACAAAGATATGCAGAGAACCTGTCTGAAAAAGTCAAAAGTTAAAAGTAAAAGTAAAAGAAATAGAGGTTAAAATAAAGCTGCATAAAGATGGAAAATATACAGAGAATCTTGATACTGTTTGCTATTATGCTGTCTTTGAATTATTTAAATGCTGAGGAAGGAGCAACAGCTGCTAAAAGATATTTGCTTATAAATGCTGCAGAATTAATCCAAGATAGGTATTTTGAAAATGCATTGGCTTCAAAATTGAAGTCAAAAGGTATGTTACTTTGGAGAAGAGACTTTGCTTTTGTTTCCACAGAAAATGAGAGGCTCTGGATTTATTCAGAGTTAAGAAAAATCATCTTTGACCAAGGGAGACCACCTGAGCAATCTCTGGTAGGAACAGATGGCCCGATATCAGAGTTCTTCATCCAGAACAGGTTCAAGACTGCTGCCTGAGATGATCAAGACTCACAGGATACTTCAGTCAGGACTTGATCATAACTCTAAATTTTCTTTAGGTTCCCATAAGATTATCAGCGCCCCCAACCAGCAGGAAGTAGCCTGGAATACTACGCCCACATTCCCAAAAAGTGGACTTTGGATATTTTCCTTTGTTTGTTTTTTTTTTAAAAAAGAGGGGGACGTGGTGCTGGAGAATTGTCTGTATTCTGTTAATCATGTTTTAAATAAACGCTGATTGGCCAGGCAGGAGGTGTAGGTGGGAAAACCAGACAGGAAGTGGAAATGATGCAAGAAGAGCAGGAGAATTCTGGGAAGGAGGAAGTTGATTCCTCCCACTCCTGCCCCAGATCACTGAAGCAGCAGGATGTGAGCTGTCCCACTGAAAAAGGTACTGAGCCACATGGCTAACATAGATCAGAAAAATGGGTTAATCAAGATGTGAGAGTAAGTCAGTAAGAAGCCTGACCTAATGGGTCAATCAGCTTTATAACTTACTGAAATCTGTGTATGATTTTTCTCTGGGACTAAACAGCTGGGGGGCCGGGCAGGACAGAAAACCTCCCAACAAACAGGCCCACTCATGTTACAGTTAAGTCCCAAAGAAATCACACAGAGGTCTACATTAGGTATATACTGATTGGCCCATTAGCTCAGGCTTCTTATTAACTCTTATAACTTATATTAGCCCATTATTCTTGTCTATGTCAGCCACATGGCTCGGTACCTTATTCAACAAGGCAGTCACACCTTGCTTCTTCTGTGACTGGGTCAGGACAGCTGAAGGAACTTCCTTCTTCCCAGAATTCTCCTGTTCTCTTCGCCCACCTCTACTTCCTGTCTGGTTGCCCTGCCTATACTTCCTGCCTGGCTACTGGCCAAAAGTCATTTATTTAAAATATAATTAGCAGACTACAGATCATTGTCCCTTACCAGGGATTATAATATATTAAATATGATAAATGTAATATAATATGAGAATCCTCAGAGGAGTTGCTGCAGGAAGCTGTGGGCGGCAGTAACTCAACTGTGTCATAGGGCTGCATAGTTAAACTGCATCACACGTGGGCATGGGCTGGTGAGAAATTGCCATGTCGCTGCAGAGGGTCAGTGGAGCCAAGGCCTGTGCAGCTGTGCCAGAGGGGAAGTTCAGTTGCATGGTGTGGGAGGAAGCTGCAATGGGTCTACACACTGTTGGGAAATGGTGTGGACTCAGGCCACTTGGGTGCCAAGTTGTAATTGTATCAAAGAGTTCTACAATAGCCTAGAATGAAGTATAACAAAGGTTTGTTTATTTGGGGATAAATTCATAGTAAGGGTAGCTAGACCCAGTCTTCTGTGCGTGCTGGGAACTGGAACCAAATTCTGCAGGTAAAAAAGGGCCACACATGCTTTTTGTCTGCACTTACAGTACGTGACACCATGCCCAAAGTAGGCAGTATTTTAAAGGCTATTGGCTTAAGAAATTCACACAATTCTAGGGAAAGAACACCCTATTTTAAGAAAAGCAGTCAGAGTATCCAAATCCTGGACTCTTACTCTTTAAATGAGCAGCATGCTATTTAGCTCCCATGTGATTTTGCCTTAGGGAAAATACTTAATCAGAGAAATGGGTACATTACTGGAGAGAAGCAAGCCATTGTTCAAAAAAATAAATATACTTTTTTACTTTTGTTACATTCTAGCCTTTTATTACTTGCATTTGTAGTAAGTTGTAATCTGAGTTTGATCATATCATCTAAGGAATGAGCCAGGCTGAGATGACTTTCAGGCTGCCTTTCAGGGTTTTGGAGACCACTGCAAAGCACATCTCCATCATTCTACTTGCTTCTTCTGGAGGGAGTTACATGAGTGCATTAGCTTTATTTCAGATGAGATTGGGTGCGTTCAGAGTAGTATGGCCCAAGACATGAGCTTCATTTCAAGTTAAGACATTTCCATTGTTGGGAGAACAAACTAAAGTAATTTAGGAAATACTTGGGAATAGATAATTGAGAATTGATAACTTTATTGCTTTCCTTAGGACTTTGCAAAAATAAAAGAATAAAAGCAAGCAACATTAGGAAGACTGGCTCTCTATTCCTACATGTTCTAATTCCCAGTTTGCCTCCTCCCAGCTGAGTGGACTCGTTTACACACTTTCAAACAAAGGCATTGAGACATGTTCTGCATAGCTATGTGTCAATTTAAAGATGCTTCCCGGACCTCATTTCTCCCATTGCAAAAAATTTCAGTTATTATAGACTACCATAATTGGGTTGCGTAATTTTAATGCTTCCAACAGTGAATACTTCTAGAGGTAAATTTGTGAGAGAAGAAGCCTCATTAATGATGTTTTAGTCTAATTGAATATGTGAGCTACTACTAAAACTTAGACAATTTTCATACATGCTGCTAAAACATTAGCATCTCACCCTTTAGAGGTACTAATAAAATCTCAAATTCTGCAGAATCTCAAGACCGTTTTTGACACCCCCCCCCCCCCACATTTCATCTGGAAGATTACTCTGTGATTGTCTCTGTAGACATAATTTTTCATAAAAGTTTTTTTAAGGAAAAAAAGAGAAAGGGAAAGGAGGGAGAGGGCAGGAAAGGAGGGGACAGAGGGGTTGAGCTATTTCATTTCCTTACGTATACATTTGAAAACTGAACAATGGAGATCTGACTTTTCTTGCTTCTTGTCACTGAATTAATGGCGAAGACTATTAAGTACCAATGACAGTAACATCTGTCTAAGAGCAATGTAAAAGGATCCGTACTCTGTTGGTTGCCCCAACTTTACACATAAGAAGGAGAACATCTGACAATCCTGACAAAGGATTCTCTTGATTTTTGTCCTTTTCTCTGTAAAGACATTGTTTATAAATTTCATGTAAATACTTTATTGTCTATTTTAACACAATATAAAATAAACTAATTTTAAGTAAAATAAAACCAATGTAATTGATCAATCAGTTCCTGAAATTTTTTAAAATCAAAACTTCATCACCCCCTTTTACCCTGCCACCTGTGGTGGGCAGCAGAGCTGACCCTCACCCTTACCAGATGCAGCTGTCAGAAAAGCAGGCCCTGCACCTCGCCTGACCAGCACAGTAGAGCTGGCCCTGCTGGTGTAGGTGTGGGTGAGATAGCCCTGAGGACATGAAGGCATGAGAACCAGTGCTACCCTTTGTTCATGGCTGCAAGGGGTAAATTAGATGAGGCAGTACCAGAAAGATCACCCTAGTCATAAGAATGGAGGAGACCTTGGAGGCTGACCAACCTTGTAACTACCCAGGCCCTGAACCATGCCTATGAGTTGACCCATTCTAATATCTGCCCCATCTGTGATCTGTGAGAGCACATGACGGGGCTGGTGCTTCAGACCCAAAGCTGCAGGATCTACATGATATAGGGCAACATGAAGAAGAGGATTCCCAGGGAAGGTCTAGTATTGATGATATGGCAGAATTCAGAGGCCCCCCAACCAGACCAATGACTCTTTCAAAAAACACTTGCAAGTAAAGATACATGGACAATAATGCCACGGACAGGCTCAAGGGAGCCACTCTGACCGTGGGAGTATCAGGGTCTTGGTAACAGGAAGGCACAAGTTTGGCGAATGACAGACAGACACAACACACAAGAGAGTGGTTGGAATCTGATGCGATTTTACTGAATTCATGTTTTCATTATATTGTATTCAAACAAAGAACAAATCAGAAGGCCATATACCATTGGTTGGCACAGTATGAAAGCTTCTTTTAGTCACATCAGCAATATTGTAAGAAAAGCATATTATCAGAGACAGGTGTTAGACATAAAGCATCCTTAGAAGAGTAAAGCTTGTCCTTGGGAACATAAACCTCAGACAAGTGGTCTTATGAATAGAAAGTTTCTGTCTTATTATCGCTATCATGGCCTTCCTCTTTCTAACCCTTTTTTTATCTCATCTAGTGACAAAATATGACTAACAGCTCTCTGCACCTGCTGAAATATACTTTCTTGTACCTTCCTATGCAGCGACACCATGGGGGTTGGGATCTAGCAAACCTATTCATAAAGTTCAGAGTATAATATAACAGTCTTTGTCCATCAACATTAACCCATCTATTTATTCCCTTGCTCATCACACACCCCATGTATGACAAAGGTTCTGTTGTAGTCTTATACATTCCCACACTGTGCTTCCCTATTCCGGAGCTGTTCCTGAAGAGATAATCCTTGTCTTGTATATATAAAGACTATCATTATTATGAAAGAGATTGTGCAAAGCCCATATCCCGCATAACCAGCTAATCGAGAAACCTGTTTATGCCTCAAAGACCACCAATACCAGGCTGTCTGCCATTCACTTCCAGGACGCCTAGTCCCATAGGACACGTAGCACCCATCCAGCATAATGACATATGTCATGTCACACAGACGACACTGGAGTTGGTGTGGCACCATAAGATTTACTGCATGACTCACCGTGTCACACTAAAGCTTCCATAATTTGATTTTTCCTTTTTTCTCTTAAGTTTTAATTTGTTTTTGTGAGTGGGAGGTTTCAAGGGAAGGGAACAGATATGAAAGATTGGGGAGATGAATGGAAAGGAGACACATGATGTGGAAGGCACAAAGAATGATAAAAAGAAAAATATTCAAAATTACAAAGTGAATATTTTTTGAGAATTGCTTGTTTTTTTGCCATAATTAGAAAAGCATGTGAATGCTTAGACAATCTAAAAGATGATATTTTTCCTAGTATTTTAAATCATGTGTGTAAAATCAATATTCTTTTGTAATAGGGATCTATCCACTGCCGGGGCAAGCAAACAAGGATGATGGCAATAGAATGGGGAGTCTTTGAAGAAATAATAAAATCGATATTTACATTATACAAAGAATCCATCAACAATTTGAAACGAAGGCAGTGAACTAATTCCTCAGTCTGGATTCACCTGAATTTTGATAGGCCTTGTAGCTGGTACCTCATTAGGCCTAGTTCCAGACTGAACGGCACGGACTAAGGAAATGTTATTGTACCATGATAGTAATAGTGATGATGATGATGATGATGATGATGGTGATGATGGTGATGATAGTGATACAATTGGAAAAGCTAGATAATGATAGCATCCCTTTTACTATTGTCCAACTGTAAGGCCTTTGCATGGGAGGACTGATACTTGTGATGATGTGTTAGACAGTTAACTTCTATAAAATTTAAGGCTCAAGAAGTGATGCTGGGATGTGGACCTTATGCCGTTTCTGTCCTTCCTGATAAGGTTTCTCATAATACCTTAAAAACAAGCACAGAAGAATATATCCTGTCTTCTCTTATATATGGTTAAAATATTTTAAGTATTCAAAAGGGTGAAAGGATTTGAAGTCACTATCCAGAAAGTCTTACACTGATTTTATTACTAGCAATACTTTGTGATATTTGTTTTCACATATTTATTTTTCCATCCATTTGTCAAGCACGCAGAAGTCTAATTTATACCCCTGTCATGTGCAGAAATGTGTATTTTGACCAAGCATAGGATCATGGCATCACTACCATAATTAATATAATAATATGAGATGGAACTCACAGATATAATGTTCTTTAAAATAGTTTTCCTAGAATAAATTGCATTTTACGTCTATATATATATATATATATATATACTGATAATTGGGTCTTATTTTGATTGTGAGCTCAGCCTTTAATGGCTGAGCCATCTCTCTAGACCAGGTTTTAATATTTCTTAAAGGTTATTTTATTTGGAAGGTAATATGTAGATAAAGAGGAATTTACAGCTTTTAATGCTTTCTTAAGTGATACAAAGCTCATAAGTCTGACATGAGGAAAAGTGAATCTCTATCACCTTAGACAATATTCTTCTTTTGTGGTCCAATCCTGGTCCCTTCTACTTTTCATAAAAACATTCACTATTCTGACATTTTATTTTAGGATTAGTTTTGTCTGTTCTAGAACTTGATGTTAAATCTTCTTTATCAATTTTGTTTTTTAGATTGAGCATATCATCAATACTTTTGAATTGACTGAGAAGTGTTTTACTTCATACATATATCATATCTGTTGTTTTTTAAATTAATTAATTAATTAATTTTTTTCAAAGCTTATTAAATTATGAAAGTTTCCATTTCCGCCCCTCCCCCCAACACCCTCCCACTCCCCCCTCCCCCTCCTCCTCCCTCTCCATCCCTAAGAGCAGTCAGGGCTTCCAGCCCAGTGGGAAGTTCAAGTTCCTCTCGCCTCCTTCCAGGTCCCGGAAGGTGAGTATCCGAACAGACTGGATCCCAAAAATCCAGTATATGCAGAGGAAACAAGTCCCAGTGTCATTGTCAATGGCTTTTCAGAAAGACTCCGGGCCAGCCACATTCAGAGAATCCGGCCACATTCAGAAAATCTGGTTGGATCACATGCTCCGGCGATACAGACGGAGACCCACATTGGAGCACCGGACTGAGCCCCCCCATGGTCCAAATGAGGGGCAGAAGGAGGAAGAACATGAAAAAAACTCAGGACCGCGAGGGGTGCGATCACCCACTGATACAAGGGGACTGATCTAATGAGAGTTCACCAAGGCCAGCTGGACTGGGACTGAACGAGAATATCTGTTGTTTCTGGACTGAAGTTTGTATTGTTTCTAGTATTGACTAGCATCAGTAACCAAGTCGCAGGCACATATCCACAAATGAAAAAAGTGGTCTGAGTTCCATTTGGAATACAGTCTAACATGCTAGTTCTTTTTATTGGAATGACGGGTGGATGATTTCTGACAATTTGTATCGTCTCAGAACCTGAAGGAAAATGAAATGTAGCTCATTTTGCAATGCACTAAATAGGCTTGTATTTTGTAATATTATATTATTATATTACTCCCCAAGGTAAAATGCTACATAGAATATATTCACTTATAATTTACTCCAAAAATCATAAATTTCTAATAGTCTTCATCTTTAACATTGTTACAATGAAATATTAAAATATAATTAAATAAATTAGTCATATTAAGTTATGACTTTAATAAATTAAAATTCATGACCTTTAGAAAATTACAGCACTTTTATTAGACAATGGGATGATTTATTGCATAAGTTATAATTAAGATAAATGAAGGTTTCAATATAATTCAATATTTCTCAGATGATTGAAATCATAATGTGAAAATTTAAAATTTAAGTTTATCTATTTGGGTTTTTGAAGATAATTTAAATTTAAAACATTTAATATCTTGGCAATTTTAAGTAACACATTTTTAATAAAGCAAAAATAAGTAGCATAATTCTCATGAACTACTCATGGAATTAAAACTCCTTAGTCCGCGAAGAAAGAGTCTTAAAGAGGCTTGTATCAAAAGTCTTTTAGTTCATCTTCTTCCTCAAAATGATGGCTACTGGGTGTTTAAGAATAGTCAGACAAAACTCACTTAAACTGGATCTTAAGGACAACAGTTCTTAAAATTTAGCTGTCCCTGAGACTAGCTAGCGATAAACTAAAAATTTAAAAAATACAATGAGAGAAAAAAATGGTAACTATCATATATATATAAACTACTTCCTCAAGTAAATTAATCTTTAAATAGTATTTTTTGTTTTAACTTTTATGAATGTTGATAAAAACAACTCAAAAATCTGTACTGGCAATTTTTAATATTATGTTATGATATTGAACAGAATTATATACAATAATAAGAGGCATCATTAAAATTCAATTAAGAGTTACCTCTCATGTCTTCCTGTCGACACACCTCATTTTTATAATTTTCTACAGACGTCCATGACCATCTGTCTTCAGGAGGGATTTTCATCTTTAGCACGTCAAAGAAATGATGTTTTGTTTTGTTTTTTAGTTCAGCCACATAGTCTAGTCTTCTGGAAAGAAGTGCCTTGCGAGTCTTTCACAGACTGTTGTGTCTTGTCTTGCAGTCTTGAGTTCCTTCCAGACATTTAAAAAACAAAACAAAACATGAATTTTTTAAAAAAGCAAGTCTACGTGAATAAAGACAAATGAAGGACTGCAAAAATCTCCTGTCTTTCTTTCTTTCTTTCTTTCTTTCTTTCTTTCTTTCTTTCTTTCTTTCTTTCTTTCTTTCTTTCTTTTTAAATAGTAAGCTGGCTTTGGCAGTCTACTGAAATTCATGGCTGTCCATAAAGTTAAAGATTTTATTCATTAGTGATTCACTTTTTTCTACTTGCTAATGCTGCCCGGAATATATAAATTTTAATCAGAAGAATTGCATAAATTCTCCAGTGACCAGCATGAATACATATGTAAAACAGTGTTTTAAAATAGCCTGTTATTCATGTGAATGGACTTTCGAGGAAGATTGCTTCATTTGGTATATATTTCAAAGTGATCTTCGGTGACCACAAGATTTTGTTTTTAGTAATTTACTACCTTTAATTTGGGTGTTTGGAAGTTCCCTGCTATTTAGAAAGTGTTCCTTTCAAATGCTTATTAGATTGTGTAGTATCACTTGATAGGGGAAGCTTTGTTAACCAATCATCTGTAAGAGGTGGAACCTAGTTAAGGCATGGCTGCCTGGAGCCTGAGAGAAAACGGGTGCCTGTCCCAGATGCACTCACTCTATGTGATTCCCACGGGGCATGGCTGAGCTTGAACGTCTCAATCTTGTTAGATGAGTTTTCCCTTTATAATAAATAAAAATATAATTGTTTTATCTAGCCTTGGTTACTTCCCAAATTGAGCTAATTTCTACAGATGGTGCCCGGATCCTGGAACTAGAGTCTCCAGTGGCTCTGAGCAGCCACATAGTCAGGCTCCGCATTGTTCATTTTGGGTATAAAATTCCCCGACCCTGAGTAGCTGCTACCAGCTGACTTCTGGGTCCGAGGCAGGCAGAGGGTCAGAAAAAAACCGATGAACTCGCACCCAGCACTGCCACCACCACGGACAATACGCCCTCTGTTCCAAGCAGTAGGCGCCCGCCTCGCTCTGCTGACTGTCTCGTGTGGCTGTCGAACAGTCAGGGACCTCTGAGGAACATACAATCTGTGATTTACACTAAATAACTGTTTTAAATTTAAGCATATCTTTTAGTGTTTGACGCTAAATTCAGTTTCAAACCAGCCATGTGACTACAAGTGCACAGTGACCCCTACTGGCAGGTAACGGTTATTTCACCTTCTCCAGCTCACTCAACCATGGGTAAAATCTAAAATCAAAAATATAAATTTTAAATTTGTAATTTAAAATCGAATAATAACGGACAATTTGACAGTTGTATCTTATGGAATACATTCATCCTTTGTTAGGGAAATAGTCAAAATGTGGGCTTCAAGTAACAAAGCAATGCCACAAGACTGGATTCAGTTAATCTCGGCAGGCCTAGAAAATGGACCACAGTTGCTTTGTGGGTGTTACTTTAGGGAAGAGACAACAAAATTTTAAAGCAACAGGAAAAAGCAAAAGGACTTGAGATTTCTCAATATCAAATTCTCTACTAGGGACTTTACTCTGATCCACAAGATTTTGTTTATGATGAACACTCCCTGTCCCTATGTAGCACAGCAGCTTTAAATGCTTGGGGAAGGATTCACGAACTAGGAAAGAGAATTTAATCATATCTTAGGATTAAACAAAGTAAGAGAGAACCTTGTAGTGACTTTTTACAAAGATTAACTAATGGCGTACAGATAGGAGTAACTGACCCAGAAGCTAGATGTATAATAATTGAATTTTTGGCTTATGAGAATGCCAACAAAGAATGCACAAAAATCCTGGGCCTTTAAAGATCAGATCAGCACCAATGGATGAATGAGTCTTGCATACAATGAGTGTTGAGACACTTGACTATAGTACTGAAGCTTGGGTAGGAGAAGCAATTTCTAATGGTATAAGGAAACATCATAATACCAAATGCTTTAATTGTGGTAGAAAGAAACATCTGAGAAGGGATTTTAGACAAGAAATTCCTAGGAATAATATCTTCTCTGGAACTGGCAAGAATAGGAGAACTCTGTCTTCAGGCATTTGTAGGAGGTGTGGCAAAGGCTGACATTGGACCAATGAATGTAGACAAGGCAACCTGATATCATTATGATACACCATGGGAGGGCCTCTCACAGGGCCCCATGATGAATGTGGGCAAGTCTTTCCCAGCTATTGTAGAGAACCTATCTCACCAGGAAAATTTTAAAAATCCAATGCCTACTGTAAAAAGTCATACTGGTCTGAATGATGGAGTAAATGTGGAGGATGAGTAAAAAACTCCAGTAAGACTTAGAAAATTCTGTATATTCTGGCAGACTTCTATAAATGATCAAAGATCCAAGTTAACAGTGTGTATAAACTGCATTTTTATTTAAGGCTTACTATCATGCGTATGGATGTAAGTATCATTTCTCCATAATCTTGGCATTCAAATTTGCCTCTTCAAGAGGTAGATGTTCAGTTCTTAGAAATTTTAACCTTATCTCAAGTGAAAAAAAAAAACATGAGATGGGTTGAATGCATAGGGATAGAGGGTCAGAAAGGAAGACTGAAGTCATATGTAGCTAATAGTGCAGTGAATTTGTAGGGTTGTGACCTATTACAACATTGAAATCCCCAGATTAACATTCCTGCAGACCCAAAAAATTATGTTTCTGGGGAAAGATAGTAGAAGATATGATAGACAAAGGTTACCAGCCTTTCAGGCTGTACAAGAACACAAAGCAATTGACAAACTCTCAGAGGTATTAATGGCTCTACCTTTAAAATGGTTAACTGAGAAACCAATATGGGTTAAACAGTGACCTTTAATTGAAAAAAGCTGCAGCTTTCAGAACAGCTGTTACAAGAGCAACAAGGTGCTCACCATATTGAAGAATCTACCAGACCTTGGAATTCTCCTGTATTTGTTGTTAAAAATAAATCTGAAAAATGGAGAATGGTGACAGATCTAATGACTATCAATAAGGTTATTCAACCTATGGACCCTCTAAAATCTGGAATTTCTCTGCCTTCTCTGTTGCCAAAGGGATGGCCTCTCATAGTTATTGATTTAAAGGACTGTTACTTTACTATACTTTTACAAGAAAATGATAGAAAAAAGTTTGCTTCATGGTTCCTACTTATAATAATTCTCAGCCTACTAGGAGATATCAATGAAATACCTCCCACAGGGAATGCTTAATATCCTCACCTGGTGCCAATGCTTTGTCAGCCAGCAATTGGAAATAATACATAAGCAATTTTCTAATCTATAATCTACCATTTCCTGGATGGCATTTTGTTATCTGATTCAAATACAAATACTTTAGAAAAGATGTTTAAAGAAGTAAAGAAAGTTTTGCCTAAATGGGGATTACAAATTGCTCCTGAAAAGATTCAAAGAGGAGATTCTGTTAATTACCTAGGTTACAGAATAGGTTTGCAGAAAATTAGAATGCAAAAGGCACAAATTAGGAGAGACCAGTTGAGGACTCTTAATGGCTTTCAAAGACTTTTAGGATACATTTCTAGTCTACAATCGACTGTTGAGATAACACCTGATCTAATAATTTCTTTAAACAATACCCTAGATGGTGATAAAGCCTTGAATATTTCCAGAGAATTGACAGCTGAAGTGAAAAAGGAATTGACAATTGTCAAGGAAGAATTACAGAAGGGATATGTGTATAGAGCGTATCCAAATCTTAATTGTATTCTACTCATGTTATCTTTCAGAATTTCTCCTGCAGGAACTTTCATGCAGGGGGAAGATATTATCTTAGAATGGATCTTTCTACCACATAAATCAAGCAAAAAAAAAACCTAAAGCCTTATGTGGAAAAAGTCTCTGAATCAATTATAAAAGGTAAATTACGACTTTGTCAATTAGCAGGTATAGACCCAACAGAAATTATAGTGCCTCTTACTACTGATGAAATAAAAAAGTTATAAGAAGACAATGGACCATGGCAAAGAGCTTGTGCTAATTTTGGGGAGAAATTAATAGCAATTATCCACAAAGCAATAGCCTTAACCTTATAAAGAGAACTTCTTGGATTCTTCCCCGAATTGTATGTGATGCACCAATAACTAGACCCTATAATTTTATACTGATGCAAATAACACAGGGAAGGCAGGATACATAGCAAAAGAATTAAGTAAGATGGAACAAAACCCTTATAATTCTGCCTTCTGGACAGAATTATATTCTTTTTTTGTTTGTTTGTTTGCAAGAAGCAAGAGGCTTTATTTACGATAGCGCCACAATGTGTCTCTAGTCTCCAAAGAGATAGAGCACCCTGAACAGTCAGAATTATATTCTTATAATTATATTCTTATGGTACTAAGGTATTTTAAAGAACCTCTCAATATAGTTACTGATTCACAATATGTTGAAAGAGTTGTCTTGCATATTGAAACCACTTAACTTATACCAGATGATATGGAACTGACTTCATTATTCATCCAGGTGCAGGGTATAATCAGGAATAGGCTTTATCCTATATACATAACACAATCTAATCCCATATGGGTCTGCTATGTCCTTTAGCACAAGGTAATACAGAAGTTGATAAATTATTGATTGGAAGTTTGTTGCAGGCCTCAGAATTTCATAGAAAAATATCATGTCAATAGCAGAGGTTTAAAGAAAGAATTTCCTATTACATGACAATAAACTAAGGAGATTATAAAGAGATGTCTTAATTGCTCTTTCTATAACCAAACACTGCTACTTGCAGGGAGTAACCCAAAGGGTACTCAAAGAAATGAGATATGGCAGATTGATGTGTTCCACTTCACAAAATTTGGTAACTTAAAATATATGCACCACACCATAGATACATATTCAGGTTTTCCATGAGCAACAGACTTGAGCTTGGAAGATGTTGATTTAGTAATCACACACTTATTAGAAGTTATGGCCATCATGGGGATTCCTGCACAAATAAAGACAGACAATGGTCCAGCATATGTATCTAAGAAAATGAAATGTTTTTGGCCTATTATAATAAAAGCATATCACATATATACCAAATAATCCTAAATAGTCAGGCAGTTATAGAAAGGTCAAATCATACTACAATGGATATGAGGAACAAACAGGAAGGAATGGAAAATACTCCCAGAGAAATATATTGCATAATGCTTTATTAACTTGGAATTTTCTTAATGCCAATGAGAAAGGAATAACAGCAGCAGAAAGATATCAGTTAATGAAAAAACTTTTGAATTGAATCAACCAATGTATTTCAAGGATGTGTTGACCTCACAATGGAACCCAGGAGATGGGCTATGTTAGTTATTTTACAATAAGGGTTTCACTCTTGTTTCCACAGGAGAAGAAAAACTGTGGGTACCATCAAAATTAATAAAGATTTGCTTTGAAAAAGAGAAACCTCTTAAAAAAGAGAAATGACAGCTCATCCACAATGGTGACAACCATATAGGTGGTAAGAAAAACACAGAGGGTTGGTGCAGGGTTCTGCTCTTGTCTTTACAGGAAAATCCACATCTTCAAAAATTCAAGAGACCCTGGAAGTTTGGATGCTGGCAGAAGGAGAAATAACTATCTAATAAGGATCATTGAGAAAATGAAATATGATTTATGGGGACAGGTGATCAATACACACATACACACACATATGTACTGGCTTTGGAGTTGGACAATGGCTCTGTACTTCTCTAAATCCAAGCGTGTTGTTAAAAGGAACATTCAGTATTTCCGTCTCATGTCAGGAGCCCTCTGGTATGGGACAGAAGATGACTTTGGGAATAAAATTTTACATTTTCTCTATTTTGTCTATATTGTAATCTTTACTGAATGTATGTCTCTATGAATAATGTTTATGTTTTCCACTATGAACTTAGAGTTTTCCAGAGATCCTTTTCCTGCAGTAATCTTTGAGGTTTCCAAGAAGAAGATGGGGCCCCATAGCAACAACTCCTCCTGGTTGATGTGATATCATGATGCTGATAGCACAGTTGTAAGAGTGGTTTTTGGGTACCAGCTGATGAAATGGTGCACTTTCTCAGGATGTTCTGGCCGGAACTCCAAATAAAAACTTTGGGGAAAATAAAACCTATTGACTGCTTGGAAATCATTTGTAACTATGCTAGACAGTAATCTTGAAAGTAAACCATCACTTAATTTTTGCAGGATCCCATAAAGAGAGCATCAACCCCATGACAATTGAAAGCAATTCTAGAGGATAATGTCCTCTCTCCCAAAAAGTTTGTCCTCAAAGTTGGGAGCAGCATTTAGGGGTTTTTGATTATTATTTGTATAAGGTAGAGGGTTGAGATGAAAACTATGTAGGTTCAAAAAGAAGGATAATAATAGTGGGTAGTAGAGTGAATACTTGTAAGCAATTATTTATAGATAATTTACATTGGTATAGTTTTTGTATATTAATACAGTTCAAATTATATTTGTTATTTCTGTTTATATTATTTGCACACCTATACAAAATTATTCTGTCAGATTTTATATATGCATGTTTCTACCTCTGTTTAGGGCATATTGTATATAGATATAACTTTTAGGATATATTTTCATATTGCATAATATATTATTCTTAACTCTGGTCAAGATACTTTTACACTGTTTACTTTTTGATGTCATTCTCATTTGCTGTACATTTGTTTACAGAATATTTAATATTGTGACATGAAGTTTTAGTCTTTAAGTTATACAGGTATTAAATATTAAAGGTGAATAGTTGTTCATGTTTATTATACATATAGTCAGATTGATTAGGCTTTTTAGATACATAGAGATTGTATTCTGCCTAGATAAGTAATCTTCAACCACTTCAAGGATCTGTAGAATATGGCATTTAAATAACTTAGGGTTCTGTTGACATGAGACATAATTGCTTCTGAGAGCACCAATCTCTTCCCGAGAGAATGTTGATCACCAAAGATACTCCACTTGGAGCGTGTTTTCTTCTTGACAAAACTGGCCTTTGGGCAAGGATCTGCCCATACTTTGACCAGTTAAAAAATGTGGAATGTCCAGACAGGACAAGGAGGATATAAGAAAAAGATTGTCAAACCTTGTCAAGACAGGGGAGGATGTGTCTGAAAAATTTCCTCTCTGTGAAAATGGTCTGTCAGTTACTCTAGGCCTTAGCCAAAGTTGGTTGCTTCAACATTGAAATAAGACTTTATGTGATTGCTAAGGTAGCCAACTGTCACTGTCATATACTGCTCTCTTTGGAAGGTGCTTGATTGCATTTCCTGCATACTCAAGAGATATTATCTCCCTTCTCATGCCTATGATGGGTTGAGAATTAGATAGTTCGTATTTATCTTCCTCTTATGGTTTATCAGAGACTCTTTGGAATAGAATGTTTATAAAAAAACATTTGTCATGTGTTCCTTGCTTAATATTGTTTATGTTGGTTGTAATTTTACATTTGATATCTATTCTTATTGTATATAATTGTATTGGGTTTGAATTGCTCTTGTTTAGACAAAAGGGGAAGGTGATGAGGGAAGCTTTGTTATCCAATCATCTTTAAGAGGTGAAGCCTAGTTAAGGCGTGGCTTCCTGGAGCTGTGGAGAAAACAGGTGCAAGGCCCAGGTGCATTCTCTCCCATGTGATTCCCACAGGGCACCACTGAGCTTGAACTTCTCATCCCTGTTTTGTGGGTTTTCTCCTTATAATAAATAAAAATATAATTGTTTTAACCTTTAGTTTGCCTGGCTGTTTCCCAAATTGAGCTAAATTCCATAATCATTTATCTTCATATTTCTTAAACTAATCTCTCATGAAAATGCAGTACAAGACAATGGTAATGATTCTGACTTTAAAGCCCAAATGTTTGGGGTGGAACCCCAGGATAATCTTCTAATCAATATGACTCTGGGCAAGCTATCTCTTTTCTCTATGATCCAATGTCCTCCTCTATGAAGTAAGGTTAAGAACTAACTGGTTTCCTAAAGCTGCTATCAATTCTACGTGATAGTTAGTACCTTGGTTAAGGTAGAAAAATGGGCACTGTATTAGTCACAAGTTCACTGCTTGCCAACTTTTCACACAATCCTATCTGTTTATGTCAGGCTTAATTTCCAAATGAAAACAGTAACAAATTTGTAATTATACCTAGTATAATAAAACTATCCAAAGGAAAATTGTAAATCCAATATGTGTTTAATCAGATTCTGATTATGCCTAATATTATATAACTATACCGCATACAACTGCAAAAACATTACAAATTTAGAATAGGTGGTAGTGTCCTTTGAGGGATATGTTTTTGGTATCTCAAACTTAATTTAGTATCTCAAACTAATATTCTCATAATTGATGTTATGTTACATGATTACAAAATTGAGGAAAAATGCAAATATCTGTACAAACACATTCATAAAAAATTTGACAGAAACATTCATGCCAGTTACAATACTTCTTTTCTCAGCTGGTCCCATGGTATTTATAAGTACCTTCTTCTATTAACCATTCTGTATTTCCCCTGTCCTCAACAAGCACCCACCCCAGCTGGTCTTGACTCTTCATGGAGGAGTGATCCATACCTTCATTCCTGATTGGTTTGTGCCTCTTTTCATTCTGTCTGGATTGGGCTGTCGGGGTTTCTAATGGCTTTAATAACAGAATATGGCAGCACCAAGATATGTCCTAAATGATCTCCTCCACTCCAGATACAAACTTTCTTACCTTCATTGTGGAGAAGCAATCCAATTTCCCCTTGATAATCTGGATCGAACATCCCTACTAACACTGTAATTTATTTCTTAGATTGTTGTCTTAAGGTCATCAGAAGCACAAAGTGGCCAGGGAGAAACCCGTGTTCAATAGAATGTTTTCTGTAGCACCTAGAAGGAGCAAATCCATCTGGAACCAAAACTTGTAGGTCAGAAGAACTTAAGGTCAAAGAAACAAAAATCAGTTTTTTTCTGGTATCACTTGGGGTGAAGGTGAGTGGAACATTTTTCACTCCGTGATTCCTGAACCCATATATTCTGTCAGTGGGAGAAAACATAACATATATTGAATGCTGATTCAAAGCAAGTACTGCCTTATGGAGAACCATGGCAGCCTTCCAGGTTGCTGCACATAATTGTGTCTTCAAAAGATAATTTCATCTTTATATCATGGCAGTTAATTCGAATGGTGGGAAACACAGTAAGACGAGTGGGTTCCTTGATTATAGGCCCCCATTGCACTTCTCTGACTGTGAAGGAAGTTCCTTAGTCAGAAACAATACTGTATAGAATACCAGTATGGTGAATAATTCATTCTGCAAGTCCATGTTTGGTGACTTGTGTAGAAGAAGAATTACCTACAGAAAAGACAAACCCATACATTGTTGTTAGAGGCGACTTGTTTATTTCTGACTGCCCAGAACTTAAATAATCACATAGAAACTGTATTAATTACAACACTGGCAGCTTATGTATTTCTCCTCTGGCAGCTCCATGGCTTCTCTGACTGTGCCTACTCTCTCTATAAATATCTCTCATAGCCTGGCTATGTTCTGTTTAGCCATTGACCAAGAGCAGCTTCTTTATTCATTAACCCATAAAAGAAACACATATACAGAAGGACTTCCCACACTATTTCCCCTTTTCTGTTTAAATAAAAAGGAAGGTTTTAACTTTAACATAGTAAAATTACATATACCAAAACAGGCATCAAGCAAGAATTACAGTTACAATATTTATATCTACTTTATCATAACTAAGGAAAATTATAACTACATATTCTTCAACTTTATCAAAGACTCCAGAAGGATATAATATTACCTAAGTAAACAGGAAGTACATTGTAAGCAACTTCCAAAACACCTGAACAGTAACCCAAAGGCCTTCTGTAACGCTGTGGCATCCATCTTCAGCCGACTGGCCCATAGTACTCAGAAGATTTTTTTCATGAAGCAGGAAATTTCCAAGATAGCTTTGCCTACTTCGGCAGTTTGTCCGTCACTTTCCCCTGTTTCATACAGAATGTCTGGCAGACTCTTTCATGAAGCAGGAACCCCGAAGGATGGTCTCACCTTTAGGCAAGTTCAGCAGTCATTTCTCTGTGAGTATTGCATGTCCAGTTCACACAGCGTAAGCAGTCCGTTTGCTAGTCCCAATGGCTAACAAACTCCGTTAGGAGCCTCTTTCTTGCCCATCATTCTCTTGAAGTAGACTGGTGGTGCCGGGAGTAGATGTGTCTCATCCACAGTTATAAAAAGTATTAAACTAATAAAAATATTTTAAATGCCATATTCTGACTGTCTTTGAAAGATTTGAAGAATATCTATCTAACTGAAATATATCTGTATATATCTAGAAAACCTAACTAACTTGACTACAATCTTGACTATTATAGATGACTATGTACTAACCTGTATTTCTTAATTATACATTACATTTTTAAATGAGCAGATTTTTGGTATATATATACATATATATATATATATGTGTGTGTGTGTATATATATATATATTGACCTTAAATTTGTATCAACATACCAAGACCCATACCAATACAAATCTCTATAGCATATCCCTTTTTAAATGTAAACAAACATTAATAAATTATATTTGGAAATTTGGGCATAGTTCTCTCCAAACTTCTTCATGCTTTTTATTGGGTGAAGTATTTTGGGAGCTGTTCACAGTGACCTTTCAGGGAGTCTTGATCTATAAAACCACATTAGGCTGAAATGAATCCACAGGTTCTCATCCTCTGTGGAAACAAAAGGAGAACCTCTTTTCCAAAGCAACAAATGGTTAGACTCAAATTTTGAAATCAAGATAACTTTAAAATATATATGTAGGTTAAGATTAACAGACCATACGATGAAATGTCTCTCTGTACTTAAATTCTTCACAGTCAAAAACTTCAAAGAAAACACAAATATATACATAATCTAGATTCTCTGTGTTCATTCCCTCTTTATGTGGTTTACTTTTCTTACTTTATTACTTTTTCTGGAAGTCTAATATTTATTTATTATATTTACTCCTTTAATTGATGACTACCAGTACTCTTTTATTACTGTCTCTTTACTCTTTTTTGTCTCTCTTTCAAACCTGTGTACATTTTTTAAAACACACTGTGTCTGTTTTAAGGGTCTTCTATGTCTGAATCGGTCTTACTGTGTATCTATAATCCTTCTCTGTCCTGGAGAGCTCTTAAAATGCTAAGCAGCAACTAAGGCCACTTTGTCTTTTGTTTCTTCCCAGTGCAATATATTGGAGACATGCTCCTTGTCTCTGACAGCCATGCACATTGCCCCATTTTCAGGGTTTGTACTAGCAGCTCATGAAGTTGCTCTTTCTAAACCGATTGGCTTTTTTTTTCCTGCTGCAGATAAATCAGGAAAACCTTTCTGAAAGGTACCACTATGTTAAGCTGTGCTTAACTATGTTTTTTTGTGTCTAGAATTCTTTTTTCAGCTTTGTCAATTTTTACGTGGCTATAGTTGACTATGTTGGAGTGCCAGTTTGTTGTGTGAGGCCACTTTTTTGTTCCTAGCTGCCCAGAACCAAAAAAATCACACAGAAACTGCATTAATTACAACACTGCTTGGCCTATTAGCTTATGCATATTTATAGCCCACTCTTATCTGCTAAATTATCCCATTTCTATATTTTTATATTTTACCACAAAGTCTATCAGCAAGGTTCCAGCTGGCGGCTTGTGTCTTTCTCTTCCAGCAGTTCCATGGCATCTCTGACTGAACCTAATTTCTTTCTACTATCTATCTATCTATCGATCTATCTATCTATATCTTCCAGCCTGGCTATGTTGTGTTAAACCATTGGCAGCTTCTTTATTCATTAATCAGTAAAAGCAACACATATACAGAAGGACTTCCCACACTAATACATAAAAAAATTATCAATACATAGACAAAGTGTTATCCTTCCTAGGTGAAAGTGATCAAATGTAGTCAACCTGCCACCAGGTTGCTAGCTGGTCATCCTGAAGAATGGTGATAAATCTGGACCTCAGTGCTGGTCCCTGCTGTTGTCAGGTCTGCCATTTAGCAGTAGCTCTGTCTAGTTTAGCTTCAGTGAGTGGAAATACATGTCAAGCCTATACATAGCCCCCAGCTCTGATACCATGACCACTTTGTTCACGGATCCATTGAAAAACAACAGCGATATCTCTTCATGCTCCACTCTATGGAGCTCCTAAGAATTTATCTGAGGTAGAATTTTGGTTGGGTTTGTCCCATCAATGAAAGCACCTATGTATTACCAACTAGTCCAAAGTGGCTGTCATACCCTGGTCAGTTAGTCTAACCAACATAGTGCCATTAGTTAGTTAACCAATGTGATACTTTGTGGAAAAGCAGATGATAAAAATCCTTTTGAGTTAAGTTGTGACAAAGAACTGGAGAGTGAATATATTCTTGATGTAAAACTGTAGAGACACTGGTCTTTCAAGTTTCTTCTGGTGGTCCTTATGAGCAGGTACCAAGTAAAAGGCATTTGTCAAATCAATAGCTGCATACCCTGGACCAAGAGACATGTTACACTGCTCAAGCAAGGGGATCACATCTAACACAACAGATGCAATTGGAGTCATTGCTCGATTGAGTTTTCAATAGCCAACTGTTATTCTTGATCCACCTGGCTTCTACATTGGCCAGATAGGAGAGTTAACAGGAGAAGTGGTGGGGACCACCACCACTCCATTTTTCAAGCCTTTAATGGTAGCACTGATTTCAGCACTTCCTCCAAGTATGTGACACTGTTTTGATTGACAATTATCCCTGGAAGAGGCAACGCTAAAGGCTTTCAATTAGCTTTTTCAACTATAATAAGCTATTGCTCCGCAGGTCAGAAAATCAATGGAAGAATTCTGCCAACTTCTAAGTATATTTATATCACGTATACATTGCTAGGATTGGGGAAGTAACCACAGAATGAGTTCAGCAACCCACTTGACATACTGTGAATCATTCTTAGGTCAGAACTCCATTAATCACCTGACCTCCATAAGTCCCTACTTTAGTTAGAGGACCACATTGTTCCTTGGGATCTCCTGGAAACAGCATCCACTCAGAACCAGTGTCTAATAGACAATGGAAAGTCTGACTCGTTTCCTTCTCCAGTGTAAAAGTCTACAGGTTCCTCTGGGGAAAGCCTGGAGAAAAGGTAACTGTAAATCTCTTAGGTATTGTATTAAGGTCCTTTTTCAGGGGAACCTGATCATTTCTTCAGTCAAGGATTTCTTGGACTTCAAACTAGATCAAATCTGGAAATTGGTCCACATGCCAAGATAACCTTTTGCAGTATCCTGTGTAGCCTTTCTTTCATTTGTTTCAGAATTTTTCTGTAGATCAAAAAAAAAAATCCACTTGACTTTCTATCTATTTTATGCCTGAAAATACTATTATTGATTATCCAGGATCAAAAGTCCATACACTTCATGACACTATAAAAAATCACTTTGCCTATGCTGATTATTCGGTTAGACTATGTGGACACTGCCCATTATGCTAACTACAATAATCTTGCTTTGGGGATTCAGTGCTGGCACCTGGTCCCTACTATTTCAGGGCCCAATTGTACCTCTTGCACTTAATTCATCCAACTGAGCACCAGTATTTCCAACCCTAAAGTCTGACAAAAGAAATACGGCGACATGAAAGTTCTTCAGATGTGCTGGTGTCCCGCTCACCATTTTGTGCCTTATAGGATTAGCAAAGGGTTTGCGCTCTGGGCCTTTCGTTGTGGAGTGTTTGATTTTGCAGTGTATTCACTCTTGTCAGAAAGGAAACTAACTATAACTAAATATATATATATATATATATATATACATATACACACACATATATATATATACACACGCGTGTGTATATATACATATATACATATATACACACACGCGTGTGTATATATAATACACTCATATGTGTGTGCATATATACATACACACATGTGTGTTTGTTTTGTACATATATTTTTATGTATGTATACACGTGTATATATGTATATATGTGTAGATGTATCATTTATTTTAGGATTACAATGCTGGTCTACCAACAGAAAGTTCACGAATAAATAGTATTTCAGTCTGCAGAAATAAATGTTTCAGCATACTCTGAATTCATGAAGAAGTAGGCTCTAATGTCAATGATGAAATGGATTGCCATCAATAAAAAGAAAGCAAAGAGAAAGCAGAGTTCCTTCTTCCTTATCCTTTATATAGGCTTCCAAAAGAAGGTGTGACCCAGATTAACATAGGATCTTCTTACCTCAAAATATCTGGATTAAAGGTGTGTCTTCCCCTCAAATATCTAGATTAGAAGTGGGACTTCTCCATTCTAATTATCTAATTAAGAAAAAAGGATCCCTTACAAATGTGTCCACCATTTGAATTTTAGTTAATTTCAGATATAGTCAAGTTGACAAAGAATTATAGCCATCACAGACGCAAATTAAATCAGACACAAGAGTGATACAATTTTCATCTTAAATTCCCCATGAGTTGGTGGGTTATATAGGATTTGGTAATGTTTGGCTGACAGCTGAGGATTTAAGCTCCTCTCTTTGAAGTGGGATGTAGTTGGGTGAGACGGGATTACTTCCTAAGCCTGCTTAGCTGTGTATCCTTTTACTAGGGCAGCATGTCAATTAGAATGGCATATTTTTAGGCAGGTAAAATGGAACTTAGCTTGTGGACTGACGACAAGCTGGGAGACAGAGTTAAAAGCAAGTAGTTTCCTATGTCAGGTTTCCATTGCTGTGATATAACAGCAGAGAAAATCACCTTGAAAGGGAAAGGTTGACTGTGTCCACATTACTGTGGAGCAGAGGCGAGGTTGGACATTAAATCAAAGAATGCCTGCTGCAACAGACGACAGTGCTCATAGCAGACAGGAAGTAGAGAAAGAATAAACAAGGGCAAGGAAAACATCTTCCTTAAACAAGCCCTCCGACACTTTCACCCAAGCAAGTATCATGTATCACTTTCCATTTCCCCCATATCTGCTTGCCTCAGTGGAAGGGGAATTGGGAGTGCAGAAGGGGGGTTGGGAGTCGGGGGGCTTGTCTCTTAAAGGGACAGGATACCCAGGTGACAAGCCAGCAGATCATAACACATTTAATTTAGGAAACTGGTCATTCTATATTCATTGTTGTCCCTATGAGATGCAAATCCTTTTACAATGTTTGTTCCATAATTTTCAGCACAGAATCATCCTTTTCTCAAACATGGGATCTTTAATTATTTTCATTTTATGTGTATAGTATTTGCCTGTAACTAGGTACATGGGGCGTGTCCTTGTTGCCCATGTGTGCTAGAAGAAGGCACCAAGTGACAAGGTAGTCATCAATCTGATTACAAGGGAAGGCCATTTAGTCTACCTCTCCAGTATTGCTTAGAATCTTAGCTGGGGTCATCATTGTGGATTCCTGAGAATTCCTGAGAATTTCCCTAATGCCATGTTTCTTGCTAGGTCATGGCTCCCTCTACCAAGTTATCTCTTCCCTTTCTCTCTTTCTCTGTCCTTCCTTTTTATTGAGCATCCCATTACCTCATGTTCTCTATCTCTCTCCCCTTCTCCCCTCCCCCTCCTCTTCTCCCCTCCCATACTCCCAATTTCCTCAACAAATCTTGCCTGCTTCTCCTTTCCGGGGAATCCATGCATGTCTCTCCTAGGGTTCTCCCTGTTACCTAGTTTCCCCGGGACTATAGGCTGGTTATCCTTTGTTTCCTTAATAGTCATCATAGAACCTTCATCCAGCAATTGGTGGAAGCAGATACAGAGATCCCCAGTGAAGCACTGGGGTGAGCTTCCAGAGATCAGTCCAAGAGAGGGAGGAACAGTAATATGAGCAAAGCGGCCTAGACCATGATGGTGATACTCACAGAAACAGCTGACCTGAGATAGCGAGAGCTCACTGACTCTGAACTGTTAGTGGGGGAACCTGCATGGGACCAAACTAGGGCCACTGAACTTGGCGGACAGTTGTGAGGCTTGGGCAGTCTTTGGGGCTACTGGCAGTGGGACCAGGATTCATTCTTAGTGCTTGAACTGGTGTTTTGGAGCACGTTCTCTTTGGAGGGATATCATGCTTAGACTAGATATGGGGGGGTGGACCTTGGTCCTTGTTAGGATTCTCGCATCATCCTGGCCCCACCCACTAGGGCTGACAGCGGTGACTGCATTGTGCCTGTGCAGTGCTCTCACCGCCCAACTCTGCCTTTCCCCACTCTGTTTCTGTGCAATGAAGCCGGAGACCAAGTCCTCTGCTAGAACCCTCTGCCCCGGAACCTCTGGCTGGAGCTGCAGCCTCTGCCACAGCGTTACTGCCACCTGTCCTCTCCTCTGGTACCTCCACAAGAGCCACCTCGTGCACTGTTGAGGCTGTGTGCTGGGCTTCTGCGTGCTCCGAGTCACTGGCATTTTCAAACTGGCAGCACAGCAGCAAGATGCACACCAGCAGCACAGTAGCGAGATGCACAGCAACGAGATGACGCTAGCGGCAGAGCGTTGAGACACAGTTGCAAGATGTACACCCACGGCACAATAGTGAGCCGTACACCAGCGGCACAGAAGCAAGATGCATACCAGCGTCACAGTAGAGAGACACACACCAGCAACTTAGTTCCACAGCTGCTGCCCCTTGGGGAGATTCCACGCCCAGTCCCCAGCCAAGGAAGGGGTGAGGAGCCTTGATCAACTGGTCAACTGCTGGTTGACCGCATTTCCTTCTTCTTATCTCTGCCCTTCCCTAATAAACTCGTACGTGGGTTTGTTGAGCTCTGTGGTTTACTTTTTATGGCCACAGAAAAAACAGTCTTGCCTCAAAGTGATCTGTCAGACTTGGTTGACTCCTCGTGGGAAGCCTTACGTTTTCTGAAGAGTGGATGGGGGATGTGGTGGGAGAAAGCGTGGGGTGGGAGGAAGGTCGGATTGGAGGAGGAAAGAGAATGATAGTAGGGATAGTTGTGTAAAAGGAGAAAAGAATATTAAAAAACATTCTTACATCAAAAAAGAAGAAGGGGAGGGGAGAAGGGAGAGAAGGCACCAGAACCCCTGAAACTTGAGTTACAGATGATTTTTAGTAACCATGTGAGTCACAGGAAATAATCCAGACTCCTCTGAAGAGCATTCCATGAACTTAGGTGCTGAGCTATCTATCCAACCCAAGGGACTATCATCTTCTGAAGCATAATTATCAAGGAGGGCAAGAGGCTCTATCTTCCAGTCATTTGACTAACCTAACTTCTATGCATTCTCTGTTCTGAGATGTGCAGATAATCACTGTCAGGAAGAGAGGGAAAAGTTCAGGTTTAGCTGACTAAAGATCATTAGCAAACAGAGAGGGATTACAACTTCCACCTGGAGATCCTGAGCCCCTTGAATGAGTAGAACTGAGGATGTGTTTGGTCTTCATGTTACTGCCAACACCTACAGAATCAAATCAGTTGCTTTGATCCCCTTTGTCTAATGTAATTTTCTTTCCTTTTAAAACTGAATGATGCATTTTGTGAATGTTTCTATCAGAATTTCCCTAATGTCTCCTTACTTACTTTGCATTTTTTTTAAAATGCCATCTGGGTTCCTTCTAAGTATTTTTTCTACTGAAATGAATCCTTCTTTCCATAGCTGCCCTTACCCTACCCTCCTCTCTCTTAAAAGATACCCTTCAATATTATTGTTACAGTTTGTGTGTATGGGTATTTTGCCTGCATGCGTGTATCTGTTTAATGTATGCATGCCCAGAGTTGGCCGAGAACAGGAAGGAATCTCAGGATGTGAATAGAATCCAGGTCCTCTGGGAGAACAGCGAGTACTCTTGACCACTAAACAATCTCTCCAGTCCCATCCAACCCTCTTTTAAACAACTTTGTTTTTGTTTAATCATTGTATCTCTTAATAAATTACTGCTAGCATACATTTACATTCATGTATATACACATATACAAAATACAATACACACTGATATTCAAATGCACATATACACATGCACACTCATACAATACGCAAATATACACACATACAATACAAACACACAAACTCACACACATTCACACAAAAATACATATGCATACACACATATACACATTCATATATATGGTGGAATATTACAAATATCCCACAAAAGACCTTTGATGCTTTATTTTTCACAAAAGTTTTGAATTGTGCTGTTGCCTCTTTTCTTGGGTCACATTCAAAGAGCAAACATCTTAAGAGTTTTATACTCAGAGAAATCTGTTGAAATTCCGTTCATTTGTCACCTCACTTAAAAGCAAGTTTTAACAGGGCTTGCCAACAACACTGCTTCTAAGATCTTTAATGATCTTCTCTTCTCCTGACCCAGCATAAATTTGCCGTTATCATTACACAGAGTTGATCACATGCAATATCCAAAGGTCTAGCTCTTATCTAACTTGAATTTTATTTGGATAATCAATCTACTTCCATAGTTTCTTAGCATCTTAATTGGGAATGCAACTGTAATTTTTATGGTGTAAAATAGTGTTTTGACCCAAGGCTTCCAATGTAACTTTGTATCTGTAAATATGGTAGCATTTTCTTTTGTGGTAAATATCCAGATGGATTCTGGTGGGTCAAATGCTTACACTTGGCTGTCTTAATGAATCTCTTAAATGTTTTCTGCCTTTAATTCATTCTCTAGTATTTTTCTTCAGAGACTAAGTATTTCTAAGATCAGGAAGATGATTTGAATATATTCTCAAGCTAAAAACTTGGCATTAGTATGTATTTCACATCATGCTCCCAATAGTTCACCATAGCCATTTCAACCACATTTTTTATATTTATTTATTTATTATGTATACAATGTTCTGTTTGTATGTATATCTTCAGACCAGAAAAGGGCACCAGACCTCATTACAGATGGTTGTGAGCCACCATGTGGTTGCCAGGAATTGAACTCAGGACCTTTGGAAGAGCAGGCAATGCTCTTAAACCACTCTCTCTATTTCTTTGCCCTTATTCTAAGTGTAAGCTCTCTTGATATCAGTTAATCAATACTGTCAATTTTCAAATCAGGTATTCCACTGACAATTTTAAAATCTAAGAATAATCAAACTATTCCGAAGATCATTATTATACACAGAAGAGAATTCTATACTATTGAGGTATACAAGGTATAACTTGTCCAACTCCATGTATGGATTCCTTCTCTAATTTCTCTTTTGTTATTTTATGAGATGCTAGGCCTTGAACCCATGGCCTCAAGCAGGCTAAGCACTCTACCGCAAGAAACATTCCCTGTCTCCAATCTTATTTCTTAATTTTTAAATTAGTATTTGATCACCATGTGTTGACCATTCCTGTCCTGTTCCTCTCAAGATCTCCCTTTGTGTCTCTGTGCCTACAGTTTTGAGGTAAATTGTTTTCCTCTCTTTTCTCTTTACAGTCACATTAAAATTCACACACAGGTGGAAATACATGTCTTGATTAGATATAATAAGACCAGTTCCTGTCATATATTCTGCAAAGGAAACTATTCTTTTAAATTACTGCGTATTGTGATTGATAATCACCTCATTTCTCTCTGGTATCTGTCTCCCTAATGAGAGTGACATCATAAGATTTAGGATGATATCTTCTTTTCATAGTTATTTGCTGTATACTATATTGGAGACACTCCAAGCCTTTATTAGTAGAATGGGTGTTCTTTTGGAAAATATATTTTTAGGTCTGTGACAGAGAGCATTTGTCAGTAGTTCTAATGAGAAGTCACTGTGAAGAGAGAGATGCACTTTGATAAAGTAGTTATTGTCTCCAGTGTTTTTGTAAAAATTGTGTCTGTATTTGGTTACCGTGCATTTTGCACAATTATCTTGACTAAATGTAAGCAGATGCCATAAACTGGCAGCAATATGTGTTGTGTGATAATTACATTGTAACTAAATATTTGGGATCGCTTGTGATTTGTGTTCACAGCCACACTATTCAAGGCTGTTCAGGGATACTGTTTGAGATCCTAAACAATTGGGAAACCAGAACTGTGGCTTTGCCTGGATCGGGCAAATTCCAAATCAACTCAGTCAGCAATTGTGCAAATTGCTCCCCTGTCAAAGCAGATGCTCAAGAAGACAAATCAGTTATCAGAACAGCTTTGTTGTAAAGCACATCATGAGTGTGTGTATACAACTTACATATCCAGACATAACAAACAAACATAAGTCATCATGAGCAGCCTAGCTCCGTCTGTCCATGAATTCTGTTAAGAACACTGCACTTTGGTACTGTGCGATAGGCATCTTAGCTTCATAATTAGTGGGTTTTCAGGATGAATATTTCCTTTATTACTCATGGATCTGAAGTGGAGTGATTTTTCTGATAAACAACTACTGCCCTTGTCATGTGCCCCACTCCGTCTAATTTCCACATGTCTTAAAGATTTTTTTTTTGAATTCATGGTCTTGGTTTATTTTATTTCTGGGAACTTAACCTAGAATTTTTCTTCAGTCTGGTAGTAGTTCAACGTAACCTGGTTGTCATAATCAAAAGGCATTCATTTAATCTCTCATCTTTTTTCTCTATGCTGAGATTTATTCATCTTGACTAGTTAATCTAGTTAGACTATTACCTTCTTTACTTAGCAAACCAGTCTACTAGATTTAATTTTTCATTTCTCAGAAACATTTAGTCAGCCATTTCATTATTTTCACAAATGTGTGGAGTTTTTCACATTTCAATTTTACTTGCATAAGAAGTGTGTATCTTAAATAAATCATACACAACATCACCACTGAGAGTTCTCTTTTAATACAATGGTTTATAGAAATATAGCTAAATCTCTCACAAACAGGATCATATGTAGCCATACATGTAGGAACCATGACGCCAGAAAACCACTTCCCAACAAGAACAAGATGAAATGGGTTTTATTGGAAATTTTCATTGAGATGCTTAAAACCTTTTACTCTGTGATATAAAGATGTGGACTAATAACATCTTATGTTTCTGCTGTTTAAAACTTTCTATTATACATAACTGATACTAGTAATTAATTTACATTTACTTTAAATTACTTTTTTGTTTAACTGAGGAGAATATGTGAAATACCACAGAAAAACAAGTCCATTATATTAAATCATTTACTTTCTATATTTAATTATTTAGTATCCAGATAATTATATAACTAGTAACTTCAGAATCACAGCATTAAAAAGTACAAGTCATGAACCTCACTGAAGCACATATTGTTATGTAGAGGTATGTGTAACTGAATGACTTCAAATTTCCAGAAAAATATCAATTTGGCTTTTTAGATAATATTTCAAAATTCAGTGTTTGAGCACTGTTTTATAACTCATAAGGAATATAAACTAAGAATGGATATTTAGTTTCAACAAGAAAAAAAAATACATGAAATTTGTTGTTTCCTTTTAAAGCTATGAAGAGAAGGGAAAGGGATTTGTCTCTTCAAAACTACGGTTACTAATCTTCAAAATAGGAAACATGTGGGGGCAGGACCAGTCTCCTGACAACTGCTAGTTCTGGCTAGGAGCTTATTGCTCTACTATCTTCTGCTTCTCCATTCCTATTGAAGCACCGGTGGTTACTAAGTTGCAGTTCTTTGATTTTATGACTGTTTTATGAGTTAGCCCTGCATGGATTTTCTCAAAGCACATGAGAATAAATTAGCAGAAAGGCTCTTTAGAGATCATTATCAAATAAACATCAGACATGAACCACAGTGGATGTGCAAGGGGATGGAAAGGGATTAATTAGGACATGGGAAATTGGAAGTCAGATTTTATTTAGTTGTAATTAATTAATTAGTTAATTTGAGGGGACAACATCTCAACCTGTGGCATGGTTAAGCCTCAATTTCACAACAATCCCCTGCCTCAGCTTCCTGAATGCTTGGATTTTGGAAGTCAGATTTTATTATGTGAAGTTTACCCCCCCCCAAAAAAAAACCCAAATTGTCCTCCTTCTCCTTCCCCCAAAATATACCTTCCTCATCTCTCATAGAGGCCAGTCACACGTATGAAGTGAAGCTGTTTTTGGCCGTAAGAGAAAGTCTGATTAGTTTAAGACACAAAAAGACATGGAAGGCATGTGCATTCTCTGTCAGACTTTCATCAGCGGCACAAAATACCTGAGCAGCACACACGGACAGATTTGTCTCACAGTTTCAGTTTATCACAGCAGATTTTTTTTTTTAAATTTGAGCAAAGCAGCTCATGACACAGCTGGAAAGCGTGAATGAAAATAATTCCCCAAATCTTTCTTTTTGCTTTTAATTGCATTCGAGACTCCTGCTTCTGAGATATCCAGCACAGCCTTTGTTCTTTTGTTTAAGTTTGAAATCGTCTCCACACGTATGCAGTCTGTCCTTTTCCAGCCTCCTGGCACATGCTCAGTCTGTTGAGTTGACCGTCAAAGCAAACCATCACATGCGATGTGATTTATATCAAAGTGTATTATGAAAACCAGTGAGGAAGGGCTGCTGGGTGTGTCCTCATCTTGAGAGACTTTCCAAAAGAAGTGATTTGCTTTTGCGTCCTATGCTTCTTTGTGTGTATATATGAGGTCTTGAGCTGAAATGTGAGCCTGTAGCTGGCTATCACAGAGGCAGAGGTACAGCAGTCACTTAGGTTTGCACACCTACTGTGACAGAAGAGAGGTCTTTATTCTCATACCTTCTTTAGTCTGGTTTGCTGATACTTATGAATAGCATTTACTGTGAACATATGTTATATTTTTATTTGCTTCCATTAATTTACTAATCAAGTTTTATGGAATAGTTGATACTTTAGATTAAAATGTACAAATCACCTTCATTTTATCTGTCATGGAGCGTCCAATAGAGAAGACTACGCCAACATAGTCTCCAGCCAGCTGAAAGTATTTATTCCACTTGATGGAACTACACTCAGCGATTGGGAACCCAAGTATTGTACCAAGCATTTAAAACAAGGCTCTTACACTAAACTATAACCTCTTACACTATTCTACAGCTGCAGCGTGAGGTTTTGTGCAAGCAAACAGTTTAACAGAAATTAAATTATCTGGAACATCTTGGCACCTGGTTTCTAGAGGAGAGATGAGTAATTTTCCATCAAGAAGATCAAATTCTAGTCAAACTTAAAATTGCTTTAGCAAGAGTACAAGATGGAGAAACCTCTGCACTGTCCTGTCTTGCCAAAATATTAATTAAAATTTATATTTTCCTCATATAATCTTTTACTTCAAGATCTTTCAAGATAATACTGTAGTGGTTCTGAGGGGGTGGCTACTGGTATCTTGGGAAAATTAAGAATATTAGTTTAGCAGTGTGGCAGTAGCATTTATATTGAAAAATATGAATCCTTTTTCTGTCATAGTATGTGATAAGTGGAGTTCTGATTTTGGAAAGCATCTAAACAGGTCCCTGTGTACTTGTTGAGGTACTGGTTCTTGCATCTCAGAGTAAATGATTGGTTTAGAGACACGTGTTTAGAAATAAGAACAGAAAATATTCATTAATAAACAAAACCCAAACAAGAAAAACATGTTTTTCATATAGACACGTTAACGTGAAAGGTAGAAATATCATGTGCCACAGCACAAGAAAGCACAGGCAACTAAGGACCACTGAGAGAGAAAGAGAAAAATCTTTCCCTTAATAATTGGTTGTGAAATATCAAGAGATCATTCCTAAAATAATATCCAACTCTTAGAAAACAAGGATAATGATAAAAAAGAATAAAACAAAGCAAGCAAACAACAAACAAAAAACTCTAAAAGAAATACACACATATATGTGCACACATTCACACTTGAGTATACACACCCAGGCACACTCATACACACACACACACAGAACACATAAAATCTAAACATAAAATAGAAACCATAATATATAAGTCAGAGACCAGTAAGGTTAAAAAAATGCCCAAACAGAGCACTATGAGATAAACCATCTCCCAAAATACCATTGAGTTGATTTTGTGTTGGCTTTCTACTGCTGGGCAAAAGGCCTACCCTAACTCTGGTTAGTATACCCCATAAGGCTACATTGGAAAAACTAATTTTCCATTTGTGAATTGTCATCATTTTGAGATATTGTCCATTTCAATGATGGGGACTGATGACCATTTCCCTTCTTAGTACTGGAACTCCATTTGACGTGAACCTTTGCAGGCTCTGATCATGCTGCTATCGGCTCTGTGAGTTCATAGGTGGGCCAGTCTGTTGTGTCTGCAACACACCGTCTCCTTGGTGAATTTCATACCCTAGTTCTCTTGAAATCTTTCTGCCTTCTCTTACACAGAGTCCCCTAAGTGCTGATGGAGGGATTTGATGGACACATCCCATTTAGGACTGACTGTTATAAGGTCTCTCACTGTATGCATTGGGTGTCTGTATTAATTTCCATCTATTGAGAACCTGAGCAATTATCCATGAAGTCATGGATATTGGAGGAGAACCTACAAGCACTAAAACCTGTACTCCCTAACAGCAATATATACATTCCTTTTATACAATCTATACAATCAATACAAATCAACCAATATGTGTAATCATCATCCCTCATTAACGATACCACTGCAGAAAATCACAACCAATCAAAGGGCAGAGTTGTGAAGCCCAGTGAATTTGAAAGGGGTCAAAGAAGGGTTTATAGAAAGGTGTGCAGAGAAGAAATATAATTATAATCTCAAAACTTAAATAAAAAGTAAAGGAAAAATTACTGGTATTTATCCATTATAGATGACAAATTAGTCTCTCTCTCATGAAATAATGCATTATTCTTGGCATTTTTACTTCTACATCTGTAGTTTTTCCAGTTTATATTTATGAGAGATAGAGATACAGTAATGTTCAGTTTCAAGAGGGATATAACCAGAGTAATGGAAACATTAATTTTTCCCACAGCTTTTTCCTTTCTTGCTTTCCTCCCCTCTCCCTTTCTCCTGCCAAGCCACATTGCATTAGTCCTAAAACCCACATTCAGAAAACATCTTTCTTACCATCTCCAACAGGAGGTTGGCTTTGTTAATCTACTCATAATCCCAAAGTGCAGACTCTGTAACGGCTTTCACAGCCTTTTTCAAATACTAAGTTCAAAGAGAGGAAGTTTTACACACTTTTAACTTGTAATGTGCTTTTACATTAAAAATTAATATCAAATATTAGTATTAAAATATTCAGGGAGAATATTATATCAAAGTAAGGGCAATCATAATCCAACGTGGAATAGCATGAGACCTGAATGTAGAAGAAGTCTTAAAAGCATGGCATCTCCGCTGCATGTAGGAAGCTGACAGAACATGAGTTTAAAGGCATCAAAAGAAACCGGACAATATTCAAAGTGTAAGCACATTAAAACTACAAGAAAAATGAGTATGCTTATTAATAGCTGTATATGTCTTTGGGTCTAAAGGAAATAAAAATTCTTAGCATTCAATTATTTTTCAATATTAATATTAAGAGAGGTTTAACATATAACTATTTGAGGTCTATGGTAAAAATTATGTTTTAGAGATCAGGAAGAAAACTTAGCTAAAATACACATCTTATAAAACTACATCAAATAATTTTAGTTATTTGGCTTACTAAGCTTATTAAGCTTACTTGAAACAATTTAAACAGAGTCTGAGTTAACGAGTGTGTGTGTGTTTGTGTGTGTGTGTGTGTGTGTGTGTGTGTGTGTGGTTTTCAGTAGAATTAGTTGTTGTGGTTTGGTTTGTAAGTTCCTCAAAGATCCATAGGTTACAGGTGAGGTTCCCAGAGTGATCAACACTCAAGAGGTGAGAAGTCTTTAGGTCATTAAAGGATGAATCATTGAAGGAGATCATGAATCATAGCCTCTTTCTCTAGCTCCATTTTGCTTTCTGGCCATGACATTAGCAATTTTTATTCTGTTCTTCACCATTGCAGTATGGCAATGGTTCCCAAGAGAAATAAGTGTATAGGACCATATAATGAATTCTCAAAAATGGCTAGCCAAAATAACTCTTTATTCTTTGTAAATTAATATTCCGGGTGCCCACTAGCTGAAGCAGGAACCCATAGAGCAGTTAGCATTTATCTTCTAACAAAGAAGTTTTAGTGAGTTGAGAGTCACTGGTGCATTGATGTTCATTTATAGATGACATTCCAAAGAAAAAGAACCAGGGATACCAATGAATCTCCAACACCTTCAAGGAAATAGAAAAGCAAACTGGAACACCTTGTTCTTGAAAATAGGAACGATTTAAAGGTTGATGGTTATTACAAAAACAAAAATACAAGTACTCAGTTTATTCTATATCTTCTTTTGAGAAGTTTCTGTTAAGATCTATAGTCTATTGTTTGGATTTCTTTTTCTTTTTTTGAGTTCTTTACATTTCTAGATTTTTTTTCTCTCATTCAGTAAGCTGCTTCTTCCCTTGATTGCTTCCATTGACGTATAGAAGTTTTTCACTTCATGAAGTCCCCTTTGTCAATTGTTAGCTATATTTCCTCATTGATGGGAGTCACTTTTGGTGTTGGAGGGCGCTATCCAGGCTCCTGGGGGAAGAGACAGAAGTGATCTTTCCAACTGTGAGCCCTGTGGTACATGAGATCATCCTACAGACAAGATGCCCACCTGTCCATATTAGCTATATATTTCCTACTGATTGTTAATCCCAGCCTCTGGCCTCCATCTTTGGAGGCCCCTCTCCTGAGCCCCTCAAACCTTGATCCCTCCCCAGGAAAGGTCAAGACCACTCCCACAGGCTATATAAACTGCTCCCCAGAAAATAAATAAGTGGTTTTTCCTTTTCCTCTCTAGTGGTCACTTGGTGACTTCCCATTCCACTCGGAGCCTCCCGGAAGTACAGATGTCTAATTAAACCTGGACATCTTTTAATTTGGTCTGATTTGGCTTGATTGGGATCATTTTGCATTGGTGGAGAGGCTCGGTTAGGAAAATATTCCTAATACTAATACGTCTATTTAATATTTAAATAGAATTTTAAAAAATGAATTATAATTGATAGTAAATAAATCATGGGCATTTTTATATACAGAGGTATAGAATATCTGGAATTAAAGAAACAAAAATCACAGTAAAACACCACATTACAGCTAAGGTCTAGGAGCTGATACTATATATTTTAGAATTTAAATTTTAAAGACATTAATTATTCCTACTTTCTATCATGCAATAAGCCTGAGTCAGACTGTGTATGTGAAAGACATGGAAGTAAATGCTGAGCATCCCACAAATGTAGTTAGAAGGGCTTTTCCAGACTTATCTGTATAATTATTATATCTGTAAGGCCAAGAAAGAATAGATTAATATAAAAGTATATAGTGAAAAACTTTAATAATAATTACAAAACATAAAATGTACAATATAAAGTAAATTTCTAATATATATCATGAATACATACAACAATCCTCCCATCCCCCCAAAAAATCAACTCAGTAAGGAAAAGGATCTCAAATGCTGATATCCAATGATACGAAGTGTTCTATAGTGGTAGCAGTATTAGGGAGGTAACCAATTATTCCCTCACTAGATTTTAGACGTCAATGGCAAGAGGAAATCCACACCTGCTACTCTGAAAATGGGGGAGATCACAGGCCTTGGCATGGAACTGAATGCTGTTGTTCTTTACCTAAGTTGCTATAATATCATGTTGCTTTCTACTATGAGGATACTCACATTTTCAATCATAGATAAACGTTATGCTCATTCTTAATTTAAAAAGAAGGCATTTTTCCAGTGAGCAGTAGTGAATTCAAAACTGATGTCTACACAAGGTATCAATGCTAAGTGAGTGATGAGTTTCTAGCCCTAAATAAGGCATTTCCCTAGTCACTTATAGTGCTGAAGGAAGGTTATGAAAGGGAAGACAGAAGGAATATGAGAGTCAGAAGATAAGGATGGAAGGGCATAGGATGATAAGGGCAGCAAATGCAGGCTCAAGCTGTCGTTTGTAGTCATGCACTCAGAGCAGCTGCGTGGTTGAACGGGCACAAAATGAGCGCATCAACAGTGAGGCACGGCGTCAGAAAGTTCCTTTGCTCACTGTGAAATTGTCTGGTACTGAAGGATCCTGAGAGTGGGAAACCATTGCCTTCAGTCGAGTACCTTTCAATGATCTCACCAGACTCCAGTGGACACTTCAAGTTACACTAAATGTGATTAAACTAAATGTGTATCTGGTTAGTGTTTATTGTCTGTTTGGCACAACTCATTGTCACTTGGGGAAAGTGCACCTCTGCTAAAGAATTTCCTCAATCAAATTACCTTGTGGTGATGTCTCTAAGGAACTGTCAGGATTGATGGGGTGGTTGGATTCACTATGGGTGACTCTATCCATCAGCAGCTGGTCTTGAACTGTATTAGAAAGACCACAGATAGCAAGCTACAGATAGTGAGAGCCTGTTCTTTCTTTGACCTCCTTCCGTGATGAACTGGAAGTATAAGATGAAGTAAAGTCTTTCCTCTCCATCTTGCTTTTGGTTGTGGTGATTATCACAGTAAGAGAAAACAAAGTAGAACAGTCAGTCCCCAAATAACATCAAGTCATGAACATGAGGAAAGGACTGGTATGGACGAGACACAGGTTGTGGTAAGGATGGCAAGGAGTTGAGAAAGGGTAGGCAGGATAGAGTAAGTAGAATATATTTTGTAAAGGTATGTAATTGTCAAATGACAAAATTAACTGATAAAAACTGCAACTAAACGAGAAATAAAAAAATACTATGGATTCAATTTATCAACTATGTATTTCCTATTAATATTTCTATTTAATATTCAAATATAATTTAAACAAATGAATTTTAATTGATATTAAATAAAACATGAACACTTTTAAATACAGAGGTATAGAATATCTGCTTTGAAAGTGTCAATGACTGTCCTCCACAACTCACCTCTTACCAGGATAGGGGCATGGAAATTGAAGAAATATAAGTAAAGAATACAAAGACACATAAAATAACAAGACAGAAACCATAAGACAGTATCAGGAGGATATTTCTGGGATTACTGAAATCCTGAGATTTTCCTGTGTTTTTTTTCCCACAGCTTTTATACCAAACATAACCAGGGAAGTGGTGTGGGAGAATTGTCTGTATTCTGTCAATCATGTTTTAAATAAATGCTGATTGGCCAGGCAGGAAGTATAGGTAGGAAAACCAGAGAGGAAGTAGAGGTGGAGCAAAGAGAAGAGAACAGGAGTATTCTGGGAAGCAGGAAGCTCCCTCTGCCAGTCCTGCCCAGACCACAGAAGAAGCAAGATGTAATCTGCCCTGCTGAGAAAGGTACCATGCCATGTAGCTAACATAGATAAGAACAATGGGTTAATATAAGTTACAAGAGTTAATAAAAAGCCTGAGCTAATGGGCCAATCAGTTATAACTTATGGAGATCTCTGTGTGATTTTCTTTGGGGCTTGCTGGTTGTGGGGTATCAGGCGGGACAGAAACCCCAACAAGCAGGCCCCTCTGTTACATGGGGCAGGGGGGAGGCAACAAAAGACTTTATTAACATGATACAAAGGGTAATCCACACAGTCAATGGCTTTACCACTGTGAGACAGCAAATAATTAGCATTCTGTTGTCTAGGTAGTGAAGATGCTGTAGGTCACTTATTCTGAAGACTGTCCTCCCCAGGTGACCTCATAGTTACTAAAGAAGGAGCAGAATTAAATTTGCATATCCTGACCATCTGTCAGGATGGCATGGACTTACTAGAATGAGCTACCTTAATCTTAAAAGAATCAAGCAGTTACCTCCTGAGTTAAGATGTGGAACTATGCCTGTCAATCTCCAAACTCTGGGAATGGGCCTGCGTTTTTAGACCTCCACATGAAAGCAACAAAAATTCATAGAAAACATCAAATGTTACAGCTAACATCTAGAAACTGATACTATACTTTTGAGGACTTAAATTTTTGAGGGATTAATTATTCCTACTTTCTGTCATTTATTGCCTGAGGCATATGTGAAAGCCTTTGAAGTAAATGCAGAAGATCTCACAAGTATAGTTAGAAGGACATTACCAGATTTATCTGTATAATTATTATATCTGTAAGGTCAAAGGCAAGATAGAACATTTTAACATAAAAGTATATAGTGAAAAACTTTAATAATACTTACAAAGAATATAAAATGTATAGTAGAAAGTAAATTTCTAACATATATCATGAATACCTATCACACCCTTCCCCAAAAATCAACTCAACAAGAAAAAGGATATCAACTGTTAATATCCAATAATATAAAGTGTTCAGTAGTGATAGTTCTAAAACATTCTGAAAGCCAATGATGAGAGGTGTGTAAAATGACTAATCAGGTTATTGGTGACTAAAAGAAAATACATCATGGGAATTTACATATAAATTTGTGTGTAAATTAAATGTTCAACATATACAGTCACAGACACACACTGTAGAACTGGAAGCAGTCTAATTAACTTACATATGACTTCAAATGCCTGTGGATTTGTGTCAAGACCATTTACTGTCTAGTGTTCCGGAAGTTTTGTAAGCACAATACATGGTCATTAATGACAGTCACAAGACCGTTGAATGTATTCTTGAGTGTATTCTTCCTACATGACCATAATGCTGCAGCTGTTGCTCATTTCTCCATTTCTCATTTCTATGCCCATGGAAGTATCTGGGAACCACTGCTATTCTCTGTTTCTGAGTGAATGATTTTGTAGGTTCTACATGTAAGTGATATAATACAGTACTTATGATTTTTATTTTGGTACTTTATAATATGGTTGCACATAAGTTTTCTTTTCTGTCACAAATGGCAAGTTTTTTAAAGGCTGAGTAATGTTTCACTATTATCTTTGCATCAGTTCTTGATTGACGTGTATCTTGATTTCATGTTTTGGCTGCTGTAGAAATGTTGCAATGTCGGGTTGCAGATGTCTCTGGCCTACCGACTTGTTCTCCTTGAATATACATAGAGTTTTAGCTTGATAGATATGGGAGACAGCTTTAGTTGTGGGACTTACATATTATTCCCCAAATAGCTGAATGCATGTATAATGTACAGGGCTTATCTCTTGCTGGTGTTGGTGACTTCCTTATGTGTTTTGGAAACTGACCTTTTCTCAGATGCCTTGATTGCAGGTATTTTCCTCATTCTGTAATGCTGTTAAGTGGTTTCTTAGCTGATGATCTTTTCCTTAATTTGATGTAATTTTGTTCGTTTACATCCATTTTTTTCTAAGCTCTGGAATTCATATTCAATGAACAATTCCTCATAGCATCAACGTGTAAAGGGAAACTGTTCTTTTGTTTTCTGGCTGCTCAGAGTCATGTGATCACACAGAAACTATATTAATTACAGCACTGTTTCGTCAATGTCATAAGTATATTCTTAGCTAGCTCATACATGTTAAACTAACCCATTTCTATTAATCTATGTATCTCCACAAGGCTTTGGATTACCTGTAAGCTTCATGCGTTATTCTCTGTTGACTGCAACATGGTGACTTCCAGATATTGCCTTCTTTCCTCCTCTCTCTCTGTTTGGATATCCCCCTAACCATATTTTGTCCTTCCATAGGCCACAGCAGCTTCTTTATTAACCAATGGTAATAAAACATATTCACAGCATACAGAGGGGAATTCCACATCAAAAGCTTGGGGTCCCCTTACTTTTCTCCTGGTAGCATTTTGGTGTCAGGTAGTCTGTTCGGTCTTACCACATTTGGTGTTGATTTTTATATTTGATGAGAGATAATTGTCTATTGGATATCTAGTTCTTTGAAGACCACTTCTTGTAGATTGTCCTTTCTGCTTATAGATTTTGTAGCATTGTGGAGAACAGGTTGGTTGTATATTTTTATGTTTATTTGCGGGATTGTTTGAAAGTATTCAAAGGAACTATAGAAAAAACTGAGTAGAAAGAATTGTGTGGCCATAAATCCTAAAACATTACTTCTAGTTCCCCAGAAACACCATCCTAACCCTCTGTTGTCTATCTGTGCTTGCCAATAGCAGCAGTTCCTTCTAGCTTTCTATCTGCTTCTGCTTTATTTTGCTCGCATAACATTTTTTTATAATTTTAAGAAAATAAATACAAAATTAATCACATCATCCACTTATCAATTCTCTTCACTGTATCCTATCTTGTCTAGTTTAATCATCATCACTATTTCTCTCGCTCACCTTGATCTCATCAATATGTATGGGGGATCCAGAATTCTTCATCTTAAAGAAAGTGCCTTCCCTGATAGCTATGCCTTGGTTCTATTTCATTTCCTAGACAAATATGAAGAGTTGACTCCATAGTCTCCTAACTCCTTTAGCCATCAGTTCAAAGATTCTCTTGTTCCTTTTTATCATTCATTTCTTTCTCTCCCTTTCCATACTGGTTTTCTGCTAGTTTTTCATTAATAGCTGTTGGAGTGCATTGGGATTCGTTTTGGCTGCTCTTTTTTTTTTCTGAAGACCAGCAGTTTCCAAGTCAATATTTTCAAATACTATGTGTGTGTAAACAGCTCCCAAATTTATGTCAGTCACTTGAGTCACGATATTCACATATTGAACAGACACTTGACATCTATTCTTTCATATGTACAAATATTTAATATACACTATTTAGTGTAGGAGCATCCATTTTTATCATTGAGATTTTCCTTTTCTGCATTTGCCATGTTAGCAAGAAGTATCCTGACTCAGGGAAAAGTTTAGGGTTCCCATTTGCGAGCTTTTATTTAATCTCTGTATAATATTTAATATCAAATCTTAGAGATACCATCTGGAAACTATAACCACCTATAGTCTATTTTTACCAAACCAATGTGAATGACTAAATTAACCTTTTTTTCTCTCCTAAAGTAAAAGAATATTTTTATAATTAGTCCATTCCCTTTCCCCTTATCTTTTACTTTCCTAACTGGTTTATTTTACCCAGGGGACTCAAATTATTATTTATGAATAGTTATTTATTTTGTTTCCTGATTTGTCACTTTCCTAACCCACTCCACTCTCTGATTTTACTCTTAAGGTCTCATGTCCTATGACAACCTAAAAATCTCTATTAATTTATCTTACGTTATCAATGCTACCATCTTCTCTTTATTTGATGAACATTTTCTTTTTTAAACAATCTTATTTTGTATATCAATTCCAGTTCCCTCTGACTCTCCTTCTCCCACTACCCTCCAGCCTCCACCCCCACTCCCACCTGGGTCTACTCCTCAGAGAAGGTGAGGCCTCCCATGGGGAGTCAACAGAGTCTGTCACACATCACTTGAGACAGGACCAAGGCCCCTGTATCTAGTCTGATCAAGGTATCCTTCCTTAGAGGATCAGCTACAAATAAAAAATATCACTAGGGAAAAATACTGGTTCCACTGTTAGTGTCCCCACAAATTGCTCAAGGCACACAACTGTCACCCACATTCAGAGGGCTTAGATCAGTTCTATACAGATTTCCAGCTGTCAGTCCAGGGTCAGTGAACTTCCATTTGCTCAGGCCAGACGTTTCTGTGAGTTTCTCCATCACAGTCTTGACCCTTTTGCTCCTATTATCACTCCTTCATCACTAAGACTAGACTCCAGGAGCTCAGCCCAGTGCTAACTATGGATCTCTGCATTTGCTCCTATCAGTTACTGGATGTAGGTTCTATGATGACAATTAAGGTAGTCATCAATCTTTGCTGAGCATTTCTAATTCCAGCTTTCATCTATTCTGCTTTCTAACAAGTCAACATTGCTCTTGCCTTAGAGAGTTTTTCATGTCTTAACAAAAATTATGAATACACTTCTACTAGAGAACTCCAAATTCAAGGTTCCATTTAAAAACACACTCCCATTTCCTGCCAGTGACTATTTCTGTATTCTGTCTCGGCTTCATTCTAACCCTACTCTTGGATTGCTTGACTAGGGATATATGGCATGAACATGTTGAGAAACTCACCTTAAATAAAATATTGAAGGGAAGAAATAAAAGACAAGTATGTAATTTATTTTGGCTCATTTTACCTCACTGGCTGCGTGGTGGAAGAGATGGCACATTCCTCGTTCACCACACGAGGCAATCTAAGTCCATCATGGTGATAAACTGTTCTCACCAACTGCTTTGCTTCATGATGTGCTCAAGACCACTCAATGAGCCCCTTTCACTGGATCTACAGTGAGAAAAACAGCACTGCGAGAATGAGGGGATGACCTGATTTTTGTCAAACTCTAATACGAATTTATGATTCTATAAAAGTGTCTTTACTTTAAAATTTCATTTCGAAAATGAAAACCTTTGCTTACAAATAGAACTATTTTTTTCCAGTTTTGCATGAATGAGTTTATTAAGTAGACAGCAAGCAAGGTCAAAGAAAAAATAACAAGTAAAGTATGACACATAGATGACAGGCAGACAGCAGAACATCATCAAATTAGGTGCTCAAGATGCACAGCAGCCTACACTGGAATGCTGGGATTGGTTTTGATATGAGCACAGGAATGCTGCAGCAGTGGGGTAGATGACTTTGTCACAGACAACAAAGGCGAGCTAGCAGAAAACAAAGTCCCTTTGTCTTTGTGTTGGAGCTGCTTCCAGATGCTGCTGCACACGTTCAGGATGGGTCTTCCTGCTTCAATTAATCTGATCAAGAAAACCCCTCACGGGAGTTCCCAGTGACTATTTTTATCATGAGTTTTGTTTTCAATTGTTTGAGATTCAAATATAATTCATTATTCCCCCTTCCTTTTTGTGCCTCCAACCATTCCCATGGTTCTTCTTTCTCTCTTTCAAATAAATCACCTCATTTTTTTCAGGTGACTCCCTATATCTCTGGAAAAGTGGTTCTCAAATACAAAGCAGCTCAGAACTTTCATGAGAACTATTTTAAATATGAGGAGAAAAAATGTTAAAGTTAATGTTTTTTTTAAAAAAAAATTAGTAGTTTTTTATTGTATCATGAACACAAATAAAGGCCAGCAGAAATCAATCAAATGTTTTTTTAACTACAGACTACTTAAGTTTTAGAAGTAGGATCTTGTAGTTTTGTAACTGGAGGTCTCTTTTAAAACATTAAAACAGTGTTCCCATGGGAGAAACTGGACCTCTGGATAGATAGAATCACTTCATCTGAAGCGGCTAGTTCAAGATGTACTGTTTGTGACAGAATGACGATTTTTGAAATCCAAACTTGCAACTCATGACTATTGAAGGTAAATAATTCCGCCCTACTACAGTTTTCTCTTCTAGCATATTGAAATCAGCCAAAGCCTCTTACAACACAAAATAAGGCCATACTCTTCTACTGTTCAAGGACAAGGCTTTAATTCCCTTTGCCAAGTATTTGTT